>NC_044365.1:14202515-14802515 GCF_007364275.1 Archocentrus centrarchus | reverse complement strand
TACTTACCTCAAGTTATGTAATGAAGTTGTTTCATTAGTATTGTGGTAAACTGACAATGTTTGTTGCCATGTGAGGAATTGCACGGAACTCCAAATATGGAAGGCTCAGTGTTTATTTACCAGAAGAGAACAATAGGAGAATATGCTGCGTGGGAAAACAGAGACTCTTACGCTTTGTCAAACTGAGCTGGCGGGATGAAGACTGTTGTGTTTTTATGGGGGATTTGGATGAGGATAGGGATGGGGGCGCTCGTGCCAGTGCGCACATGCGCATTCGGTGGGAAACACGATTGAAAACGGGCAGCTATGCCGCGCGGTGCAGAAAACGGGCTGGACGCGTCCGCTTGGAACAACGGCCGGTGTACCGGAGGACTGACCCGGGGACTGTGGGACCAGGAGGCGCCTGAGAGGCGTTAACATCGATTCTTTCCCCGGGGACAACCTCCTCTTGAAACCGCAGCGGGTGCGAACGCTCGACGAATCCGCTCCTTCTCCTATTTCTCTCTCCCATCCTCTGCTTTCGGCACTGCAAGAGAGACACCGAGAGACCAGCAATGTTGCTGCCAAATGTTTAGGATTTATTCCCGCTGCCCGTTTCTTTGTATCGACTGTAAATAAAACTGAACACAGACAGTAAGCTCCAACAGCGGGGTTCACTATGGTTTTATTGGCGCTCCGCAGTAGGAGATGTCTTAATAGCTGCTGTATGGGGACGTTATGCTTGCAGTTGTTGCTGTGGATTTTATGTGCCGTGAACGGAGAGGAGCAGTCGTTCAGTGTAGAGGTAAGACCAGGAGAGATTTTTATTTATTTTTTTGTTGACATGCATTTTCCTGTAGAAAAGAGCTTCACTTTTTTTGTTACATTGTATTATTTTGTCATCATTTAAAAGTATAAAGTGTTAGAGTTACGCTGTAACTCGTGTCCCTGTGTTGATGTTTCACCAACCACAACAACAGAGTCTTTGTGAGATGCCCAGCTGGGTAGTAGCTCTACCCAGTTCCTTAGCCCGCTTTTAGATAGTTTTTTTTCCCTCAAAGGAATATACATTTCTGAATGGAAATGCAGGTATTGTTATAGGATGTAAAATCCTTATTTGCCTCAAAGCCTGAGCTTGTTTGTGTTCTCAAAGTGCTGAAACATTAAAGTAGAAGCAAAAAATGTGGGGTACTTTAATCTCAGTGTAGTTAGTCATTCAGTAGTGCAGGGTAGAAATACGTGTCCACTCTTATCTCTCTGTGTAAACAGTGTATAACCCCCTGATTTTAAACTAAGCCCGCATCAACACAAATGTCAGAAGTAAGAACATGCGAGATTTTTGTGTTTTAGGGGCTTTTTGGACATGATAACCTCCACTTTACATCATTGCAAATAAATAAAAAAAAAAGCAGCACATGCTCTAAGGCTTAACCCTGCAGGAAGGAGATCTTATGGGGTCACAGGCAACAGTGTGGGCAGCCAAATGAGAACTTAACAAAGCGAAGAAGGTTTCTTTACAGCGGGAGCTTGTATTCTGAAATGATCCCCCAGCTTAATAGGTAGTTGAAAGTCTTCAAGCTACAAGTGTTGCGCCAATAAACTGACTCAGAATCTCGCTAATGGTGTTTCTTTCAAGAGCGTGCAGAACTAAATTTGGGGTTTTGTGATGCACATTTGTGTATTTTACAGCTCCTTTTATATCCAGAGAAAACTGTTACACTGCGTTCTGCAACCCTTTCCTGTCTGTCTTACACACACACGCACATAGAGACCCCGCACAGGAGCATCCTGGCATGTGTACTGACAGTCGTTCAAGTCCCACATCCACATTTCCACATGATTTGCAAACTTGGCATGCCACAGGCAGAAAGGCAGCAGTTTTAGTCCAGATGCTACAGGTTATTCAGTTAACATGGCCAAGCTCACATGACAGAGGGAGGGTGCGAGTCAGATGTGAGGAGATTTGTTCGTAGTTTTTAACTAAGATTACTGGACTCTATTTTCTCTGTGTCTGTCTGCATGCAAAACTCATGCTGCTCAGTACTATTTAACCTGATGAAAAATGCAAAATTGGTATTAACAACAGCATTCTCTCATGGAGCATTCCCTTCTCCCACATCATCCACCTCCACTTGAATCTTATTATCCACCTCCAGCCTTTGCAGCTCATATTTCTTTGTCTCGCTGAATTGCGACTACGGCCATGGCGCTCTGACTTGTTCTTTTAGAAATCTCCCAACTGTAGTAAGTCAGTCTGAGACACCCAAATGGCCAGCAGCAGATAAATATTTTGACTTTGACAACCTAGAAATAAACGCAGCAGCATCAGTGTGCATATTTTAGCATGTGTAGGAGCAAAAGATAAAATGTGTTGAATGTATGTCGCTGCCAGCCCCCCTGCTGCGCCTGCTGTGTAAAGATACCACTGAGCTCACACTTGTCAGCATGTAAAATCCTGCCTAGAGAATGTTGGACTAAATATGTATGCTTACAGGAGTTTGATATCTGTGATCACTGCGTTTTTCAGCTTCCTGGCATGACAGCACGTGTGCAGGACTGCAAAGCCTCCATATGTTCCCATTCATTTGTTGGCGAAAAGTGGGCTTCTCACTGTAATACGAGACGTTTGCAGCCCCTAATTTATCTGTCCTCTTTGTCATGAGGGGAGAGAGGTGTCGAGGCTGCCAGAAAGCGCGCCTCTTGCATTTGCGCTCTGCTCTGCACAAGTTGACGTGCCCTGTAAAGGAAGTTTGAAGGTTTAAGCATTAGGTTGGCTTTAAACTGACATGTTGCTTCAGTGGATATGTCCAGCACAGGAGAAAAGAGCAATTAATGAGGGTGAGGAGGTGCAAGAAATTTAATTTGATCCTAAGGGGTATTTAAAGCAGGGCAAAGTCACATTAAAACACATGTTATGCAGTAAGTGCAGCCCCACTGCAGCCTGGTAGAATTAGGCTGCAGTTAGACGGTGATAACTGATGTCTGCAATCTTTCTAAACAGTTTCTGTTTGGAGACTGGTTTCACTGGAGCCACTCACTGAACTTGTTAGGACTGTGTTTATACTGTGTATGTGTTTGTCTCTCTCCATTCCCACACCAAATGTTCTAGAGAGTAGACATGGATGAGTATTTCCTCTAATTAACAGGTGTGGTTTGAGGTAGGAGGTCATCCCGAGCCTGCCCTGTGATTATTGGTCAGACTGCGGTCTTTTAGAAAACCTCACCCTTTTGGATGGCAGCTTCAGTGCCGACCTCCTGGATTTGACTTCACGGCCGAAGTCTCTGTAACGCCTCTGTTCCCTGATTGTTTCTCCCGTTTCCCTGCTTTGGATTACATTTTTACAGGAAGAACAGTCTGCCACTGGGTGATAAAACAGTAATTAATAGGAACGTGTAACACCTCACTTCAGCACTATACATGTCTACTGCAAGAAATATTTCTGAAAGCTCTTCAGCTTTTGTTCATCCGATTGTCTCCCCCTGTAGTAATTCTCTCTGCAAATTGGACAGCCTCATTAACAATGGCACAGGCAAGACTTAATTTTATTTATCGCCTTGTGAGTATTATTTTCTGTTTCAATCCATATTGATTTTATATGGAGAGCCTAACGGTTTTGTGTGACAGCCAGTAAAGTGCTTTCTCTGCAAGGCGTCATGCTGTAGGTGGGCTGTGCAAGCAGTTGATCTATCTCAAGTTATTTTTATCATTAGCTCTTATATAACTCAGAGTAATTAAAAGAGAGATAATGGAGGATTAATCTTTTTTTTCTTCCGGTCTGTGTTTGACAGTGTTAGACAGTGAGGGGGATAAATTTAACTTAATATTTCATAAGAGTTTTCTCCACTCAGTGCCACAAACACACTGACATGCTGAGCCGTGCTCAGCCATGCTCCCAGTTTGTCTGAAGTAGAGCTGCACAGATTGATCCGCTGGTTTTCAGCTGATTGGCCATGATAGATGACTGGCTGTTAGGCCTTGGATATATATATATCTGATTGCATGCTGATCTTTTAAACCATACCCCAAAATGTAACTACACTGGTATGATTCGACTGCGCATAGTTCTGGTAGACTTGTTACATGCTAGCTGCACAGTTTGCCCTGAACCTCATTTTTCTTTATTAATTAAAAGGAGTTCAACCCAAAACAACTGCAGTTGAGTTGAAAATGGCTGCTTGTACAGTCTCACAGATGTTTCATCTTTTTTTCTCTTTGTAGTTATCCATTTTTTCTTTTTTTTATGGCTTGCTGTTGTTTAATGGTCAGCAAACAGCGTTACTCTGCATTACCACCACCTTCTGGTGGTAGTGCATAACATCTTACCAGATGCAAGTAGAAACAAAGTAAAATTTATCATTTAGACACAAAAAATTGTTGCATGAAGTATTGATTTTTTTTTTTTTATGGTTATTCAAACATTCAAAAATTATGCAGTGACTTTGGTTGTTTTGCTTGGTAGCAACATGCCGTGCAATGATCAATTTGAAGTTTCCATTGAAGAAAGCTTACAAAAAAGGCGTACGTCCTGTCAGTTATAGTTACAGTTCTTAGAAAAGCAGAATTTTGCAGAGTTCAAACACTGGAACATTTGTTCTGGATTTTGAATACTTTGATATGTTTATATGAACTTTGAATCTCTATAAAAACATGAATATATGCATCTTTAATGTTTTGGTTTCCATCTGTGTCCAAAAATGGTCTAATCACTTAACACTGTAATTGTATTGCTCACAAGTATTTCTGTGTTCTGTGGTTTAGATTTGATCCTCTTAGAGCGCAATTATAACAATGTGGATGCACTGAAGCCTCATGAGCGTCACACTACCTTGGTTACAGTCAGTGTTTCACTGGGAGGCATCAGGTGCAGAGCTTCGCTCTGAGTGTTTGAAGTGTTTGAATCATGCCACTGTGCTCGCCAGAGACAAAAAGAAGTTGCTTAGTCAGAGATAATCTGCTGTATAACAAAGACAGCGCAAAGTTGTACTCCCATCTGTTAACACTTCCTTTCTCAGATGGATGAATGAATTAATAAAAGGTGGTTTGACTAGACTTTGCTGACTGTCGGCTGTGATTATTACCTCCAGCCAAGAGTTTTATCGGCTCGCTCTGTTTGTCTGTCGGTGAAGGATCTTGAAAGAGCAGATTTTCATGAGGCAAACTGAAATTTTGTTACACAACAATAGACATGATATTTGATATCTGACTTATGACCAGAAGTTTAAAACAGAGGCATGACCTTCACATCTGTGTGGTAAATGTGAAACCACAGCCCACAGTGTGTTAGCTTAGCGTAAATATTGAAAAGTGAAGATGGCTAGTCTCATTCTATCTTGATTGCTGAGTGCATCAAGTCGATCATTTTGTATTTCATAGCGTGCATTGATAGATGCCACATGCTCCAGGACATGCTAAGAGAAAAGGTAGCGTGTTAGAAGTTTTCTGAGCCTTCGATGACAGTTCTATCACTTCTGTGACTGGAACTGACCAGATTTGATGACCAGTATTGGTGTTGCAGCTGGGTGGGACTGTGAAATTAAGTATCCATACCAGCCAAAAATGTTGTTTAGTCTGAGCCAGGCATTAGTAGTGCTGCTAGGCATTCTTTATGCCAATCTAAGCTTATTATCTTCTGCATCTATCTTCATTTTTAATGGACAGAACACAAGAATGGCATCTCAAGTTCTCATGCAACTGTGGCAACAAAGTGTGTTTGACAAACTATCCCTCGGGCAAATTGTAGGTAAATAAACTATTACTATAAGACTCTTTGCATAGCTTTGTAGGCAATGTAGCTGCTTTCAGCACTGGGCTAATGCCAGGCTCAGTGCTGCCCAGTGCAAACTACTCAGTGCTGTTGTCAGTGTGTGAGGAATGGGAGAGCTGCATCCCCTGTCTCAGCTCATGTTACCAGTTGGCATGCTCAGCCCCTGAGTGGCATCTGAATAATGGAAAACAATTGATGCGAATGCGAATGTGTGTGTGTGTGTGTGTGTGTGTGTGTGTGTGTGTGTGTGTGTGTGTGTGTGTGTGTGTGCGCGCGCTCTTGTTGGTTCTCTCACGTTCATTTGAAGTGTGTATGTGTGTGTTCACTTCCCTCTGTCCTGCAGGTCACAGAGAGAATTTATGCTTTAATATAAATGCGTATACTAGAAAACAGTGTTAACAGACCTCATTTGCTATTTTTGGTGATAAGGGCTCACTGGCATGGTGGGGTTTTTTTGTTGTTTTTTTTTTTCCCAAGACACAGTTCCCAGAATTTGCTTGGCAGTCAAACAGTGTGCTTAGTAGTGTGGTGTGTTTTTCCTTGAATTTACTGTTAATGAAGGTTGAATGTTTCTTTACTTTTCCTGCGCCACAGTGGTTATCAGCATTGATATTAACAACTTAACTACACAGTTCTCCAAAATAGCCCCAAATTGAAAAGGCATCACGTCCTTTGCAGCAGAGGCTTTGTGTTCCATCAGCGACTGGGCTTTTTACTTGCATGGAAATATAGCCAGCTATTGCTTCACAATTTATCTTTAACAAAGTCGATATTAAATTGTTGCTGTTGTTTCCCTGCAGCCATATTTTCCTCCTACATACAGTACACTTAGTGTGCATGAGCTCACCTCCTGTGTCTGAGTGCATGCAGGCATATTTATGAGTGTATTTATATTGGTGCGCTTCACCCTCGTTTCTCACTGAGCAATCATATGGATTTCACACACACACACACACACACACAACACTTCTTGACGTCATTTGGCTTTGGTAAGAGAGCAGATTTGTGAGCCACTGGGGTGTCTGTGTCAGTCTGTTCACCCAATCCTTGAGAAATACAACAACACCTGCACAGACATAAATGATTCATAATCACATACGCACACACATGCACCTGACTTTCTCTGAGCAGCCACTTGTTATTATGTTTTGTTCAAAATTTTTCTCTGCATGTCAGTCTCCCGCATTCTAAGACGTATCTTTGGTCACAGCTTACTGAGCTGTTAAATCTTTAATATCACTAACAACAGCAACATTAGATGGTGCCAATGGGGCATCACGTGTAAGTCTGTCAATTAGGCTTTTGACAAACGCTCAGGGGTGTGTGTGTGTGTGTGTGTGTGTGTGTGTATTTAAACACTGCACAGTTTTGTGAGTCATGACAACTGTTTCAATCTGTTCCTGCGTGCATATAATCACATTTCACTGTGTTTGAATTAGTGATTATGCTTCATCCCAGAATTAACGTACACTGAAACCTGAATATCAAACAGCCTTATGGGGGTTTTTGTCTTTTAGGATTGATATCATACTGCAGCTCCTGTCACATGCCATAATCTTGACATTTCTTGCTGTCATTTTCCATTATCTTAAGTCATTAAAATACTTTGACAAACTCCCAAAAGATTATCCACTCAAAGCCCGCTGTTCTGATCAGTATGTATGATCAGACTCTGACATTTTTCCGTGACATTTTTGTGACATTTCGTCCTAATGGGGCCACTGAGAGGGTGGACATGGCATGCATAAAGTCATTGTGTGTGTGTGTGTGTGTGTGTGTGTGTGTGTGTGTGTGTGTGTGTGTGTGTGTAGACGCTAGGGGCTAAATATGCTGCAGTGCTCTGCTCAGCCTCTGCAATCATCACATCATATCAGGGTCATGAGGTGCAGATGATGGTTTTGGTATCATTAAAAGTCAGGTTGATTCTTTTTCCTCGTTTAAATTTTACAGTATGAATTTGAGTCCAGCAGTTTGAATCATGTGGGTATGTGGTTATTTGTGTGGGCAGGAAAGGCTCCGGTTGCCTTGACGACCCTGGCATACTCACCAGTGGTCTGGCGTGTAACCAATGAATAATTCAGGGCGGTCAGAGGTGGCAGGCTTCCCCAGAAGGCTGGGATCTTGTTCCCACAAGTCACCTGTGCTGAGAGATGATCACTCCTAGCAGCTCTGCTCCAACTTGCAGCACAAATAGATCCCCTTCATACCATCATCATCTTGTATATTTACTGGACACTTTGATATAATGTCTCTCCTCCTTAATGAATCAAGTGGCTGGATGTGCTCACTAGTAATACTTGGGCACAGTTTTTCTTAACAGTCACAGCTGAAATCCTTCAAAAATATCCATTCTTCTCCTTTTATAAAGTTTTGAATAATTGGGCAGCTTGTTATTTGTAGTGTAAAAAAGACTTGGGGCAAGGTCTTCTAGTGCTGTTTTTCTGTCCTAGCAGGGAGCTAATTGTATTCTGTCAGCATGCCAGGGTGTAAATCATTCACATTAGACGAGCAGAATAGAAAGCAGAAGGACTTTCAGTGTCTGCGTCCACAACCGACAGATATTGGCCTTTAACAGGTAGTATTTCTGTTCTGTCAACAGGGTAACTGACATGCAGAGTACTAGGCTGCTATATGTAACTACCTGGTTGTGAATAGGTAAAGTCAGCCACTTTTTGACAGCTAGATCTCATTTTGATCAGTTTTGACCTGAAGGTATTTAAAATTTAAAGGTAGCTCTAATAGAATCGCAACAGTACCTTCACACTGAGGTGCCGTTTACACGAGACCGTTTTCATTTTGAAACGGCGTCGTTTTGATGCGTTTCGGCCTTCTGTTTACACGACAACAGAGTGAAAACGATGTGTTTCGGAAACGGGGTCCAGAGTGGAGCGTTTCAGAAACGCACCGGCTTGTGTTCTCGTGTAAACACTTGAAACCGGGGTGATTTGAAAACGCTCGACTCGCACTTGCGCACTATGGTTGCGACGGCCACAGTTTTTCGCACACGCGCAAATTGATAACCAGTACTCGCAGATTCACAAGTGCTTCTTATGCTTTTCTTGTGTTTTTACCGTTTTGTAATTCAGCGTTGTGCGCACCAGCGATCCAACCTCATCGTCAGTCCACACAAAACCTCTTACATTGGCCGTTTTGTAAGTAATGAACAATTTGACGCACTACCTACTGTCACTCCACGCATGCGCGTCTTGCATAAACAAACTTTGCAAAGAGAAAACCAACGCAAACTTGTGGCCTGGCATGGGAACTACATCGTTTTCATCGTTTCACATGTCATCGTGTAAACGTGGATCCTTTCTGAAACGCCATCGTGTAAACGAAAGGCTGAAACGCATCAAAACGACACCGTTTCCAGTGAAAACGGCTTTGTGTAAACGGCACCTGAGGCGTACTGTATGTCTATCTGTGGCCACCCCTCAGGATTCCCCCCAAAAAAGATGAAGTCTTTCAAGCCCCAGACAAGCCCAGTCAGACTGGTTGGACAAGCTGGCAACCACTGATCGCAGGAGAAAAATAAGTATTCACCAACTGGTTGCAAGTGTTTGCTGGCAGTTGCTGTGCAACTGACTGCTAAAGCCTCAATCATGCAGACCTAGAGACCAGACAGTGATGCCATGTAACCACCTGTCTCTAAACCGGAAACAGAGACCGTTTGTCTTCAAAGTTAAAGTTGCACCTTGTGAATTGTATTGATTGCAGCTTTGAGGGATGACTTACTAAACACATACTCATAAAACTGTAGTTATAGCTGTTAACTTAGCCTTTAATAACCA
The DNA here is from genome assembly GCF_007364275.1 of Archocentrus centrarchus. Lineage (NCBI taxonomy): Eukaryota > Metazoa > Chordata > Actinopteri > Cichliformes > Cichlidae > Archocentrus > Archocentrus centrarchus. The sequence goes on along the minus strand of NC_044365.1, from coordinate 14,792,980 downwards.
TTTCTCTGCAACTGTTGCTCCCATATAGACACATTTGAAGAGCACAACCATTCAGTTAAATTGTAATAGCCCTATGCACTTTATTAGCAATTAATAACACAACTTTCACAGCCACTGAGCATGACATAAAATGGCTTATTCTAAATGTGTCCTCATGGTGTGTTCTGCATGGATGTCAAGTCTGTATAACCAAATAATGAAAGTAAGTGACCGAGGAAATACATTATTTGGCCTACAGGGATTTGCAGTCTGACAAGAAAAGAGAGAAAATGAATATAAGTAGTGTCCCACCACACTGTAATAGTCTGAGCCTCCCCACTCCTACTCAGATTTTCTGGCTGTATCATTGTGTGTATATACTATAATATCAATTCTTATAAATGGCCTGCAATAGCATGTGCACTCAGCCTGACAAAGTTCAATTAAAATATGAACAGTTGATCTGTTCCATCATGCCTGTGAGATTTTTCTCAGTAACTCACAAGCTTGTAAACAAACTCTGTCTGCATTCATTGAAGGTCTGTTATAAGCTTGCTCCAAACACAAGCATAATTTAGAGATTTGCAAAAAGGCATTTATCACAGGACTCAGGCTGAGTGGCAGAAAAACTTACAAAAAGTTAGAATACCATATAATGCATGCCTTAAATTGCTGAATAGACCAAAAAAAAAAAAAAAAAGCTCAGCTATTCTGGAATAACTTTAGTGTCAAACATGCAGCCCCACCCTCTGACTGAAGCTCGCCGCGGACATTTAATGCACGTGATCTCCAACATAGGTCACATGCTGTCTCTGTAACCCGAGGGGACCGAGCTCCTATCAGCTGATCAGTCACAAATGCCAACATCAGAAGCCACTGAGTGATGTCGGTGTGTTGCCATGCCAACCAGGCTTCCCAAGCCACATCTCATCCATAATAGAGTGATCCTGTCGCCTTACAAGGTGGCCTTTTGATGGCACCCATCGGCTAATTAGCTCGCCTTCTGCTCGTCAGGTAACAGGCCAAGTCAGCTGGTTGGAAGGTGGTCTGGTGACATGAATGCTGCAAGTTCACCTCAGTTCAGTACTTGCGTCAGACATCTGGATGTTTGAGTCTCCCCAGAATGCTGCCCTCTCTCTTATGGATAAATTGCCTGTTCATTTCCCAAGTTTACCTGAGATGGGTTTACTTATGATAATACTAGTTTTAGTCTCTACTTGACACCATAATCCAGCTCAAAGGTGTTAAGTAGGTAAATGAGAGGCTTAGAGAAACAGGAAACTGTATTTTTCTCTAGATAACGGTGTAAAATGCACGGAAGAGACCTTTTAGGGTAGCTGTGAGGACTGAAATTTTAAATCGTGAGATGTTTGTGTGTGAGAGGGTGTGTGTGTGTGTGTGTGTGTGTGTGTGTGTGTGTGTTTTTGTTTTTTTCCTCATAATGTGACAAGGGTGAAAAAGAAATGCACTCACCGTGAAGAAGTGTGCAGGGAGGTGAGGCCAGGTTCTTCTCGCATCTGAAGCATGAGAGAAATCTACTTCAGAGTAAAGTGAAATCAAGTGTGGAGAACCCAAAAATAGGCACTGATGCATTTCAGAGATTTTGGCCTTCATCAGGGCACTGCTGGTTGACTCCTTAGCCTTCCACTTCAAGAGGGACTTGATTTCTGAAGAAGTTTAACCTCATTATAGCGCTCACTGCCTTCTGCTTTCAGGGTGCACTCAGTACTTTTAACAACATTATTGTTAGATCACACTGGAGCTGTTGCTGTCATTTTAATGCTTGGCTGGTTTAAATCAGTTGAACCCCGGTGTTTTGTTAGCGCTCGGGTGAATGCTTAAATTGATACACCAGGTATGATGTTTAATTCCAGTTAGTTTGTGGTGAGAGTAGTGAAATTAATTATAGTCATTTTTAAAAATGATTTTAAAAAATGTCTTCTGTTCAGCTCACTAAATATAGTTACAGTCTAAAACCAGTCGAAAGTATCTTGCTTGCTAGATGGAAAGCCAGCAGTATCAAACTCGACTCTCATCAGTGTGGCAGATACAGTAAATGTGCACTAAATGTAGCTAGGGTATCTTAGATTAGGGAATGACCTTTTGTTAGCTAGCTGACCCTAGATATCACTGACGCAGATAGCTGCTAATTAATGAACATTTGGGGATCTATGTGAATTGACTCCGTCTTGGAGACAGCCGCAAGTGGCCTTTAGGAGAAATGCGCTCTTCTTCTTTTTATTATTCACAGGCATTTTCAGCAGACAGTAGTAGGAGACACCTTGCTTTGTGCAAAAGACATGCGGAAGGCCATATTTATCATAATTCTGAATGATTCCTCCAGTGCTCCAATTATTTCCTTGGATTTTGTTTGTATCTGCCCTTTTTTTGAGCGCCCTTTGCAAACCCTAAATGGGCAAGAAATAAATGGTGTTGATGTATCCTTTTCTGCTTAGATCTGAGGAACTGAACTACAGATGTGTTTATGCTCTTACTGTCTTCTGGTGATTTGTCCTGAGCAGTATTTCTACCTGTTATCCCTGCCTGTGGCTATAAAAAGTATGGTTACTATTCTGTGTCACTGCTATTACACTGACAAGGATTCCAACTTTATTGAACGGAGCCATCTATGCTCACAAACTCTCTCGTTATCCATTTGCAGAGAGCAGGACAGGGAAGAGTTTCTGTCTTATTGAATAAAGGAGGCTGTCGAAGTGGAGCCTCCTGCTCTCAGGAACCCTTACATCGGCAGAACCCCGGGAACCATAGATCACAAAGGGAAAGAATAAATCGATGAGGATGAGAAGTGGGCAGCAAAGAGGAAGGATAATGAAAGAAAACAGAAAGAGATGAGGACAGATCGTAGAGTGAAATGTAGAAAAAGCCAAGAGCTCGGCACTGATTCAGCAGAGCATTTTTTTAGATCTGCTGTTTCTTTTTCTCACTGGTTATAAGATCTCCATCACGAAGGTGGTAAAAGTCAGCTCTGCCAATACAGTGTTTATCATACACCGTATTGGCAAAACTATTCGCTCGTCTGTCTTCACACACATATGAACTTGAGTAACATCCCATTCTTAATCCATAGGGTTTAACTCTACAATGCCAAACGTGTTATCGGGACACAATGTACTTCAAATGTCCCGCTGTTCATTTACTTCTGGCAACAATTACGTAATAACCCTATGTTGGGTGTGAAGCACTCAGCTTTTAGAAACCATTTTTAATTTTTTCAATAGGACAAATAGTCGTGTAATTACGGTAATTCAAAGTGTGTTAGATCAAACATCTCAATGTTAACCAGCTGTTCACGGCAGGTAAGGGCAGGTAACAGGTGTATCGGCAGTGATCACCTGGTGTTAAAGCGTTAATAAGATGTCGGCCCAGCCTTTGCAGCTATAACAGCTTCAACCCTTCTGGGAAGGCTTTCCACAAGAATTTTTGACCATTCTCCCAGAAGTGCATTTGTGAAGTCAGACGCTGATGTTGGATAAGAAGGCCTGGCTCGCAGTCTGCTGTAATTCCTCTCAAAGGTGTTCTATCGGGTTGAGGTCAGGACTCTGTGCAGGACAGTCAATTCTTCCACACCAAACTCGCATGTCTATCTTTTTATGGACCTTGCTTTATGCACTGGTGCGCAGTCATGTTGGAACAGGAAGGGGCCATCCCCAAACTGTTACAATAAAGTTAGGAACTAAGGGGCTGAGCTCAGCTCTTAAAAACAAAAAACCCCAACAACCTCACACCACAATTCCCCCTCCACCAAACTTTACACTTGGCACAATGTAGTCAAGCAAGTACTGTTCTCCTGGCAAATGCCAAACCCGGACTCATCCTTTGGATTACCACACAGAGAAGTGTGATTCGTCACTCCAGAGAACACGTCTCCACTGCTCTGGAGTCCACTGGCGGCCTGCTTTACACCACTGCATCTGACACTTTACATTGTGCTTGGTGATGTAAAGCTTGGATAAAGCTGCTCGGCCATGGAAACCCATTCCATGAAGCTCTCTGCACACTGTTCTTGATCTACTTTGAAGGCCACATGAAGTTTGGAGGTCTGTAGTGCTCGACTCTGCAGAAAGTTGGCGGCCTGTTTACCATGCGCCTCAGCATCCACTGACCCCACTCTGTGATTTTATGTGGCTTACCATTTTGTGGTTGAGTTCCTGTCATTCCCATTTCCACTTGGTTATAATGCCAGTAACATTTGATGGTGGAATATTTAGTTCTGAGGAAATTTCATCAATGGGCTTGTTGCACAGGTGACATCCGGTACCACGCTGGAATTCACTGAGCTCCTGAGAGCGACCCATTCTTTCACAAATGTTTGTAGAAGCAGTCTGCATGCCTAGGTTGTTTGGTTTTATACACCTGTGGCCATGGAAGTAATTGGAACACCTGAATTCAATGATTTGGATGGGTGAGTGAATACTTGTGGCAGTATAGCTTCAAATTCTGCAATATTGGAAGTATTTGCATTAATCCATACTTCTGCTTCCTCTATCTTTATCATCTCTCCCAAAGAAGTCACATAAAGTTTGGCGTGATGATGGAATTAAAGATCAAAGTCTTGGATTCAATCTTTGAAAGTGTGTGCAGTATTAATAAATTTGAGCCTTGAGCTCATGCTTCTCTTTGATTCTTGTGTTGCAGCGTGTGGATTTTGGTTCTGAAAGTGCAACTGTGGCAACTTTTATTTGACTGTGGAAGTTTCTAGTTTTCAGTGTGAACGATGACATGGGAAAATGCAGCAGCAGTTTGAGGAAAAGCTTTGAAGTGATCCGAGCTTATCTGCTACATATAGAGTACTTGACTGAAAAAAAGTTGGTAAAGGTGAGCTGTGTACAGCAGCCTTTTGAGCTAAAACTGCAACAAACACAAGCTGGAGTGTCCGCTTTGCATGCCTGCTTTCCAAAGTTGCATTTTGGTTATCCTGCCAAATGTTGCAGTGGAAGAGACATGACGACCAGAATGACTCGACTGACTGCGTTTGCTGTCAGCGTGGAAAGTTTCATTGGAATTACTGGCTGCCCTCCACTGCTATATTCATCCTTTTGTGCTGTCTTGCTGTTTCCCTGTGGTGCTGTATATAAAGAACCAGTATGACAGCTACACCCTCCACATCCTGCCTCCGTGTCTCATTCTCATATGGGACATCGAACAACTCTTCACCCCCCCGCACGCTCCAATATCCTATTAATGTCTGAGTGATAGACAGAACAACCGTCTCAGCTTTCTGTGTCTCTGATAGCTCATGATAGCTGCGATATCTCAAAGCACAAACACATCACTCAGTACTTGCATCCAAGACTTAAAAAAAAAAAAAAAAGCTTGTTTTCTTTGCAGCTTTTCATTTACATAATCATCTCATAGCTCTGTAAACATAGATGACATCCACACACCAAATGTTAGTCACAAATTGACAATTTCTATATGTTCTGGCACATCTCGGTTTCAGAAGTAAATATTTCCTCTGGGAAAATGAGTACATAGGCCTCTGTAGTCTCTTTTATCTTGGGAAAAATGTGCTCAAACTTTTTCAAAACCAAGCGAACTGAATGCAGCTCGTGTCAAATTAAAATATTTCTCTACTGGTGAAATCAGGTTTTACAGTAGTCTGTTAGAACTGCAGAAGAAGAAGAAAAAAAAAAAAGCATTCTGCTACAAATATGCAGTGCCACGTCTGAACTGTACACTTTTCATCTGTATCTTCTATTTTTTTCTGTCTCCCTTTTCACCCCGAAAAGCACTCGGGAATTCACCAGGGCAGTGGTTATAGGACAGAGCCAAAGTTTGGTTACCAGGAGATGAGAGGGAGGGACTGAGATGATTACAGGACAAGAAAGATTAAAGTAGACATTGGGAGGAAAAGAGAGTGCCATGAGGTGGAGAAGCTCTGGGAAAAACAAATGCATAGAAAGAGAAGATCTTACAGCGTTTGATACTTGTGATGTCTGCTGCGTAACAGAATTAGGTGACTGCATAACGTGGCTTGATATGTAATCAGATTTACAGCCATAAAAGTGAAGTGACAGATGTGAATGTATAACCTGCTCTGTGTGTGTGTGTGTGTGTGCTGTTAGAGTTACTGTACTAGATTCAATTTTAGTTAAAAAACCTGACACACATTGTAATGTCATCACCCACCCACTCACGGTGAGGGGAGGAGGAGGAGAGTGTGGATGTTTAAGAAAGGCTGCAGAAAATGCCTGAAAAACACCAAAGCACCCAGCAGAGAAAGATAAGAAAATGAAAGAAGGGAAAGGTGTATGAAAGAAAACATACAAAGAGAGGTTTGGGGTTTTTAGGAAGGGATTTGGAAGTGCGAATTACGATGCAGGCATAACATTTTGACATCTGCCACACTGATGAGAGTAGAGTTTGATTCTGTTCATGTGCCTTACCTGAAGGTCTCAGTAGGCAGAGAGTCGGGGATTTGTCAGTGTGCCAGTCACAACACAGACAAACTACAGAGAGAGAGTCTGGCTTAGTTCAGAGTTTATACTTTAATGAAAAACCATTTTAACTCAGGATTTTTACTGTTATTTATATAGTAATGTAATACAGAGATATATTAGTAACTGGATTCCTCATTTACTCTGTTAATATTTTCCTTTCATGAACAATTTGCGGTTCAGTGCAGAGAAAGTAGAAAGTTTAGACACACTTTTTTGAATTTGGTTAGGTTTGCGGACCAGCTGTGAACCAACTGAAAGATTATATTATTATCTAAAGTGTAATTAAGAATTTATGAAGTAAGTTTAACAAATAAGAACATCACTTCCACATATTTTAATCAGTATTATTTCCAGTTTCTTGCCCAGTTTTCCATTCTGATAAATTATTAAATGATGAAACTCTGGAATTCAGAATAACAAAGTAGGAAAAAAAAAAAAAAGGAAAGCTATTTTTTAGTTCACTGTTTTATGAAATAAGTTAATCCTCTTTGTTGAGTTAGAGGAGTTCAATAGTGCCATATATAGTAAGTCTACAGCTGGCAGTGGTTTGTTTAGCTTAGCTTAGCATGAAGACTGCATCTCAAAAAATTTCATCAGAAATAAAAAGCAAACAAAATCAGCTGAAAAGTGGTTGATAATTCAGTGCGTTATAATGATTTTAATGTGTAACAGGCCTCCTGTCTCCATAAACATGCATTAGGAGATGTAGCTGCCTGGTAACAATATAGCAGTTGCTGTAAGATAGAGCTAATAAAATATGGTCTGGTTACAGTTAGCATGTTTGGTTTGATTTGTAAAAGTGTCTCTTGCATCCTTTTTTGTTTTTACAGTTCGCTAAGCAAATGAGTTAGGAAGTGGAATGATGGGCGGGGGGCCCAGGTAAATTTCAGGGAGGGGTCAGCACCACCAATGGCCCCCACCCTTTAGCCTCCCTGATTTGGACTGGTGTGGGCAATTAATTTTCCCAAGGGCCCACATGAGAAACTGGGACTGTTGTGGAGGGCCACACCAACAAGCTGAGTTCACTTGTGGTCAATGGTAATTTGGTCTCTTTATGAGCTTCTAGGTGCTGCTCATCCACAACAGGCCCAGTTTCTCATGTGGCTTGTTGAGAAAATTAACTGCCCACCCCTGCAGTTTGGACAAGCACAGACAATATCTGGGTCTTAATCCAAGCTAGGCTAATCACCTTCCAGTTGCAGCTTCACTTAATGGATAAGCATGATGCAGTTCTTGGAAAAATGCATTCAGCTTGCACGTTCTTCCTGCTCATTAGATGTTTGCTCAATTACCAGTAGGGACCCCACCCCCCCGTATTTTCATTTGTGTTGCCTACGCTTGTTTGCATGCACTATTTATGAGGCCACTCACATTCTCAGCTAGCATCTGCTTTGTGCAGTCATTGTTTTACCACTTGCTGCCACACCTACCCACTGTGTGCCTGAACACTGCGGGTTGGTGTGGTGGCACCTGGGCATCCTTCTTGTGCGTGTAGATGTTTTTTATTTATTGCCCTCATTTGCATGTTAGATGAGTGACATTGTCAAGCTAAGTTTGACTTCTCTGCAGAACCAAGAACAACAAAGATAGTCATCTTCTCGAGAGCCATGTATTTTATCTTGTTTGTATCACCGCTACAAACAGCCTATAAAATAAGTTTCAAAAGAGCTCATTGTTGCTGCTTGGATGTGAAGTTCAGTCACTGTAACCGAAGCTATAGACTTGCATTTCTTGCCTTTTATTGCATTCTCCTCCCGCTCGCACTCCAGGCTTCCCTCCCTGTTTAGTAAATTTCATTCTCAGTGTGTATGCTATCCCGAGCAGCAGGCCTCCATGATGACTGAAGCAGCTTGAAAACACTGTGCACGAGAAAGGCGCTCAGGTTTCACAGCACAGTGTTGCTGAAAGAGAAATAAGAAGGTCTGAGGCAAATACACAGCCCGGCAGTTCTGAGTTCACTGGGTATTTGAGATTCCAGGCCAGTGTTGTGTTGTTTCACTTTCTCTACTCTTCAAGCAAAACAATTTAGCTCCCGTTTTATTGTTGGCTTTGTGTTACGATATGCAGCAGTTGGCAAATCTCTTTGCCATTTTTATGATGAAGACTGAGCGTATACAGAGAGGCTGGGACTATCCAAATCCCTAAAGCCTCTTCTGTGTGAAAGCCCAGCCGATCCCCCTTCTCCTGCTTGGTCCAAAGATCTGAGCTGTGATTCCCTCTGGCAGGATTTTATAGGGACACTCAAAGCTTTATTACACCAAAGCCCTTTCCAGACAAGTAAAATGACATGATAACGGATGACATTCTGCTCTATAGACTGGTATAGAGATTTCTTTCTCTCTACTTATGCCCTTTTACAAATGCCTTTTCGGATAGATCCTTGGACCTGTTACTAGCTGATCTTTGCTCTGTGTAGCTTAATGCAGAGTTTTACCTTGATGGCATTTAAATGTTGTTCTAGGTGGTATGGAGTGGGCTTTCAGTTTAAAATGCTTCTCATACACCCCCCCCCCCCCCAAAAAAAAAGAAAAGAAAAGAAAAGAAAAGAAAAGAAAACTACACTAAAAGTTTACTAGTAGAAACTTAGGACACGCACTTCAGCACTAGTGACTCTGCACTGCTCAGCTGGACAAGGTGCGAGTGAAGTGTCTTGCAACAGCGGGGGCGGTTAATGAGCTTTATAGCTGTTGGAAGAGCCAAGTTGGATATTTCCCCTCGTTTTCAAACTTTATGCTAGGCAAAGCTGCCTCCTGACTTCAAATGCCTGTTTATGATTTTGAGCTTCTGCTTAGCTCCTGTCAAAAAAGCCACCAACATCAAGTCTGTGCATATTAGTCCCTGGACTTTACAATGATGTCTAACCTTTTCCTCCTTGTTTCCTTGTTTGTAGGCATGGCTCCAGAGGTATGGCTACCTCCCTCCTGCAGACCCCAGAATGTCAGTGCTGCGTTCTGCCCGAGTCATGCAGTCTGCTATCGCTGCCATGCAGCGCCGCTACGGCCTAAATGTCACAGGGACGCTGGACAGCAACACTATAGAGTGAGTCACACACTTTTAAAAATACTCTTAAAGATACCACAGCTATGTGTAAGGGTTCACGATGGGTTTATTCAGAAAATAAGAAAACATGGGTGGGAGGAGAACAGGAAGGGCCTGAGTGTAAAATTACAGCTACAGAAAAGCTGCTGTGTTTGTTTTGGTCATTTCTTGTATTAGCCTACATCCAAGTGATTACTGTGGAGATGTTGAATTCCTCAGGTGGCTAATAAAATATTACTGTTACATCTGTGTGGTTAATTAAGAAAGTGCCTCAACATCAGCCAAAAATGCGATACGATTCTATGATACTTTTGGTTGTTGCTTCAAAACAGATTGATTTTTATGATTTGACAGTCCCCGACTAAATCTAACTTCACTTAGGGCCTCGGGCAGAGGTAGATGTTTTCCTAATTTGAGGAGGGAAAATATCACAAACTATGTTGCCCTTAGAGTATTTTTTTTAAGAATCACAGTTTGAGTAAACTAGGCATTTTCAGAACTGGAGGTATAAACTATTTGTGTTTCATTTAGCGCCTGTGTTGCATTTTGAAGGTGAACCGAGTTATTTTGCCAGACGCAAAGTTACCCTAACATAGACTAAGTGGGGCTTTTTAATTTGATCAAAGCAACTTTTTGGGAGAGTACACCTCCGATGTCAGATCAAAGCCTGCAAAATGCCTTAGTAATAGACAGTGGAAGAGACAGAAGAGCTGGGACAGTGTTTGGTTTGTCCTCATCAAACCTCAGCCCAGCAGCTACAAGCAATCAAGCGGGACATGTTGGTTTAGATAAAAAAAAAAGAAAAAAGAAAGACTCATTGTTATATTGTACGTTGCCTGCACACAGGAGTGTAGTCGAGTGAAAACCCACCTGAGGCTTCCATAAATCTTTAAAGAAATGTTTTTAAATTATGCATCGCATTGAGAGCGGTAGCGGCACGAGGGTACAGATCATCCATGTTTTTAAACCAAATGTAGCCCAGGCTTTACCCAAGTTTAACCTCAGTGCCTTATACCTGCAGATCATTAAAACAGTGCTCACTGACATTTGTCCGCACCAATGGTGAAATACCATCCCAGCTACACATTGCAAACGAGCTCACAGTGGCCACTGAACTGTAATGTGGCAATGTGGTGGCCAGCGATGTGAATGTCCAACCGCTGGGCTGAAACAGAGTGAAATGTGATAAGCTAACAGTGTGTCTGTTTTTTCCCTTCTGCTTCTCTTGGTTAATGTAGGGATAACACGATAAGGTGAGGCACTTCTTTTGTACATTTAAATACATGTTTGCACTGTGTGGGAGATTTGATGAAGTACATGTTTTCTTTTACCAACATTTTGTTATCTTTGAATTTCTTTTACATGTAAATGTGCAAAGGGCTTCATGTTGAACCATTTTGCATATCTGTTGCGTGTGACACTGTTTCAGAGTTGGCTTCTGTTCATCGTGTAGGGTCAGTGACATCACTGTTGACATAACCCATGTCCTCCTCACCTCTCTCTCTGCAGATGGATGAAGAAACCTCGATGTGGGGTTCCTGACCAAATAGGGGGTGTGTCCAGATTCAGTGTCAGGAAACGGCGGTACGCCCTCACGGGACAGAAGTGGCAACACAAACATATCACGTACAGGTGCGTGGATTCAGAATTAATGTACTGAGACTTTTCTTCATCATAATACAGCTGCCTAGCACCACAACATCCACAGAACCCCCCCCCCCCCCGACTTTTAAAGACACCCCCTGTCAACAAAGCAGGCATGAGCTTTTGACCCCTCCCCCCTAAAAAAAAATAAATAAATAAATAAATAAAATCTCTGTCTGTAAGCTTTAAACATTACCCCAGAGCATGATATTTGAACTCACATAATGGACACAAAGCTACAAAATCAAAGGTCAACTAAAGTTCCACATCACTCAGAGCCTTAAACATCACATTAACCCACATCACAGGCCACGTCCTTCAAACCTCGCACTTCACTGGAGGAGCAGCCTTACTGCTGACAGGACATGCAGCACAAATGGGAAAAGAGTGTACGCGCACCGGTGACTTCACTGATTCCATAATTCACCAGCACATTTTCTGGCATCCAGCTACATGAGTAATAATGTATAGGACAGCTTTCTGTGGTTATATAATATTTCTCTGTTGAGTTGTAGTGAGTAGCCCAGATTCAGTAATATTTCATGTGTGTTAGACTGTTGCTTGCCCCCAGCTCAGTGTTTCATGGATAATCCTCAAGTAGTATGCTTGTTTTTTCTTTCTTTCTTTTTTTATTTTTGTATATGCTGTATTTCCTGCTAAATATAACCTATGGCTCAGTAACCTTCAGTAACCCTTTTTTTAAAAAAAAGGAAAGAAAAAAGAAGCACTCTGAGATTGAGTTATTAGTTTCATGAGTGTGTGGTTCATCTGCAGTGACACCGATTTGAAACCAAGCAAATGGGGGGGGGGGGGGGGGGGGGGTTCAATGCAGAGTGGAGGAGGAGAAGAAGGGTGGCAACGAGGAGAGAGGAAACAAAAGAGGAGAGAAGAAGCAGAGAGAGAAAAACATAAGCTGAGAAGGGAGGAACAGAGAGGAGGAAACCCTGGTGGAAGGCAGAGGGTGCTCTCTGACAGATTAGGGTTATGTAATTGGATGGGAGCATTTTGAGTGTGTGTGCTTGTGTGTGGATATATATTTATATATGTGTGTGTGTGTGTGTGTGTGTCTGTAGATGTGTGCCTGGCCAGATGTCAGATGTGCCTGCAGCTGCTCCTTTTATTTCAGATTGGTGCAATGGAGGTAGTTGGAGAGTGCAGCACAATCATCTAAAGATTCTTATAATCTGCTTAAATGTTCTGTATATATTGTTACAGCAGGCCACCATATTTTAAATCTGGTTCAAGTATCAAAATCTTACCAGTAATTTAAGATATGCTGTGTTGGCTGCAAGCAAATCATTCATTGTGTAATAAGGAGCAGCATCCTTTCGCATTCACTGCGAAAGGATGCTGCTACAGTGAGCCAGTCACTGTAGCTACATTGGTCACAAGCCAACAATTTAACCAGATTATCAAAATCACTGTATGTGCAGAAAATATTAAGGATCCTGAACCACTTTTGAGATTGATGGACCTCACAGAGCTCAACAGTTGCAAATCTTTAAAATTCAAATTGAAGTTAGCCATTAGACTTAAACCGGCAGTTTTATCTATCTATCTGTCTAGTGCTAGAATATACATATCCCCACTTAGAAAATGCAAATTATGTTCTAACCTTGAATCTTAGGGGATTTTCTGCCGTTCTTCTCTGCAGGCCTTTCACAGCTTTGTCAGGTTGGAGCTATTTGCAGGTCCTTCCTTATTGATAGGGTTTAAGCCAGAGCTCTGGCTTGGCTGTTCAAGGACACACATTGTCCCTAATTGGGATAATTGGTTTAGCTAATTGGTCTTATTTATGTTTAATTCTGTTAGCTGTTGGATCTAAGATGTTACGCAGTCCCCCATCTACCATCTTACTGTGCTAATGCCTGGAAGTTGTAAACAGTGAATGTGAAATTAAGACAGATGCTTGTCAAACCAGTATTGTTTGGCAATATTTTGATTTAGTTATATATAGACAGTTTTAGAATAATTGGCATATAACTACAGATCAATAAGCATGTGGATATTAACCTGCAGTGAAAGAAGGCTGTGTATGTGCTGTCAGTGTTAATGTAAGAAATTAACAGTGATAAAATTAGATTTACCAACAAGAACATCCCCAGTCACTAAGCCTGTTTAGCGCTGTCTCGACTGTGTGTTGAGGGTCATTACCTTGTTGGAAGGAGAACCTTCAGCTTAGTCAAAGGTCACGAGTGCTCAGTTTTTCATTAAGGATATCTTAATGAATCTTAAAACACACACCACATAACATGATTGTGCCACTGCCATGCTCCACTGTAGGGATGGTACTGAGCAGAGGGCGAGCGCTGCCTGATTTCCTCAGAACATCAAACTTAAAACTGAAAGTAAACCATTCACTCCCAGATCAGGAATTGAATGGTTGCTCATAGTCATTGGACCCCATTGGACCCCAAGTGCCTTCTACCAAAGGGACAGGTGCTACAGCAAAACAATCACTTTAGCTCAGCAACAGCATCATTTTTACTGCTTGTTGATGCCCTTTCAGTTAGATATCAAAGTTGACTTTTAGGGATATCAGGTCTTTTTCTTTCTTGGTGAGTAAGTTGAACTGTAGAAAACAAACCAAAAAAAAATGATGTCATTATTTCTCCCTGACAAACCGCTGCTTTTCTCTCACATGCTTTAAGCATTTAAAATAGTTTTGAAGAAATAGCGCTGACATTTGGAAAGTATAACAAATGCATGTAAGCCCCAGGTGCCCGCTGGTCTCCATGTAGCCACATACAGTACTTTCTGTGGGGAGGCACTAATTAGCTTTGGCATCCCTACTGTTCTCCCTGCGTGCAGGTACTATTACAGCACATGAGTTGCATTAGGAATCATTATCACCTCGCAGTATGGAGTTTAATATCTGGTGTGGCCTCAGAGCAGACGGGGATTATTTCCATTTGTTGTTTTGCAGCTTCGCCCTGCATGTGTTACCCTCTTTATCTAGCTTGTCCTTAAACTAGGACACACATACAGAGGGTTGGGTCACAGACTCAAATGAAAACCATCTTTTTATTCCTCAGGTGACCTCAGTTGTTGATAAAGGCCTTCCAAACAGACCAGGAGAAGGGAATGTATTCGCAAAGAATACTGGTGGTGCTACAATGTTTAATTTATATTTTTTTATCCCTGGGAAGACGTTTGTACCTTTGTGACTCTCTCTGGGTCAGCTGATATTGAGTTGAAGGAGGGACTGTTTCTTTGTCTTATCATGTTTGTACTTCAATCTGGTCTACATAAGCCCTTTCAAAGACAAAATGGCTATTCGTGATGCCTCTTTACAATTAGGTGGGAGTAGTTTGCTTACTCAACAGCCAACCATCCCAGTAATGCCACTTCTAGATGATGTTCAGGATTGTTTCTGTAATTTAAGGCTTTGTCAGCTCCCATGTTAAGATGCCTGCATTTATTACTTACACTAATTGTGGAATAGTTCAACATGCACACAATTTCAGATCAAGTTCATTTATTAAAATAACAACAGCAAAAAAAAACACAAACAAAACAAAAAATAAGAAAATAATCATAATAATCATGATAATGAATAATAACATGTTCAAAAAGGTGTAGGAAGAAATATAAGCTTATTTAATCCCACCGTCTTTCCACTATTTAGTAACTAATCATCATTTTTCTTTCCGTTTATGCCTGTCCCATCATAAATCCTTCCTTACAATTTGTTACAATCTGTTTGGATTTATAACCCCAGTAACTCGCCAAGACATTTCTGCCTCTTTTGTTCTTCGTTTTATGAATTCCCTGTACAGTGTATTTTTCTTTTTTCTTGCATTTTGTAAACTCTCTGTGATCCATGGCCAATCTGAATATTTTTGCTTCCTGCTGTCTTGTGTTATTGGACAATTTTTATCATACAGTGCCATGAATAGTCTTAAAAATGTGCCATATGCATTGTCAATATCAATTTCCTTGTATACATTATCCCAATTCTGAATTAATGGGTCTTAAATGTATTCATGGTTTCTTCTGTCCTTACATGTCTGTATCTTAGTTGTTCCTCTGCCTGATTTCTCTTGTAATTAGTGTCATAAACCACAAAAACTGGTAGGTGGTCACTTCATTGATTAATATTCCGCTCACAGTGTTGTTGTCCATGTCATTAGTGAAAATATTGTCAATTAAGGTGGCACAGTGAGGTTTAATTTTGCTTGGCCTGGTGATTTTAGGACATAAAAAAACTGTACGTTGTGTTAAGAAATTTGTTGGTCATGTTGTGCTTATTTGGCTTTAGCAGGTCAGTGTTAAAATCAGATAAAAATAACCTTTTGATTGTTTTTGAGAACATTTCTTCTATCCAGTCCTTAAATACCTGAATGCTTGAGTGCTCTCTAGGCACAGCTGATCATTACATTTTTCATTTTTTCCTCACAAATTTCAATTGTTATACATTCTAGTAAGTTATCAGTCACAGCTGTCACACACAGCTACCCCCCCCCCCCCATTCACTCCAGATTCTTCAATTTACACAGCTAACTTCATCCAGTTCAAAGTCTGCAGTTCTGCTTATTTTATTTTATTTGCTAGTTTCTTATTTATTTTAATGGTGTGATTAAACTGTTCATCAGTGGAGTAGCAGCATTTGTCACTGATGTTGGAGAAGAAATTATTCTCTGGGTCTGTATCCTTCTCTAATTCCAGAACATTATGGTTTGTGTAAAATGTTCTCAGTTCCAGTTTATCTTAAACAAAATTCCATTGAATTATATTGTTGCTGTAGCCGGATGCAGATGAAGTTCTTTCCACTTGTGCCGTGTGGTGTGTCGTGGGTCACGTCACATTACACGATAGACTATGTATAAAAATAAATGATGACGGCCTGGCTATCCTAAGGAATTTAAACACAAATCCTTTTAAATGATTACTTCTATTACTACTACTACTAATTATTATTATTATTATTATTGCCTGGTGGCCATTAAATTGCATGTAAAGAAAACAAAATACTAATGGAAAGATGTAGACCTTAGCTTTTTAATTTAAAGTTATTCCATGATTCCTTGTCTCAATTTATCTTGTCTTAAATGATCTTCTCTTTCATTAGCAGCGACTTCTCATATACGGTCTAATTTCTTAGCACCGGAGAGTCGGCAATTTAGTGTTTTCTTTTTTCATTGCAGTGAGTTTTTTATTGGAGGCTGACAGATCACGTACTGCTTGTCCTCCACGTGTTTTATTCTTTTTCTTGTTGTCCGTTAGTCGTTTTAATATCGACTAAGATGCCCAAGCTTTTTTTTTCACTTGAGCCACAGCGAGTGTTTTTATTTTTTTATTTAAACCATTGTAACTCTGTGGAAAGCTGCGCCTTTTTTGGCTTCCTTTTTTGTGCACAATTGTTTAAAAAAAGCCGGACTCTGGCCTGCTTTCTTGCCTCTCTTGCAACATTGTTATTTATCACTTTCTTCACTTCACCTGGAAGTAAACATGTTTCCTTATATAGAGAGAGGTGGTCATACCAAATACCTTATACAGTATTTCTATGTATGTTTGAACTTATTTCCTATTTTCTAGCACAATATAATGAAATGAAGGGTGGCTCATGAAAGTGCCTCTGCTATATAGCCAAGATGGTGACCATAGAGACATTATGATTGCATCTTCTGGAGTTTTTCATGTAGCTGTACTCAAGAGTGTGAAATAGCGTAACTCCCAATGCAGTGTGAGGCATGACAGTTGTTGTGAACAGAATGGAGCATTTACCAGTTAAAGAGACATCAGACACTGTTTAAGGAGCTACTGGAGAGCTGAAAGGAGGCTGAATGTTGGCTTTGAGGTGGACAAAAACACAACTCTAACCTCTAATGCCTCTGTGTCTCGACTCACTGCATAAATGAGCTGCTGTTTGCCAACATGTCATGTCAGGCCTGTCAGTGGAGCTTTAAATTTCGGCTAAATATGTAGTATGCTAACATATCATATGAATATCATATACAGACGGCAGCCCTGCTTCTTTACATTCCTGATGGTTTGTTTATGTATACCTGTCTTTTACAATGACATGTGTCCCATTACTTTGTGAAAATACTGTGTGTGTGTGTGTGTGTGTGTGTGTGTGTGTGTGTGTGTTTCTGCTGGGCTCGGTTTGGAAATCATTAGCAGAAAGCGAGAGTTTTACGAAACTTTTGAGCGTAATTAAGGCAAACATGTCTGATGGAGTGGTAGTGGGCTTGAAATAGCCGATAGAGAAAGAAAAGAAGATTGTGATTTTGTATAAGAGCAATTTAAAGGAAGATAGCAGTCTGTTCAATAGCAGTATTTATAATTCACGACCAGCCTTTGTGCTTCCCTTTTCACCGAGTTTGATTTAATAATGAATCCGGGCTTACATGCAGGATAAATTTGCAGTGTATGTAAATGTGCCTTGCAGCCACAGACAAAAGCATTCTGATAATATTTATTCCTATTATGGAAAATGACAGCCTGACAGCCAAACACAGAAACTGTGAAGAACTAAAATGAAAAAGGGAACAAAGGCGACAAGGTGACGGAGGGTACACAAAGGAGATAGGGTGGATGGGAGGAGATAACAGGGAAGTCTTGAATAAACTTGAAACAGTTGAACAAGAAGAAGAAAAAAAAAAACCCAAAGAAACTGACACAGCGCTGTTTTGACGCACACTTTATTTACACACTCCACTTGTGAAATTAAACATCAGTGAACCATCTTTCCTCCCAAATCAGACACTGTAGTACCAGCAGCAGAATAACACACAGAGTGCCGTGTGTTTACAAGTGTCTAAGTTGACTGATGTAAGCTACACCTATCTGTCTGTCCCCGGAGACAAACCAAATTTTAATAGAGCGTGACACTGAGATATTGTCAGAGCGAATAAAGTGGAGAGAGGTTTTTCCTGATTGCCCAAACCAGACTGTGGCTCTCAGCAGGCAGTGGACTGTTGATAATCCTTAATTAGAAAATAAATTCCAGAGGCAGGAAATTGTCCCATCCTCTCCACACCTGCACCGACTCAAAGCCGGCAGGGGAGGACTCAGCTGTTTTCGCTCACAAATCGCTCCATTTAACTCTCCGTTGGCGAGCAGGATGAGCGTGAAATGGCAGCATGCAGGGAAAACAGTGATAGTTGGGTTTTTTTGTTTGGTGTAGTGAGATCACATAGATTGACGTGAAGTGATGTTCTCCTTTTTCAGCCCTTGTGCCTGAAACTGACTGTTGGTTTCTATCTCACCATGTCTCAGGCTTCACGGGACTTTATTTTCTCCACTGATTTGATTTTATTCTTTAATTTTTTCCTCTGAGTGGTCATCCAGCACAATAAGCCACTCTTGGGTGTGTTTATTTTACTCAGCGCTGTGACCTCCTAAGAGTCTTATCAGACCAATTTACAATGGATTTGCTCTTCCCGACAGCTGAAAGAAATCCAGATTTGAGGCTTACTGGGGCATGATGATAAAAGAAAATTATGTGGTCGTGTGAAATGTTTACAAAGGCTCCTGTTCCAGTCTAACTTTTTTGTCTCATGTCGTTGCAGCATAAAGAACGTGACACCTAAAGTGGGTGCTGAGGAGACCCATGATGCCATTCGGCGAGCTTTTGACGTGTGGCAGAACGTGACACCGCTGCGCTTTGAGGCTGTGCCCTACAGCGAGCTGGAGAGGAGCAAGAAAGACGTGGACATCACCATCATCTTTGCTTCAGGTTTCCATGGTGACAGCTCACCTTTCGATGGTGAGGGGGGCTTTCTGGCCCATGCCTACTTTCCAGGGCCGGGAATAGGAGGCGACACACACTTTGACTCAGATGAGCCGTGGACGCTGGGCAACCCCAACCATGATGGTAAGGGTGGCATTTACACTGTTGACCCTTGTGGCTTGTTTTGATGGAGTTTGTTGCAAAAACCCAACAAAAGAGACATCAGTGATAAAGCAGTGTTTTGTTTTTTTTAATTAGGTATTTATAACAAAATAGTCCCAAAAGCCCCTCAACCAAGAATAGTCTGGACCAGAAGCCCAACTGGTGACCTTTTTAATAAACCACTGCTGATAATTGGTTTTCTACAGTGACTGAGAGCTGGTGTGGCACGATGTGCCATGACATGCAAAAAGGTTCAAATGAGTTTAATTTACACACAAAATATCCGTAAAAATGTAAAAGTATCTTAGTAATTTAAAGTAATGTTTTTGTTAATGGGCAGCATGGTGGTGTGTGGTTAGCACTGCTGCCTCACAGCTAGAACGACACCTGGAAGGGTTGGGTTCAATTCCACCTTGGCCCGGGCATTTCTTTCTGTGTGGAGTTTGCATGTTCTCCCCATGTATGCATGGTGCGTGGGTTTCCTCCCACAGTCCTAAGACTCTCCAACAGGTTGGTGACCTGTATAGGCTGTACCCTGCCTTTTGCCCTATGTCAGCTGGGAGGCTCCAGAGACCCACCCCCCCACCCCGTGACCCTAAACAGGATAAGCAGAAGTGAACGGATGGATTCTTGTTAATGATGCAGAGGTTTAACCCAAAGGGGGGCAGTCTCTTGGACTGTGTAGTTTCATGCCAGAGAGCACAAAGATTCATGAGACTGTTAATGTTCTTGTTCAACTGCAGTTAAGCTGAATTTGGTCCTTGATTGTGTGTTCATTTTCACTTAATATTAAACAACGTTTGATGCTCAGAAGCTCACATAAATAGTCAAGACATCCATCCCACTGCTTTTGATTTTAGGTAAGCCCACGGTGATATTACACATGAATGAAAAGGAAATGCGAGTGTTCTGCCCTTTTTATGCTTGCCTGCTTTATTTCGCCAAAAGTAGACAAAAATGATTGACTCAGAGATATCGTGATCCTCAAGCTAAATACATGGACTTTCCCGCAGCCTTGATTACAAAACATTAAAACGGGAAATTGATTTCCATACTGCAGACATAGATTTATGGATTAGAAATAGATTTAATAATTTACTCCATGGGGCAGCACGGTGGCACAGTGGTTAGCACTGTTGCCTCACAGATAGAATACCATCTGGAAGGCCTGGGTTCGATTCCACCTTGGCCCAGGCCTCTCCCTCTCTCTGTGTGGAGTTTGCATGTTCTCCCCGTGCTTGCGTGGGTTTCCTCCGGGTACTCCGGTTTCCTCCCACATTCCAAAGACATGCACTTACTGGGGTTAGGTTGATTGGCTAATCTAAATTGCCCATAGGTGTGAATGTGAGTGTGAGTGTGAAAGGTTGTTCGTCTCTCTGTGTTGGCCCTGCAACAGGCTGGCGACCTGTTCAGGGTGTACCCTGCCTCTCGCCCTATGACAGCTGGGATAGGCTCCAGCCCCCCCCACGACCCTGAACAGGATAAGCGGAAGCGAATGGATGGATGGATGGATGGATGGATGGATGGATGGATGGAATTTACTCCATGCATTTGTTGCCTTAAAATTTTAACATTTACTATAATACACCTGTGATAACTGTGGAAGCAGAAGATATTTTGTTATGTCTTCTCTCACTGAGCCACAGGTCTTTATGCTGTGGGTTTTGCTGGGTGAGCTCACTCCTCATTTCTGGTCTGCTCTGGTGTGATTTACAAGTCTGATTTGCTGAGGCTTGCTCAGTCATCTCTCTTCTGGAAGCAGATACCTCCCTCGCTGAACTACAGCAATCATATTGCCTCTCACTCTGCACTGATCTCAAGCCCGTGCCCTAGCTGAGTACTTGCCCTCAGAGCCTTGTAGTTTGTCAGACTGCCTTTAGTGGGGTCTGCATGTCATTCTGTTGTGTGTGTGTGGTGCATTTTGAGCAACCGTGTTGCTGTCCGTCGTTATACTGAGGTACAACAGATCTCTACTTGTGTTTTTTGTGTATCAGTGGCAGCCAGTCAGCTAAACTCCCAGGTGAACCTCTGAACCCTGTATGTCCTTCAGCAAGGAGAGGTGGGGGTGGTGGGGGGTCTGCAAAATTACATAACAGCAAAGATAATCTAATCAAAATCAGACTTGTCTTTGAGTTTGTAAAACTGCATGATCTTCTTGTTGAATCCCTCATTAAATTTCAGGAGTGGCCTCACCCTACAGAGACAACTCAAAAGGAGTCATGACTGTTAGTGAGTCATGAGCCAAAACAATAACAGTGGTGACTGAGTGCAGAGCCAAGGCGATGCTCTTAAGAATGAGGGACACCGATGAAATAAAAAAGAACAGATGTGTTTCCGAGCAGGAAGGCAGCAGAGATAACAGCAAGCAAAAAGAGAGGATAACAGAGAATGGCAGAGTATGTCTAGACAAATATTGGAAGTTCAAGTGCTCAAAAGTAAGACAGAAGGAGAGGGAGAGACTGAATGAGCAGCGTAGCGAGAAGTAAAGAAAACATTTGAAGAGGAAAGGCAAGAGAGGAGATGAGTGGGAGCTGCTGAACACCACTTGTTGGAAATTGAAGTAAGTAACTCGCTGTTGAAGACAGAATTTTAAGCAGGAGCGGAGGGTCATTTTTTGGTTTAAACAGTATGTAGTGAACGGCTTTCTTTCTTTTAGGAATACTTTGTTTGATTGAACGAGTGTTCATCATTATTATCACGAGTGATGGGATGACGATGACCCTAAAGAAACAGCTGACGTAGCTGCTGGGTCATTCTGCTGCTGTGATAAAATATTAACACACATGTGCAGTTGAAGACCCACACACACGCACACATCGAGAAGCAGCTGTCACAGAAGGCTGTGATTCACTCCCTTCAACGTACACGCTCACTTCCTCCCTTCAGCCTACAGCCCCGCTGTGGCCCATACTTATGTGAATACATCCCATAATACAGGCACCTCTATTACGCTCTCTGGAGCTTGCATTTTTTGCCAAATGCAAGCGTGTACTGGCTCAATTCTGACTGCTCGACGTGGCGGGGGCTGCTCTTATTCCTGCGTGATGGCTGGTGTTACACTGAGATGAGTTTTGAAGACACATACAGCTCAAATCTGCCTTTAACCATTTTTTTTTTTTAAATCCTGAAATGTAACAATTCCTATGCCAAAAACTATTGCAAATATCAGGCTCTCTGTATCGCTCTGCCAGATTGTTTTTCTTGTCTTGGCACGATAGCAAATCTTTGAGGCATAGTGTGGCTTTTGGCAGGCAAAGACTTAAAAACTGTAAGATAATAGTACTGCAAGCCATAACACTACAACTTTAGTACTAATAATTAAACATAGTCCTGTTTCATTGCAACATGTACTGTTGCAACCAGTGTAGCTGTGATCAGACTAATACATCATGACACAATCTCTTATGATACAAAAGCGATATTGATACTATGGCTGCAGTATTTCTTCACTTAGCTGAATTTTTATTTCACCATATAAACACAGAAAGACTGAACTCTTGATCTGGCCATTTATTAGCTCAGCTTTCCAGAAAGATGGAAAATAAAAAGAGTATACAACATTTTAAAGCATTTGCAGTTACTCCCGTGTTTTGCATCCTTATACAGTAGATGGATGGTAATGGAGCATAAAGTGTCACATAAGTGCAATGTCCTTGCTGTCAAATAAAGGCAAAAAAAAAAAAAATGATAAAATGTGTTAACTAACAGCTCAATAAGACCGAAAGCTCCTCAGACACCAGAAAAACTACACAGAGGTTATAATGTTTGGAGACTAGAGAGACTCGACTCTGTAGAACTGTGGAAAGTTGTCATAATCTGCTCTTACATGGATTTTATTGGCCAGTGCAGTACCTGTATATATATATTTTTTGACCCTGTGCTCTATAATGGAGCTTTCTGCGCTGGCACTCCCGCTGTGTCGATATTGTGCTCCTGCTCATACGGAAGAGGGAAACATGGCCTTGCACTGCTAAAAGAAGTGATGCTTCTTAGGTTGTGACTGCGTTTTTTTTCCTCACTAATGTGTAACGATGGAAATGATGCACATGTTCAGAAGCTTTTTCATGCCATTCCAGTGGGCTGACTCATGATTTACAATCCAAAGATGCAAAAATCAACATGGCTTTACACATCTGAAATCAAATGCAATAAAAGCACAAGTGCAGATGTTCAATTTAATCTAGATTCCATATATTTCCAGTGCATGCTATTTCAAGGATTTGAAAACCATCTATCATTCATCCCTTTCCTTACCCACACTTTGTAGGAACAGCTGGGAATGATGTAATGTTTGCTCAGACCAGCACATGATTTTTTTTGGCTTTTCGTTTCTTTTTCTCATCTTTTTTTTTTTCTTTTAGTCTCCTCTCCCTCCTTTTTATTGTGTTTCAAAGTTAGAATCTCACACAGACACAGGAGATATGAGCCGCTGTCCAGTAAGCTGTCATACCTAATCCCCCCCCCCCTTACACAGTTGTAGAGCAAAAAAAAAATTATCCTGGCAACTTTTGTCAGAATTGCACATTTGATGTTATTGTTGTTGTTTTGGATGATGGGTGATGGGATCACTGTTTGCATGGAGAAAAAACACTGCAATGCATCTATGTAAGCAATCACATACACACTTCCTCTCTCACATGGCTGCACTGTTTTGGCCGCACCTTTTCTCACACTCGAGCACAGGTGTTAGTTGAGAGGGGATTACACAAAAGTTTAATTCAGACAGGAGAGTGGTGTAAAAATAGGTGCAGCTTTGCAGATCCCTTCAAAGCAGGCAAGTGTTATAAAAGTACAGCATTTCTTTTGTTTGTTTGTTTGATGAGCTTAAAATCATTAATTTAGGAGTCTGATGGTTATTAATAGCCCCGGTTACACTGGCCAAGAGAGGTTTCCAACCGACTGGCAACCTCTGGTCACTGGGGAAAAATAGATATTTACTAACTGGTTGGTGAGTGTTTTAAGGAGGTTACTTTCTGTCACTAAGTGAAATTGGTTGCAAAAAGGTATGCAGTGCTGCACTGAAAACCTCTTTGCAATTTTTTTGGTTGCTAGCAGATTTCTGCAGTCATCTGTAGTTCGTATGGAAAATGCTGACTTGTCTGCAAACACTTGCCAACTACTTGCCAGTAGAGAAACTATAAAGAGTGTGACGAAAACTGGAAACGGAGACTTTTGCTTTCAGTATAAAAGTTACATCTTTTGAAACGTGCTGGTTTCAGCAGTAAGGCTCAACTTTTACTTTGAAGGCAGACAATCTCCATTTCTGGTTTGCATCAACTTGTTTCACTATAGGAGCTATAGCAAGGGTTTGCAGACAAGTCAACATCTTTCATGCTATCTGTGGGCAACCGCGGCAATCTGTCAGCAACCAAAGCAGTCACAAGGACGTTTTTGGTGCAGCACCATATACCTCTTTGCAACCAATTTCATTCTCAATTGGTATTAGGTTATTTTGTGTTTGTATATTGGTTGTTGTTTTTGTGGTCAAGAAAGTGGAATAGTGGAATTGTCAAAAGGTTGATATCTTGTCATAGTTCAGGATAGATAAGAAACTGAATTCAAGGTACACGGGGAAAGGCATAAAATTATTATTTATAGCAATTTGCTTTTAATGGAGATTACACTAAAATAATGGCACAGTGGAGCCTAAATATCTGACAGTATTTATATCATAGAGCTTGTAGTCCATATAGTACAGTGCCATAACAATCGTTCACTGTATTTTCACAGGGGAAATTCTTGAGAAAATGATTTTCACATTAATGGATATTGAATGTTAGCTGTGGCCCCTCATACAAGTAAACACACCAAGGCTGTGCCAGACCATCTGTGGAGACTCCACTTTCATCCACTTATTAGCTGTGTGCTCACTAATAACATCATGTGGGTTTTTTGAGAGCCATTTTTAACAAGCAGATGCACTGTAAGTGGCCACAGAAAGATTTGCAGAAGGTCTAGTTGTTACTTGGATGGAACCAAAATAAAAAATGTTAGATTTTCCAATGCAGAAGAGAATGGATGGATGGAGATTTTCCAATGTTCCACTTAAGATATATGATGTCATTTTAGCTCTTGTTTAGTCTAATGCATTTCTAAAAGACTTGCATGTCACAGTTGGAAGAGCCAATGTGTCGTATTCTGTAACCAACAAACCAAAAAAACAACAAAAAACAATAGTTGGGGTTACCTGCAGAAATAATCGGAGGTCTCCAAACTTTCTTTTAGTGTGCATATGTACATAATTGTGTTCAAAGTCACCACTATGTGCTGTTTCACCTGGTACAGTCATAATGCTAGCTTCGCTACTTGAGGTAATAACATGTTCAAGTACAACGAGGCTATGAGGGACGTGTCCTTCGCAGGATGCGGCCCCTAATTTGGACATTGTGCGTCGATATAATCTGTATGCCGGGAACTCGCGCACTGAGAAACGTTCCACGGTGCAAAGTGCGATTAAAATGCGTTAAAATTTTTAACGCGTTAATTTCCCCATAATTAATTAATCGAAATTAACGCGTTAAAGTCCCACCCCTAATATATATATATATATATTTATATATATTTGTGTGCCATTTGTGTGTCGTGATTGTGAAAGTCTAAACTCTTGAGGAGTGACTCTCATCCAGAGTCAGTTATCGCTTTTGCTTCACCCTAAACCCTCTCCTCTTCTGGGCTGCGTGTGTGGTAACAAGTGCTGCGGATGAGCGCAGAGTTGCACAGATCGCGTTACACCTTTTACGTGCAGGGTGTCGTGCCTTGAAAGAGTGAGCGAAGGTTGTTTGACACAGAGCTTGGGTGAGATCCTTTTTCATGAAGTCTATGTTGGATTTTACTCATCCATTCCTTCCCTGCCTCTTTTTTTTTTGTTACTACATGTCAGCCTCTTGTGCTACTTTGAAAGAAACATTGCTTGATTTCTTTAAGCAACACTTGTTAACAAGCCTTAACAATCACCAGTCTGTCAGCTGGATTTATTCAAGCTGATGATTTGTGAATTCCATCCTTTAGGTAGATAGCAACATTGTTTGTTGTATGCTGTAATCTCAAAACTGCTGGCACCTTAAAGTGGTCGGTTCCTTTCCTCTTGTCTTTGAGCTGTTAAAGAAGGACGGCGTCATATTGAAATGAAACACACTGTAACTGATACTGGAGAATCTTTTTCTTTTTACATGTCTTTCTCTCACTTTGTTATGTTATTAGCTCTGCTCTGCTCTGAGAATTCACACATCATTGTGTTAAGGATTACGCAATGATAGCTTCTAGTGTTATTTTAGCCAGAATGATGCACAGTGAGAGACAACAGGGAGGCAGTGTGAGGGGGTGGGTGATCAGCCAATATTCCCATTCACTGTGCACCAACCCCATGGCCAAAACAGAGAGAAGTGCTCCTGGAGTTCCTGCAGCTGCCATACACTCCCTGACTGCCTGGCTTAGGAGCCTGATGGATGAATAGCTGTGAGAGATCAATAGATGCAGGGATAGATAGATGCATGAGAGAATGGACTAAAGACATCGTAGGGTACGATCGAAGCAGAGCAGAGGCTGAATGTGAAAATTATGCAGGGAGGATAAGAGGATGGCATGAGACATCATGGAAAAAGAAAAAAAATGGTGGATGTAGCATCAGAGTGCTGGAGGGCAGAGAGAAGTTTGTGGAGGGATTTAGTGTGAACACATGATAAGGAGTAAAGAACTGGAACTGGAGATGGAGATGATTAGATTGTCTCTTCAGCAGATCTCAACGTGCCGTGACCACATTTGCAAAAGTTTTTTTTGATAGTTTTCCATTTGCTCACCAAAAAAACCCCCAAAAAAACAAAAAGCGAGGGAAATAAGCAACAGCGCTCATCTGCGCTCTATCACAAGGTCATCTTTGTGGGCTGAGGCCGCTGTGTTTTTCTTTGTGAAAAATCAAAGCGATTCATGCAGGAATAGATAAGATGTAGTCCATTTAGACTTTAAGTTATAGAGAGGCTGATTGGATTTGAGGGGGGAAAAAAATAGCTTGGCACTAAAGAAAAACTTCATCACACTCACTGCATACCATGACTGTACACAAACACCCAGTTTCACCCGAGGGTGACTTATAAGGCCTGGTATGTCTTCAAGGACCTCCAGCCTCCGGTAATATCAGGGGAAACTATGTAACAACACAGCATGAAGGCTAGACCTACACACAGGAAATGAGAGATTCCAGGGCATTATTATGGTCTTCACCCTTACCCCAAAAATGAACCAGAGAGGTTAGAAAAGCACAACCTCACCAGGGAAAAATACTCCAAGAATTTATATTTCCAGGTATGAGATTAGAAAATGGGGCCAGAGTTAGTGGGGCACTTGTTAACTGAGTGAAGGTTGGTTGATGGAGGGAATGTCGGGATGGGCTCGACATCGATCAACACATTTGATTGATGGACTTAGGAGAAAGCTCGGATCCCTGATGACATTCGGCAGAACAGTTTATCATCGATGTCCAATCCTTGTTATTCAATTGTGCATTCAAAGCAGATGTCATTTTGGGTGTTTTTACTAGCTGACGGTAAAAGGAGATCAATTTTAGGCGTTTCCGCGGCAGGCAGAGCTGGCATTGTTATGTGCGGCAGCCTCTGTTGAGTCAGGGTACTGTAAAGAATGAGAAAACAGAAGACCAACAAAAAAAAAAGGCAAAGAGGAAAAAAAAGTAGAGACGTTAGAGCAGGTAGAGTACAAGAGAGAGAAAAGGAAGAGTAGTTGAGGAACTGAAGAACATATGGTGTCCTTGCAGGTTTATTTTTAGGCTGCTACTCCTACTGGGTGATGAGGAGGAAGCAGTGCACTCTGTCTTTTCCACCCTGTTTCTCTTATTCTCTCGTTTCTCACTTTGATTCTTGCACTCGCTCCGTCCATTAGGTTCAGTGGGTTTGGTTGGCATAGCACTTGATGTGTTTCCAAAGCACTGTTATAAAGCTGTTAAAATGGTAATGACTACAATACAAATCAATCCAGCGAAAAAACAGAAAAAGAAAAACAGAATAAAAAAACAAATGTGATTCAGATATGGGGCTGCCTGCTTATCCCAAAGCAAGAACCGGAGGAACCGTGTTTCTTTGCTTGATTGACTCGATGATATTTCCTTCTGGCTGTGGCGGGCAGTAACATACTTAATAGCCAGCACTTGCCCAGATTGAAGAGTCATTTTGCCTTGTTGTCCAGACATTAAAATTACAATATATATTTTTCCAAATGGTGGACGTCTCTGTATGTTTAGACAAAGTTTTGGGAAGGTTGGTTCTGTCTGCTGTCAGACTTCGGTCATTCCGTCTGTGCACTGCCACGGTCTTTTTTTAGATTTCTTATCGGGTTTTTTTTTTTCCAAGTCTCCTGCTGCATGTTTGGATTTGTCGTTACGCTCCAGCAAGTGATGTATTTCTATTTTTCTTAACTTGTAATTTGGTCTAATTTTCAAAGTGGCGTCTCCTCTGTGTTTTGTGGCTGGCTCGGGTTTATGATGTCAGGAGCTGGCTCAGGGATTCCTTTTTGTGTTGACTTCCCAGCATGAAAGGGCGTAGAGTCATTCATGTTCTTTGATGTGGCTTTAAAAAAAAAAAAAAAACTGGCTGCCTACCCTGCATGCAAAGTGTGACTTTTACTAAAGCTGCTATATTCCCGAGATATTTTGATGGAGTACATTGAGTACATGCTGTTGTTAGTTGTGATTTCGTGCTCTGCAAAATCTAAAGTAAGCAAACCAATTTTCATCATCTGTTGCAGAGATCGACTTGAGTGATATCAAACCGCTTGACCAGTCAGCAATATTTAACACTGCAGGCCCCCAAAGATGCTTAACTTTGAGAAATTGCTGCCTTACAATTAGGTATGGATATTGATAAGATTTTATTGATACCAGTTTTAATTTAAGTTCTGCTTTATAGCTCTGGTTCCTGATCAATCTGTGGACAAAGAAGTAAGCCTACACAGGTTTTCAGCATCACAATGGCTGTTTTTGCCATTTCTGTGTCTGGACATGAGGTACCATTTGGAACCAGTTCTTAACAGAAACCTGCCTTGGAGCAGGCACTTTTTAGGGGGTGAAATTATTTACCTGGATCTTATTTTAGCTCCTGTTCCCTGTGGTCCAAACACACCGAATTCCTCCAGAGGTTCCTCATTCTCCAGGGACAAAATGTTGCCTAAGTCTTTGGATGCTTAGATTTTTGTCCCACTGACATGACTGAATAGACTAGAGCCCCATTTCTGACTAAAACACAGAGCACTGTATGCTGAAGCAAAGGAGAGTGGCCATCACAGTCCATTTGCAGCATGATTCAGAGTCTATTCTCTTTGGGTTCTGGTGCTCTGCAGTGCATTGTTCAAGTAAACGAGTAAATTAATTGGCAGCATACCGTCGTTCTGGAAGCAGACAGAGGTCTGAAAGTCCCAGAAAAAAGTGTGTTGTTTCCTCATGATTGCTAATAATGTGAAACCTATTAACTCTTAAGTGCCATTTGAATTAGCATTGAATCCCTAATGGTGTAAAATGCCTCAGCTTGAGTTTTCTCAGGAATATTTGGTTAAATGAAAAATTAACCAGTTTGACTTTTTTTGTTTTGTTGTCTTTTGTATAATGTATGAAAATGTTCATACCCCATTAAAGTTTCATCTGTGTAAAGGGGGGCAGTTTTTTCTTTCTTTCAATTATATCATTTATGTCTGATACTTACAGGGTAGTCCAGAAAAGTTCTTTGAAGGTTGTCCCACTCACAAAACCTTGCTTCTTGTTGCTGCTTGTTTCTATAAAGAATTGTAATTATTCCTGTGCCCTTCAGTCTCTTTGTCCTGTCTCCCCTGCTCTCTTGCTGCCGCTCTCTGTCTCCCTGATGGAGAAAATAAATGGGTAGATTTGGATTTATTTATCTTACCAGAGGAGTAGATCTTTATCTTTTACAGGAAACGTGTATGCACGAATCTCGAGGACATCAAACATGGTGGTTTGGGCAGCTGGTAGGAACTGTATCAATGGCTGAGTTACTGTAACTTTGTGGGAGGACACTGGTGGGAAAACTATAGAAATCTACACACACATATACAAACCCAGTGTAATGGTGCTGGAAGGACTCACTACGTCATAGCCAGGTTATCTCTTTATCTTTAAATGATATAACAGTATGATATGACACTATTGTCTAGGAATATGACAAATGTTGTTGCAATAATTCATAACAGAATACATACATATAGAGATATCTGTGAAATGTGATGTAATACATGCAGAGGAGTATGTTAAAGGAGAAAAAGGACGTGGTTATTGGGTTTCATGCCTTCAGCCTTTCCTCTCAGGCAGCATACAGAGTTGTACAACAATGAGACTGGAAGGGTGTGAATGTGGCACATAGGATCTAATAATACAGAACATTTTCTTATTTCATGAAAGTGTTGTAACCGTTATGTGTCCTTTGGTGGATTTATGAAAACGCAGTCAAGTGCAGAAAATGGCATTTGCAAATGAAAGCATTTATCTTCATTTTGTCTTCATTTGTCTAGTCCACTTCTGGATTTAAACCCACTGGAGACATCAATATAACTGAAAAGACCAGGACCCCCTTATCTTTGTCAGAAAATCTGACATATTACTGTACAGCAAATAATTAAAGAATGCTACAAAAACTGCTTCATGATACCTTCTGTTGGCATCACAGTGTTTGCTAAAAATGGAGATATATATATATATATATATATATATATATATATATATATAAGCACATAATACACATAATAATGCACGTGTTGCACTATAATATAGTATAGCCAAAAACATAAGTAAGAGGAGGGGTGATATACGAGAATGAATGCCTTTATGTCAGCGAGCCACAGAGTTTATGGGAAGAGTGGCCTTCATTTTTTTGTTAACACTGTAACACCCACATACTGTAATATGGTGTTATAGTTGGACAGGTGTTAGATAATGGCCACCTAGTCTCTTTATCTTCTTTTTTACTAGTGCTTTGAATTTGCCAGGTGCAGCATCTTTGGTGCACTGAGTGTATGTATGAATGTATCTGTGGTGGTCTACCAGTCTGGAGAAAGAAAGAACGGGTTCACGGAATAGTTTTTCCACTTTCCCAAAGAAAATGAAATGAAGAGAAAGACAGCAGAGAGATCACCATGCGTTCCTGCCCACTAGGCTGCCACCAGAAATAGACGGCTGCCTACTGAAAGCAGGATAAACTTCTACGTGGGTGGCTGTACTCTTCTGCCCCCACACGTGAATACACTCGCGCACGCACTTAACACTCTCAGAGGCAAACAAATCGCTCACCTTGGGAGGCTCGCCCTCCCACAAGTCAGTCAGATGCTGTCATAACCTCGTACCCATGATCCTTAGTAAACAAAAAGTGTAAACAAACCTGCCCGGGGTACGTCTTGTTCTGAGAACATGCTGTTTTTGTGTTACACTCTTGAACCAATATCAGTTGTGTCTCGTCTGACTTTTTTTTTTAATTGTTTTAAGGATGGGAGTACCCATGTTACCATCAAAGTTTTTTTGTAATCTTTGGGAATGCTTTGGGATGTCAGATAGCTCATACATCAATTACTTCTCAAGCTTTGTTACTATTTGGATCATTAAAGGAAAATGCGATCGCTACAAACCCAGACAGTCACTTGTAATCTACTTACATTGCGACCTCCGGCTAGAAGCTCTTAAAAGCATATCCACAAAGGCAGCATTTGTCTGTAAACATCTGATTTGTTGTTCTGCATCCTGGGACCAAGTCGCACCTAAATAATTCTTCTGCTCGTGAAGTCATAAAAAAACAAGAAGGGCTTTGGGAGCAGTTTGAAAGCAGTGAACACTTTGTCTCACTCTGCAAAATGATATAAAAGCAGAAGGCTGAATTTTGCTATTGAAGCATTAGAAGAAGCTGGAACAACTGAGTGACAGTTGGCATACGAGTATTGAAAGAAGCCGAAGAGTCCAGTATCAGCTGAACTCAAAGTGCTGATTAGGAGCTGAAGTTTCAGACCTGATTGAGTTGGAGTGGAGGTGATGAGCTGAAGTTGAAGGCATTAAAGAAATGAGTGGCATTCCAGTGTTTGCAGCAAAGTTAGGCCGTATTTGTGGTGGTAGTCAGGCAAAAGTAGGTGTTCTCTTGCTTTCACAAATGAGTTGATAATCTTATATATCCTACATGATACTACGTAATAGAGCAGTAATTAGCAGCCTCTCTGGTCAGTTTCTAGTCCTGTGGACCTGCTTCACCATCCTGACATGCAGCTGTTGATTTTAGGCCTTGTTCTGGTCTGCAGCCTTGGTGAGCTCATCATTGTGAGACCAGCTCTCCATCTGCTTCAGGTTCTGGTTGGAGTGGCCCTCCAGCTCAAAGCAGACCTCCAGCTGCAGTCCAGGTGGGTGGAGTTGGACTCTGACTACAAGAGGGGCATTTTTAAAACACTGTAGGCATGCAGATGCTAAACAGTGTTTTTCTAGTGTTTTGTAGCTTTATTTAAAATGGTATTAATATTATCTAACTGGTACCAAGTGAGTTAATGAACGTATCTATACCATTTTCATGGTTATTTGCTGTCTGCAGTGTCTGTAGAGACAGCTGCCAAAGGATATGCAAACACACACATGCATACAGCATTGCTTCACTTACCATAGCAAATGCATTATTAATGATTAATGATCACAATGAAAATATACACACATCCCCGTCTCGCTCACAGGTGCTGCACTGAGATAAACATGACAAGAATAAAAGATGTTTTTCTTTGGCAGCGTGTGTCCCCCCCCCCCTCCTTTTTGCTGGTTTATTTATCTGGAGTCCACTGGAACAGCCAATTTTTGGATCCCTGGCAATGTTCCCAACACCAAATTTCAGTCTGTAGCAGTCTCTGTAAATAAATAATTACTCCAGTGTACATATGTTGCTCTCATCAGCTGGGATTTTGTTCTCTGACATGCTTGTGAGAATTAAGGGTAATAGATTCAATAGCACAAGTGTTGCTCAGCCAGGGTGTCAACAACCTAGAGAGAGAGGACAGACAAAGAGGGGGGGGATAAAAGAAGAGGAAAGCAAGTGGAGCCACACACTGCTTTCCTCTATAGGAGAGTCTAACTATTTGATTAACTCGACAACACTAACAGTGAGGTTAATCAAAGTTTCCACTGGTCTTTGTGGTGTTTTTTCAAATATGAAAGCATCTTGGTTACGCTATGTTTCAGCATTGCTAAAATGATTTAGATCGTTGTATGGCTACTGTGGCCACTTAAAAGACATAATATAATTGAGTGTTGGTAGCGTGGCGTTTTAATCACAAATTGTACCCACAACATACCAGTATGAAGCAGTATTTTCAGTTGTGCAATCTGACACTTTGAAACCTTGTTTTCGAGTGTTTGTACTTGTGATACTGCGAGTTGGTTTGGTGAAATGCACAGAATGGCACACAGTGTGTTCCTGTATTGTCCTGTGAGGTTGCGTTGGAAGTATAGAGGGTGTGAATGTGAAGTGAGCAGAATGCAGCCATTGTGTTTTGGCTGCATTCTTCACAATGGTCACTCAGTCAAATCAGGCGCACAGTCCTGGCTTGACAGCCAGCAGAGCTCTGTGTGCCCCGGGCCCTCTGAGCCAGGCACTGAACCACTGGGCTGAGATCCTCTGGCAGCTTGTCAGCACGGCATAGTACTCCTGGACAGCCAGTGCTCTCATTGACTCACACTCAGCTTCATGTTCTCTGTTGCCTCTCTGGTTTCTGTTTTTCCTTCTCACTTCACATATCTGCAGCTCGGTTCGCTGTCGGGGCTTCTCTTATTTCTGATGACGTACTGTGTCGGACGAACAGCATCCTGTGTCACTATTGTGAACTTCACCCCAGCTAGCAGACAGCAGCTGATTTCCATCCGTTTCCTTCTCCACATTGCTGAGCTCTCAGACAGCTTCGGGGACAGCAAAGTGAGATTTTGCTTCTGAACCTATTCTAATGAAGTCCTTTTTAAATATTCAAATTTTAAAATGTATCAAGTATTAGGTCATCCACTGCTTCATTGTAAGGTTCTGCATGAGTAGTACTTTGACACACATGATTTTTTTTTTTACTACAGCTACTTGATAATAAGATTGTATACTCTCTCCACCCTACATATTCGTAAAGGCTGGTGACACAGTACTACCTTAATCAGTACTTCAGTGGGTCTCCACTACCATTGTATAGCGAGTATCTAGTAGCTCAGTTTAAGCCTTTATAGATAGAAAAAACATAAAGGGTTACAGTATTTCAGGAAATGTGAGCTAATGGATAAAGAGCTGATCATTATTGTAAGTTAAACTTTTGGCTGCTTCCTAATTTCTCAATATAAGGGATTTTGATTTGGCACAGATCTCAATCCCTTCCTGATGCCTTGCTTTTATCTGTGCTTGGGACCAGCAGTAGGAGTACACTATCATGTGACCCCCTGAGCCTGAGTTTGGGGGCTCTTCACATGTAAGGCAACTGTGTCAGACACTACAACCAAATGGTGTTAAAATTTTGATAACTGAAATATTTCCCCAACCCTCCTTTAAAAAAGTACAGTCTTTTAATATGCACATATTTTGCTCAAAACAGTATTGCACATACTTCATAATAATGTCTGTTCTCATGTATGCATACTACGCTAACTTAGTTAACTTCTTAGACTTGGACCCAACATTTAGGCTTAGACTTTAAAAAAACTGGTAAGTTCTTTAAGTTCTACTTACACGTCTGTACATTGTGAATCGGTGTCCTCGTTCTTGTTTCTTATGCTCTGTCAAACCACCAGAAACTCTCCCGAGGTTGCAATTAACATCTTTTTGCATTCACTTTACTGTGCAGTGCTGCTTCTTCTAAGACCACTCTTGAAAACACAGTGTCAGCCATTCAGGGCGCCGTGGGAGCTGAACAATAGGAAACATTTGTGATCCCCTGGGACAAAGAGAGTGCTTATGCTTGCTTACACTTGGACGGCAAAATAACAGCTGTGTTTTCTAAAGAAAGGGTGGAGGAGTTAGAAATTGTTCATCTCTGCTGGGTGCCCTCTTTGCTGTAATAGAACAAGTGAGAGTTGTAATTGCTTTGTTTGGCAGCTTTCACTAGTTCGATGTTGATGTGTTGTTAAAGTCACAGGGGATGTTGTGTTTTTGAAAACTTGGTAGCATTTGGGATTTGTCTACTCTGGAAAAAAGGGACAAGAATGTGATACTGTGAGAGCTGGGAGGGATAAAGAACAAGCTCGACCTACAAGTGGACTGACTGCTGGTCACCCATGCTTGTAGCTCATGTCATGTATTGAGTGAACCACGGGCACTTAGTTAAGCAGTAAGGAGGCAAGGAGGGTTACGGGCCCCTGGAGGCTTCTGCTGACAACCTGAGCTATTACTGCAATTGAACAGTGGTGACCAGGGCCCCACATGTGATTTGTAGGATAGTGTGTGTCCTGTGGTCTCATGGCGTGTTCATGGAGCCGGGAAATTCTGAAGAGCATCTAATCACAGTCCCTGTTTACTGCAGATCCTGTAGGGAAAGATGACCTGATCATAAATCTCCTCCTCTTTCACCTCCTCTTTGTTTTTTTTTTCCTTTACCTTCTCTTCTGCACATCTCATTAGCAGCAACCTTGACTCTATCCTGAGCAGTGTGGGCAGGATTGCTGCTGCTGTGGGCTGCCTCTGTGATTGTTGCCCACTTATCATGGCAAAAAACAAAAAAACCAAATCTGCTAAATAATTTAACAGAAGTGGATTTTTATTACTTCAGATTCAGCTTTCATGCATTAAATAAATACTTGGGATGACTTATTTTTATGCTAAATTCTTGCTCAAACAAGCAAATGGCACACATGAGAATGATGACTCACCATATGATAAAAATACAGGACTCAAATCTTCCCCCAGAACCACAAACTGTGGCGTTCTGCGGATTATCACACAAACCCTGGAGAGATTTGTAATGTATTTCATCTCCTGGTATTGTTTTCTTCAACTGCATCCTCTATTTTCTGCTTTATTATTTTGTGCTTGGGGTTGAGATTGGGCCACTGACAGTAGAGTGATGTTATAAATGCCAAGGTCAGAGGTTGGAGTTGTGTAATTCATCATTTTCATCTTCTGTGATTGAACAAACACTGGAGCACTCTTACAAGATAGTACAGTGTCCCGCACCTTATCGTTTTCCTCGCCTCAGTTTTTTCTTTCTTTTTATCATCCACTTTTTTCCCCACACTTTCCCTCATGTAGCTATCACTCCAAACGCCCTTTCTCCTTGGTTTACCTCACCTTTTTTATCTCTCCGTGTATCCACTATATCAAATCTTTCTCTCCCGCTCCTCTGTTCCTCCATTCCATAACTTTTTCTCTCGCCTTCATCTCGCTTCGTTTCCCTTCTTGTGTACTGTCCCTTTGCTCTTTGCCTCTTTCATCTCTCTTCATCCTCCTCATACCCATGTCTGTCCACACTTCACCATTTTCTCGTCTAGGCTCTGTATATCTTCCAGCTGATAATTAGTCAGGCGGTACAAACCGCCTCGGCTTTGTTTGTGGCCCCCGGGGCCGAGAGGACAGCCCCGTCTAAGACAACGTGACTTACATAAGCAACCGAAACAAAGCGACGACGCAGACCTCAGAGGGACCCAGGAGGCAGGAAGACTGACTCAAGATTGAGCGATGGAACGAGATGGAAATGGAAGAAGACAGAGACAGTTCTTCACTTAACTCATGCACCTGATGACCTGTGCATCTGTAGGGTCAGAACTTGTGCTATAGCTCTCAGTACTGTATAGTACTGTATTTATAAATAAAAAAACCTTTTAATAGTATGTACTTTGACAGTAGACAAAAGATTCATGGCATAACTGCACCAGTGTAATAATAACTGCAGCGTCTGTACTCATTGCATGTTTAGAGAAATAGAATGTGATCCATATATATATATATATATATATATATATATATATATATATATATATATATATATATATATATATATATATACGCAATAAAGTAGCTAACACTGGGCTAAAAAGTGGTGGTAATTAGTGGCACTTGTGTTATTTTATTCCACCTTTTTAAATATCAATACTTGTGTTTAAATTTTTATAAAACGTATGTAGGTTTGCATATTTCATGAGCTCTTTAGGAAACTTTTTAGGACAGATGTGGGAAACTTTTTCTGCATCTTTAAATATACATTATATTAGAGCCAGACCCACATAAAAGTTTTTAGACCAATACTAATTTAGTGATACTTTTATAAGGTGTTTAAAATGCTAGGTTTATCAACATGATGTCATAATATGGGCTGTTAAAACTGTGTCTTGACTTGATTTTTGTATTGCTATTATGGCATTTCATTTCTCATACTTACTTTACTGTATTTTGTTGTGCAGTGCTTTGTTACTGCTTGTCTTTGAAAAGCACTTTATGAAATAATAATTGTAAAGCCAAGTTTGGTTGCTGAACTCCTGTAAGAGGAGTTTGCAGACAGACAGACAGAAATTTGATGTATTATAGTATGATTAATATGTTATATACACCAATCAAGCATAACATGATGATCACTGACTGGTGAAGCCCCTCATTATCTCTTCATCATGGCACCTGTTAGTAGGTGGCATATATATTAGGAAACAAGTGACCAATTTGTCCTCAAAGCTTATTTGTTTAAAGATTTGAGCGAATTTGACGGGGGCCAAATTGTGACGGCTAGATGACTGGGTCAGTGCAGCTCCAAAACTTCTGAGGTGTTCCCGGGCTGCAGTGGTCAGTAGTATCTATCAAAAGTAGTCCAAGGAAGGAACGAGGGTGAACCAGCGACAGGGTCGTGGGCAGCCAAGGCTCACAGACGCACGTGCGGAGCGAAGGCTGGCCCGTGTGGTTTGATCCAACAGATGAGCTGCTGAAAAAGTCAATGATGGTTCTGATAGAAAGGGTGTCAGAATACACAATCCATCACAGTGAGTCAGAGTTAAACATGAACACGAGTGTTCGTGCAGTCCGTGAGTTGTGCCAGTTGGTATGGGCAAACTCAGCATGCATATATATGTACATCTACAGTAAGAACATCTGTTCACTTGACCAGGCTGTTCACAGGCCATTATCACATTTGTGTACTGTAACTCTGCTGGCTATTTTAGTATAATTAATTTGAAGATTTTGTTTTGTTTAAAACTTCATTGAGCACTTTTACCATTCTGCTTCCATGGCCATTATAGGAAACAACCCAAAGGGGGGGCTTCCACTGCAGAGCTGCCTCGCCCCATTTCCTCCACAAGTAATTCCTGAATCACTGAACTGTATCTCCCTCCTCTTTATCTCCTCTCTTTTTCCTCTGCCTCTCTTTATTTGCTATAAACCACATCTCCAGACACTTGTTCAATATTACAACCTTGCATAAATTTTGCCTCAATTTCTGCACTTCTCCAACTTTTACAAGCCATCTATTTTCATTGGAAGACTTGGGCCGAAACCCGAAGCTGTTTCAGCGAAAACCTGGATATTAATGCAATCCCATGCTGTAAAGAGCTTTCCATCAAGCCTATAAAGACTTGCTTACATTTATACAGTCAAATATCATTCATGAGGTCCCAATTAACCCATTTCTCTGTTTTAGCCTTGTCCGTAAATTCTTAAGTACCTCACTGTACCTGCTATGAAGTGATCTAAATCTCAGTCTCTATCTGCTGATGTGTTATTCATGTGACAGTTAAGTGCCTCACTTTAGTAGGAGTGCCAGTGAATAAGTGATGCTCTTTACATCACTATTGACTCTTGTTGTGATAAGAAAAAAAAAAGAGAAGGGTAAAACCGAAGAGAGATGGCAGCTTGGAGAGCGCAAAGGAAGCCCAAAAATAAATCAATAAAATTAAATCCAATTTTTTGTTTTTCCATCCATCCATTTTCTTCCACTAATCCAATTCAGGCTTGCGAAGCACGGCCTATCCCAGCTGTCGTGGAGTGTGAGGCAGGGTACACAGGACAGGTCACCAATCTGCCGCAGGGCTAACACAGACAGACAGACAATTCAAGCTCACATTCACACCTACAGTCAATTTAGAACGACAACTTAACCTAACTCCACGCATGGGTTTGGACTGTGGGAGGAAGCGGGAGTGCCCTTCTTGCTGTGAGTCGACAGTGCTAACCACCTAACCGCTGTGTTGGCCTATTTTTGTTGTTTTTGACCAGCATGATTCTAAACTCCAGGTGACCTTTGTCTAAGTGCCATGACATTTAATGCAAAAAAGAAGACTTTTTTTTTTTTGTCTGACAGCTAGGAAAAAATGCTTTCCTTTGAAGTTCAGCAATAACATATTGCAGGATAAGATGTCTCATTGGAATCAGGTTAATAGCTTCCCACAGACAGCCTGTGTGTGACTATAAATAATAGAAGACATAGCAGTCTTATCCTAATTGTATGATGATGAGCTTCTGTATGGGTCAGATTCCAAATCTTGGCAAAACATCAGAGGAGAGAATGAGGAGGACTGGTTTTTGTTGTTGTTTTGGTTGCCAGTGACGTAAGTTGAGGCACGGGGCAGCTTTCACTTCCAAATATCTCAGCATTAAAACAGCTGGGGTTGGCTGTTAGCCACAGAGGGTTTCTAAGTTAAAGATCAACCCAGTGTAGTCATCGGCTTGAGACTAATTACAGTGTGCAGGGTTGTCTGTGCTTAAATGGTGGATTATCTGTGCTCATGCATAGGCATTTGTATATGTTTGGATATATATAGTAAGAGACGTACAGTCTCTCCTTTTGCTGTCTAACTATAAACTAACATGAAACAGTCCCCTGTAAGGCTGCTGCTTATTTAAATCAGCCTGTACAAAACTTTCCAAACTTGGCCTCATTTTGAGGGAACTTCTCTGGCACTGCCAACTAGAACAGGTGCACCCCAACAAGCCGCGAGGTGACGAAACAATAACCCGGGGCTGACCAAGACCAAGTTTTATATTCAATTTGGTTTGCTTGCAAGAGATATAAAATGCCACAAACAAGTTTACATCCAGCAGTGCTGACAGAACTGCTCTCTCCTTCCCTCTCTCTTTGTGTTTCTAGGTAACGATTTGTTCCTGGTAGCTGTCCATGAGCTCGGTCACGCGCTGGGCCTCGAACACTCCAACGACCCCACGGCCATCATGGCTCCTTTCTACCAGTACATGGACACAGATAACTTCAAACTACCCATGGATGACCTGCTGGGCATCCAGAAAATTTATGGTAAGGCTTTCTTCTATCGTTTAAATACAATTTGTTATACAGACACACAAAACAGTTGAATAGCAGCCTTTTAGTGTGAAATGCAGTATGTGATTTGAGAAGCTTGCAAACTTAAAGGGTTAGTCTACAAACTATAACTATTATACAAGCAAGCCAATAGCATGCTGAGCTTTGGTAGTCACAAAAGCTCTCTAACCTGCAAAGCTTGCTTGTAAACATATTAATCAGGGGACAACTCATGTCCTGTCTAAAGGCTGCTTAAAAGATGTCTGTCGAACTTGTAAGAGCTCAAGTAAAACTAGAATGCCCAACACACCTAATAATACTTCCACACTGTTGACTTCTTCTGTAGGTATGCCAACCTAAAGTAAGGCTGGCATGCCTACAGTAAACCATCATACCCGGTTTCTCTCTAATTTCTATATCATTCAAACCCACTCACAGCACAGAATTACAGATAATGCACAGAAGTACAATTAAGACCTAAATTTACGATCGTACTTCATCGTCAGAGCACCCACACCACGCATCCCTCATTGATACACATTTGGAGTTGACAGACGCTGATTGCAGAGTGCTTTGTCTCCTCATAAAGCTGATGTAGCTCTGGGGCGGCAATGTGAAATTTAATTTGACGGTAAAGGATTTATGGAAGCACCCACGTAGCTTTCTTTTTTTCTTTTTTTTTTTCGCTTGTACTTGAATTAGTAGATTGCAGTGGCAAAAATCTGTGTTTTGTATCAGTCAAGATATTTGAAACAGTTCAAATGAGGCTGGACTGTGGAGGTGGAAGCCTTTACATTTAAATGCGTTATCAGAGCGTCGATGTTGTCGACTCAACCTCAGCTTGACATCTAAGTTGGGAAACAATTTGGTGGCAAATGACAGCATCGTCCCTTACAGCTGTTGACGCTGTACACCAGTCACACTTTGTTGAGATGACTCCGGTCTGTCACACAAATGGCTGCATGCGCACACACAAAGAACCTGCCATCTGCTTACATGGTCAGGGCACGTCCCTCTGGGAGTGACAGACCTGGGCAGGCGATCAAATCTCTCTTCATCCCTCTCGTGTTTTATTCCACTGTCCCTCCCTCCCTCTCCTCTGTGTTGTACCGAGAGTTGAAGGGCAGGACAAGAGATGGCAGCTCCACTCAGCCCCCCCCACCCCCCCAGTAATTGGTCTTCTTTTCTTCCACATGGCAACGCTGGTGCTAGATGTGGAACTAAACAGGGAAAGAGGTGGGAGGTACACAGCTTACATCGACTACACGACGATGCACTTAAGGTTGAGTAGGAAAAAGTGTGAATGGGGCTGCATGAAGGTAAAGAGATATAATGAGATATGAAGGAAATGTGAGTGAACTGGCATTCATTTACAGCTGTTTGCAATCTGGGAAAGTCGGGTATAATCATATAAGGAATTTGGGGAAGTTAAGCACTTGATGTTGAGGATCAGTTGACTGTTAGAGTTTTTGGGCGTGTAGCTTTGCTGCTTCTGTTTATTGCTTCAACCCTTTGAACTGTAGGGACAAAACACAGCTGCTGCATTCAGGGTTTATACTCCTTTTAAATAATAATAGATCATTTATATTCCTTTTAAAAACAGTGATTTCTCATGAATAAAAACAGTGTAAACTACATTAGATATTTATCGACTCAAAATGAATGAAAACTCGGGCAGCTTGTAACTATAAATAATAAAATACAGAGCACATTCAAACCTTTAGATGTGGCATTTCTGTCGTATAATCTTTTTTGTTTGTTTTTTTTTTTCTTCTTATTCCTCCTGGACAAATCCCAATTTTCTCACTGGGCTTTGAACATAATGACGTCCTACCCTTTCACGGAGCCCACTTCCTGTTTACAGAAACAACAGATTTCAGGCACCACTGACACTGCAGTTCATAATGATGCTGCTAACTGGGATGAAAGAAAAAAAATCAGCTGAAGTTATTCAGGTCATGCAACCATAATTGTAATAAATTCAGCTAAAGCCCTGAAACTAATGGATCAGTAAAAAATAAATAATTCAAAAAGCTGGTCTAAAGCATATAGTTTAAGACTAAGAGATAAATTTAATTTTGCATAAAAACAAATCGATAAAGAGGGTGTGATGATGCAGATGCCTTAAAGAAGATGGAAGCATGGAAATTATTTGTCTAACTCAGTTTATGAATGGTTACACTCCTGGTAGATTGGTTAATAGTATCCTATATGCACCATAATGCAACTAAACACAAACCTGACATGACCCTAAGTACATCAGTTCATCCAGTGTCCCTTTACATGTACTACATAATATACAGTATTTATTTCAATTCAGACAAATCAGTAGTATGAACATGAGATATGAGTAGTAAAGTAGTTGGTGTAGCTTGTGAAGGAGACTGCATTACTGGTTTTCACCTGTGCTCCACTAGCATCTGTGGGTGTGAGAATTCTCACTGTATCCACTCACCACACCAGCTGAGTTCACTGATTAGATTCCTTGCTCTCTGGTTTCAAGTGCACAGATCAGTGAAATTAGCCAATTGGTCCAGCAAATCACCACGGCACAGGTGTAGCATGTGGGTCACCTGGCTCTCCAGCTCAGTGGGAACTAAATTAACGGTCAGATGCAGAAATTACAGGGTGACCAAAAAGAGCCAGAAACGCTTTGTTTAATTTTTCTTGTCATGGGTTTACCATAATGTAGCTGTGAGTACACATTTGCCTGTTTGTTTACATGTCCATCAGACTGTAAATCGCCCCGTGCTTACATAACTGCAGAGTACTTTGGCTCCACTAATCTGGGATGTATTTCAGGGGATTAACTTCAGTCAGTGAATGGAATCACTCTCGTGTAGACCCACTGATCAGTTCTGTGGACAGGGTGATGGCTTAATCCTGCGATTGTCTGGTTTGTCAACTACAGACGGATGACACATTAAAGGAAGAGCCAGCATAAAATGTTTAAAGTAGCCACAACATGTTGCCAGGACAGCTTCAGTGTGGTTTAGGATTGATTCTGCAAGTCTGCTGAAAGAATGTAAGACCATTTGAAACATCCCTTTTATCTGATTATGGCGGGGGAGAGGTCTGTCTGACATGTCATGGGCTGAACACGGTCTCCATTATCAGTCCTTTGGCAGACCGTAGGGAGCTACAGACAGCCCATCTACCTGCAGAGAACATCTGATGCCAGATGGAGGCAGTGTGCCAAGTATATGGTACAAGTAGTCTGCTGGCTACTGTTGCTTGTGCTGTTGTTGGTCCGTCAGCCACAGAGAAGAGCAAAGTTAAAACGTACAAAGAGCTGAAGTGAGACCGAGTTTTTAAAAACAACCAGTGCTGTAGTTTTTGATCTCTTATGTTTTTTTGTGCTTCTCCTGTTCACGTTGCTCCCTTCCCTGCTCTGGCGCAACCAGTCAGCATTAGACTAATGCAGAGCCGAGCTACATGCTGATGGGTTTTTGGAGGATTGCATTGGAGCACATTTGTGTAGGTTGAAAACGCCTCTCCGTAGGCAAATACTCACACAAGCGGACACAACCGGGGTACCATAAAACAAGCACAGTCTCGTTACAGTCATCTGTTCGTCTAGCTCTTGAACACTTTAAACACATTGTACCTTCTATCCTTACAGTCACAGAGTGTGTTAATCACGCAGCATTGTGTGCTCCATTATTCATATGCAAAGCCCACTTGCTATTAGCCACTGTCTCCACTCTGTTTTTCCTCTGAACGCATCACTCTCTCTTTTCATGTACAGTAATTCATGAATGTGAAATGACACGCAGGCGTATCTCTGCCGGCATTTGAGTGGATATTTTATTTTTATCTTCACATGATCTACATTTTTTAAACCTAATTCTGCTAAGCTTTTTATTATTACTATTCCTATGCGTTTTTATTTTTGGTTTTATCCTCCTTAACATGATATTATGCTTTGCTAAGCTGAATCTCTAAACTTGGCAGCGTTAACATCTACCCACTGATTTGTGCATGACCTCATCTTGTTTATCTGTTGACTCCTTTCTCTCTCATGTCTTTTTTGAGTCCTTGTTGGCAGTCTCCATCACGTCTTACCTTTTTTTTTTTTTTTTTTTTCTGTCACCGGGGTTACAAGTGACACTAAATTTGGCTTGATCTGTGTCCCCTGCAAGATCTGAGAGCTGGTTAGCTTCAATTGATGAAGTAATAATAAGCAAAGTGTTAGATGCAAAACAACATGTTGCAGATACATGTAAGATGTATTTCTTTGACTCCCTGCAGGGCCACCTGATAAACTCCCCCAGCCCACCAAGCCTTTGCCAACAGCACCCCCTCCTCGCTCCCATCCTCCTTCAGACCCCCGTAAACCAGACAGGCAGACGCGACCCCCAAGGCTGCCCTCAGGAGACAGAC
The DNA here is from genome assembly GCF_007364275.1 of Archocentrus centrarchus. Taxonomy (NCBI): domain Eukaryota; kingdom Metazoa; phylum Chordata; class Actinopteri; order Cichliformes; family Cichlidae; genus Archocentrus; species Archocentrus centrarchus. Next base: position 14,748,415 of record NC_044365.1, on the reverse strand, counting down.
CCTCGCATCCCAACGCAAAACCCAACATCTGCGATGGAGGCTTCAACACCCTGGCCATACTGAGAAGGGAGATGTTCGTTTTCAAGGTAAATGAACAGCGTGTGATTTCAAAACAAAGCTGGGGGCTTTTTCACATTTGGTTTGTTTTCAGCAATCTCAGGTTTTGAACCCGAGGTCTTTTCTGCTTTTTGCAATTGTGGGAGCACAGAAACCAGTTTTTGCAGTCCGAAACAACACTGTGCTAGAAGAGAGTTCATCCCTGCACACCACCTCTGGCTGTAATACATAACTTAACTGGCTGATTACTGCAACAAAAGAACTGCTTTGCCCTGTTGGTCTTAATTATGAACAATAGAGATGGACTGTACATTTGAAAACTGCCTGTGGAGAGAGAGGGCAGTTTGCGGGAAAAAAATTGTGATCCTGTGTAAGATGTAAATAAAAATAGGATATTGAAGCTGAATGGGTTTTTATATATATATGCCCACTTTGAAATGTGATGCCAGCAACATGCAAATCATTGCATTCTGTTTTTTCATCCCAACCCTTTTTTTTTTTTTTTTTTTGGAAAATTGGGTTGTTAAATGCAGAATAAATTGCTTGCGAGCTTGTAGGATTACCTAAATATATGAAAGTTGGGAGCTTTTCTGCTAATCTGCTTCATGTTTAACATGTGCATAGTGTGCATAATGTGGAAAAACCTTACGTGGATGTAATATAAATTATTTGACTGGAACGTTGGCTGGAATTTTTCAGAGAGAAAGTTTGACAGTGTGGTTATAGCTGGTAGAATTATTGTGGAACCTGTTCTGTTATCGTTAAGCTATTGCCTGTGTATTTTATCCCATTCTTAAAGTAGCTATTATGTCTAAAGGAAGCCTTTCTAGTTAACTTGGGACCTACTGAGCAAGATTTTACTAAGAAGGAAAACCAAGCCATGCACAGTAGAGTACAGTTTCTTCTCCAGAGAAGCTCAGCTTGGTTTTCATTCCAGTAGAAGAGAAAAAAACACACATCTTTATCCTTGGTCTTAGCTTGTGAGAGCAAGACCTTGGCAACATGCAGTAAAGAACAGAGCAAAACCCTGGGGCTGCACAAAGCTGTCCTGTGTTCTCCACAGAAAGGAGGAAGAGTGCCTCTGATGCTTTATGTGAGTGTGACTGTATTTTCTGGGGATATAAATAGACAGTGTTCATTGGTTAAATAAGAGGCTTGTGGAGCCAGCATTAAAAAAAACCTGTTTTTGTCCTCTCTGCACTCCTCGCTACAAGTTTCTTCTTCTAGAGTCAAAAAAAGAATTAAGTCTTGGAACTGAAGCTGCTACCTGTAGGGATATTTACCCAAAATTAGACTGAAAGCCCACACTGAGTCTTTCTTAGGAGTGGGGAAAAAAATATGCTTGTCTAAGTCCAGCCCCTGTTTCTTCCACATAGCTTATGCCCGCAGCAGCAGCTGCTGTCAGCCTTCATTACTCCTGAGGCCACAGCCTGGCCTGATGGAGTGATGAGGATCATGGGATTTCTACAGAGCTCAGAGGTAGTGTTGAGATAAAAAAGATTTTCAGCAATCAGCCAAATGTTTTATGACTTTAGGAAGTAAAGGAGAGAGGCTCGAAATATCTATGATGTCACCGAGATCTCAGCATCTGAAGTGAAATTTGGGGGTGTTGTCTTCTCTTATTTTAAGCGTCACTTTTGTTGTTTATATTGAATCTGTTTAAAAATCAAATCAGTACTTTCAATAACCATCAGCTAGTAAATAGAAGTATCCCTCAATGAATTATTGAATAATTTTTTTAATAAAAGTGTGAATAATTCAATTTTTTAAATAACCATTTATGGCCGTTCACCTATATTTACCTCTGATTGGTTTAGTTTCTTTGCAGGACTATTCAAAACAATAGACAATTTCCCAGAGGTAGGGCTTGGCCTGAATTAGAAGTGATTAACTTTTGAAGCGAATCCGGATCTGGATTCAGTTTTTTTTAGCCTTGGTAGACGAATGCAGTGTCTGTGCTCGGCTACTTTACAATGTGGATATAGTACAGGGGATGTTTTGATTTTACTGTTATTTATTAAACCACGCGGCTTTAAATTATATGATATTGTTTTGTGTCAATATTTTTATTATGAGGAAAGGAGAACAATGAGGCAAAAAATTGTATTACTTATACAGCATAAATCGGAACATAAAAGCACAGCACCTCTGTGTCACACAAAAATGAAAGAGGAAAAAAAAAAAAGAGGGGCTGTGTACCATGATAAATAAGGCCTACAGTCCATTTCCTAAAGAGTTTATAACATATCAATTTTTTTTTTTTGTCTTAATTTAATGTAATAATTATATGATATTGTTGACAGTGCTTTAAAAAACACAACCTGTATGCAAAAGACATCATGTTTGCAGTTTGTCTAAGTTAATGATAGTGTGCTAAATAAGTACGAGAACATGTAATTGCTCAGCTCAAGTGGGCATCCGCTTATGTTAAATTGGCATGGTGCATCCGTTATTTTGTGGGCTTTCAGTGTTTCACTGGCACCGACTCACATTTTCCTGAGCATCCTGGGGAGTAGAGGGGAAAGATTTGTAGAACACATGTAAGTGTAGCTGTAAATCCACTGTGTTCACATCATTAAGACCACCAGCAATATCAGAGTCACGATGATTTGTTCTCCCCTTAGAGTAATCTGCGTCTCAGTCTGTGAATCAAGTGTGTTTAGTGAAGTGAAATGAATAAGGAATCACGGGTTTGACTTGGATTCCCTCTGTAAGCGTGTTATACTGGAGGAGCAGGTGGTCCTAATATTTCTTGATTCTCGGTGAGTATTTTGCCAATTTTCTGCAAGCAGACTGACGTATCGTGTTAACGCCTCTTTCCTCCTGGTAGATGAAGCTGCCCAACTGTAAAACAGTTTATCTGGAATCATAATTAGAGATGTTTGGATTACTCCAGACTCTGATAAATTCCCTTTAGAAACAGCCAATGTATACGCTCGAGTCTAAAGACCGGCTGCAGTGATGGAGCTGTGCATACTTATGTCTCGTTTCAGTTTTACTTGAACTTTACAAAGCTGACTTGTTCTTTGCTTGATTGTTCAATTGATTCTTTGCTTAGTTACTTTGCTCTGCGGGTCCATTTGGCCCTGCATAACTGGGTTGTACTCACCGTCCCTGCATGATTGTTTTGGAAAACTGGAGACTAGTCGATGCCAAGTCATTATAGCAGAGATCTCAGCAGTCTCACAGCCCCTGAGGTCCACAGGTGGTCCAGCAGTGTAAAGTAGGGGAGCTCTGGAGTGAAGCTCATCTGTTGAAATGCAGCGAGGGAGCAGTGAGGTTTTCTAAGAAGCAAAAAGCGCAGTTTTATTGGTGATATGTCACTTTTTGTTCTAAATAGGTGCACGATGTGCTTTTTACTTTTACTCTTAACTAAATATCTGACTCATAGTTGGTTTTTGCAGCTCATTGTTAGGAACATTTCAGAGCTTGGGCTTCTTTTCACAGGTACCTGTTTGTGTACAAAGGGGCAACTAGGGTAGAGGAAAGAGTACTGTGGTGAATTACAGTTGTATTTCCAGAGAAATACATTGAGAGCACAACTGATGATTCCTTTTGTCAAAACTTTGGATATTGCTTGCTTTCTGTTTTGCAAGTGTATTGGAGGCTACAGGATTTTATATTGCTCTCTCAGCCATTTACATGTAAATAGAACATCTCTTTCCAATTTTCCAGGATATTTGTGAGCTATACTGTTGGATGCTTCATCAAACATTTTTGCTCTTCTAGACCTTCAGAGCCCCCGCAGACTACGTACTATTAATGAGTTGGACTAAAACAGCAACAGAAAATGGTGAATCAAGAGATATAACGGTGCCATGCAGAGACAGAGGTTATTGTTTGCACAAAATATTCAAATGTTCCACTTTTGAAGTCACAAAGTAGAGCAGCTTATCAAAGGGTTGCTGGGGAAATGCGCTACGTTCACGTAATGTTACAGATTTAGGATTGCACTTCCATAAAATTCAGGGAAACATGTTTAAAACAGGCTGAGATGGCCTGATTTTCAATCTTTGTAGTGCAGATGTAGATATTATAAGGCCAAATGCAGAATTGGTGCTGAAAGATGCCTGATTTATACGGGCCACGTTAATCTACAAAGCCAGGCTGGGAGTCATGCTTGTTAAAGGTGGTTGTTTTACGGTTGCTCATTTTTCTTTCCTGGTGAGGTGACAGGGGGTCGCTCAGGGTTCACCGATGATTTCACAGATCCAGTGTCAAGAGTAAATGTCCCATAAAGCTACAAAGTCGCCGTTTTTACAGTCGCAGTCACTTCAGGTTCAACTTTCAATGAACCCACAGGCCATATGGCATCCCACTGGAGCTCGAAGTAGCACACACGTTCATGTATATGCATGCGTACATCCATGAATAGTTCTTTCTCTGGCTTTAATTGCAACCAGTTTTCTCCTGCTGTACCGCAAATGTATCCTCATGTGATGCTTATACTGTCTGACAACAACCAGACAAAAAGTTTCCAGGAGTTCATTCATTTTCCATCAGGCTTGGATTGTAGTAAAATATGGATGTAGAGTCTCAGACATCATAATTAAAATTTGGATTTGGGTTTATGGCTCACTGCTGTCTTGTCAGTTTTTAGAGCCAGAAAATCCAAACAAGGATTTAGGGATTTCGACCAAACATTCCCGACAACATAATTTTCTTATAGCTGCAATGTTTCCTTTATGGAACAAGGATCCAACACAAGAATACAGATTACAAGAAGTGAAATTACTTACTGTGTTCATGCTTTTCTTTTTGGTATAAAGTTATTGTTTTTCCCAATGGTGTTTTTATCCTTAGAGCAATTTTTTATTATTATTATACTATTATAGTTAAAGCTCACAGTTCAGCAGAACCTGTCTGTATAAGCAGTGATATAGAAATGGTTGCATATATTGTTAGATGATGGTTTAAAGCTCCAAATTCATTTTACCCAACAGCAGCGACTCATTATGTTCAAACACTTGTAGCTGCACACCACTACATAAACACAATTAGAGCCTATTTTTCCCTACAAGTCTATATATAAGCTTCCACTCAACACTTGACACACTAATGCTCTTATCTACTCTACCTTCCATTATCGGACTGTTGCCCAGCTCACAGCATGGACATATAATAGGGGAAACCACAACCCCTCTCGCCCACTCACTGAGGGACACTTACTTCCTTGATGCGGACAGATATAGAGCGGGGGGATTCTGGGATGCCGCGGGGTGCCTTGCTGTTCAGGATTGCCGATGCTGGAGCCGTGCTCCTTGACTCTGACATCCATTAATGAGAACACAGTGGCCAAATGGGCAGTAAGCTGTCGCCTCTTTTTAATATCTTTTTCAGCAGTGGAGTGAAAGCGAGAGAGTCCAAAAATAGCAGCCCATGTCTGAGTGGATTTTTAATGCCACCAATTCAGTTTTTGACAATTGTAAGACTGCTTCCTTTTCAGGTGTCCTGAGAATTCAAAGAGAAAGAGAGATGAAATGTTGAACACTGCTCTCGTGTCTAATTTTAATCTAAAGCCTCTAGGTGATTAGCTTAGCTCCGTTTAACTGAGCAGAAAGATGAGACGCGGGGGCCTGGCTCTGCTCAAAGGTAACAAACTCCCCCAACTAGCAACCTCTGAATATCACTTAATAATGTTATATATGATTTGTTTTCATCTGTACCCACATTCCAATTTAAAGCGTGCCAGCTGCATGCCCTTGTTTCCAGTCTTTATACTAAGATAAGCTGCCTCATGCTCTTGCCATAGTTTCTGCGTCTCAAGTGAGAAAGGTCTCTAATGCTTTAGAGCCTTTCAGCACTCTCTTTCTTCCTAACAGCAGCAAATTTCCCACGATGCCATAGTGTTTCCCTAAATATAAACACATCTAGTTATAAACAGTTGCAATTGTTGCTTCCCATGAAATCACTTTTATTCTCTTAAAAAAAAATGTAACTGAAGTTTATTTCAAAGTATAAAATTGCAGAAACTGATAACAGAGCCAATTATTTTGGTAGTTTGATGCTTGAGCTGCTAAACACTGTTCAGCACTCTGACTTTAGGGATGGAGGCTTGCATCCTGCATGGAGCACTGTGCTGACATTTATTGGATTGGAAAATGTCCCCACACAGATGAACTGTAAAGCGGCCATATTAGAATTAAAAACTAATGGAAAGAAACAGCTGCAGGTTGAAAAGTTAAACCACCGTTTGTTGCCCTGATGAAGGTCATACTTCATTATTTACAGCAGTTGCAGTTACTGCACACTGAAGGAGCTTTGTTCCAGGCCGTGTCTCGGCCTGCAGGACATGTAAAAAGCATACGAGTGCACATATATTTAAAAATGTTCTGCAGTTTATTTCCTCGGCAAACAGAACAGATTTTGGCAAGAACGCCCAGATAAATACTATGACCTTAATCCTCATCCGTCTAAATTATTTGCACCCGGGTTCTGCTGATGACTCAAGTCGACTGTGTGCGTCATATTAGATGAGTGAGAGGTCAGCACCACTGTCATGCTAATACCGCTCTTTGTCACATTCTCACCTCTTCACTCAGTCGCAGAAAGACAAATGGCAGCAGCAGATGCTCGCCCAGGGCTGACGCCGATGTTGAGATTTAACCTTATTTATACAGAATAAACAAAAAAAAACACTCCAAATAGCGTCGGCGTATTAGAATAGCTCCATTGTCTTGTTGTTCTTTGCTAATAACAGGGCGTTCTCCCTGCTCTTTTGTCCTCTCCAGCAAAATTCTTATTATTTCATGCCTATTCATATATTGATTGATTCACTTCATAAATGTACAGTGCTCTTGTTTTCCATGCCTCTGTTTGCTTTTTACATAGTGGCTTAGTCTTGAACCTCTGATGGTCATTTTACTCGATTACAATTTTCAAAGATGCCCTGAGAAGGCACCAAAGTCATCTTCTACCCAGCATCCTGCTGTGAAACATCAGTGTGCGAATACATATTAAAAAATAGCCTGTAGTGTAATTTACATGAATATGCTGCAGCTCGGCTGACAGAGATTAATGAGGTTGAGTTGTTTTGAATCTCTGTAATTATTTTGTGTGCCTCCCTCTTTCTAATCATTTTGAGACACTTGTTCGCCATTTTGGATGATTTTTTTTTTTGTGCTCATTTTGTGTGTAATTTTATGGTTGTTTGCATCTCTTGCATCTGTATTCCTTTCATGGGTTTTTCGTCTCTCTCTGTACACATTTTGCATAACTTTGTTGTTGTTTTGCCACTCTTTCTGGTCATTTTGTGTCACTTTGTTTTATTTTGCATGTTGTTTTGTAGTTATTAGTGTAATTTTATGGTTGTTTTGCAAGTCTGTAGTCTTATTGTATATGTTTCTGTTCATTTTGCATGCCTTTGTAATCATTTTACCTCATTTTCTGATTGCCTTGATTTTTATTGCACCATTTTTTTGTTCTTTTGCCTTTCATTGTAATCATTTGTTCACCATTATGCATTTTTTTGGGGTGGTGGTGCAGTAATTGTGTATATCATTTTCTGGTTGTTTGCATCTCTTTGTAGTTATTTTATGATTTTTGGATCTCTGCACACATTTTGCTTCACTTTGTTGCTGTTCCGCCTCTCTTTGTAGTGATTCAGTGTCATTTTTTGGTTGTTTTGCAACTCTTTCTAGTGTTTTGTGCGACTTTCAGGTTTTGATCCTTATGTGATATTTGTGGCGGATTTTTTTCATCTAGTGTTTGTTGAATTTATCAGTCATCACTAACTTTCCACTTCCTCCTTCTGCCCCAGACACCAGAAGATATGATCACAGGTCAGGTGTCCATGCTGCAGTGGGTCAGAGCTGTTAAAGTAGAATGAGGGGGATCCAGGCGTTAGTTAGGCGTGCAGTTTTAGTGTTGCAGCTTATTGGTGTATTTGCATAATAATTACTTGCTAGCCATCTTGCAGTAGAATCCCCATGAATTAATGCACTAAACAGATACCTGTTAATTTCAGAATTAATGAAGTGCAAAGCACTCTCCGTCGTGTGTCTGTTTTGTTGCTTTGTCAACTCAGCGGGTCAGGTACCTCATGCAGTACACCAGTGTGTTGTGCGGTATTGATTTTGCCAACAAAACACTCAGTTCAGTTGTTGGCAAGGCAGTTTGTGTTCCGCTTCACAAACTTTTCTCAGAACTCACAAAAACTCATTGCAGAAACAGTTTATTAAAGCCATCCAGTAGTGCAGAATTTATATTTCTATAGAAACCATATTATAATTCAGCCTTATTGCTCTGAATGCATTATCATGTGCCGTGAGACGTATACGTGACAAACTCTGTACTGGCCTTTTCCTCAAAGCAGGGAACGGTGTAATATTTCCAACTTTTGCTAAGACTAAACTTGTTGTGATTATTCTGAACGTTCCTGTAATTGAGAAGTGCCTGCTGAAATTTTCTACAAGTCTGCTCGCCTGAGCTTTATTTTCAGAGTGGGAGTGGGAAGTTTGGGCAAGCAGGAGAAAGAACATTTTTCCCCTTTTTATAAAGTCAAAAGGATTCAAATAGGTCGGATTTCACAGTTTGATCTGTTTTCAATTACTGGGCCGGGCCATGTACAGCAGAAAATGCTGAACAACTGAAATCTATGGAGGCAGTAGGTATGGAGCGAGTGTGGGAGAGAAGAAGTGGAGGAATTGGAATGAGAGACAAGGGGAAATGAAAGGAAAGAGGAGGACGAGTCCAGAGAGAGTGCAAAGTCCCAGAGAAACAATTGGATTAGACAAAGAGAGAGAAGGAGAGCTGTGCAGAGAGTCTTTGATAAATTGGCTGTTTATTTAGCTTTCGCTGTGAATGAGGCAGGGCGTGATGATGGGTTGTCTCCCCTGCATCCCTCGCTACAAGGTCAGCCTTTTTGGCCTGAGCGCCCAGCGTGTTAAGGAGGTGCAATTGGCCATTCATTGCCAAAGGGTGGGACATCTTTCTGAGTCCTAATGGCTTTTGCAGCTGGGTCTCTCCCCGGCTCCCTCCGTCATCAAGTTTCATCCAACATCAAAAAGACACACCTTCCACTTGGCCGTGCTCACCACCCCCCCACCCCCCCAAAAGGAAATCAGATTCCCTTGGCTCCTCATAAAGCTCCTGGCTATCACTTTGCCCCTGTTACTTGATGGTTTTCCCAGTATGTTCTTCAGGTTCTGCATGTGTAGCGACAGACGCTGAGGCTTTCCAGGCAACCTGAGAAAGCATACATGCGTCTTAAAAGCATCACGGCTGTCACCAGCAGGCTTTGTTGTATGAGCAGCAGAGCAAGGAGCTGGCCTGAATTCACCGTATCAGATAAATTTACTGCCAGCTGTGTTAGTATATGCAGAATTCTCTATAGATTTATTTTTCCTTGGATCAGGGCAGTGTGTTGTTTGGTGTCAAAAAACATTCAAGCAACTAAAACTTTTGAATGAGAGATTTTAAAATGTATTTTTTTCCTACTTAGTCTTCTGATGACTTTTCACACACATGTGCATCTTATCTAGCAGACAGTACTGAATGCTTTCCATTGCTTAGGTGACGTGCTCTGCACTGAGGCGAGGAGGCTAAACTTATATTAAGTGATTTTTGCCATTTTGGGCAGTCAAAACAAGCTTTCATTGACCTTTACAGTATGTTGGCAGACACTATCCTGGCAGCTTAGTTTTCTATATGTAAATCTGACATGGGACTTGTCATGCCTTAGACCACAAAGTTTATAATTTATTCTTAACACAGTCCTCTGTTCCCCTTCAGGACCATTGGTTTTGGCGGGTGAGAGATAACTCTGTGATGCCAGGATACCCCATGCTCATCAGTGTGTTCTGGAGGGGCCTGCCGCCTAAGATAGACGCAGTCTATGAGAACAGCGAGGGCAAGTTTGTCTTCTTCAAAGGTAAGATCACGCTCTCCACCACCATCATCACCACAGACCAGAGCTCTTTTTTTATTACAGGCAAAGCATCATAAAGCTTTAATCTGACCTTAATCCTGACTCACATTAGCTCCATGTCATCTCGCTTATCCACAAAAGTCATCTTTTTGGATAAGCTGTATGCTCATGCCTCCTGTACTCAGTTTCTATGTGTGTATGTTGGGAATAGAGGGTTTTATTTTTTTGTTTTTTTGTTTTTTGTCTCCAGCAGCTACAGCATATGCTGTCATGCTCACTCCAAACACTGCACTGACCCAATCTGTGTATGAGTTTAGTCTAAGTCTGGGGAAGATTAAAGCAGTGTTTTGCTTAGTCAGAAAGTCTACCACAAACAATTTTGACTTTTAATAATGCATGTGTTTCGTTTTGGTGCTCTAGTAATATATTTTCATATAAAATCTTCAACTGTACTTAAACATAATCAGCATGCGTGCCACAGAGTGTGCTGAAGAGCTTCACTGCGTACTGTCAGTGTTTGATGAGACCTGATTTAGATTTTATTTTTTTTTTATCTTTCCGAAAAGATTTGTCTACATATTCAAATCTAGACCAAGCTAGCCCCAAAAGACTGAGCTTTACGACTAATTATGTCTAAAGCTGCAAAGCCACTTAAAAGAAGCAGCAAACAAACACGGTCCTCCATATTTGCATACACTCGAGAGAGGAAGAAAGGCAGAGAGGGAAGGGTGTTGATGAAAGGAGACGTAGGTAAGCAATGAAAATCTGCTGGGATAAAAACTACAAATCTTCTCTCAAACCCGTTTCTATTTTCGACACCAAACAATTCCTGGAAACGCAGACTGCTGGTCCCGGGTGTGCCACAAGCTCTGCAAGTTTGATTTCACTGCCTTTTCCTCCACCCTGCTCCTTACCGGGCAGGGTAGAGTTAGAAAATTCAGACTAACAGAATGCCTTTTTTCATTTGAATACACGCAGCTGATTTCCCAGAAGGCCTTGTTCTGACTGTCACCATTTGGAAGAAAAATTAAGAAAGTCGGTCAGAAAGCAGAAGGCAGCACTCGTCTAACCAGGCATTTTGAATATACTCTTAACAGCTCCTTGTCTGATGAAGTCTGAAAATAAATACGCAGATGGGGACTTCGGAGTCTGGTTTGGCTGTTGTGGCTGAGACACTGAGTGGCTTAGTGCTTTTCAGGGAGGTCAGAAAACAGACACAGTGTACATTAAGAGTAGGTTCAGCATGTGCTGTTCATTCCTACATCAGTGCCAGTGTGTTAGTCGTTTCCCTGTTTGCATTCTTCAGGGACTCAAGAAGTTCAACATACATTTTAAATGCAATAGTCGAATCAGGCCTGTTGTGTGGATTGCTAATCAGGCTATGGGCTTTTATAGATTTACCATTCACAGCTTGGCAACAGCACGCAGGCGGATTTAGAAGAAAAGTGGTTTACATGTAGAAATGTTTGATTAATAAGAAGCTGCGTTATGAATTGAAATTAAATTAATCAGTTTAACATAGGCGTTTGCAGCTTTACTCAGAGGCACCCTACGTATGCACAATACATATATATGAGTATGTATTTTCCTCCTGGGAGGCAGGATCCAATCAGAGCTTGATTGGGGCTTTTGTGTCAGAGGACAGACAGAGCTGCTCCCTACATTTAAATTATGCAGACACGTCTTAGATTGTTTTATTTCAGATTAAGAGCAGCAGAGTACTAGAGCTTCCCTAATATTGTAGATTGCGTATCAAAAGTAAAGCCGATGTGGAAGTTCATTAAGCCCGCATTCTTTCTTAGTGTGGCCCTTCTTTACTACCAAATAAATATGAAGTGTCCCTCATTTTCTCAGTCATATTCACCACTTCACCGTGTCCACTTTTAAATCATTGAGAGATGATTAAAACTCTCACCGTGAGCTCCAGTTGAAGGCTTCAGTAACCAGTACTTTACTGGTGTGTACACTGGGTAATAAATTTCATTTTAGTTCAAGTTTGAGGTAATTTAGAATTACCAGACCTAATTAATTTTCCAGACGCCATGGAGCTAGGTATAGTTATACATCCGCAGGTAAACAGAAGCCTGCTTACAGTATGTCTGAGTGTTTTTGTCATCAGAGGATGAAAACGAGGCTCTGTACATGTGGTCTCCTGTTTGTTGATATTGCACTAAAAGCTACTTTGAGCTATTTTCTTATTCACAAGGCTTCACCACAACAAGTAGGTCCGTATATTTGATCTGGCAGATTTTTCCTGATACAACCCCCAAGGGATCCTCGCAGGATTAAACCGGGGATCTTTTGCTTGTTAGGCAAATGTGTAAACCACTACACCGTGGTGCAGTGCAGATATGCTGCTACAATTTTTAAAACAGTAATCATAGCATTTCACGTACTTAATCTAGTAAAATTCTGGCCTCAAATATTCTTTGTGCAGTCAAGTATGCAGAAACAGTATCTGTTTCTAATAATAACAGTGCCTGACTTTCCTCTCTAAGTACGTACTTATATTTCTAAACATTGGTTTCTTGATTTCACATAGAAGTTAACGCAACAGGTTTCTTATTTTAGAGCTGAGGATTACCCCACCTAACAACTGCTGCTGGCAGATGTTACTGCCATGGTAAATCATGGTGTCAGCTAATGCTAACACCATGATTTATTTAAACTGAGTCCCTATTTGAATTCTTACGGTTTCTCTGTAAATAGGTTTGAGTACGCGCTTGATAGCTAAGTTAAAGATAAAATATCTCAAACAAAGACATTTTCAGTAGCAGATTGTAATCTGATAGATTAGGTAGAGAGGAGGGATGGTATAATGAAGTGCACCGCCCCAGACAGCATAAGACATTTAGGACAGAGCATCTAATTTTAGCCTAAATTTTAACACCCTGGCATTTTGGCTCCCAAAACGTGAATACTTCAGTCCTGAACAGGTACTCTTCTAACATAATGTAGCCCCTTATTCAACATAATGATGTATTTTTATGCTCCTTACCTTATACCACAGAAGAAGGTAGTACCTGAACAATGTGGCATACAAAACAGCAGACAGTAGCACAATTTAATAAATTCTTTACACTTCTTTTTTGGTGAGCAATGGGGGTTTACTTTGGGTAGTAGCAGTCAAGATTGGAAAAGTGGTTGAAGTGAACACCTTTCATGGTGCAGTTTTAGTATTTAGGGAATGTCTGACAAACTTAAAAATGTCATAAAGCGCGTGTTAGTTTATAGTGCGTAGAAAAGCCTGCAATGCTTCTGCTTGAATGCATTATAGAAGAATGCATTTTACAGACTTGAATGTGATGATTTAAAGTAGTTTTGCCACAGGGTCACAGCGGGTGTGTGTGTATGCACAAAAACTTAAATACTCACAGGCGCATGTGCGGTTCTCCGTTCTCCCGTGTTTGTGTGTGGCCTGTGTAAAGAGGAGGCGTCTCTTTTTTCGGAACAAATCTTCATCCTATATAACACTTTTCATACACTGTTGAGGGCAAGCAGGGGATTAGTCGATGCAGTGCAGCAGATGCCAGAGCCGCCACTACATCAAAGCAGCCCTCACAGCTCTGAAGATGAAGCTAGACTTTTATGTGGAGGCCGATGCAAGTCGACTCCAATTTAAAAAAGAAAGAGAGAGCGGAGAATCCCATTTTATGTGGGATGAAAAAAGAGAGAGAAAGGAAAGTTTGGGAGCTTTTGTGAATCAATTTGAACTCATTCTTTCTGGTGATGGGTGACTATTAATCTCAGGGTGTGGCGCGTTAGTGTGCGTATCATGGTCAGAGGAAGCGTGACCCACGGTGAGTGGAGCACTGTGAGAGACAGACTTGAAATGACAGGAATTTCCTTTTCAAAAAAAAGAGGCCGCTGCAGGTCTCTCCTTCCCACTTAACATTCAGCCAACACCCTGTCCTACTGTTCCTTCCACCTTTCCATCTCTAATGCTCCATATTGTTTAAATACTTTAGGGTTAAATGTCAGACGTGTGGAATTTGTGAGGAAAAAGAACGAGTGCAGATATTGCTGGGATCTTGTCTCCCTTATTTCACACCCATTTCCTGTATTTGTTAAAAAAACAAACAATAAAAGAGTTCTCGGTCAACTTAAAGCTGACCTTGCAGAAATTCCACGTAGTGTTTCAGGCTGACTGGTGTTTAGTTAGACACCAGGGAGGCGTAAGGATCCGGCTCTTTAAACACAGCTAGTTAATCAGATTCTGCAAACACCATTTGAATGTTTAATTCTCTGTTTTCTTTGGGAAAATGATGTTTATGTTCTCAAAACCCCATCAAACTTTAAAGAACTTATAGAGTCTTTAACGTTGCTCAGTTGCGCAGGAGATTGACGCATGCTGCATGTTTGTCTGAGATCTGCACAGGTCACACACTCTGGCCCTGTTTCTGTTTTCCTTCTAACCCTGATTTATTTTTGTCAGTGCTGCGATTATTGAAATAAATACTATAAGTAATTGGATACATTAAACTGATGATTGTTCTTTTCCTGCTCATAAAACACTGAGCATTCATAGCCTCATGCTTCATTTCATTTGATTTTATTAACAAAAAGAGAATAATAAAAACTCCATCTGCTCTGCCTTTGTCGTTCCAACTTCATCTTTCCCTCTTTCTTTTGTGCCACGTACCTCCCCCATACCCCAACACACACTTCCTCTTGACCCACCCTACGCCGCCACCATTGATGAAGAAATGTACTTCCTGGGGTCACACGGTGTCAAAAATGTGCTGTTTAACCTAATTACTCCACAGGAAGGAGGCCATTGAGAGAAAAAAATGGAGAAGAGGAACAAACAGAAAACTCACAGAATTTAATTTGATTTCGAAAAGAAGAAGAAAACCAACATAGTTTTTTAATATTTCAGAAACAATATCACAGCCCAAGTATTTTCTTGGCTTCATGGATCCGGGAAACAAAAATGTTAATTTGACTATTTGGTTGCCAGTTTTCCCACAAGGTTTGTAGTTTTTTCTTTTTATCACAGCTGAGCAGTTACCAGCTCAGTTTGCCAGCACTGAAAAGTTCCCAGAGCACCTCCAAGCAAGGGCAAGGAGAACTTGTCACCATTTCTGTGGCCTCTTTTAAATTAGCGAAACATCAACATCAGATACAGTAATACAAGGCAACAGGTTATTGCCTACCGTTTGTTACAAGGCTTGTATCCGTCCTTGTAAATCTGCTGGAGGGTAATCCCTGCTTTTGCTTGTCCTCCTCCTAATTTGTTTTCTCTTTCGTTCTTTCTTGATGTGCAGGAAAGCAGTTCTGGGTGTTTAAGGACACAGTGTTGCAGCCCGGCTACCCCAAGGACATCACCCAGTTTGGCCGTGGCATGCCCTCACAGAGCATCGAGACCGCTCTGTGGTGGGAGGATGTGGCCAAAACCTACTTCTTTAAAGGGGACAGGTGGGTACGAGCGGAGGACGAAGACTGGTTTAGGTTAAATTTAGACTTTCTTCATTGAAAACTGTATACAAATTTAGCTGCCCTTGGGTACCCTTCTTTTAAGACACATGATCTTATATTGATGGATATTAATATTTAGTATGATATAGCAAGAATAGAGTCTTTTAAAGCGGTGTTTCTAATCTGACATAGAGTTGTTCTCAACCTGATTTTATTTAATACTCGTGCTAAAGGACACTCTGTAATATGTTGCTACAATCAGCTCAGTGACTCCTCTTAGACGAGGGGTTCATTATCCAACTGGGAGACACTTGTGTCATTTTTCTTTATTTTGTCTCCTGTGTTTTGCATGCCGTTAGGGTGAAAAAGTTTCAGGGAAAATGTTGGACAAAATTAGAGTTCTAAATAAAGAAATAATGGTATGATCAAAGCTGTCTCAAGACTTTATGTTGCCCAGTGGCTCTCACTCCTGTTATGATACTCTTTGTTCAGATTCACTTGCTAGAGGAAGCCCCTTTAGCTGACGTGATGTTAAGATACTAGGTATACACATGAAATACCATCTGTTGTCATTTTCAACATAATTCCTTCCAGCATATAGTACCTGTTTTGTCTTCCCGTGGCTCATCATTTGTTCCTGTTTAGGTACTGGCGTTACAATGAGGAAATGAGAACCATGGACCCCGGCTATCCTAAGCCCATCACAGTGTGGAGAGGCGTGCCTGAATCGCCACAGGGGGCCTTCGTGGACAAAGTCAATGGTACGATTTGTTCTGCACAATACTCTGATTTGGCAACAAAACCACAGTTCTTTTGCCAGGCTGCATTGATTTCAGATGGTCACTGGCAGGGTAGCATTGATTGAAATTTGCCCCACTTATTACACTGAGTCTCGGTCGGTGGCACGCTTCCCTACATGCAGTAGGGAAATAGGGTTTGCATATTGCAAACAGAAGATGAAAACAGGTCAGTTCATCCATAAATGCTCTGTTTTTGTTGGTTTGTTTGTTTTTGTTTTTTATGAATCGTTTCACAAGTAAAATGTTGCATAATCAGTCCATCCTGCCCTGAGTGCCATAAGACCCAGTTGGAGCAGGACTGTGGAAAGCAGAAAGGACAAGACCACCGCTGGGTGCTCATTCCGGTTTAAGCCAATTGGCTCTCGTCGAGGTTGGGTAGGCGGGATTTAAATCTCGCAAAGAGCTCACCTATAGGCTACTCAGGTGGTGAGATGACAAAAAAAGCTTTTACCATTGGATGCATTATGCCAGGTGGGTTTGGGTCTGGTCTTGGCTGCAACTCAGTTGGAAAAAACAGAGCAGGTGGTGTTGAAAGCTCGGGCCATCTGTGCCGAAGATCTGCTGCCAGATCCGTAGCTGGGCATTTCTGCCGGTGAGGCCAGGTGGAGCGGGCATCAGTCAGAGCATGAAGGATGGACTGATATCCAAGGGGATGATAGGTTTGTATGCGTTTCTGCTCGTATGTGTGTCGACCTGCATCTATTGAGCGGGCCGGCTGTTTGCCGAGACAGCGTACCAAGTGGACCGCTCATAACACTGACCCAGATAACCAGGCGTAATTGAGTACGCCGCTATAGCCGATGATAGTGTGTATGAGGCAGCACGTTTCAGATTAGGGACCCCAGGGCGACATTGACCTGGCTCTAACCCACGCTAGCTCAGCTTGCCTCACCTCTCCTCTGCCCCCCCCCCATATTTCCCTCAGTTAACAGTTATGCGTTTTATGGGACTGTATGTTATTCTCTATCTGTTGCTTCATCTGGATCTTCAAATTTCTAACAAAAACCCTTTTTCGCTTAATTTGGGTCAAATGTAAGAGAAAAGCGTAGCAGAATCTGCTGCCAGGTCGGAAAGAAGAACGTCCCAGCAGTGGTTGTAATCCATCAGCTAATCACAATACTCAGCTGGGCTCTAAATAAGAATTTAAAGGGCACTGTGTGGTTTGGCTTGTGTTTCACTGCGTGAAGCACGTGTTACTTAGACCGTACATGGTCAGGTTGTGAATACAAAGCTGTGCCCAACACGGTAATCATCAAGATTTACAAATTTAAACAGGCAGAGTTTCTCACTTGGCGGGGCTAGCCCTCTTTCTGTTTGATCATTTCATCTCCTTCAAAGAGCAATCTTTTAAAATCCTACCTTATACTGCTTCATTTCCTGACTCGAACCATCTCCAACCGACAAGTCATTTAAAAAGCGCTGGCCGTCCTCGCCTGGAAATTTAGAACATTTCTTCCCTCATCTTCCCAGAGAAGAGTGTACATAAATAATAAATCGCAAGACACAAAGTGTAAAGGAGGCCAGCAAGGAAGAGGAGAGCTTGAGAATCCAGCCAGGCTGTTAGGATCAGTTTTATACGGCACATTTTCCCAGTGAGCATTTTAGAAACAGGGACTTGCAGGAGGCAGCAAAGTTTTAAGTGAAAATATTGTAGCCACGGAGCAACAAACATCTTTTGTCTGTGTTTCAGAATATTTTTCACCTTAGTTTCCATTCTTGCTTCTGTTTATTTTAGGTGAAATAAACCCACAGTTGAATGAACAGCGTCTGACTGTGTTAGTGGATCTGTTAACTTGGGTGATGCTGGGACAGTTGCCTGCACTTCCTGTCAAAAATCAACTGTCACTCTGGTGATTTCTAAAGCAGCTCGTTTGTCGATGACATTTGCTGCGCTTTTGTGAGGTTCTAGCTATGGGGTCTGGCTCCCACTTGGGCATGTTTTCTCTTTTATGACCGATATAATTAGTCCTGAGGGACAGTCAGAGATATCCCAGTAGAACAACTGAACTGAAATGGAAACAATGGCTCAACAACAATAGAGCGGCACACACTACTGGCTCGTTATCTTTATTTTGATTTCACTTGAATTATTTTTTCCTTTTAAGAGGAAAAGCAGTTTTTTTTTAAGATAACTGAATTGGAAATAAATTGTTTTCTCTGAATGGTTTCAGTCTTTTTTGTGAATTTATTAAGTACGTGCAGGAGCGGTACCCACCAAGAGCTGCATGCGTTAACACAAAAACGGTTACTTCAATATATTCAAGCAATAATAAACTATATCTGACGTGGAGAATGGATCGATCAGGTTCTACCAGCAAATGGCAGTTGATGAGCTGCTGCAGCAACGTTACACATATCTTGTCTTTGAACACTTGGTCGAGCTGATGACCTTTCCATCTGTTGAATGAAACTGTCATCATTATATCCAGTTTAATGGCTTTTCAGTGACAACTTAATGCACATTTTGACAGTACTTTTAAGAGCAGAGCATTAGCTGAAAATGTCTTTGCTCAAGGGTGAAACAGTCATGACACTTGAAGCGGTGTTAAATCGCTCTTTAAATCTTTTTTTAAAAACAATTTTTTTTTGTCTGTGTCCTTTCTTCAGGTTTCACCTACTTCTATAAGGGGAAGGAGTACTGGAAGTTCAACAACCAGTTCCTCAGAGTGGAGCCGGGCTACCCGCGCTCCATCCTCAAGGACTTCATGGGCTGTGAGCTGACGCCCATCGACCCCGGCCGCCCACCGGCCGACGACGGCAACCCGGACGTGGTGATTGAGCTGGACAATGAGGCCAACACAGTGAAGGCCATCGCCATCGTCATCCCCTGCGTGCTTGCGCTGTGCCTGCTGGTGCTGGTCTACACTGTGGTGCAGTTCAAGAGGAAGGGGACGCCACGCCACATACTGTACTGCAAACGCTCCATGCAGGAATGGGTTTGAAATTTTGGGAAGAGACAAGAGGTCGGTGTTAGGGTGGGAGGAGAGGTTGGTGAAAAAACAGTATGACAGCCCCCACTTTTCACAGAGAGGAGGATGGTGGACATTGGACAGCTTTATGAGAAAAAACAAGCCATGCCTCCTCCTCTTCAGTGATACGATACCTTTGTTCAGACCTGCAGAACCAGCCGGACAGTCTGACGGTGATCCCTCAGTTAAAAAAAAAAAAGAAAAAGAAAAAAAAAAGGCGATTCCCAGGACTTGAAGCTGACTTCTCCAGCCCCCAGCCTTTTTAACAAACGGGGGCAGAGGGACAGTTTGTGGAGGGGGATCTTTGTTGGAAATGACCATCAGTCCCAGTCCAAAAATAATAACGGGAAAAAAAAAATATTCAAAAAAGAGGGTCAGCATCACTTTGTATCTCAGAAACTTGACTTCCTATCCCCGTTCTCTTTTGTTTCTTTGCCCGAATGCTTTTATTCAGAGGGAGGACTTTCAGGGGGACAAGCAATCTTCCCACAGGGCACTGCATTGTCAACTGGCATATCAGGTTGTCGCTAAAACAGCTTTCTATTTTCTGATCCGTGTGCCCCCCTCCAGCTTCATATTGGGCTAAAAAAACAAAACAAAACAAACAAACAAGCAAACAAAAAAAGTCTCAGTTAAACACAACTTCATTACATTAACAATCATTCATCCTTTTTTTCCCCATTTTTTTTTCCTTTCTTTTTTTTTTACATTAATTTGAGAAAGAAGGTCCTCACTCTTCCCTTTAAAGCATCCCTGAAGAAGAGACCGAACAAAACCAAATAAAATCCATCTCTCTCCAAAGAGGATCAATTTTTTTTGTTTGTTTGTTTTTTTTTTTATTTCTTCTTTCCCTTCTCTGGATCCTTGCAGCGATTATGAGTTGGGGAGCTCTGACTGTTGTGGCAGTCTGTTTGAGACACAGGGGCCAAATTATTCTGCAATATTTTAACTCGCCTTAATTATAGATCATACTACTTGTGCTTGGTTTTGCTGTTCTTGGTGGGGCTTTTTTGTTGTTGTTTTTTTTTGTTATTTTATTTGAATTTGTATACCGCTATTATTTCTGTTTGTTTATTTTTTTTTAAAGGAGCTAATTAATTGCTTCTTGTGATTGGTATTTTATGGATTTTATTACATTACTCAGAATCCTCAGCACTGGCTTGCTGAGCCATTCTGGACAGATTAATACAGTAGGTTCAGCCTGTACTGAAAGTAATGTATTGTATGCTAAATGATGTTGGAAGGTTCTGGAGTAAAGCCACTATTTTTGTGTGTTAAGGTATTTGTTATTGTTAGTTTTGATATTTCCATAAGACAGCCTGACTTGAGCTTGAGTCTTGTTTTTTGGATTTACCCTTGACCCATATTCCTCCCAGTTAATTTTTTTTATTACTTTTTTGGTGAATGGACTTAATTTTTTAAAATAAAATCCTGTTGACTGCCTTGTTTGAGAGAGCTCACAGTTCCCAGAATGCTCTTGAAGTGAGACACCAAGTCAAGATCAGTGCCTGTGTCAACGTGCATGCAAGCATTTACTGTACACCCCTATTGGTTCTGCTCAACATGGCTTTGGACCCCCGTCGAGCTGAGGAGGAAGTTTTCTCTTAAAGATACTGTTTGTACCTTTTATTTGTACCCCTGTCCCACCACCTACCTTCCTCCAGCTACAATTAAATTCACGCAAACAAACTGTAAAAGATTTAAGTGGTACATTTGGGAAATTAATGGGGAATCTGATGGGTGATTGGCAAGTCAAATTGACCTCAAACCAAACATTAGCAAACATGTAGTGTCCTTGCTGTCATGGCGGGCAGTCTTTGAATGTGCGTTTGTTCTCATGATCACATACTGTTTTTTTTTTTCTTGCTTTCTTTCCTTCTTTCCTGTTTTCTGGTCAAAACAAATTGGACATGTCACAATGACTTGTTTGTGTAAGACTTTGGGACAAGAGAAAAACATGTCCTGATTGAATGAATAAACTGATCAATACACATTGAAGACCTGCCTTCAAACTCTGTTCATTTTTTTTTTTTTTGCTTGGATATATGTCTAGTGCAGGTTGTACAATTGTATTGTCAGTCTTCATTTTGCCGCGTTCTTTGATGTGTTTGTGTGCTGTGAAAAAAACTCCAGGTAGGCTGCACTTTGAAATTTTATTTTTAACTTGCTTGCAACAGTAGTAGGAGGTATAGTGAGCAGCCATTCTTGCCACGTGAGGTCAGCGTGAAGTTAACTAAAGGACTTGCTGAAGAGACGGAGAGAGGTGATATAATAAGGACATTTATATTTATTTATTGAACATCCATCATAACAGAATACCTCTGTCTAAATTTCTAAGAATAGATTTCTGTTCAGCAGCTTCCAGTTTGCTTTGAAAAACAGCGCACCATTTTAACTGCACACTATTGTTTTGTCTCCGGTTAGGTTCATAAATAAACCCTGGATTTAGATTGGATTTATGATCCA
This sequence comes from Archocentrus centrarchus, assembly GCF_007364275.1. NCBI lineage: Eukaryota > Metazoa > Chordata > Actinopteri > Cichliformes > Cichlidae > Archocentrus > Archocentrus centrarchus. The sequence continues at coordinate 14,726,837 of NC_044365.1, read as the reverse complement.
GTCTGCAGACTAATATGCTTAAACTAGGAACTATCAGGTTCGTGTGGCTAGCTGTCAGTGTACTTAATTAGTATTTCATTATACACAAATTAATCATTCTCTGTTCAACAAAAGTTCTGTATTAAAGTTTGAATTTTTATACACAGTCCACCATCTTCAGAAGCTCAAAAGTGATTGGATACTTGGCTGGTGAGCAGTTTCGTTAGCAGCTGAGGTCTGTTCCCTCGTTATTGCATGACTGATTAAGCAGATCAAAGATCTGGAGTTGACTCCAAGCATTGAACTTGTATTTTGCAATTGTTCACTGAGACTTTCAATATGAGGTCCAAAGACATGATGATACAAGTGAAGGAGGCCGTCATAAGGCTGAAAAAAATGATCAAACAAAGATCAAAATTTTTAAGAGGCCAAATAAACAATCTGGCACATTCTCAAATAGAACAAATGTTACCTCAGCAATAGTAAAAGGCCTGAAAGACCAGGGAAGAGAGCTAAAATGCATGATGACAGAATTATTTCCATGGTTAAGAAAAGCAACTTCACAGTGTCTAACCAGCAACACTCTCAAGGACGTAGGCATGTTATTGTCAAAGTCTGCACTCAAGGGTGGCTTTCAGTAATGTAAATACAAAGAGTTTAAAACAAGGAGCAAAAAAAAGCATTTATGTTCAAGACCAGGATGTTGCTAGAAAACAGCTAAAGGAGCCTGCACCACTGTGGAGAAAAAAAGTCTTTGGACAGATGAAACCAAGATTAACTTGTACCAGAATGATGGGAAGAGAGAAGTATGGAGAAGGTCTAGCAGGGAAGAAAAGCAGCATTATGTCTACGGGTTTTAGACTTCAGGAGTTAACTGTCTGCGAAGGATTTTCATCCAAGTATTAAGAACAGTGCTTGGGTTCGAGCCTCTGAACATGGAGAAAATGTCTGTAATTCCTAAAGAGTTAATGCAATCTTTCTGTTGAACCCGGGTCCGATTCGGTTTCTGTTTCAGAACGTTACACCCTTAGTTTTGTGTAACAACCCCAAATGTGAAATTATCAATTACTAGCAGAAACCTATCCTATGGATGGTATTGCCAGGCCTTTTTCAAATTCTTTGTTCCATATTTAGTGGCGACTCAAACAAAATTCCCCCGCGGATACAAATTTTGTAACACATGTAACAAACGCAAACAGAGAACCTAACATTGCATTCACTGAGGGAAAGATAAATCAGGGTTGTAGCTAGCAGTCGATCGTCCGGTGCTGCGCTGGGCTGAGAATTTCAGCTATCATCACATTTTGCCAGTGGGCGCCATTAGCATTAGCAAATAGTTAGGGGGACCCCCCCCCCCCCCCCCCCCACACACACACACACACACACCCCCATCCGATACTGCTGACCTGTGAATTTTTTCTGGCTAGAACTCTGGTGCATACAGAAATCTAAAAAAAATAAATAAAATTATATATATATATATATATATATATATATATATATATATATATATATATATATATATATATATATATTAAGGAAGCGAGAGAGGGTATATTCAGACACGTATACATACATACACTACAATCATTGTAGTAAGAAGAAGGTTTTACTGCTCCTCTACAGTTAAAGAAATCCTTGCTTTCAGCCATAAACTAGTCCTGCACATAATCTTCAATAAAACCACAATCTCTCAATAGTATGCTTAATTTTTTTGTATGGGTTAAACAAGCAAAGTACGTATTATTTGCTGAGCTTGGTTGGTTTTCTTAACGTTGGTGCGCGTAGTTGCTATTCCCTGCGTGTACCCTAAGCTAAGCTAATCAGCTGCTGGTTATAGCTGCATGATTACTGGCACGAGAGGGATACCGAGTTTATAGAACTAAAATGAAATATGACTGGGAGTGTTCACTGTGCCCTCCCACACAGTGCAGTCAGAGGGCTGACATACAGTAAGTACAGATATTGGCTCAACCCACGGTGTACTCTAAGCTCCAGAGATTAACTCAGCCAGCAGCAGGAAAGAAATACAAAAAGTAACGCACTCAGAGAAATGTGTATGCATGCTGATCTGGGCTCAGCAGTCCTCTGGTATTGTGTGCTGCTATATTTTCAGGTGGCCTGATTAAACTCAGCTCTTCAGATGTGCAGTCCCAGAGGTGCAGCACTGGCATTTATTGCAAACTGAATGTGAAACAAGGAGCTGCGGATGCCCCGATAGTGTTTAGCTTTACTGGGACGCGTTTGACATCTAGTTACTGACAACAAACTGGGTGAGGTCAAGCCAGATTACTGACTGTGGTCACGACTCTTGAGTGTGGGTGTATGTGTTTGATGAAATTACACTCTTAGGGAAAACCCTTCATCGGTTCTCTTCATAGACCTGTTCAATGGTGAGATTGCCTCTGCTTTCAGACAAACGCATTATATGCTCAGCTATGTTTAGATGGGTGCTTTTTTTTTTTTCCCCCAGAGGCTTTTACTCATTGTCCCTGTAAATACAGACTTGGAGTACGTGTCCATGTCCCTATTTGTGTTCGCTCTCAGATGTCCCAGGGTTGTATTTAGTGTATGTACTTTTTCTCTAGCAGCAATATAAGCAGTTTAGTCAGTCAGAAAGCTTCAAAGAAGTCTAGATGTGCACAACACTACACACTGAGAAAAGTGCTTTGTGTGCATTATATAGACGTTGTTCCACATACCCTATTTTGCTTTGGTCTCTCTCTGGTTACTAATATATATACTAATATCTTCCTGCATTATGGCATTTATTATTACTGTACAATGCCAAAGACTGAATGTGTGTTTGAGAGCATGTTAGTCTTACAACTGGAGCCTGAGCAAAACCCTGTGGGCCCACCAGGCTTCTCTCCTCCTGCCAGGCTAAAACAATGGTGCTAAACTGACGTACAACTTCCAGAGGTGTTTTTCCACAGTGCCATTTTTGTCAGCACTCCTCCTCCTCCTCCTCCTCCCACTGTCACTGGCTCTAAACCCAGATGATTACAGCAGGAACTAAATTCATGCTTTAGCCCAAGTCCTTGTAGATCACCACTTAATGGTTCATCCTAGGTTAAGGACCATATGTCCTGCTGGTGGGCATTAGTGCAGAACAGGGAGCGGCTTCTTGAAGGTCAGTCAGGATCAAGCTATTGCTTTAGCTGGATGAAAAAGGTTAAAACATGTAACTGCTGCACACACACACACACACATGCACACACAGATCAATGGCTGTTTACTTGTACTGTCTTGCAGCAGAAAGGCCAGCGGATCATCTATATTCAGAAAAAAACATTGTACTATTGATTCCCAACATCCTTTCTTGACACTTTCTGTTATGCGCCTGTTTGGTCATTACAGTATATGGGTTTGATGACATTTTACGTGTTTCCTCTGTGTGTGTGTGTGTGTGTGCGCGTGTGTGTGCATGTGTGTGTGAGACTTGTCAGCACCACCACTTCCTCCTCAGCTTCCAACTCACTCATTGTCCAAACTTACCATTGGCTGAACCTAAATGGGCACATCGGGCCTGTCAAGCATCGCATTTTTCTACACAGAAGTCATGTTCATGTGTACGGGGCTGCTCCAGATTATGTGACGGCCTTTAGCGAAAACCTTTCCAAAGTTTGCGGAAGCAGCAAAAGCATACGCAGAGTTTGTCTGTCCTAGCGGAAGCTGCCATTGTTAGCATGTCTATTTAATTATCTTGGTTATCAAGAGTTACTACCAGAGACAGACATTCATTTGTAGTGTTATAGGTTACATACAAAAACAAACATCTTGACCACCAATTTCACACACACACACAAAATGCTTCATAGTGGGTGTGCTAATCAGTCTCGGATGCTATTAGATTTTAATTAGTGGCTCTGTCCTGCTAAATGAGTCTCACAGAGAGCTTACATTTTCTTTGCCATGTTTAGAAGAGTAACTAGCACTACACTGCAATACAGCAACAGTGCTGTTTCCTTATCTCCTTGTATTCCACAAGGACCATTGACTGTAAGGATGCTAACTGACACAATGTGGCCTTAGTTGTTTTTGTTTTCTTTTTTTTATATATATAAATGCAAATACAGTGCTGTGAAATCGTATTTGCCTCCTTCCTGATTCCTTAGATTTTAATATTAGACAAAGATAACGAGTAAATACAAAATGCAATTTTTAAACTATGATTTAATTTATTAAGAGAAAAAGTTATCCAAGCTTACCTGTGTGAAAAAAAAAAAAATCGCGCCACCCTTGGCAGCAAGAACTGAAATCAAGCATTGGTGATAACTGACGAGTCTTTCGCATCACTGTAGCAGAATTTTGGTCAATTCTTTGCAGAGTGGGACACAGTGGAGGGTTTTTGAGCATGAACAGCTTTTTTAAGGTCATGCCAAAGCATCTCAATTGGATTCCAGTCCAGACTTTGCATAAAAACCTCAAATTTGTTACCCCACCCTCAGAGGGGGGAAGGCATATTACAGCAAACCTACCATTCTGATTCATACCAAATTTGCACGAAAGACAGTGAGCCCTAGATCACCTAATTAAATTTTTGCCGTAAATGGGTCAAGGTCAGAGGTCAAGTTGTTCTGAAATATTATGAACGTGGTAACTTGAGAACGATGTCACCTACGATGTTCAAATTCACACCATAAATGCATCTACTAAAAATCGTGGATGAGTTTAAATCTCAGTGACCTTGACCTCAAGGTAAAGGTCAAAGGAAAATTATGGGCATGGACAATAGGACCTACACTATATTGCTAAAAGTATTCACTCACCCATCCAAAACACCAAATTCAGGTGTTCCAATCACTTCCATGGTCACAGGTTTATAAAGTACTGAGTTGGGCTCGGTCCCTTAGTTCCAGTGAAAGGAACTCTTAATGCTTCAGCATACCAAGACATTTTGGACAATTTTATACTCCCAACTTTGTGGGAACCGTTTGCGGATGGCCCCTTCCTGCTCCAACAAGACTGAACACCAGTGCACAAAGCAGGTGCATAAAGACATGGATGAGCCATTTTGGTGTGGAAGAACTTGACTGGCCTGCACAGAGTCCTGACCTCAAGCCAATAGAACACCTTTGGGTGTGTCTGAATTCACAAATGCATTCTGGAAGAATGGTCAGAAAGTCCCATAAACACTCCTAAACCTTGTGGAAAGCCTTCCCAGAAAAGTTGAAGCGTTTAGCTGCAAAGGGTAGGCCAACATCACATTAAACCCTCTGGATTAAGAATGGGATGTTACTCAACTTCATATGCATGTGAAGGCAGACAAGTGAAACCTTTTGACAATATGGTGTACAGTACCAGTCTAAAGTTTTCGGCTTTGGAGTGGTACTGTATATATTATATATCTTTGAATACTATTAAAAATTTTTGATGGTCTGAAACATTTAAGTGTTACAAATATGCAAAAAAAACAAAAATAAACCCCAAAACAAATCAGGAAAGGGGTAAATCCTTTTTCCAGAGCCATTAAACGTGTGTTCATGTGCTCCTCAGATGGTCCCACTGCTGTATTTTTTATGTGCTGTTACCTTGGAATGTGGAAACGACATACTACAAAGAAGATGTGTTAAACACATGCACATAATAAATACGCTTTTTTTTTTTCTTTATCTGACTTGTTATCTGGGTTAATGCTAAAATATAACTTTTCTCATCTAAGTCACTCTACGTGGATGGCAGCTAAAGCCATAAATGCCATAAATCAGATGCTCAGGAGGAATGAGAAGCTGGCTTTTATCTACCAATATATGAAATCAGGCACCTGCTGTTTGAAAAGTTACCATTAATTTAAAGTGGTAATTCTGCTGCTGCTACAGGAACAGAGAGCTTCACAGGCATATGCAGGAAGGAGGATGATTTCTTAACAAACCACAAACTGCCATGTCATTATCTTTGAGGAGTCGCTGTGATAACACCTATTTAAAAAAATTTTGTAAGTTCTTTTCTATACCATTTTTTTTTTCTACTGAACATCTTTCTGTCTTTTTCTTCTTTTGCTGCCCATCTTTGAAAGCAACGCTTTGTCGATCAATAAATACATTTGTTCAGATGTTTACACGCATCCGTGTCTTGTCCATGCTGGTGTTCTTGCACGCACAGTCCTTACCCGCCACCATTCCCTGCAGTAACACAGTGGCGCTCGCTCAGTCGTGACACGACAGGTTGACATTGAAAAAAAAGTTTTTACAGATCAAGGAACTTCTTTTTTTTTTAACTTTATTCTATCTGTATTTGAATATGAATCAGACATACCTGTGAGATCTATAATGCATCTTTTTGCCAATTTTTTCCCCCCAGTGTTGTATATGCAGTTTGATCATATGCCTGCCTTTCATGTCATTCCTTCCACATCCATTCAGAGATCCTCCATCACTCCTTCAGAGTGATGAACGGAGCCATTTTCACTTTTTTTTTTCTTTGTAAAGAAATAGAATAGTTACTGTCAGTATGTGGAGTGTGACAGATGAAAACCATCTTCCAATCTCCCTCAGGTCTATTCAGGGGCATAGAGTCTTTCTCCTCATGCCACAGAATAGACCACCTTCATATTTCTGCAGCCATAAACCACCTCTGTAAGGAGAGGAGAAATTCAAACACAGCACCATGTAGAACGATATTGAATGAACGAATCAATGACACCGCTCGGCTGCGATACGCTCAGCTCTGCATCTACAAAGAAATGCCCATTTTGTGTCCGTTGGCTGTGTATGGACTGCTCAGACCAGACGAGCTTGTAATCTGTTTTCAATTTCTATCATGTCCATCATTGGTTCCAAATGTTTTTTTTTTTTCCTCCATGGTGCACCTTCTCACCGAAATCTGCTTAGAATAACACCTACATGCGTATGAAAACATACCCACGGCATATTGTACATTCCAGACACTCAAATGAGACACATTAGGCCTTTGTTGAAAGTATTTCAGCACTGCTGTAACAATATTAGATTATTTTTTTTCTAATTGCTGACATTTTGTTTAGACTTCTCACCATGTTTTGACTGAAAGCAATTGCTCTTATACGTGCCATGTTCACATCATTAACTTCAATGGTATGGGGCTGATGGGTTGAGACACAAAGGGAAGTAGGTTTAATACAGAACAGATCTAAATGAAGTAAAGAAATACTTCTATGCTGTGCTTTCACTTGCTCCCTGTTGCGTACATTTGCTATCCCTCCTACTATAGTAAGCATTTGGTTTAACGGTACTGAGAACACAAGATGGCACAGCCTACAATTAGGTATTAATGGAGCAGCAGACATTATCTTACTATGTAGATTAAGGTAATATAGGCTCAGTGTAAAGAACTTAAGGACCATCTGCTCATCAATTAAATGCTGACACTGCTTTCAGCTATGACACCCCTACTACTTTAGAGTCTCTAATTTTGCCTAACTAAAACGAAAGCCTTCTACCAATATTGCTACAGCTAATAATAATGACAGCAATTATGATGCATTTCAGCAGAAGAATGGGCCTACACTTTTTTTCTTCTTCACAGGTGCCATCCGTGAATCACCACCTCCTTCTCAGGCGCTTTTGTCCCTGATAGGGTCTCCCAAGGCAGATTGGTCCTTGGAGGGGAAAGACAAAAAAAAAAAAAATTAAATAAATAAATCAAGGGACTAGTTTACCTTGCACAGAATAGGGTTTGGAGCCCCAGCCTAAAGCCTGGCCTGGGGAGGGAGCTCAAGAGAGAGAGAGCCTGCGCCTGGTGGCTGGGCCTTAAGCCACGCTGGGAGTGATTCACTCATCACACATCACTTTGAAGCTGGCAACTGGTTGCTTGCAGACATCCCAAGCTTTGATTGCCTGGGTAACCCTCTAATGTACCAGGCCATATATCAGTCAATGGCATTTAAAGTACTATTGTCCTTCTTGTTTCCACTTCCTGTTTAATTGCTATCACTTGTATGTTTTTGGTGCTTTTGCTTCATGCATTTGTTTCCCCTTCAGCCTCTCATTATTTTTGCCTGTGGGTAATTGTTGCCACCCTTGCTTTGCTCCCACCTGTGTCTTGTTAAGACATCTTTGTTTTTTAACTTTTTCCATTATGCCAATAAAAGGGTTTTTTTGTTTGTTTGTTTATTTGCTGTTACTCCTCTTGTCGCCGTGTCTTGTCCACTACATTCATTCCATGACAAAACTGTTCCTTTCATATCAGGACATACTGTGAATGGGAGTCCTTCTTTGGTGGAAGGTTTTTCATACAATAGATGGTCTACTTTAAAGCACAGACAAATAAAATCTAGATCATTTGCATGGCAAAAAAGACACAAGAGGTACCACACTTTTGATGAAGGGACTGTTTAATAGTTAATGGAGTCATAAAGCTCACTTAACATCCAAATCATCAAATTCAGGTGTTCCAGTCTCTTCCATGGCCACACTCTGACTGCACTGTGCCAAGTGTAAAGTTTGGTGGAGGGGGGTTTATGGTGTGGGGTTGTTTTTCAGGAGTTGGGCTTAGCCCCTTAGTTCCAGTGAAAGGAACTCTTCAGCATACCAAGACATTTTGGACAATTTCATGCTCCCAACTTTGTGGGAACAGTTTGGGGATGGTCCCTTCCTGTTCCAACATGACTGCACACCAGTGCACAAAGCAAGATCCATAAAGACGTGGATGAGCGAGTTTGATGTAGAATAATTTGACTGGCCTGCACAGAGTCTCAACCCGACAGAACACCTTCAGGATGAATTAAAGTGGAGACTGTGAGCCAGGCCTTCTCATCCAACATCAGTGTTTGAACTCACAAATGTACTTCTGGAAGAATGGTCAAAAAAATTCCACATAAACCTCCTAAACCTTGTGGAAAGCCTTCCCAGAAGAGCTGAAGCTATAATAGCTGCAAAGGGTGGGCTGACATCATATTCAACCCTATGGATTAAGAATGGGATTTCACTCAAGTTCATATGGGTGTGAAGGAAGATGAGTGAATACTTTTGGAAACATAGCGTATATACTGTAGTACAAGTCCCCGTGGGCCACTTTTTTCTCTTCTCCTTCACAGGTCATAAGTTCATACATTGTTGCAGTCATCCTGTTAAAAACCACCCCCACAAGCTTCCATGTTTTCAGTAGAATTTCAGACTGCAGTCAGCATCTGAAGCTCACAGGGAAGGCCATCATACAGTGGTGTGAAAAAGTGTTTGCCCCCTGCCTCATTTCCTGTTTTTTTGCATGTTTGTCACACTTAAGTGTTTCGGAACATCAAACCCATTTAAACAATAGTCAAGGACAACACAAGTAAACACAAAATGCAAGTTGTAAATGAAGGTGTTTATTAGTAAACGTGAAAAAAAATCCAAACCATCATGGCCCTGTGTGAAAAAGTGATTGCCCCCTAAACCTAATAACTGGTTGGGCCACCCTTGGCAGCAACAACTGCAACCAAGCGTCTGCGATAACTTGCAATGAGGCTTTTACAGCGTTCTGGAGGAATTTTGGCCCACTCATCTTTGCAGAATTGTCCTAATTCAGTTACATTAGAGGGTTTTCGAGCATGAACGGCCTTTTTAAGGTCGTACCACAACATCTCAATAGGATTCAGGTCAGGACTTTGGCTAGGCCACTCCAAAGTCTTCATTTTGTTTTTCTTCAGCCATTCAGTGGTGGACTTGCTGGTGTGTTTAGGATCATTGTCCTGCTGCAGAACCCAAGTACGTTTAAACTTGAGTACACGAACAGAAGGTCTGACATTCTCCCTCGGGATCTCTTGGTAGACAGCAGAATTCATAGTTCCATTTATCACAGCAAGTCTTCCAGGTCCTGGCGCAGCAAAACAGCCCCAGACCATCACACTACCACCACCATATTTTACTGTTGGTATAATGTTCTTTTTCTGAAATGCAGTGTTCCTTTTACGCCAGATGTAATGGGACACACACCTTCCAAAGAGTTCCACTTTTGTCTCATCGGTCCACAGAATGTTGTCCCAAAAGTCTTGGGGATCATCAAGATGCATTTTGGAAAAATTGAGATGAGCTTTAATGTTCTTTTTGCTCAGCAGTGGTTTTCTTCTTGGAACTCTGCCATGCAGGCCATTTTTGCTCAGTCTTTTTCTGATGGTGGAGGCATGAACGCTGACCTTAACTGAGGCAAGTGAGGCCTGCAGTTCTTTGGACGTTGTTGTGGGGTCTTTTGTGACCTCTTGGATGAGTCGTCGCTGCGCCCTTGGGGTAATTTTGGGCGGCTGGCCACTCCTGGGAAGGTTCACCACTGTTCCATGTCTTCGCCATTTGTGGATAATGGCTCTCACTGGGGTGCGCTGGATTCCCAAAGCTTTGGAAATGGCTTTATAACCCTTTCCAGACTGATAGATCTCAATTACTTTCTTTCTCAATTGCTCCTGAATTTCTTTGGATCTCGGCATGATGTGTAGCTTTCAAGGATCTTCTGGTGGACCTTACTGTGTCAGGCAGCTCCTATTTAAGTGATGTCTTGATTGGGAACATGTGTGGCAATAATCAGGCCTAGGTGTGGCTAGGGAAATTGAACTCAGGTGTGAAAAACCACAGTTATAGTATGTTTTAACAAGGGGGGCAATCACTTTTTCACACAGGGCCATGATGGTTTGGATTTTTTTTCACCTTCACTAATAAACACCTTCATTTACAACTTGCATTTTGTGTTTACTTGTGTTGTCCTTGACTATTGTTTAAATTGGTTTGATGTTCCAAAACACTTAAGTGTGACAAACATGCAAAAAAACAGGAAATGAGGCAGGGGGCAAACACTTTTTCACACCACTGTACATCATGCTCTCAAACTAAGCTCAAGGTTAAGGTCAACTGTTACTCATTGTTACCTTTGGATGAAAAATTCCAAATTCTCAAGTTTGCAAGGGTTCAGGAAAACAAACTTATATAAAACTTAGACCTTGTGCCAACCTTATTTTAACCACACTGCATTTTGTGTTTTGAGAGGCTTCCACAAACCCAAGTGTCCACCAAGTACGTAAGCATCAGTTCAGTCAGGAAAACTGACAGGAATGAAAATGGGAAGAAATGAGAAAATCTTTGTGTGTATGTGTGTGTGTGTGTGTGTTTGTGTGTGTGTCTCTGCAATCACTGGAGTTCATTATTTCAAAAATAGGACTTCCATTTGCACATCTGGCTGTTGTAGTTGTGAATTGCTTTAATACTGTGTGAGAATGAAGTTTAACAGGCAGCAACGTTCACTATGGGGAGGGGGGGGTGGGCTTTTTAATTCTTGTCATGTTAGTCTTTTCTGAGGCAAAAATTCCAGGCTAATGAAATATTGTTATGGGACAGGTATGCGGGGCAACATTTAAGTCAGCACATTGTCAGCGGTGGAAGGTCACGACTCTGTAAGCTGTGGTGATGCTGCTACAGATATCATCTCTGCGCGCCGGGCTGCAGTCCCAGCTGACCTGTCATCCGTGGCTTTTACCCTCTTCTGTCCTCTGTCTCTCTGCGGGGCTCTCATTAGTGAAGCAAACACATTATCCACACTGGCTTCCATATAGACAGGAGGAAGGAGGAGATGGAGAGCAGGAAGTAATGATCCGCAGTGTCCAGGTAAAATTAGCTCCATTAATCACACCATTGATTTGGTCAGCTGCAGAAAGCAATGACCCTTCCTTTTCTCCTTCACAAGGAGCACTGATGAACTTCTAGAGACTGGCATGGGTCTCCAGTTAACTATAAATGATATGTTTTGATTGTGAAGAAATAGTCTTTATTGAATTGTCTTATGTTTACCTGGAGGCTGTTTTCTTCTGCTGTTTACATTTTTTTTAGTCTGAGGGAATAGTCGATACCTGTCTCCATGTAGATTAAGAAGAACTGGGCTTGAAAACCTCCTCCATCCCCTGCTCATTCAGTGAAGTGAGACTCAAAAGCTATTTGCTTGAAAACTTTTAAATCTTGCTCTATATTACCAACTTAGTTCTCCCTTCGTCCTCCTACCAATCGATTATCTGTTGCCTTCTTAACCCAGACAGCCACTTTAAGATTCCAACAGGGAGTTAAAAATATTCACTTTGATTGACCTTTCGGAAGTACAGTATGTCACACATACACCTGGATTAATTTCATTTAGTCACTAATGGCTTTCTTGAGAGGTTTAGCTGTGCAGTGCCACCAAGCAGCTGAAATAGTTTATTCTCTCATCGCCCACACTCTGGTTAAAAATGCTGCAGGACATTCTTGTCTGTGAAGACTAACTTTTTCAGAAGAAGAATGCCTTTTGAGAATTGTATTTCAATTATAGACACATGCATATTTCTATTTGGGTTTTTTTTTTTTTTAGTGCTCCATCCGGTGACTCCATCCTCCTACTGGGAGACTTCAGTGCTCACGTGGGCAATGACAGTGAGACCTGGAGGGACATGATTGGGGGGAACAGCCTGCCTGATCTGAATGTAGTTCTTGGGTTTTTTTGACATTTCAATTGTGTTCACTTGTGTTTCAATTGTGTATCAGACAAATGTGGATACAAATGCAGGACGCTAGAGGCAGGACTCAGACTTAAACAGGTCTTTAATGCAGGGAAATCTGAACAACCAAAGAGGAATGCACAACCAGAGAGATCTAGGTAGGCTTGGAAAAACTGGGACTACAGAGGCTGTGAGCACACAGCTAACACAGACAATGTGACACTGAGCACAGCGAGACCGAGACGATAAAAGTCTAAAAACTATGACCATAAATGAGGCAGAGGGGCAGAAAACTGAATGCAAAGCACGAGATAAAGGTTACCAAAATAAAACAGGAAATAACCAGACATCACTGACGGAGACTAGACAAAACATAGGGAACATAGGGAAGTGGAGAGCTATAACTATAGACACCTATACACACTGTAAGACTAAAATAAGCGTACAAATAACACCATCACAACAGGGGATAAATACAAAGGAAATACACAGAGGTGACAACTACACAGTGAGCAAACTAGGAGTCAAACTAAATATAAACAATGATAAACAGAACTCAGAAGTCCAAAAAGCACTTAACACTGGGTCTCAGACCCAGGACCATGATACTCTGTGCATTGTATGATCTGACCTTATGTTGAATTTACTGGGATGACCACTCCTGGGGAGATTGTGACATTGTGTTAACACAAACCTGAATGCTCCAGACCAGCAAACAGTCAAAACATCTGCCTTTATAGAGGCGCTCACACTTGCTGACAGCAATTAATCAGGTACATCTGAGCAGCACGTCCTGACTGCTACTTACCCCTTTAATTCCTATGGCAGCAGCAAGATGCACTTAGTTTCTGACAGGACTACACAGAGTACTGCAAAGCTCTCCTTTTCCCATGACTGTATCTGATATTAACACAATGCCTAAACATAGCAAATTCAACAAAGACCCTATGCTGTATTATTATGGAAATGGATGTAACATTATTGTGTATTATCACCTAATCCTAATTATTTTTAGAGCAATATCATCGATATGTATTGACTCATTGTAATAGACTTATGAGCATAAAGTCTGGGGTTATTTCTATTGCCCCACAATGATACAACTGCTACTGGGATTAATAAATGGTGGTCAGTATATTAAAACATAAGTCTCAGTGGAACCAAACAGTTGCTCTCAGTTCTCTCCGCTCATTCAACAATAAATAAAATGGACATTTCAAAAGCAGCTTTCCTCAATCAGTTTTCTTTGGCGTGAAACAAACATCGAGGGACACTGGGCAGAGTAATTTCTGTATTTACTGGAAATGAAGAGAAATATTCGTGGCTTGTCAATTCTGTGCATCAAACTCACTTTATAAATAAAGTACCCAAATATTTTGGTACATACCTATTACTTGTAATGCAGTTCAGAAGTCTACTATATGCACATTGCATTTGAACCCCTAAAAATGTTCCAGCCTCAGAAACCCGCCGTTTTTGATAAATATCTTTCAACAACCATACCCCAGTCTAATACAAAGCTTTTAGCTTTTAAGGCACAAACTTTGGTGATATCAGCAGGGTTATTTTATTTCTTCAATGACGGAGTGCTCCCTTACAGAGCCAGAGTTGACATTATGTAACTGTTTGGATGGAGCAATTATCACTGGTCATACTGAGCTTCATGTTTAAAATAGGCGCAGTGTTCCTTCACAAAAGTTGCGTGGTGGCTTTGAGTGCCACGAGTCCGCATTTTGACCCTTACACAAGTGGATACAGGAGCGTGAGAACATCCAAAAAGCAAAAATGTCAGCTTATTTTTTCCTGCACTGATTTCACAGCTTCCTTTGACAGTGATAAAGTTTTATCAGCAGGAGACATGGGATGCAGTCTTTTCATGTTGAATGCTACCATTTCTAAGGACCTCAGCAAGAAATCTACCAAATCAACACACACCCCAGACATCCTCCCCTCCCCTCCCTTTGGCAATTATTTTCTGTGAGGGGGACCTCAGGCTTGGGAAGATTTATATATTTCAAACAGCCCACCGAGGCTGGCTGCATGGCTACTCGCTGGCAACTCACATTATTTGCTTTCTCCTGCTTTGTCTCAAGCCTCCATGTGAAGACAATATGACTGCTCTCGACTTTACTTTGGTACTTCATGGACCCCCATTTGTTTCCAGAGATTAGTAGATCAGCAGATTTTTTTTTTCTCAAATCTCAGGCAGTTGGGATAAGATCTGTGCAATTTTGCAAGCCTAAGTCAACCACATCTATATCTTAATATCTAACAAAAACATTTTAGTCTTGTAAGTAAGTAGACTTCAACTAGGACTGAGTCTCTGAGGCATATGTAAAGGAAAGGAAGTGAGGGTTAAAATAAGATGACAGCAGGGTGCATGAGATAAATGACTGTGGGAAAGAGAGGGCGCTCTGTGAAGCAGTCAACCTGATGTAAATGGCTCTCTACATAGGAAATGTGGGGCTTTGCCCTTGTAACACAAAGTGCATGTTGTGTATGCAGTACTGTATGATCACAAAGGAACTGACAAGGAGCACTGAACAATACTAGTGCTCTACTTACAGGAGGCGTTGTATGGTCAGTGGCCTGAATAGCCTGAAATATGTTTCTGTGTGTATGTGTGTCTATGCATGTGTGTGTGCATAGACTGTGTACTTCTATCTGTGTAATGCCTGAGCATGGATGTGATTGCAACATGAGTCATGGGAATACTGATGTGTTGGCTTGACTTGTGTGCTTCTGTGCCCATTTGGCTTCTGGAGCATCCAGTTACTGGGTCAGACAACGAAGCCTTCACCTTTAAGCTGCATATATGCATGCTAGATACAGCCTAAATGGCAACTCATTATCAAGCACTTGTGTGAAACTACAAAAAGTAAGTAAGTAACCATGTTTTTCCTGTGTTTGTGAAGAATGCCTGACACATAGATTGCATTTTTACTTCCCGAGTTAACTAATTTAATCCCGTTCTGTTAAAGAATGTCTGTGAAGCTAATTATGTTATCAGTAACGCAGGAGGGAAAAAAGACTAATTCTAATTGTAACAGTGGCAGAACTTTTTTTGCCCATGTGTAAAACAAACTGCTTTCTGAATGGGCAGCGAGAAGTTTCACTGCGTGTCCATGCAAAGTTGCTTTTTAATCAAATTATGATGAAACATATGCTAACTGGAGCGATGTCAAATGATGTGATTCGTATGCAATGCCATTGTTAGCTCTCAGCCAAGGGGAAATTGCACCAGCATGTTAGGCAGTGCCGCCACCGTCATCAAAACACCAAATGAAGGAATATTGCTTGGAAGAGAGATGTTTAGTTCCCACACTACAGTTACAGGGAATTGCCAAATCAGTGCAAATTTGGATATAAGCACTGAAAAGTTCCTGCAGTGGTTAAACTCACTTGCTTCTGTTTGTTTTGTCTTATTATAGCAGTACGACTGTTTGGCCTGAATTGGTTTTGCTCTGCACAGAGAACATGTGCAGGTTAAAGGAATGTGAAAGCGTTTGCTTCTACATACTGAGTTCATATTGTTTCCTGGTAATTGGGAAGCCAATGTGATATTGCTTTTGCCCCATTCAAGATGATGAGGTTGTTGCAACCACATTTTCTCCTCATACTTTATATTCTGTGAAGCATAGGAAAACATTTCAACTCACGGCTTGCCCTACAGTTCTTTACCTAATGGAAATTGCTAAGCTACAGTGTTTTGATTGAAGCTGTTGTTACACTCATTGGCAACCTAATTTAGGTTTTTGTTTGTTTCTAGATGATAGTTTGGTAGAATCTGTGCTAGTTTACTATGTTTTTGTTGTAGTTTCAGATCAAATTTCAATATAAGAAAAGCAAAAGCTTTTTTAATATATTAAGTTTATAGGTTTTTAAACTCCGCTCACACTCCAGGCTGTAAAATGTCTGCATTAATCTACAAGCTGCTTGAGGTAAGGTGTTCCATTTGTGGTCTCAACTGGAACACCCAGCTACAACCTGTTGTTCCACTGGGTTGTAGAAAATGCATATCCCATAAAGACTTTATAAATGTTATTGAAAAAGTTTGTTCTTCTCAAGGCATCAGTCACATGGGCCTAGAGACCGGTTGGCGACCATCTGGCCCCTTCTAATTCTCCCATTCCTCCACCCCATTGTTCACATGACCATTGTAGACACTTTATAGACATGTACAAACCTCTTAAAGGCTACAGAAGTATTTCAAGACCTGGAAATTCATCAATTCAGAAAGAGAATGTTGTCTATAAATTGTAGAAATTCAGGGTTTTCCCTAGGGGAGAGCATCTCTCCAAGGTCACAACAAAGAGCACAATGAGCAGTCCTGAAAGAGGTAAACAAAAACAAAAAAAAACCAAAAAAAGAAAACAATTAAAAAGTACCCAGGGGTAACAGCATGACACCTGCAGGAATCATTACAACTTCCTTACTCATTAAGCATGAAGGAAACCACTGCTCTTATGTCAAAAAACTGCAGCATATTTTGAGTTTGCAAAAGGTGTTAGGACAGTGAGACAAATTTTGATTTGTTGGCAAAATATATTTGTGAACACAAGTGAATTGTACGCCTAAACACATAAAACCCCCAAACATACCAGCTGTGGAAAATTATGGAAGGACCATCATGGTTTGATGCTCCTTTGCTACTCAAGAGCTGGGTTGACTTGCAAGCCAGGCCCTGGGAGGACAGCAGTCCATGACCTGAAGCTTTGGGACGGTTTAGCAATGCAACAATGACCCAAGGCACAAATAAATGAGAGCTGAGATGGTGTAGCTTAACCTGAAGAAGACTGCAGAAATATTGACTAAATGAAACAGTTTCATAGCAGGAATAGTCAAAAATAGACCTCCTCATTGTGTGAAGTATCTGATTGTGGTCACTGCTATTGGAGGTTCTAAGAGTGACTAAATTCAAGATGTGACCTGCTTTTTCCAGCCTGCACTAAGAGTAACCACTGAATGAGCTCAAGAAACACACGAAAACTTCAACTATTAGTGTGGAATGAGTTTCTTCAGATTGTAGGAGCAATCAGTGAAGAGTAATATCAAAGGATTCACATTTAGTTCTTGCAACTGTAATGAATCACTTGATGTAATTTTGCCCTAGATAAAAACCATCCATGTACCTGCGCTCATTAAGGCTTGTTAATGCATCTTGTCAGACTGGACTCAAAGTGACTTTATCGGCTCAAATACACTGGATTTAAAAAAAAAATGAAGCTTTCTTCCGTATCAAACTCTAAACCTTGGCATCACTTGGCACGACTTTATGAATCGATTTAAGACTTCATAATGGAATTTTCATTATTAATGATTCAGTGGCAGGCATGATAAAACACTGGCTGTGCACCACAGATGGCCCTTTGTAGGGGAAGCAGCGAGGTATCTAAAAACAGTCATTCATTGAGCCTCTGCTGTAAGCTGGCTGTGACTCAAAAGTTTTCACCTGTACAGAGAGGACACTGAAAAATGTCTATTTACAGTGTAAAGCAGAGCTGTGAAATGTGCTACTCAGCAGATGGTGTGTATTTATAGTAAGTGGCTGTGTTAGCGGTGAGTAGCTGTAGCTCTCTGACAGAGTTACTTAGCAAACCCCTGTGGCCTCAGACTATCTATCCCTTTTACAGAGAAGTCATTATAGAAGTGGATTATACACGACAGCAGAATCTCATTTCCAAACCTCTCAGGAGTGCTGGCTGAAATGTTTGGATTAAAATACTCGGGCAAAGCTTATTCCAAATATGAAACATAAATTTGCACTCAATTTAAAATGTTCTGTACAGTTTAATTTTTAACTCTGAGGCTTGTATCTATCAATAAGTAAGATGTAGCCTATTTTTCAGTGGACATACTTAACTATATGAATTCACTCTGGACTGTCAGCCGAGGCCTCGTGTTTGATAATTGAGGACATTTCAGATTCTGATCAGATTTAATCTCCCCACTAATCCAGTGGCACATAGACACTTTGACTTCCCGAATTTATGAGATGATTAACCAGCTATCCATTTCTTTTTTTTCCAGTGTGCTTGTGAATTAAAGCGTCCTTGGTGTCAAGAAAGTGGATTTCAGCACATTTAAATACATTTCTGTCAGGACCATGTTGGTGGTGGGATTATTATTTCATCTGCAGTAATTTATACTTGACAGTACAGCTCTGTTTTGGGACTTTCCTACCTTTCCATGCATATACATGGAAAACCCAAAGGCAGGAGGAATAACACCAAGACCAGCTTACAGAACAGAGGGGGCATCAGTGATAAACAGACATGGTATGAAGTTAGAAATAGCATGAAATGGAAGAGCTGGGATCAGGGTGGGTTGCAAATAGGTTTGCAGTAGCAGCACTAACTGCATTAGTGCAGGTTAAATAGCAACATCAACATATAGGATGCACAAAACTGAATCACTTTAGCCATCAGCTGGTGCTGGCTGGTGCAGAGATCAGCTGATCTGCCTGGATTACTGGCTGAGAGTAACTCTGTGTGCCTGCCAAAGAAGATATTTATGTTACTTTGAGGATATTACATTGTGAAAGTATTAGGTTTTTATTTTTATTTGCATATAAACAGTATGAGCACTAAAAAAATTAAGAAGAAGAATGAATTCAGTACATTGGTTTGATAATATTTGTGTGTTTTTGTGTCATGGATTCAAGGTCAAAAGTTCATATTCACTGTCAATATCTGAACAGCTGTTATGTATGTAACCTTACAGACCGTGACCATGTAGTAAAGTGGGGATTTTTAGAAAAGCTGAATTTGTCGTGGTGGTTGGTGTTTTTTCTCTTAAGGTTCTCTTTTCATTTCTGCTGTGCTTCTAAGTTTGCCTACAGTTTAGATTCTTAGTTTGTTATGGGTTTCTGAATCCTGTTATTAGTTATAGTTATTTATATTGAATTCCTGTTTCCCTTTGTTCTTGTCTTCCCCGCTAAACTAAATATAGAACATTTAGTTTTATTCCCAGTGTTGTGACAAGTCTGCGTCTCTGTTCCCATGCTTTCTTGTTTCCTGTTTTACTGTGCCACATTCTTTGTCTAATCTACCTTGGATTTAGTTTTACTTGCTGGTCTCATCTGTTGTGATTGCGTATAGATGTGCTCCTCACCTGTTGTCTGTTTCCTCATCGCTCCCTGTGTATATATTGTCTGTGTTTTTCCCTGGTCCTTTGTCGTGTTGTTGTCAGTGCTTCCCTCACTGTGTGTCTTCCTGTTCCGTGTTATCCCTCAGTTAATTTTGGCTCCTGTCCATCCTCAGTATATCTGCAGTTAATATGTCCTTTGTTATTTATCAGTAAAACTACACTTAAGTTACAGTTTCCTGTGATTCCTGCATTCTGGATCCTACCTCGCCTGCCACAGAGCAGCCCATGACAGAACAACATGACCATTACATGAACCCTGCAGACTCAGATCTGCATGAGCTGCAGCAAGCAGCTCTTCACCTCATGGAGGAGAAGACGGGGTGGAAGCTGTGGCTCGCACCGGTACCCAAGTCACCTTTCCGGGACACACAGCTTACCCTGAGAGGTTCCGGTTAGGGAAAGGGACCTCTGCATCATCGCTGGCCACTTTCTCCACCTCAGCAGCCACAACCTCACTTACCAGCCTCACCACGGCAGCTGCACTACACGACAGATGCCCTTCCACTTTGTCGCCAGAAGCTCAACCTCCTGCCCCTTCGCACGCCATCTCCACTCCTCTTCTGCAACCAGCATCGTGGATGAGGAGGAAGGGCTCAGCGAAGAAGAGAACTGGAGCCCCTGAGCTACGACAGCACTCCAGTGCCAGTTTTCTCAACCTCCCCTTTCCAGGGGGAGCCAGGCATTCGTTGTTGGCGCTCCACGCATCAGCTGGCCTGTGTCCGCTGACACTGGCCCTCCTGACTTTTCCCACACCATGAGTACTCAAGCTTTGACTCTCATCCCATTCATGATGCTTCACAGACTCAGTATTGCAAGCAGTTTCTTCACAAAGCTTGTTTTACTGAATCAGTGGACAATAAGACTGTGAACTCAGTTTCGGAACCTGCCACTGTGAATGACTTTTCTGTGTCTTCAAGTCCAAAACAATAACCTCTCCTGGTTCTGTTATGATGCCAGCAAATCAAAACGTCACTTCCTGTCACGATCCTGACCCTGAAATTTCTGTTTCTGGTTTTGTTTCCCCATCAGAAAGTCCTAAGACTGTTAATTATGCTGCTGAGCCGGACTCTTTTAAAATTGTGTTTCACGTTGATACTACCTCTGTTCCACTGTCGGCCCTGTCAAACACAGCTAACTGTTTTCCCGAAAGGGTCCCAGCAGTCTGTAACCCCTGAAATGAGGTGAGCGAGGACATGGTACACTGTCATGGACTGCCGGTCCTCTGTGACTGGGTTTGTGTTTTTCTTTCTTTTTCTTCTCATTTTTGCTCTCTCCTCTCTTCTGTTTGTGTGTGAGTGTGTGGCTGTGTGCAGTAACCCCGCCCTGGTGTTTCAGTGGGTGGGGTGGCCCGTGGATCTCTGATTACCTGGAGGTGGTAATCACACCTGTGGGTCATCATTCCATTTGAACTGTGGCTTCTTTAGCAGAAATTGGACCTTAAGTTGTTGCCAGATTCTTAGACTAGTCTCACCAGTATCCTGAGTATCTTGTCTGCGCTACTCGTATGAAAAGGATTTTGCACTTACCTGTTTTCCTCTTTCTGCACAGAAACCCCAATGCACACCTGGTAGAGAGTTCAGTGAGAGAAGTGAGAGAGACGAATTACAGTGGACTAACCTGTTCTGGAAACCCGAACCTTCTGGACTTGGAAACCTTTGTTCTGCCCTGCAAATTCTGTGCTGTAAATAAACTTGTGAACTTTTATGACAGAGTCCCACCTGCTTTACGGACACTATGACAGAACAATCCGGCCACATCATGGATTCAGCAGACTCTGATCCAGTTTGTCTGGCTCTGGTGCTACAGGGCGCACAGCTGGAGAGGCGTGAGCAAATACAACCCTTTTTGCCCCACTGTGCCCAAGTGTTTAGACATCAGAGTCCTCCATATGCTTCTGATAGTTCAAAGATATCATTTATAATGGAATTATTCCATGGGAGAGCGCTGCGGTCCTTTAAAAGTGTGTTTCTTAAAGGTGCAAGCTCCGATGCGGCAGCCCATAGACTGTTTTCATTGTGTCAAGGTAAAAGGGGTGTGGCTGATTACTCAGTTGAATTTTGGATTCTGGATGAGTGCTTATATTGTGGTCACAAGGGACATTTTATTAGAACCTGCCCATGAAAGCCAAAAGAGTGGGCCCGGCAGTACTGTAAGGGTGGGGACACTAGCAGGCCATTTAACAAATGACTCTTCTCTGCCAAGTCTATTACTCTCAGCTAAAATAATCACCCGGTCAGGGTCTCAATCTCTCTGGGCTCTTGTGGATTCAGGGGTGGAACATAGCTTCCTTGACCAAGGAGTGGTGGAGGAACTATACCTTCTGCTGGAACAGCTGCTGGAATCACTCAGTCTTTCTTCTCGATTACCCGACATAACTCACAGACCTCACCCAGTCTTGTTTTCTCTCACAGGTAACCACATCAAACTCATTCAACTGTAAATCTTCAAAGCTCCCTGCACTCCTCTGGTTCTGGGGTACCCTTGATTCAGTCAACACAATCCAGACATTAATTGGAGTCAGAACAGTATTACAGGTTGGAGTGTGTTTTGTCATCAGAACTGTTTAAAATCTGCTTCAGTAGATTCAGCAGATTACTATTCTCATTGTCTCTCTCCCACAGAAAGGAACTATGAAGTTGGATATCAGGAGCACTTAGAAGAACAGAGACACTGGCTAGAAGGAGCAGAACATCCATTCATCCATTAAAACCTAGCTTACCTTTACACTGCTAAAAGGCTGAATGCCTGTAGGCCAGGTGGGCATAATTTTTCTCTCGTTTCAACTTTATCACCTACAGGCTTGGTTCCTGCAACATAAAGCCAGATGCTCTCTCCTGGCAATTCATTACTTCTGAGTCAGCTTCGAAGACATTCCCATCCTGCCTCCCATATGCATCATCGGCTCCCTCACATGGGAGACTGAATCTGCTTTCCTCAGCTCAGCGAGATGAACCAGACCCTGGTGGAGGTCCGCCCAACTTCCTGGTTGTTCCTTCCAGCGTCAGGTCCTTTCATTGGGCTCATTTGGCCAGGTTCTCCTGCCACCCTGGAATAAATTGATCACTTTTCTGCAACATTAGTTTTGGTGGCCCATGGTTGACAAAGATGTGTGTGATTATGTACAGTGGCTTGCAAAAGTATTCATATCCCTTGAACTTTTCCAAGATCTGAAAACTGCTGTTCACAAATGCTCTCCATCTAATCTGACTGAGCTTGAGCTGTCTTGCAAAGAGAATGGGCAAAAATTTCTGTCACTAGATGTGCAAAGCTGGTGGAGACATACCCTAAAAGACTTGCAGCTGTAATTGCAGCAAAAGGTGGTTCCACAATGTATTGACTCAGGGGGGCTGAATACTTTTGCACACCACACTTTTCAGTTTTTATTTGTAAAAAATGTTTTGGATCATGTACAATTTTCTTTCCACTTCACAATTGTATACCACTTTGTGTTGGTCCTTCACATTAAATTCCAGTGAAATATATTTATGTTTGTGGTTGTAATGTGACAAAATATGGAAAAGTTCAATGGGTATGAATACTTTTGCAAGCCACTGTATCTACCTGTCCAATCTGTGCCCAAAACAAGTCGGTTAGTTAACCTCCTGTGGGACTTCTAGGATCACTTCCCAAGCCTGGACGTCCATGGTTCCACATAGCCCTAGACTTTGTAACTTGTCAACCTCCATCTTCAAGTAACACTGTCATATTATCATATCATTGACAGTTTTTCAAAGGTAGCTTACTTCATGGCCTTGCCCAAGCTTCTGACAGCCCTGGAGACCACTGACTATTTAATGGAGCACATTTTCCGATTACATGGCATACCCCTGGATGATCGCGGGCCACAATTCACATCGCGTGTATGGAAGGAGTTCTGTGCCTCCTTGGGAGCTCAGGTTAGTCTGTCTTCTGGTTTTCACCTCCAGACCAATGGCCAGACAGAGCAGACCAAACAGGAGCTGGAAGCTGCCTTCTGATGCATGGTCTTCTCCAATCCCTCCACCTGGAGCTCATGTCTTCCTTGGGTTGAGTATGCATATAATTCCACGACCTCATCTGCAACTGGTCTGTCACCTTTTGAATCCTCCCTGAGCTATCAACCGACTCCGTTCCTTTCTGAGGAAAGGGAGTTGTCCGTACCCTCTGTTCAGCAGCATCTACACCATTGCTGGCATTTTTGGAGGGCAACACGAGCAGCCCTGCTCAGGACCAAAGAAAGAAAAAACGCCTTGCAGATTAGACTCCAGCTCCTAACTATGAGCCAGGTCTGAAAGTTTGGCTTTCTACACCAAACTTGCCATTACGAACTGATTCCAAGAAGCTCTCTCCCCACTGCATTGGTCTGTTTGAGATCAAGGCAGTGATTAACCCTGTGTCTGTCCATCTCAGGCTCAATTGCTACATGAGGGTTCATAACATTTTTCATTTCTCCGAACTAAAGCTGACTAGCCCTTTGGATCCCCCTGCTATTATTCCCTCAAGGACTGTTGTTATGACTACTGCACTAGCCCCTCCTGAGACTGTGTGCTATACACCCTGAAACTATTGCTCCTGTTGAGGCTTCCCCTGTGCCTGAGCATCATTCACTTAAACCTGTTCCTCAGGTGGGGGTGGCTAGGGGCCAGCCAGTCCCACGCCATTCCTGTTCCCAGGGTGGGGATGGCTTGTCCCCTCACCCTTGGAACTGTTCCTAGGGTGAGGGTGTGCAGAAATCAGCCCGCTCCTGCACCTGTACCAGTTGTGCAGGTGGGTGACCAAGGCTTCAGACTTCAGCAGTGGGCCCTTGTAAGCAGACCTCAGTTATCTGTTGAGACAGCTGCGTGCCCTGCAGAGTGGTTCCAGTCGTCGGAGATCATGGCTGTGTGCCCATTACCACTTTAGCCTTCAGCATCTGCTGCACTGTCTTCTCTTCAGTGTCCAAGTCTTCCCTTCAGTCATCAGAGCCTATGGAGAGCCTCTGCCACTGGCCCCATGGCCGTCCTCCTGATCTGCCTCGCCTCCACGGTGGGTCTCAGCCCCTATGTGCGGCCCCCTGAACTGTTCTTTTTGGGATCTGTTGTTTCCTGATTTGTTTTAGTTTTGTCTCTTAATATGCACAATGATGAACACGAATAACAATATAGTATATACACTCTTTTTAGCATGACTCCTTCCTTTCATACTATTCCAATATTGTTGAGCATCATGTTAGAGAAAATACTTTCATATGAGTCAGGTCATACATTCACTTGAGTGCTCCCTGAAGCTGAGCACTCTCAACAGTCGCAAAAACTCTGTGTGTCTCTTTCTTAGTACCTCCACGAAAATTACTTCCATAAAAGAGGCTAATTAAAAATTGTACTAACTCTAAAACTGACTATGGATCTTATCTTTGAGGATCTGTGCACTGTGTCAAAAGCAATTAAGGAAACTGGATGGGCTAAGTTGGCTTTTGTTCCCCAGTCAGTTTAATTAGTGTGATGAATAGTGTAAAAAAAAACGAAAAAAAAAAAACACGATCTAAATGCCATTCAGCACAGAAAGACTGTTACTTTGTCTCTCTCTCTCTCTTTTTTGTGCAGTCAGAGTGAAACTCTTTGTCTTTGTCCTTTATTTCAAACACTGCAAATGGTTCTTTGGTGATAATTTGCTGAGGTGCAGCCTTAGTTTAAAAGCTGAAAAGTCAACGTGGTGTGATTGAACATAAGCTGTTTTAAATAAACATTAACTTTAGTTCATTCATAAACTACATTAAAGGTAAATGGAAAAATGTCTCATTCAAAACATACAACACAATCTGCCAGTAGTAATAACACTGTCATTTTGTAGTGTTTAGAGAATATATACAGCTCATCTACGGTACCCCTAATCCTTCCACAGGATGTTCACTCTCACAGTCCCATCACTTCACAGCCTCAATAATTCAAGCTCACTGATTCCTGAGTTTGTGGCCACTGTAGCCCTGAAGTGGATTCACAGCCACTATTATTCATGCTGTTGTGTCATAGCTTTTATAACTACAATTCTAGCACAATGGGGCACTGCACTAAATGTATTTATGTGTGTGTGCGTGTGTGTGTGTGTGTGTGTGTGTGTGTGTGTGTGTGTGTGTGTGTGTGTGTGTGTGTGTGTGTGTGTGTGTGTGTGTGTGTATGTGTGTGTATGCACTCTGTGCATTTCCATTTGTGTCAGTGAGATATTGCAAGAGGAAGACATCTCATTTTCTCATTTCTCTAGAAATATTGATTCAAACCGGGGTTTCCATCGTTCTGTGGAATCCTCTTCTTGTCTTCCTGGCGTCATGTTTCTGTGATTCCCCTCAGTGATATCTGAACTCGCAAACAGCTACAGTGTAAACATGGTGTCTCCCATGAAAGAAAATGTCTTTTCGGCTGACAGTGCAGAGATATTTAACATTAAGCTGATTGTTTGTGATAACCAGAGGCATCTTCATGTCTGCACTTTTTATAGTATGGAAGCTGCAAGATGCCAAAAACAAAACAAAAAAACGACTTAATATTTCAAGGTGTTTTCTAGGGCAACATAGTGGTGCAGTTGTTAATTTTGCCTCACAGTAAAGAATAGTTCCACCTGTTTTCTCTATGCTTCTGGCCTCTGATTTCCTCCTACTGTTCAAAGTCACGCTTGTTAGGTTAATTGGTTATTCTAAATTGACCCTAGGTGTAAATTTGAGAGTCTGGGGTTGTCTGTCTCTCTGTTTTAGCTCGGTGTTGGGCTGTTGATCTGTCCAGGGTGTACTCTGCCTTTTTTCCAATTACAGCTGGGATAGCCTCCAGCTCCCCCTGCGACCCTAACTTGGATAAGCAGTTAAGAAACTGGATGGATGGAAGTTCTTTATTTCCTGGCTGGGAACCCATATTGATACTGTACTTTGGGTCCATGCTTGTGTTCATTCAGTTTTCTTCACAATTCCATCATGATATAAATGCAACTGATGAATTTTCTCTTTGTTTGTGCACTCTTCATCATCTGAAATACACCATTCCAGGGGGAAAAAAAAGTGCAGTCAGTATTTATCTTTAGTTTTAGCCAAACTTTGTGGTCCATTTAGGACACAACACTCAAATCCTATCAAATCATTGTGAAATGCACTGTATTGTTGCATCATTATTTATTTATAAACATCTTTATGTATTTGGCTCTGTATTTAGATATGTATGAAGTTGTTCCTAACAAAGAAACATAGCAACAAACTTGCACATTTTCTGAGAACCAAATTGCAAATCAACACAAATTCCAGTGTTCCTTTACACTGAAAGTGCTTTATGTAGCTCCCAGAAGAGTCAAGTTCTTTGAGAGTCAATAAAATAGTAAAGAGGTGCAAAAAAAGAAAAATCCTTAAAAAACCCACTTTGCTGACACATTAGGAGCATTCATAGCGATAGAGCTCATTAACACAATACATGACTACATGTCACCATAATAAGAGCAGATAATTCAATGGTCTTCACCAATTTAAATCCATATTGTTTAAATTGTACTTTCTAAATTGAATGTAATAGTTACAACAATGGTCAGCTACTATGTGAACTCACTTTTACACTTTGAAACTCCAGCTCTATTTCCTTATGTGCTAAATAGCTGATATATAGATAGCTCATTTAGATTTCACTGCAAAAGTCCTTAAAGAACTTCAGTGAAAGGATGCAGAGTGCTTGAACAACAGAGGCTGATGTGATCTGATATCCTCAAGCTGCTTAAAGAGGCTTTAAAACTTGCCTTATTCATTGATGCAGGCATTTTTGAAGCCTTTTGAGTTTTCCTTTTAGCTATTGCCATGTTTTTTTTAAAACCATGTGTTTGTGAGTGGTGGATCTGACTGAGAAACCAGTGATATGAACATATGTTCCTGACTTGTCATAAACAAGTTTACCAAACCCTAAAACACATCCAGCTTTTCTTGTAGGTTCCTATACAATCAGATTTTTATTTTTATTTCTATACAATCTGATTTTTATTTATAGTCTTTCTACTGCTGGCCAGTAGAAAGAATGCAGGTATAATGCAATTTCAAATAGACCCTTTTACATCCTACGTCATCAAAGGATGCGTGCACATTTTGGCAACGGAAGTGAACTGCTACTCAATTCAAATCAATAAGAACAAGGAGACTGCGCAGCGTTTAAATGTGATTTAAAAGCGATATCAGCATAAAAATGTCTGGCTGTTGTGTGTTCGGCTGTCAGAATTTCTACTCTACCAAAAGTGGATTGAAGTTGTACCGAATCCCAGGGAATCAGCTGTTTAAGAGAAAACAGAGGCATCAGTGGTTGCAAGCCATCAAGTGTATTGATAAAAATTGGACTGAGGACATGATCAGGACAGAGGACAGGATCAGAAATACTTGCGTTTGAAGTACCCATTTTATATCAGTTAAAGTTATTTATCTTCCGTTGTTTTTACTGGGATGTCAGGTATCTAAAGTAAACAGCATTAGCTGGTAGGCTATTTGGCTTTTAAACTGTAGTGTGGCTGGCTATTTACAGGTGAGGCATCGCTGGACTCAGAGAGTCCTGATTTTGAAATTAATATTTAATCGCACTATAGATTACAAAATGCAGTGCCAGTCAAAAGTCTGAGCGGACTGGCATATGAATGCTTGAGCATGTCTCTCAGTGTGACTGGAACAGTATATTTTTTCATTGTAAATCAATAATATCTGCAGCCAGAAAACTCCTAGCAAGCTAGAAAACCAGTTTGACAAAGTACTCACGCTGCCATCCAGGTACAATTTGCTGTGAGGCTGTAGTTCTCTGACTTGTTTACAATGACTCGAACTCATACACAGCAGTCCTGTTTCCATGTCTTTGACTTGGAAGAACTTATGTCTTCAAGACACAAAACTCCGACTCTGTGTCATATCTGACGTTCGGTACATGGCTGCAAACAACATAATTGTAAGCATTCAGTGACTTATGTGCTGCAACTTCTCTCCGGTGTATACCCTGGGTTTCTCCACCAAAAACATGTATATATCCTCCCACAGATACTGGGCCACTTGCTAACGTACCACAGGGATCGGAGTCGGTTAACGGTGGTCAAAATGAATTTTTACAGGTAGTTTTCATGATCTTTCGTTGATAATCCCTTCTGGTACATTAGATTGAAACGCTATTGAACTCCGCCGTATTTCCGTTTCCAAAATGCCTACGTCATTATTGTTTACAAACAGTAAAAGGGTCTATTGGACAGTAAAACACAAATATAACTGTAGTTTATGTGTATGCATGGCTTTGTCAGAAATTACCCACTTGACTTGTTTCAGACAGATACCGAAAAACTAGTCCATGCATTTGTTACTTTGAGGTTGGACTATTGTAATTCATTATTATCAGGTTCTTTTTCTAACGTTGCCCGGTGTTTCACTGTAGTAATAGCCTTGGCATGATCAACTACGGGAGCTCCAATGACACCACATCTGTCCGTGACAGACCTGTCAGTGCTCAGGGCCCCGCCCCTTATACTAAAACAGCTGACCAAATTCTCCCTACTCATTCTCGCTGTCTTCCCATAATAAACTACATCAAGCTCCCTCAGCACGTACAGGCTAGTTTGGTTTGCTGTTTAACCCTATAACACTGGGCAATCGTTGCTGATGTACCTGTGACCTGCCCTTACCTGCCGTGAACAGCTGGTTAGCACCGAGCATATCACCATTGAGAGTCTGATTAACTGCACTTTGAATTACCATAATTACGGGACAGTTTGTCCTATCTGAAAAATTCAAACACTTTCTGAAAGCTGAGAAATTGCCTTCACAGCCAACGTAGGGTTGTTATGGTAATTGCTGCCAGAAGTCCACGAACAGGGAACTTTTGAAGTTTGCTGTGTCCCCCGGTGACACGTTCAGCTTTAGAAGTTTAATAGTTAATGTAGACGAGTATGTCGCTGAACACAGTTTTCCAGTATCAGTCTGGATTGTGCTCAGTAAGTCCTTCAAAAGAAGTTTACGTATACATTTTTAGACAGCAGTTGTGTTGTGGTGACCTGTTCGAGGGTTGCCTGGTTTTAGTTAGCGGGGTAGCTGTTGTGCGTGTAACTTGGGCTTACGCATTACGGTGAGCTTTTCAGTGTCTGGCTAGCATTAGCTTGTTAGCAGGTCTCAACCATGTTGGTGTCAGGCTAGCATTAGCTTGCTAATCAACCCAAAATGTTGTTAGGGTTCAGCTAGCATTAGGTTGTTAGCTGAACTGACTAGTAGAACTCAGCTAATGTGTCAAGACAGGCTGACTCTCACAGCGACTAGATCGGACTTAACCCCATTGCAAGCACTAGCTACGAACAGGCTAACATGTAGCTCAGTCTCACCCCTTTCCGACAACCATGGCTACAGCTTCTTCCCCCGCCAAAGGGTCAGAACCAAAGGTCAAACAGGCTGCATCCCACCCATGTCCCGCATTATGTGGTGCCTCCATTTTGGGCAGGGACCCTCATTCGATATGCATAGCTTGTATGGGTGCTAAACATGCTCAGACTAATCTAGCGGACCCACAGGCTTGCCCCCCACTGTGCATTGATGCCAGAGAAAGTCCTGAAAAGCAGGCTGAGAGTAGCAGTGGCCTACATCCAGGACCTCTGCCTGCCAGCCGCTAATGCTACGATTGATATCCATCAGCCACGAGCCACAACGAGCTGAGCAGACATAATGAGGAAGTGTCCCCGGTTATGTCCCAGTTGTATGAGAGGCTCCTTGAGCAAAACAAGGGTGAGCAGGATAGTGAAGATGCGGATGGCAATGTCAACTCTGACCTCCTCGGCCTAGAGGACATGGAGGTGGAGGAGGATGACTCCACCTTCCCTGCCCAGCAGTTCAGGCCCCCAAGTGGGGCTGAAGTTGTACCCACAGTGGACAGCAACTTGTATGAGGTCTACAAACGGACTGCTGCCATGGCCAGCAGCCCAGGATGCTGAAGGGACAGAACGTGACCTGTAGGATGGCAAGAGGGTCCCTCCTGCCTAGCCACCTGCAAAGCAGCTTCTGCCAGCAGTCCCTGCTTGCATGAAAGACACGAGTCGCTACTGGTTTAGCCCTTTTAAGAGCAAGCTTCCTACCAAGGGCTGCTCTAAGCTCGAGATTCAAGGGATGGGTGAGGTGGGACTGACTGAACCCCCAGCAGTGGAGCTTTCAGTGGCTTATCACCTTCACCCTAACTACAGGTCAGTTTCAGCTTCTTCTAATATTTCTCTGCCCAGTAAGACAGATCGCCTCACCGCATCTATCTATCAAAGGATGTACAAGTATGCAGCACAGTCAGTATGT
Source organism: Archocentrus centrarchus (assembly GCF_007364275.1). NCBI lineage: Eukaryota > Metazoa > Chordata > Actinopteri > Cichliformes > Cichlidae > Archocentrus > Archocentrus centrarchus. The sequence goes on along the minus strand of NC_044365.1, from coordinate 14,696,043 downwards.
TCCCTTAACGCAGTTACACTGCTGTCAGCTTATCAGGCAGAGATTTTGGGGGACATGGGCCGTCAACTAGACTCAGGGTTACCACCCCCCCGAGCCTGGTTCCAGTTTTCTTCTTGCTAAAAGGGAGTTCTTCCTTCCCACTGTTCCCAAGTGCTACTCACAAGGGATCGTTAGATTATTGGGGTTTTCCCCTCTTACATTGTAGGGTCTGTCTTTACCTTTACAGTATAAAGGGCCTTGAGTTGACTTTTGTTGTGAATTGTTTCATTATAAATAAAGCTGAATTGAATTGAACTGACTTAAAATTACATGGCTCCCTACTTCTACATAGTGGTGACTCAGTTTACTCAGTAAAGAGCAGTATTTTGAATTCAGCTTTTTGGAAACTCATTTATCACAATTTTGCTCAATTATTGACAGTTTAAATGTAGTGTGGCATTTAAGCTGTCCAAAGAGACAAATGCAGCTCACTGCACTGCCCAATTGTTAGAAGGTCTTTTGTTTTTGTTTTTGTTTTTTTTGTTTTTTGTTCCATTACAAAGTTTTTTTGGTAATATGTTGTGGAGAAACAAATAAAGTAGCAGAGATGATAATAAAAGTTGCGCACTATATAACAAACAGGGAGTGATTAGGACTCAGCCTATGTGTGTAGGGGCTCTTGTCTCATCATCACAAACGCACATATGCAGAAATGGCTGCAGAGCTGGCTGAGGAAGATAAATGGCACAGATATCCTCTTATTATGAAAACACAAACACAAGCTTACACAAACACATGCACACAGACATTCAATGATAGCTAGATGGCTACCGCATTAGAGTTGCATGCTATCCTCCCACAACACATTTCGGTCCATGAAACCTCACCCAGAGGGTCAACAACAATCTAAATTTCAATTAAAGTGGAAAATGCTGGTGATAGAGACTGAATGAATGTTGATGCCACTTCGTCTGAGGGGTTCAGGTTTCAGCGACTGCTTGGGTAAAAAGCATTTGGGGCAATTATTTCATTATCTCAAATCCGCTCACAGCAGGTTAGGGTCACAGCTCTGGCCAAGATTAGCCGGAACCACAATTATTATTACAATTAGAAAGCAGACAGCACCAGCGTAAGTGCTTGGCCTCAGGAAAAAACTGAATGTCAACTTAAAACTGTTATTAGAGAGCTGAAGGTGAAGAGAAAATTGAGCATGCAGGGAGGGATGGGGCAGGTGTGGGAGGTGTTTCTATTAATTGTCTGTTTTCTGTGTTCACATACTTTGCCGTGCAATTTGAGCATCACTGCAAAGTTCGGAGTCCAAACAAGGAATTAATGGCTTGAAAGAAAAATGAAGGAAAAGTGAAACGTTTCCTCATATGTGACAGAAACTGCATTTGTGTGGATGGTAGATTGAACACAGCTCAGATTACCTGACAACACAAGCAGCAACACAATGCCACTCTGAATGTTAAATTAAACTGGTGAACTCTGACCCATGGCACTGCCTTTGATTTCATAAATAAGTCATGCTGCATCATTTTAACTCATTGACTGTTTGGAGGAGACATCTTTGATGCCAAGAATGAGAGATGCACGCTGCTCCTAAGTAAATCAAATTTGCATTTGTATTGCAAATAGAGTCCAGCTGCATTTTACTTATATCATGCTTCTCCTTTTAACAAAATGAGGGCACTTGGAGCTGCTCAGATCTTCAGTGTGAGATCAAAGGGGGAAAAAATATAATGCAGAAAGAAGAGAGGGAGGTGAGAGGGGGATACTAGACATATTAGACTGGTGTGACCATAAGAGAGATAATCATGGTTAGTAACAGTGACTGGTAGAAGTGATTTAAAACAGTTGGAAAGATACTTCCTGTTGGCCATTTTCAAAGCCTTATTCCCTTCAAATATTATTGCCACATCTGTCCAGCTATTTGGCATTGTATTTTGTGTTTTATAATCACAAATAATCATCATGCTTGGTAACCATTTAACCATTGGCGTCTTAGTGTTTTGAAACCGAAGGGCTATTCAGGATGCCCTGATGGAAGTAAAAGTCCAATGAATTTCCCTCATAGGGAATGTCACATAACTCACATTTGGAGCACTTCTCTGGCCTGGTTCAGTGTGGAAACCCTCCTCATTTCAATCATCACAAAGTCAGAATGTTTGGGAACTCATCACTCCTTCAGTCTCTTTGACCTGAGCTACTAACAGTGGCTTTAGATTACAGCAATGAGAAAAATGGAAAGTGGAGGAGCGGTCTGCAGTTAAAAAAAAATAAATAAATTTCTTTCAAAGAGTACACGTGATGCAGGACACAAAAATCCATCCAAAGACGCAAACTGAGAATCCCAGCTGCGCACAGAAAACAGCCAAGCAATGACGTCATCAAGAACAACTGGATTTTCCGTTATTTTCATTGTTTATCTGAACTTCACTGTCTGCAATTATCTCTCATTAACAATTTTCCTGAATAGTTTCTGATACATAAACTGCAAATAAACATTCATTACAGTCAACGCAACTTGAGTGACGCTGGTGAGTTTTCCGCCTTTCATCTGTGTGGACTGTCTCTGTTCGATGCTTTATTGTAAAGCTCATGGCGTTTTTAAAAGACGTTTAGTCATTTATGAACATTCTACCAGTGATCATTTAAAAATTAATAGAATAACAAACACAGATCAATGAAATCTGCTGTTTTTTTTGTTATTTGAATGTTATTTGAATGTAATCTAGAAGAAGAAAAAAGAAAACCTTTGTTTTACTAAGCAAGTTACAGTTGTGAACAATGGGAACAGTTACAAAGAAACAGGGGAATTGGATTATGGCCATGGTTTTCACTTTGTCCTAAACGATTTTGAGGAAACCGGATGAGTGAAGGATCCAAAAAGAAACTCTGTATTTGCCATATTTCTATGTATGTTTGCAAATGTTTCAATAAATAGCTGCACCTATTTCCCTTTTTCCTAGCAAAACATAAAGAAACAAAGGGAGACTCAAGACTGTTGCGCGTTATTGTACATACTCATGCATTTATGCTCTTTCATAAATGCAAATTAGCTCTATTGACTAGCAGACCAAAGATGCTATTAGAGCAGACTAGCATCAACCAGAGCGTTTTTAGTCGGGGGTAATAACTGTAGATCTGAAGAGGTCATCCTCTGCACTAATTGACTCCAGCTTAGAAGTAGGCCCCAGTCGACAGTTTCTCAGCCGGCTCCTATCGATAGTTGATATTAATGTCGTGGTGAGGTAGCAGTGATGGCGTTCACGGACGGCACCGTAACTAGTTTTTGATTTGTTTCACGGCACGAAGGGAAATGGAATGAGGTCTCCAGTGCTGGTGTGTGCGTTTCCAGAACCAGGAACACATAATGATAATCATACTCATAACATTAGCGTCTAGCCGTGATAATGTTTGGAGCAGTGGAGTTAGTGAGAGCTAATGGGAACATAATGACTGTGGGTCTGTTTGCTGGGAGGTGGGATGGGATTTGTGTAGTGAAGAATGCTTTTTCAGAGTAACAGGAAGCAGAATATAAAGGCAGTGCAGCCCATTGTGAGATAAGAACAGTGGTTAGTCTACACATTTCTTCAGAAAACCCTTTTGGACCATATCTGTGACAGCATAACTCATGACTTCCTCTTGGGACTGAATAATTGTCTCTTAAATGAGATTAGGTGGTTTATGACAAAATTTAGAATATCATGTTTGAGCACTAAAGTGGCACAGCAGAGCAAATACTATCCAAAAATACACATTTGACTCTACTTTTAAGGTCATATTGACTGTTGTGATAAAACTGTGTTATTTGGTCATTTAGTCCTATCCCAAAGCTTTTTCACATATTGATTCTGAAAGTCAACCCTTCCTACTTCCTTGCATCCTTTCCTTCTTAATTAGCAGTCACTGCCATCAGCAGCGATCTCAGACGTCATGCGGTGTTGCCACACTGCCGGAAATCAGCGCTGAGATAATCAAGCTCAATGGAAGTGGGTGTCACAGGTTGGTGGGTGATCAGCTCCTGATTAGGAAGCTCTCTAACTGAGTCGACCTCAGCAGATGAAGTCATTATCAGACTCTGGTAATATGCAGAAATTTGTTGTCCTTACTTGTGGGTAGGAGAAGGACTGTTGAGCAAAATGCACCGCTGGAAATGATCAATTGTAACTGCATCTGGGAAAAACTCAAGTGTGCTTGGGCTAATGCACTCAAAAAAAAAAAAAAAAAAAAAAAATCTAATTTTCAGTGGACTGTTAAGCTAAAATTTGTTAAAAGCAGCATATCATCTGATGATGGTGCGGTAAAAATGAAAATGAAAAGCAGAATTGGAAACCCTTTTCAGATGTCATTCTACTGTACATCTCTTTCTCCTCCCATCTCTGCCTTAGAAAGCTGTTCCACAAATTTCTGTTCAATGATTGAGGTCTGGAAATATTTTGGCAGTGGTGCATTTTTATACACTGATATTACTTTGATTGCATTTCACCAATGGCTGCAAACCAACTCTGGATAAATGAAAAGGAAAACCAAGGCACTCCATGTCGCCTGCTGGTTTGTCCGGCAGAAACATGTTGGCTGATTGTTGACTGATTCTTTTTTTTTAATGACCTGTGCTCAACAGCTGATCAGCTGTGAAATAAAGCATTATCTGCTCTACCAACATGCGGTGACTGAACTCTTTGACAAGTCAATGATCCTCATCTAAATGAATCACCCTTTTGTTGATTTTTAAATGGCGGCATGTCTGACTCCCTGTAGTGCTGTACTGCTAATTATAGGTCCCAGCAATATGGATGTGAAGTGCTAATGACATGGCACCCCCTGCTTTGCCCCCCACCCCCTCCCATCAGCAACAGCTCCGTGCCTTAAAGCGTGGCATTGGCTCACACGTGCCATGGGCTCAGCTGCCAACGAGGCTGCAGTCATTGATTCAGTGTGCCTGTGAAGTCGACTTTTTTTCTCGGTACCTCATAATAAATTCACCAGGGTAATGATAGGTGTCTGAGCTGGCTGTAGTCACAGAACATGACTGCTTGTCCTTAATAGCCAGCAGTTTGCCCATATGAGTGCACACTGCTCAATATAAACCAACATTACTCTTCGTATGCCCATCTCTCCCCACCATTACTCTGCTCAACATCACTCCATCCTTAAATCTCTATCTCCGCCTTTCAGTAATCCATTCCGCCAGTTTTCTCTCCATCTGTCTTGCCCTCACTTCCTTTTCCTTGCTCTGCCTCCTTCCCTCTTTTTCTCCAAATGGTGCCATCAGTCCTTATTGAGGCTATTGCCCAAGCTCATCACGCAAAGTGCTGTTGGCTGCAGCTGAATGCATCTCTATGGCCTAACAGTGAGAGCCAGGGGACAGGCCGGAGGATACATCTGCCGTGACACTAATGCACTGACTCAGCGCTCAGTGCTCACCACTGTGGCCTGGACGGGCTCCTGAGGGGTCTGGACATACATGCAAACATGCACGCCCCCACAGGAAATCAAGTCTGCAGACAGACAACCGTGTGCATGCATAAACAAGCGCACAAAGAAAGTTTGTTTGGATAGGTGTCCAGGGATTCCTAAATGCTGAAGAGTATAGAGTCAGTCGTGCACTGGGACGCCCCCGCTGTCTCCTCTTATGTTCACATAGAAACCCAGATGGCAGACCATTTTCCAACAAGAATCTGGAATGCAAAAACACCATCGACCCTCCGGCCACCCATTCTCTGCCAAGATAAAATTCGCTTCCTTCCATCAGAGTGCTGTGTTTGCCTCTCTTTCCCTCAGCTTTATCTTCCTCGCATCATTGTAAATTACCTCCATTGTGAAATATACAGTGTAAGATGGAGGGATTCGTAGAAACACACAGACACACTTGGGGGATTTTGCGGGGATACTGGGAGTGCTCCAGCTGTCGTTCTAACAATGATAAATGGTAAAGAGACAGGTTGAGATGCTTTTGTCTTTGTTTGTGTCGCCATCAATTGGCCCCCTGAGCAGAACGATGATAATGCCTTTAATGGCTCAATCTCCATCATCTTCATGGGCGAAACATGCAGAGGCGCGTTTGCCGAGCGCACGCACGCAGTTATTGTCTCCTTCAAATGCAGCCGTTCCCACGCTCCCTCCTCCTTCCACCACCTGACTCTCAACAGGCCTTGATTCCTCAGCTCGCCTCTGCCGGTCCCTTTTCTCTTTCTTCTTGTTCACTTTTTGTTCCATCTGATGTCAAGGCCACCTTAATGAATGTCTCTCCCTTTGTGCATCCTACTTTCCAAAAGCAACGTGGAAGGAAAGATGTCATACAGTAGCCTCAGGGAGAAAGTGCACTGCAAAAAAATGTCAATTTGAGTTTTCATTTTTTTAATTCATCTCTTATAGTCAATAACTCTTAAGTGAATTGTACAAAGAATGTATATAAATGGACAGGAGTGCAATTACATCAATTTTTTGGTTTACACATTTTTAAAAGGTTGAGTTTGACATTTTGTCCGTCTTGATTTATTTCAAACTCTACATGCTCATATTTGGATGAGAAGGCGTTATCAGCTAACACTAGCACTGACTTGGGTGGAGTTGGGCTCCCAGGTTGCCTCCATAATTCACTGTGATATAAAGTGGCATAGCTTTGGCTAGCAAAAAGCAGGACTAAGACAAGATGTTAAAAGAAAAAAACAAAATGAGAACTCCTTAAAAGAATACAAAAGAATACAGAAAAAGACAAAAATCCAGTAATGCCAAACTCAAGCCTTTAAATGGCTGAGTAATATAAAAATGGACTCCCTGGGCAGGTGCCAGGAAGGGAAAATTGGTTGTAGAGACCAATGCTGTGTTTTATACCAAGCTCCAAACACGATCATTTCTTTTGTAAAGTTAAATAGTATAGACAGTATAAAAGATGGATCATGGCACCGTGAGGCCATCTACTGGTTTTTGGACTCCACATTTTGAAGCTTTAATGTTTTAGTGTTTTGGATGCTGCCATGTTGGGTGTTTTGGAGCCAGAAGTTACTTAGGATAAAACAGTGGAGTGCTAATTAATCCGCTAACTCTAGCTAATTTGGACATTCACAAATTGTACAAGAGCAACACACAGATACACATATCGGCTAAAGAGGGTTAAGTAAAAGAAGCACAGGCTGGCACAGTGTGTACTATAACAAGTCATAATATTACTCAGATATTACTCAAAAATGCTTCAAAAAGCACCAACAGTATGCACACACACATACACGCACATGTGAAGAGGTACAGTTTAATAAATCAAAGTAGTGGATGAGGCCTAACACACACCAATTGCCTCTGGCAATCAACACAACTAAGCCTCTAACTCAATTATCCAGGTGGATGAGTTATAAAAAAAAAAGATCAGTCCATTCAGAGTTATTATGAAGGGAGAAACTATGCATAGAGTTTGAAAATGGTGTAGCACGCTGTAAATATGCTTTTTAATGCTGTAAAGTTGGACAATTTAACATCGGAGTCTAGCTCTTCTGGAGCCAACCTCTAGAGGCAGCTGGAGGAACTGCAGGTTTTTTTCTGCATCTACATTGGCTTCATTTTAAAAGGTAGTTCTGCATTTTATCAGACTAGAAACTTTCAGTACCAGTCAAAAGTTTGGGTGAATGTGTCCAAACGTTTGACTGGTACTGTACATGTGTGACAATATTCAGTTACATTTTATTACTTGCCGTGAGACTATTGAGCAATATTCAGACGATCTTTATTTTTTTCAAGTTTGGTCCTAGAAAGTTAAATTAGTCCCATTTCTGTCTCTTGAGCTCACTTTTAGCTTTGTTCATGAAATAAAAAGAGATATCAACTTACTGTATTATTTTAACATTTCTAGACTGAAATGTCCTGTTGTTTTCAGTAACTATTATTGCTGTTCTCCTGCCAAGCAAATAAGTCATAATCATGCCATGGGAACCATCTGTGTGAATCTGGAGAAACATTCTGAACATCACACCACAGATGAGAAAGCTGAAGACAAATGTTAGGCCTTGTAAAATGTACTGTAGCTGCCTCACAATTACATTATTGTTCAGTCACATTAGAGTAAAAACTGGATTGCAACTAGGAAAAGCAGTGACTGCCTGGGGACCACACTTAATTTTTTCACATTTGGCAATTAATTGCAAGTATTTGCAGTGCTCAATTGGTCACCCACAGATTAAATACACAACACCTTCAACCTCTGGTGATGTTTGATTGCAATGTGATTACACACGTCACCTGGTGGGAGGCTATCTGTCTCCAGAGATTCAACGTCTGACTGCAATCACCCTGAGACAGCTTGGCAAAGGTTTACAAAAAAATTGTTGTCTAATTCATAAATACAGTTTACAATCAATCTGAGTCAGTCTGTGCCAGTGACTGCAACTTGTCTGCAATGTATATCATTGCAATAGGAGTCTGAATTTAAGCCGTTAATTTGAATTTCTCTCTAATTTAAATTTCTGTGAGCAATTTATAGAGCAATTTGTGGCTATTTTTTGGAACAGAGAGCAACAGATTTGGAATTTTGGCTAATTTATCACAGTTAATCGCTGTACTATCACCAACAGATTGCAGATGATTGCCAACTGACAGCACACCGATAGCAGGCTGACTCTGTCTTATTACTGTTTTATCGTCATCTTGACGAACCAAAGTGAGGACTTGAGGACTGCGACTGAGCGCGAGTGGTCGCAGACCTCAAACATCTTGTAAAAAAATCAACTCATTCAAACTTGGTTGTTTTTGAAATCAGGATAGCTGTTCTCAGAACTACATTAAAACTAAGGTGGATACTTTTTGCAGTGTAACAGACACAGAGAGAATAAAGAGGGGGAGGAGGAGGAAATGTTCCCAGCTGACCTCTCACTTGAAGCCGAAGAGACAGTAAAAACTCATCTGTGTTTGTGTGCTTGGCAGCGGGCAGACCTTGTGTACACATAGCCACGGAGACCTAATAATATTTTCCAAAGGAGATGAATCTGTTTTTCTTTTTGTGGCTGTTCAGATGGACCTGAAACCTTCTTTTTTTTTTTTTTGCTGAACTAATGGAACAGATGGGATGTGTGTTAACGCTGGCTCCCAGCAGCAGGTTTGCACTTGCTTCCTAGTCATTTTCACAGGAAAGTGATATTAGTTGGCCTCAGCACTGGTGGAGGGATAGGTGCACAGACAGCTGAACAAAGGGCTCAAATAACTTCACTGCGCAGAGAACTTGATCTAAAACTGTTAAACCTCCAGTGGGAAACTTTTTACTCTGTTGGAAAAACTGCCTTTGCTGCAGTTTCCGTTGTTGCCGGTCGGATTAAGTTTTAGAATGCAGAATTCACTTGGTTGTTTGAAAGAGCAGTCCGTGTTTTCAACTCGTACCACCCACCAAAACATTTTTACAGACCACAGACTGTGGATGCAGCCACTGTGAACTGGTTTGCGAAGTCTTGTGTTTTTACTATTGCTGTCTTTGCTTTTGGAGACCAGACGTAATAACCACAAAGTCGCGAGGTGATGCACACTTGTACAGTAGCAATGCAGTAATAGACACATCCTAAAGCATATCCTATATGATCCTTCTGGACTTTAATGGGTGTTATAATTCACAAAAGGAAACTCGTGCAATATTTTAAAATTTTAAACTAGCTATTAGGCACATAAAGTCATCAGAAAATTATTTACTGAGGTCAACGTGCAAAAGAGACAAAAGGTAATTTTCCTGCTGACTTATGTTCAACTGGACACATTTTTGTGACCCCCTGGTGGCTGTTAGAAAGAGTGAGAGTTTAAGACAATTTTACATAAATGCGAACAGCGGCAATGGCCTCCACAGTGCAGGTGAATAAAATGACCTAAGCTGTTGACACACCTTCCAAACTCACCAGATCCCAGATTCAGCATCTGCAGGACGTGCCGGGACAAGAACCACAGGACTCCGAGGTCCCCTATCCATGTCCTGACAGGTCAGAGCTGCTCTTCATGCACGTGAAGGAAATATTACACTTTACTCTTGTACTGATCAGTGAAAACAGAATTTATTTAAGGCACATATTATGGATTGAATCTAAAACATCACAGTAGTGGGGAAAAGATTCATTTAGTCAAACAGACCAGCAGAATTTTTACTTTCAAATCTTTCCTTTCTCAAGTAAGACAGAAAAAACTGTGGTTCATTTAGACTTCTAAATTAATGTTACTGTAAAAAAATGTATAGCTCTTCAAATTCAGATTTCCCTCTAACACTACAGTTGTGCCATTTGGCACTTTGATGCTATAAATAGAATCTACAGAGCCATTATCCAAGTTTGACTAATTATTGCAATTATCGGTGTATCATTTGTTCAGCATATTCATCATTTGCCATAGAGTGTGACTGCACTACAGATTCAGATGGCTTTGAATGGTTTCAGTGAGTCGGTATTGTCTGACAAGAAAAAGTTACCGCTGAGAATGAGGTAGGCAAATTGATTGCATAAACACCAGCACCCTGTCATTACAGCACCATGAAGAAGATGAGATTGTTTTGCCCGTGGCCATTCAGCCCATAATGCATCAGCTGCATAGGCCTGGTTACCCTTACCCAGCCCTTTAATGAGTCAGCGGTTGGTGGCTGGTGGGGAACAGGGGAACTCAGAGAAACGTGATTGAAAGTCAATGGAACAGAATGAGTCCTATTGATCCCTGTCGGAGATACACAGCGAGAGAGCAGACACGGGCTGCCAAATGACCTCATTTAACTATAATGTGTAAAGCCCCAGTTATTGAATAGCCCTTCCACATACGAGTCAGTATCCCAGACTGTCCTGCAAATCAACTTGTGCCTGACAGCAAGGTTTAGTGTAAAGATGGTGGCGGCTGTTTGGAAGCTCATCGTCTCTAGGCCAGAAAAAGTGGTTCACATTAATCCTCTGGAGTGCACAGTCACAGAGGGCTTCATTACTTTCGTGACGACTTATTGCTGTTGGGCAGTAGGAAAAATATGGCAGCATTATTATTACATTTCCCTCAACAACAAATTACTATTTAGATTTCTGTCTCGGTTCAGTACTTTTAGTAGCTTAATTTAAACTGTTTGCAGCTGTAATCAACCCCTCTAAATGGTGCACAGAAGTAAAGTTTACCCAGAAACTATAATTTTCTTTATCCCAATTTGTCTTCATTAGGATCAGTAGTCTCCACTATTAGTTCATGCAGGCGTGCTCTCAGCTTGTCCATCGACTCTCACAGTATGAAATATGTGGCAGAGATGATAAAACAGCAAAGATTTTCCTGGCACAAACCGAGGCCGTCAGGTTTTACAGATAAGCCACATGAAAATATACCTCCGCATATATAATGCATGTTACAGTATTTATGAAGCTTCCAGCTGTCACCGAAAGGAGGAGTAATTTTGAAATCTGTATTTATGTCTCTATATCTGAGTAGTCAGTTCAAACACCAGCTCCACTGAAGTGTGTTTTTCTTCATCTTTGAAGCCCGATGTTCAAATACATGCATGACACAACTTTGTTTCTGCTGCTGGAAATACAGTTTTTCTTCCTTCTTTCTGAAAAGAATACTACTACACATTTACACCATCAAATCAAGGCACTGTGGATCGCTTATGAATTGAATATTATCATTTAATTTCATGTATATAAACTTATTATTAGGGTCAAATCTATTTTATTTTTTTCTGTTTTTAACTTTGATCAGAGCTGAATGGCACTATCCCGGTGACAAGCGAGTCAAATACTGCTAAATTGTGGCTGGTAAGAAAATATTAAGTTCTGAGCAGCATTCACCTCAAAGTAATGGAAAAATGTGTAAAATAACCAAAGTGTAAGTTTGGAGCAACAGTAGGAAGCTTCCAGTCACAGTGAGAAGCTTGACAAAATACATTTTCAGGGCCTTTAACATATTTAATCCACACATGGGAAACTGTTTCATCTCAAAATCAAAAGCAATTCATCAAGAAAGTGAAGATTGAAACAGAAAATAAGTCCCCTCTCTAAGTTCCCAGACTGAGAATGAAACTTCCTCTCAACAGGATTATAATAAGAGCATAAAAACAGGTGGCGGTGTGCATTCTCATGCAGAGATCTGGTGGTTGTTTGTCCGACCCTCCCAGCCTGTCTTGCATGCCTGTAGGTCACGGTTGGCTGTCTTCAATGACACATCTGTCTCTCTCTGAAAGGCTGGCCCTACAGTCCAAAGAGCCAGCTCTGGTTACCTGAGGGGCCTCCCCTGTATTCTAAGCCCATATCAAAGCAAAAAAGGGGGGCACATTTCAGACATCCTGGGGGAAGAGAAAGGGGAGCTGCTGACTGTTTTTCTTCTCTTTACTTTGGATACATCTCAACAGCCAGAGGAAGTGTTCTTTCCATGAATCCATTTCTTTTGCTTTTGTCACTTGCAAAAGATGTTGCACTGAAAGTAAGAAAGAAGAACACGAGAACTGTCGACCTTGTTCTGCGGAGCTCCAGCCGGCAAACCAATATGACTTAATAAATGGCCTTTGTGAAGACACTAATGGTTTTCAATGACCGGGTGTTGACAGTTCTCCTTCAATATGAAGTCAAAGCACAAATAAAAACAGAGAAAAGGAGGATGATGAACAGTAGAGGACCTTCGGAAACATATATTCATGTTGTGCAGTTTCTAATATGTGAACAACGGCATCTTTGTTGGGTACACATGAGCACTTCTCAGCTTACAGTGGTTTCTAAAATAGTCTGAGGTTTTAAGGTTTTACAGCGTGTATTGTTGCTCTTCCTACTCTTGTGGTGTGTAAAAGTTTTTTTTTTTTTTTTTAATTACAGCACAGTATTTATTTTTAATTGTTTTTAAAGAAGGCCTATATCACCTCAAATAGCCACACTTATTGGCAAAATCTGTGAAGGTCACGAGCCAAAATGCATCGATCTGGCAATAAAGCAGTTCTGTAGGCTACAAAGGATTGCTGGAGATGACATGTCATGATATTATTTGTACTACTGTACTACAGAATAGCTTTTGGGTTCCAGAGATATAAACTATGTTAAATTACACCCCACTGTGTAGTTGGGTATCTTTAACATTGAAACTATATGGGTTCCAGTAGCAGTGGCTGGAATTAGGTACTGAAACCCAACAGTACCGTTTCGGTTGTTTTTCCATTTTGAAATAATAAACTCAAAAATGTTTGGCAGAATTGCACACCTAATGCAAACATAACACATAAACACATATTACTGCCGTAGGACTTGCATTGCTTCAAACAGCTTGCAGAAAGTTTCGTGTATTTCATCTTAAAGATATGAGGGATTTAAAAACACAGGATCTGACTGCGGGTTTACTTTCCTAAATTTGAGACTACCATTCGATGAATGTCGAGCCAGCTGTGAGCTTATACTTTGAGGATGAAGACTTCCCGAGGGCAAAACAAACCCCATGCCTGCAGCCACAACAATCCTCAGCAGGTGGATCATTTAGTGTGAAAGCCAAACACTTCCCCCAGTTGCTCATTTTGCGTTGTCTCTTCTGCTCATGTCTCCTGCATTGCTTTCCTCATTCACATGCTCCCTCTCATTTCCTCTGATTCTCCATTAGACTTTTCTCTCTGCCCCCCCCGTCCTTCTTCCCTTCTCCCCGCTGCTCTATGAGTTCTGGGCTTGTCAGGGGAGGGTCATCAGAAGACGTTCAAATATCCAGATGCCTTCCATTAAAACAAGTGTTTCAGAAGAACAGGCTTTCAAATCGACCATGCAAGACAGGGGCTGAGTCAAACGTTGTTGGGCGCTTTTTAACATTGCCACTGGAACACCAGCTGGTGTGGATTTAATAGCCCATTTGGTCCTGAGGCGCACCTCAGTCCCCAGTTCTGTCAGGGTTCTTGACATGATGGAGAGGTGGGTACCAGAGACAAAAGCCTTGAGTTCATACCAAGACACCTGAACGTACTAACTAATAGTTAACAGAAGGTCAAATAATCTCAGAGACTTGACAGCTGTTGATGAAAATCTGTTTGCTGTGTGCCAAGGTTTCCACCAAAGTGCTAAAGTGCTTTTGGAAAATGACAGAATTCTCAGTAAATAAACATTTTTCACAATATAGACCTAAAAGTCTGGAAATTGCATAAAGACAAATTCACACTATAAAGGAGCTTAAAGCTGACCTCATTTGCATCGTAAAAATGACGAGCAATGTCCTACAACCATGCCGAGCGAGGCCTTGCATTCCTGGATTTATTTCCCCTTTCCTGTCTCTGTGCTGGAACGGGACCACTTTCTCTCAGGATGGAGGCATCCTGCAAACAGCAGTGTAATGTCGTGGAACAAACTCCTTCTAGGCTCAGAGTAGAAGCCCATTTTGTCTGCTCAATCTACCAGTCAAAGACTGACAACGAGATTTATGAGTGAAATAAAGGCAGCCATCAGCTCCAAGTAAACAAAGGAAGTCAAAGGAAGAGGGATATATCTTTTTATTTAATTATTTTTTTATGGGACAAAGAATGGCATAGAAAAACAACTGGTGAGGACCGAAAATGTTTGCTCGTAGATGGATGTGGAAGGCTTTCCAAGAAAAACAACTGCCTTTGACGAGGTCGTGAGTAATGCAGCAAAAAGCAGAAAAGAACAGTTGGAAATGAAACGTGGAGTGTAATTTGGGTCTATTTAATAGCATCCCATTTAAACTAGCTGGATAACGTGTAAAAGGGAAAATTCGTCCCTGCTAGGAACCAGCTCAGAGACTTTTATTTCTCACCAGATGTGAAAAGTTTGTTGGCTATAAAACCAAGTTATCATCCAGCTCCGATGTGCATATACATACACAACGCAGGCCTTCATGGAGGCCAAAGACGATCTCAGGGAACATGAGCACTCGTTGGTGGAAAATAAGAAGTAAAGGGTAGGGATAGGGCTTTAAAACCATCAAGGTGGATCTGAAATGGGTGGCTCAAGTTTTCACACTAAACTTCCAAAATCACACTGTCTTCCTTCTTCTCCCACCCAGCTCGACGCTGGAATTTTCTTTACTTTGTAATAAACTAAAACAGCGAGCTCTATCCTGTTTCAATTCCCCTATCCCCTCCAGTCATTATTCACCTAATTACCGTCATCCAATTCACCAGTTCCCGTGCTCTTCCTAGTATGTAACTAGGCATCACACTACTGTACAGTGTTAGTGTTCGCTGACAGCACAGTTAAGGCCGCAGGAAATGCTTGAATACCTGCATTTTATTACTGCATTTGGAGCTCAACGGTTCTCTTGGGGCATTTAAAATCTAATTATACTGTAATGATTGAGCTGAAATGTTGGCTCAGTTTACATTTCCATGACCCATATCCTTTGTATTATTGGTCAGCTGCCTGGGACTGACTGGAGTAGGGGATCAATGTGGATTACGCTCAAATTGGGTGTAGACACTTAAAGGCCAATGACAGGCATCAGACGCCACCCATGGAGAAACATCAAACTTACACAAACTTACTCTTGTTTACACAAGAGACAAATTAACTTTCAAAAATGTTAAATACCTCATTGTGAATGTTAGCATTGATGTATGACAAAGAAAATGCTTTAGGGCTGAAAAAGCCAGCAAAGTTTCCCTGCTCACCTTTGACGTTTTACTGTTCTGTCACGTAATGTGTGAAAAGATACAAACAAAATAGTTTGCGTTATGTTTACACCAGAGCAAATGCCATGTAGAAAGGGTCTAGCTGAATGTAATATCCTAATTATGTTGAATCAATCGGATCATCCAGACTGCTACTGAGGCATACAGTACTAACCTTATTAAGCAGAATAAGTATCGGCCATGTTGTGAACAGTCCCCATCAAAACCAACAGTTTCTTTGCCAGAGTCATTAAAAAGTTCAGTGTTTCTGCCACAGTCATGAAGTTCCAGTAGGCCGCTCATTTCTTATGTAGCATGATGAACCCTGGCCAGATTTTAGTTAATGTTAAAATTCTCACAGTGAAGGTTTTAAAGGTTCATAGGTAAAGTTTTTATGCATAAAATTCTGCACTGAGGAGAATCACACGGGCGATTAATAATAGAAAAAAGAGTAAAAGATTGTCTTCTCTGATTTCTGAGGGGGATTTCTAAATTAAAATAAACAACCCTGATCTGACTGTAGTTACCCTGGCCTAGATTTGAATCTGTCTGCACTGTATTACAGGAAATGCAGGCTCCAACCTTGTTGCAGCTTGACCTATACTTTTTTATTCAATGCTATTTTCTGAATTTGCTGCTTTAACTTTGGCAGTTATTTTTTATTTAATGAGATTATTATTATAATACACTGAAAGAGCAAAAGTGAAACTTGGCCGAATAATTTGCCTTAAGGGGGGCACTATTCATTTATGAGAATGGTCTCCAGTGTTGGCCAAGAGGGATGTTAGGTGTGCATTGATGGTAGACAACACAAGGGAGGAGAGGGCACTGAAACACCCCCTGTGAACTCTGAAGATCAGTGTTGTCCTTGGACCAAAGTTTAAGACAGAGTGATTACCTTCTTAGGGCAGAGGCAATAGATTACACTGTAGTGCAGTCTGATAGAAGGCTGGTCCTGGTGGAAAGCTGGCATTTCTTAGGGTCTCCAACGCAAAAGCAAAACATGCATGTGATAAATATAGGTTTGTAAATTTTAGCTACATTCACATGATCAAAGGAAAGTAAGCAGAAATGTAGAGTGTTATCCTGTTGCAGTCATCTGCAATTACAGTCAGCAGCTCTTAGTAGCTCTAATTATGCCACATTATCCTGTTTTTTGACTGGACCTGGCTGGCTGGAGGATCAAGCATCAGAATTTTCTTAGTGGTTGATATGGTTTTGCCCACAGGAGTGCAGAAATGGGTCAGGGATATTATTTGGATGCCATGTCCATTATTTGATGAAGTGCTTGAAGTTTCCCCTAGGCCCAAGTTAAGATTCTCTAATATGATTTCCCTACTGGCAAATTACATCTTGAATAATTTGTAGCCACTCCACCACTCTGGCTATCACATCTGGAGCAGAAATTGATGGAGAACAGTGCGTGTGTGTGTGTGTGTGTGTGTGTGTGTGTGTGTGTGTGCGCGCACGTGGGGGGCCAAGATCCATCTTAGTGACAGAAGCGTGTATAGAGATGACAAGGTAACTGATGTAATGTCAGAGCAGCAGGCTAAAAGGGGCCATAAAAATGGGACATTCACTAGACTGCAGATGATAATCAGACAAGATAATGCATAGCTTTCTAATAAAATCTTTATGAGAGTGAATCTATGCTGGAGCTCACTGTGCACACCTTTCAGTCTGCCAGTAAAATGGCAAATTGTTTGTATGAACTGTTTAGTTTTTACACCATCACCAAAGTACACCATCATCTTAGTGCTGAAATTTGGGACAGGCTTTAGCCTGCTCAGAGTAGGAGGGTAATTTGGGCAATACTTAGTCCAGAGGATAGAAATAAATGCAAACGTTGCTGTTTTAAGTCCCTGTCTTGAGCCACATTGCCACATTAACAAACCATTAGGTGGAGCACTATCTGACACAACGTCCATTAACACATTTATTACACATCTGCGTTACTCTGTTTTTGCTTCCTTCTAAAACTTTTACTCACCTGTAAATACAGAAACACAAGCGCATGAACCCAAAGTGACTTCACTCTGCAGGCTGACCATTCACTGAACAACACCGAGCTCCTTTGTTCTTTTTAAAGTGCCTCTAAGTTGCCCCAAGTGTCAGTGTGAGCTTCACCCACGGAAATCAGAATCTACTGAAATAATACAGTTTTTATTGCAAAGGAGCGTACTACATGTCAGAGTGCAAATAAGCATAATAACTCAAAGAATAAAATAATAAGAATGGGGGAAAGCTAGTGTGCATTCATTCCTATGTCCAAAAATTCTGTGGATCCCACATTTGTTGTATTTAAACAATTATACAGTAACATACAGCAAATGCTTCAGTGCAGGAGAACTGGCAAAAAACATGACAGTTATTCCAAAAGGTGGCCTATAAATTTGGTCCTGAGCTAATAATATACCCGCAGTGTGCAGTGATCGCTGTCTTTACCCTGATGACAAACTGATTATAATGTTCGAGAACGAAAATGTATTGAATTGGTATTAATTATTCAAAGAATAAATGGGGGCCAAGATTATGAGAATGAAAAATAAAAACTGTATTTACTGCTCACCCGATTTATTTCCATATAATTTCAGCTCAGCGTGTGTCAACCTCCTGTCATTTATAGTAGCGCTAGTTTCTCGTTTATCTGCTCTCACTGGGTTTCTGTGGTACATGCGTAGAAATCTTCTTACCTTGTGAAAACACACACACACACACACACACACACACACACACACACGCAAAATTACCATTAGATTTATGAAACGTGTGCACTGGGCAGCTTCCTTCTTATCACTGTATGTTAGTGAACTTGACCGTCCACTGGCTGCATCATACATCCCATCCCCGGACAAATGCTGTTGTAACAAGAAAATCAATGTTATTGACTTTACCTGTCAATTTTTTAATGTCCATTTTGCTCATCGGTGCATGGTTTAATTGTCTTTTAAAAGGAAGGTTTCTTAGAAAGGATCAGTACCCCCTGGTGGACCATGGGAAATACCTGAACCCGAGCAGCTACTTTATATTCACAAAGGAATACTGGCATTGTTAAAAAATGAGACTAGATGATAATGCCTAGCTGCGACAAATGAGTTTGTTTGTTTTCACCAATGAATGATTCACTTGGCTCATCAGTCAGAGAGAAGCAGCTGTGAGGAGTAACAGGGAGGAGCTGAGTTTGGGAGGCGAGCCGAGCTGTGTGAGGCAGCTCCACCATCGTCCCTTTGGGTGTTTTTGATGCCTTCGCTGACACAGTGTAATTTGTTTCCTTTCTGTTGTTTCATTTTGTCATCCATCTAATCGAGTCGCTGCGCCCGTGTGTTTTCTTCCTCGCACCGACATGTAATTGGTTTGCGAGGTGGCTTTTTGTTTGTGACAGTTGTGCAGCATATGGCAGAGATTAATGGAAACTGTCCTAAAAATCCTTTTAAAAACTGTTGCAGTGTGATGCCATTAAATGTTTGTCTGATCCTAAGAGTTGAATAAGACAGAAGGAAGCTTTGGTTTTCCATTTGTATTTTTGCTACCGCTTATCAGCTGTGCTCCTTTGTCTTTTCTGAATGAGGCCACGTGCTGGGAAAAAACACTAACTAATAAGCTAATAATGCAGGGTGCGTCTATGATTTTATAAAACGCAGATGATCATGTTGTTAGACTTGGCAAGTTGTGAAAAATCTGGCTGTAAAATCTCCTTAAAGAGCAACTAGCTGGTTAAAATTTTCTCTTAATCAATATATAATATTCTTTGGAAATTAATGTTTGAAAAGCTAATGTGTGATTTTATAGGTTTTGCAAGACATAAAGGCTAAAAATCTGTACTGTATGATGGGTGATTTATTACCTCGCCCACCAATAGGTGGAGAGGTTATATTTTTGGTCTATACCTCTGTTAGCAGGATAACTCAGAAAATTCTGAACTTATTTTGATGAAAATTTCTGGAGTTGTTGGTGAGGTACAAGGATCAATTGATTAAATTTTGGTTCTCACAATCTGGATCCAGGAATTTTTTAAATGATTATTTACCATTGTGAAGGACAATATTCACATACACTAAATTGCCAAAAGTATTCACTCATCTGCCTTCTCATGCATATGAATTAAGTTACATCCCATTCTTAATCTATGGGGTATAATATGATGTCAGCCCAGCCTTTGCAGGTGTAACAGCTGTGTGTGTTTATGGGAATTTTTGACGATTCTTCCAGAAGCGCATTTGTGAGGTCAGACACTGATGTTGGACAAGAAGGCCTGACTCGCAGTTTCTGCTCTAATTCATCCTAAAGGTTGAGATCAGGACTCTGTGCAGGCCAGTCAAGTTCTTCCACACTCATCCATATCTTTATGGACCTTGGTTTTGGCACTGGTGCGCATGTTGGAGCAGCAGTGGGACATCCGCAAACTGTTCCCACAAAGTTGGGTGCATGAAATTGTCCAAAATGTCTTGATATGCTGAAGCATTAAGAGTGATTTGTAACTCCAGAGAACACATCTTCACTTCTCCACAGTCTAGTGGTGGCGTACTTCACATCACTGCATCCGATGCTTTGCACTGCACTTTGTGATGTAAGGCTTGGATGCAGCTACTTGGCCATGGAAAACCATTCCATGAAGATCTCTGCACACTGTTCTTGAGCTAATCTGAAGGCCACATGAACTTTGAAGGTCTGTAGCAACTTACTCTGCAGAAAGTTGGCGACCTCTTTGTATGCGCCTCAGCATCCGTTCACCCCACTCTGTCATTTTATGGGGCCTACCACTTCATGGCTGAGTTGCTGTCACACCTAATCATTTCCACTTTGTTATAATACCACTAACAGTTGATTGTGGAATATTTAGTATTAAGGAAATTTCACAACTGGACTTGTTGCACAGGTGGCATCCTATCACGGTACCACGCTGGAATCCACTGATTTCCTCAGAGCGACCCATTTGTTTGTAGAATCAGTCTGTATGCCTGGGTGCTTGGTTGTGATTGGAGTGATTGGAGTGCAGTTCTAGTTTATTTATTTTACCCTCTATCCATTTGGATACTGGTAAGGCTCAAATGCGGGGGGGGGGGGGGGGGGGGGGGGTGCCTCTTTGATTCACAGGACTGCCAGCAAAGTGAGTTGTAGCTGTGTGCTACTACTGTGAGTCACTGAACAGTATATCCTGTTAGTAAGAGTTTTCAATTGAATTATCTGAAAAATAATAAGGCCTGCTGTGAGGTACACCATGTTCAAGAACTATACGCTCCAGTTTTGTTGAGTGAAATTGTATTATTTTATTACTTTTAGCCACTTAGCACTCATTAGCAGATATTCAGTACCAGTCAAAAGTTCAGACGCACTCACTCATTCTGGGTATGTCCAAACTTTTGACTTGTACTGTATACAGTATGTATACATGAAAGCAGCTTGGTAATAACCCTTGCTAGCTTTAGCTGATAACTTAGTGCTCCAACATTCATCCAAATTTGGTAATATCTGTCTCCAAAAATATCAACATGGCAGAAGCCAAAAGGCTAACATCTTTTATATACAGTCTGTGTATCTGACCAATGGCCGGATCCATAAAATATTAACCCAGCTAACCAACATGACAAATTAAGCAACAAATTCTTTCACCTTTTGCAAACTGGCTGCACTTGCAATAGGTTTGTTTGAAATTTGAAATAGCTTACAACACGGTCTCTTATATTGAGCTAAAAGTCAATCATTTATTAACACAAACCACTCTTCTTTTTTCCTGTGTGTGCCTTTGAGCGTCCCATGTCCGTCCCTCAGATTGGTGGTTAAGTGACAGTAGAGGTAGATAAATTGACACAGATGGCTGAGAGCCTCGAAGTTTGAGGGTGAGGTGTGGAAAAGGAGAGGGTGATCTAGCAGAAGAAAACTGACAGAGCCTCAGGAGAACAGGCGGGCCATTGAGAAAATGAGTAGGAATGTCACGCTTGTGAGCAGTGGCGTGGAGGAGAAGGGAGCTGCAGGAGATGAAAGTTGAAGAGTGACAGCATGGGGATGAGAGGAAGGGACATAAGGGGGATGAAATAAATACAAGTGTATGTATATAAGAAAGAAAGGGATTGTGTGCTACTGGTAATAACTGTCTATCACTGCAGGTATTTTAGCTTGAGCAGAACTTTGCTTTTATCCCTTAAAGGTTTATATTTATGTCAGTTTCCATCAGCAAAGATGCAATTGTTCCATCTTTCTACCAACACAAGTAATTTTGCTGTAAACTTCCAGTGGTTTCATGTTAAGGCACCCTTGGACTTGATTCATGTAGCTACAGTTCTGCTCTTGAAGGCATTATGATTGATAATTGAGTTTGGCAGTCAGTATTATTTATTCTCTATTTGGCAGAATTTCCACTGAATTACTGTACAGTGAATCAAATTGGCCCTTATTTGCTGGAACGTCAGACATCAAAATTGAATTATAAGTGTCTGTAATTCTTTCTAAGTTTGTAATTTTGCTGTCACATTGAGCCAGACTTCATCACTGGGTCAGTGTTTGCAGATGTGTCTATTTCTCTTAACAAATACATTCAGAGTTTTGTATAATTTCAGGATTTGCTTCAGCATGAACTGATCCCACAGGAAGCATGCACAGAGTTCAAACTGTTTCAGTCCAGATTAGTTTAGCACAGTACGTACTAGGTAATTGTCAACAACACCCTTCATGCAATTTGGATGGCCAATTTGCCCAGGAAGTCAGTATACTTGTAATCACTTTCAGTAATTAACACGTCTAATTCTCTTCCGTTGGCACAAACATACCCTCACATTTAGCCTACCTTCACATAACACTGAAGCAATATGTTATGTCACGAAATGACATCACAGCTCCAACACCAGAGACTCTTAAATGATGACACCGAAAAGTTTGTTACAGAAACATGACAAAGTAAGAGGGAGGGAAAAAACTGATAAATTACCATCACACCCAGTGGAAAACTAACTGGGTGTTGATGACTTACAAAGTGTTCAGGAAATACAGTCATTTTCAAACATAGTCCCCCAATTTCAGAGGGTGAGCTGGGAGCACACAGCCGAGGACTCCAAAATGGATATTGAAGCTTGTTAGCTCCATTGCTCCATTTTCAATTTTTTGAGCCCTCTAGTGTCTGAATATAAACTGCTTTACAAAGAGGCCTCCTGGATTTTAGACTGTAATCTTCCTGTCCTGTTAGCATCTGTGCAGCTTGCTTGCAGCAAAAACCCTGCAAAGATCTCTGAGTACATTTCTTGCTGGTATGACTGAAGCTGCTCAGTTTTTCATCTTTAACTGTCAATGAGAAAACTCGAAGTGTCAATTTGAGTAGGCAAAGTAGCCTACTGGAACTCAGTTGCTTCATTTATACCTACAATATTCCCTCCAAAGTGTAACCAGTTTGCTGTTTTAGTTTTTTCCCCACAGCAACAGTTGCTGTGGGGAAAAAAATAAAAAAAGATCCCTCAGAGAGCGGCTCAGAGCCAGCCCCCCCCCCAGCTCTAACACTAACACACATCTTTGGAAAACCATCAGATAGCAACCACAGCGATTATTAACCTCTGCCACAAACCGTAGACCGAAACGTTGGCAGCGGCTCTGAAGAGCCGGCGTGTTTTTGATGAGGTTTTAGGGTCCCTGGTTTCCTCCACTAAGGACATCCCTGAAGTTTCAGACATGGTGTAACAGTTTTACTGTATTTGGTTCCCTGTTTGCATTTTCAAGTATCATGTGACTACTACATTTTTTATCATAGGCTCCTTGCAGTCATTAGTGAAAGATGAAATAAACAACACAGACAAAGAAAATGTAATTAAAAAAACAGTCTATTAATATTCTGACTCTGCTCATTTTGGATTGTTTATTAAGTACCCACTAGAGATAGTTTGTTGCATCTGCTATTTGTTTGTTTTTAAGGGTTTCCGTACTGATACTGTGAAGCTGCTGGACATAAACTGTGTTCTCTGCTTACTTTGTTACATGTATAGAGTCTTCGAGTGCTTGGAATCCTCTATAATAGTTTCATAATGTCCAAAAACATGTCAAATAATAATTCTCAGGAGCTCACTTTGGAATCATTTTCCATCATAGTTCAAAAGAATATTTCTTGCATTTTTGTTTCCAATGAGAAATATTTACTTTTCTCGTATGTCTAGATTGCCATGTACATCACTATTCTTCACAATTTTCTTTCTCAAATAAAAAGACAAGAGTTCCAGTTACCCCTTAGGTCAGCGCCCAGGACCCAAATTCATTAATGTTTGCTTTCATTCTACCCCAAACCAGAGAGGCACTGAAGCATTTGACTTCTGTCTGGAGGAAGCCACCGAACCAAATGACACTATTTGTGGGTTTGGATGATGGAGGCAGATTGTGTTTGCTACCATATGGTTTGATTTTTCAGCTGAGCCAATAGCCTGAAGGCTGCACCAGTTTTATCATTATTTTCTGAGTGTGCCCTTAGCTCTGAATTTAGAAGCAGCCCTAATAAAACCCAGATTTTTTTTTTTTTACTTGAATGTCTTGTTTTATATTGAGGTTTAAGTCGGTAGTGTACTGGCAGATCAGTGGGATTATTTGCCCTAAGACTCACAAGGAAATATTAAATTTAGCATTAAAGTCTCTGAGTTCACTCTTTACTGATCCCAAAGCTACACACGAGCCAGTTCTGAACCAAAAACAAAAGTTCACTGTAAAATACAGCTGGTTTAACTTAAACATGTAACCTCACCCAGCGCCTCGTAGATTTAGTTAACTGAACCAAACCTGGAAAATGTGAAGTCTTCTCCTGTGTTATAAGATTGTGACACGCTCACCGAAATTGAGGAAACAAGTTCAACAGATCTCATTACAGTTCAATCCACAACTACTTTTACAGCTATTCTGCTACATTTTTCTTAGTCTGTAAAATGGGCTGAAGTCTCTGGGGAGTTTTAACAATGAACATGCACTGTTGCCAGCAGGCTAATCACGCCTCTTTCAAAATAGAAATCAATTGATTTGTTTGGTATTTTGGAAAGTGCTGTCCTGGCCAGAAGGTTGATACTAAGCTAAAAAAAAAACATTATCTAGACTATGGCAGAACTTTAACTTTTGGACAATCAAGCCAAGCATTTATTGAAGCCAGCATACTGGTTAGGTTCCAGTATGCTGGCTTAATATAGCTAACTGCTGCCTGTAGTTTAGCATACAGCCTTCTAATAGATTCATGTAAACCACTTAGCTAAAATGACAAACTTCCATGGGTTTCAAAAACACTCTATAGTACTTTCAAATTGTGAAGGTAAGCAAAGATGAACAGGTTCTGAGTCTGAAAGGTGAAGCCAATGTGGAAATGCCTTAAACTTGTATTCTAATTAATGGCCACTCCTTTGGTGGCTCCTTTGGTTGCAAAAAAATATCTTGTTGTATAGAAATCTATGAGAAAACAGCCCTAGGTTCTTTTCCCTGTGTCCTCAGTAAACACTTTCCAGATGACTTTATGGGATTAATTGCTAGTTTTAGGTCATGTTAAATAAAACATTAAGTTTATTTTGTAAATTATGGCCATTATTGGAGTCAGAAGGTTTATCCATGGTATGCTCATTGGTTAATGACATTCACAAGTCATTAGCCAATGACTGTGCCTGGCTTCCTCAGTCAGATCCACCTCTCCTTTGACATGTTGAGTTTCAAACACCAAGATGGTGATAGTGAAAATGCTAAACTTGAGGCTTCATGATTGGCTTTGATAACCAGTGGGTGATGGTCTTAGCCACAGGAGGCCACAAACCAGTGTACTTGTAGCGCCAGTCCCAAGGCTGGATAAATGGGGAGGGTTTATCAGGAAGGACATCGGGTGTAAAATCTTTGTCAAATCAAAACACGTAAATGATGAGTAAGGTGCCATTTACACGAGACCTTTTTCATTTTGAAACGTCGTCGTTTTGATGCGTTTCAGCCTTGCGTTTACACGACAACAGAGTGAAAACGATGTGTTTCGGAAACGGGGGAAACGGGGTCCAGTGGAGCGTTTCAGAAACGCACCGGCTTGCGTTCTCGTGTAAACACTTGAAACCGGGGTGATCTGAAAACGCTCGACTCGCACATGCGCACTATGGTTGCGACGGCCACAGTTTTTCACCCACGCGCAAATTGATAAACAGTACTCACAGATTCACGAGTGCTTCTTATGCTTTTCTTGTGTTTTTACCGTTTTGTAATTCAGCGTTGTGTGCACCAGCGATCCAACCTCATCGTCAGTCCACACAAAACCTCTCACATTGGCCATTTTGTAAGTAATGAACAATTTGCCGCACTACCTACTGTGTCACTCCACGCATGCGCGTCATGGGAACTACATCGTTTTCATCGTTTCCATCGTTTCCATCGTTTCACGTCATCGTGTAAACGCGGATCGTTTCTGAAACGCCATCGTGTAAACGAAAGGCTGAAACGCATCAAAACGACACCGTTTTCACTTGGTTCTGCCGGTTTCTTCCTGCTAAAAGGGATTTTTTTCCTCCCCACTGTCACCAAGTGTTTGCTCATAGGGAGTTGTTTTGATTGTTGGGTTTTCTCTGTAATTACTGTGTAGTCTTTACCTTACAATATAAAGAGCCTTGAGGTGACTGTTTGTCATTTGGCACCATATAAATAAAATTGAATTGAATGAACTAAAGTTGATTTGAGTGAGGGAAAAAAAATCACTTGAATTACCTTGAAATTTAGAAAACATGTTTTGTGCTTTATCTCATTTAATTACTTTGTATGTTACCTTTGCATAACATTTATAACATTAAGTTTAACCTCAGCCACATGAGCTTTGGGTAATCCCAGTGGTGTTGCTGTCATAATGAAAACAACATTTGATTCAACTTTCAATCATAAGTCTATAGAGTCACAATAAATTATGAATTGTCCTTCCCTCACTTCTGATACTAATAACAAGACAGGGATGCCAATAACTAACAATAGGCTGACACCTCATTCCATTTTCCATCAGCACAGCCTTCAGCGTTACAGACGTGAAATACACAAAAAAAAAAAAACGTAGCATCCACATCAATCTCATACACACGCGCAGATGCTGCTCAACACATTCCACCTGCCTCGCCATGTCTGCCAAATTAATCTGTGTGAGAAGATGAGTTTGGGATGAATTCATCTCTACTGGATGCGAGAGCAGATCCCATATGTTGGGCCTGCTGGGAACCTGAGAACCGTATCCTTATTTCCCCTGAGGAGGCAGTCGTTGTAACCCAGACCGAGCCTTGGCGGCACTAAATGGAGAAGAGATAGGGGCCAGTTATCTGTAGAGACTGCTGAGAGCGCGCACACACACACAGAGCTGAGCAGAGGTTCATATCCTTAATGTGACCTACTTTTCCTTATGTTACCTGGTGTTATGATAGCTTCTTATCTTCTGTCTGTGAGATGGCGGGGCATATGAGGGGAACTACACTGCTGCAGGTGCCGCCTTGAATGCAGATAAATAGAGGCAGAACAAACCAGCACACAATTTTCAAGACAGGCTGTTGGAAGGATATGTGAAAAATTGTGTAGCCATATTCAAGGGTGGAGATTCATTTTAGAAGTGACAAATTCAAAGCAGATATCTGTAAAGTTCAATTCTGGAATTCAAAGTGCTGACCTTGCAAAGCGAAACAAATGCTCAACGGTCTGAGGCACCACTGCAGTGTAGGATACACTCTCCATGACGGTGAAACAGAAAAGAAATGAGTCAAATGATGAACTTGGATTTAAAACTGTGTTTTATGCTGACTAATCATACAAAAGCAGAACTGCCATAAATAAAAATAAATAAATAACAAAAATATAAGATAAAACTAAATATTCATTCCAAAAACCCTCTTTTCTTTTTAATTCTTTTCAAAATTTGCCACATATTTTATGAACTTGTGAGAAATTTCTTTTCTTTTCTTTTTTGTTTCTGACCTGGCCACTGAAATCATTTGTTACATTAAGAATATGAGAAAAATTATAAATGGATTTGTCAGCATACCAAAACAAAGGGGGAGTTTTAGCCCTTGCCATGTTATCCACCAGCAATCATAAGAAACAAAGCAGCCATGCTGGCCCTCGTATAATATAGCAAACACAGCCTTGTCTGGATAAACTCAACTTCTTTTGTAATGCTAGAGCTGTATAGCATCACAGGACCATATGGAACACATCACACAACCAAAGCCAGATTTAAGTTTCTCTGAATTATGTCCCAACATAATTTCCTGTTAATCTCTCCCCTCATATTGCATCCTGTAATGACTTTGATCACAGAACCATCTTCTAATTATTTCAGAGTGATATATTAAAATTTCCTGGACCATTGACCAGTTTTGAAGCATGAAATAAACCCTCAGCCTTGACCCTGGTCACAAGGACACATGCCCATATATGTCTTGCTGTAGACATTCATAACTCATACTTTCCAAAATATGATGAGGAAAAACACTGCATTAAGATATACATCTGAGCGCAGACTAAACACAGGCTAACGATTTATCATGTAAATATTATGGCACAGCTGGAGCAAGGCTAATTCCTTTATGAAGAGCTGGGAAGTCGTGGCACAGTGGTGCATAAATCAACGCTGGACACTCATTCTGCTTCCCCCGCATGGTGTAAGTCTATATCAAAATTTAATACAACTAAGAATTCTGATAAGCATCAAAAAGACAGGAAATTAGATGTATGAGTTTGGTTCCAAACTAAGCAAAAGCCCCCCCCAAAAAAAAGAAGAAGAAAGAAAACAAATGGGCCAAACAGGCCCATTTGTTTGGTCATCTTAGAATCATTTGAACTCTGTTAGTGTGCCTGCAGTCTGTAGGACACAAAAATGAAAACACAAGCACAGAGATGCAGATACGCAGCAGACATTCAGCATAGAAACAAACTAGCTCACACACCGACACAGAGGCTGGAGTATGATGAATGATGTTTGAGCTCGGGAGGTTGCACTTCATTAGGGAGGAGGACAAATTTTGTGCCAAGCTCAGTGGTCTGTTTATCCTTACTGGTCTCAGACGAGCCAGCGGAGACAGTGGGAAACAATGCTCGGTGTCAGTCACAGGGGTGCATAACACACCCATGATTAGGCCAGACCCTACCAGACGCTCTTCACTGTATTGTATGTCACCCACAAGGGTCCATGAAAGTTAGATGGTCAGCACAGTGATGATGGATTACCTGTGAGGACTGGAAGTCAAGCTGGGTCTCGTGTTTCCTCCTATGTCCCATGTTTATTATTACATGCTGTGTGGAGTCATCTGTCAGCTGAGCTGCCTCGGGCAGTGTTACAGATACAGGGAGCTAGCACCGGCAGTGTTTGACTAATCAGATGCACCGGGTATTATGGTGATTATTATTGCTGCGCATGGAGCAAATATAGCTGCTGCTTATGCAGCTCTGTGCCACAAGTTGGCATGGGACCAACACAAATATAAAGTCTTGTTCACTCCATCATCGTACAGTAGATGTCCCAGATTGTTTGGAACACATAAGGGCATTTAGAACGTAAGCTCCAAATGCTTGTATGTGTCCTTGCTCTTCTAGCATCCTCTAGTTTCTTTTATGATGGTATGGCGGATCAGTGCTAGAGATGGTAGAACAGAGGCTCCCTCTCACTTGCATGTGACACCAGGAAAATGGATGGATCCTACTTAAACTGCCAGATATCTGGGAATATAAATCCATGAATTTTTAGATGCCATTTGGTACAGGTGCCTTGACATACAGACAGGTTGTGGCCGTTCTGGATGCCAAGATCCAGTGGCCCCTACAAATTTACATTAGGAGGAAAGACGGGTGTTAGTGGCCATAAATCACAAGTTTGTCGACCAGGAGGACTAAATTGGAATCTGCGTTTTAAACTTTGTTTTGCTTTTATTTGTTTAGGTTTAGGTTCTGACATTTTCTGGATTAAAATATGAGCATATTGTAATCCAGACAGATACAACTGAAAAAGGTCAGAAGGTTAAAAAAAAATAAAATAGCAGTGTTCAGCTAAACTAAATGTAAACAAAAATATAAAATAAACTAAATATTTGCTAAATATTTGTGTGACAAGCGCTTAATACCTATTGTTTAAATGACTTGTCAGCATCTATCATCTTCCCTAGAATGAGGTCTTATCTTGGCAAGTCCAGTGATCTACCGATGACCTTTATAACTAAAATATGACAAAGCATCTGGATGGATTCATTTCGGCAAAAGAAAGTAAACTTCCCTTTTTTTGTGAGAAGTGTAGCAGCCTTGTCTCCCTGGGCTCTGCTTGCTTGCTAGGTGGTTTGGCAGCACATTATGCTTCTGTTCCCCCTGTAGCAGCCACAACACAAATTATGTGTATAGTGAAACAGGTTTTCTGAGCCAGTGTTGCTGTGGAGCATAGTATCATTGAGAGAACAACAATGGCATGCAAAGTGGAAGTGCTCGTTCCCCTGACAGTGAACTGAAAAATGAAACATTTGCTCTATTGTTTGGTTTTCTCCACACAAAAGGCGGGCGGTGAAATGAAATGTTGGGAAGTACGGCCAACACGGTGTCTCTTGTCCCCTTAATGTCAACTGGTGAAAAGCATCACAGGCCAGTGTGGTTGGCGGATGATTACGACCGAGTCTCTGTAAACACATCGTGCTTCATGATGTTCTGGGATTGATGGCTGATGTTTTCAGCGGCCTCTCGCTGACATTCAGAGTTGTCAAGTGTTGTGCGGGTTTAAACTTGTTACTTTTGTTTATGGTCTTTTGTTTAATTGATATCACGTCTATGCATGACAATACAGGTGTATATTTTTACTGTAGGTACTCATGTGACCGTGTGTGTGCGTGCATGCTGTGTTTGTGTGTAGTTCTCATTTTATATGATGACTGAAGACATATTGGCCTCGGAGGCAGAGCAGTGATCACGCCCCAGCAGCTTGTCCGAATGGGAGGTCATAGGAAGTGTGTGTTATATTTAAGGACCTGTCAGCTGGTTTCCTGGTGACACCTCCTGCGGCAGCGGTGTCACCGCACCTAATGAGTCCTCTGGACTCCTGGGACGTTTTCACAGGGTTTAGTCCAAATAGCGGAAATGACTTGGCTGAGACCCTCTTCCCCTGTACCTTGCGAGGGCAAACAGGAGGCTGCACAGACTCAGCAAATTTTTCAAACACTCACGACAGAAAATGTGAATTCCCCCATGTTAGAATAATGGTCTCTGTGAAAGTGAGGTGACTTTGTGAATGTCACAAAAAAGTTTTGCACCTCCTGCCAAGAACTATCACCATGGATATCTTAAGGCCATCTTGCAATAGGAGTTCTAAAACCTTCCCTTATTTTAGGTGTGAAGTACATACCTGTAAAGTTTTCTGACTGCATTTTGTAAGGCTGTTATGCTTACATACAAACAGACAGTATAAAGACCTGTGAAAGTACACAAAACTACCTGAAAATGCTGTTTTTTATATTAGTTTCTTACATGTTTCCAGGTTCCTGTGCTCCAGAGAATCTATAGAGACTCTTTCTGCTGTTTGACATTCACACAGCAGCTATCATCCTCTTATGATCATCACATTTGTACATGTCATAATGATGGCTAACTTTATGTCTAAGGTTACACTTGTAGTGATGAGCCTTTAGAGAATTATTGTTTACACTTTCATTTAGCTGCTTTGATTTTATGAGCTTAAATACATTTTTTAAGCTTCTCCTCCACTTCGTTCCTCCAAATGCAGGCTAATTTTAATGCATGACTACTGGATGTTTAACTAAGCAGCTGTTAACAAACAAGCTAAATGTCAGAAATGTATTCTCAGCTTGAGTTCTCTGTTAAACAGTTACTCACCTCAGTGCTATTTACTATAGTATAGCTGTATAAAGGTTGGTGCAAACCACATTGATCATTTTCATCCAGAAGCAACTAGCACATTTCAACGTTTACTTTTAAGGCAAGAGTTCTCTATTTCCAGGTTGTTTTCCACTTTGACTACCATACAAATTGTAGTTGGAAAGTGTTTATAGACAGCGCACTATGTTCCATGCAAACTACGGGCGTAGCAATCTGCGAGTGACCAAAGGAATCCCAAGTAGGTTTTTTGCAACCAGTTGAAATCACATTTGCCCCTATTGAAGGGTTGTTGCCAGACGGTCACATACTGGTCTCTAGGTCTGTGTGACTGGGGCCTTATTCACTTGATCCCACATTGTCCAAAATTCTCCATATTTGTCATTTTGGCTGTGTGGCAGAAAATGATGGCAGCAATGTTAGCTAGCATGGTAAGGTGTGGCATTGTTTAGAGTGTATGTGTCATCTTCACTGTGGAAGACTCTAGCATTATATCAAGTATTATGGCCAGAGGCACGATAATTCCAAATGTTCACAAAAACTTAGCAGCTAGTGTGGCAGGCGCAGTCAAAAACTGCCATGCAACCTAATGCCACATTTTCAAAATTTACATATAACACAGATAGCCTAAGTATATATAGTATCGTGTACTACATAGAAGCATACTAACCACTGTCTTTTTTGTCTTTAGTATACATGCAGCCTTTCACGAGTCTTGCCACTTTGCCTCTAGACCTCTTTCAGCAGCACAGTCTCTGGCCCAGTAGTTCTTACTTTTACAGTGGTTCCATAAACAGTGCATGCTGTACTGAAAGGATGGTTGATGGTGAGTCCAGTATGTCTGGCACAACAGTCATTTTCTGCACAAAGTCTTTAAAATCTTATGTTCTGCCATAAGATGAATAGTAATCAAAGTGAATGCGCTGTAATTGTGCTGTATGTAAACATGAGTCACTGTCTGGAAGAATAAGTCTGGATGTCTGAACGAATGAGCTATTTCTACACATAAAGGAGGAAATGCACTTTATAAAATACTTTAAAAATCTATCAGAATAAAGGTTATATTAGCTGCTAGTTTAAAAAAAAAAAAAAGAAAAGAAAAACGCACCAGTAAAAATGAACAGACTCAAAAATGAGACACTGAGGTGTTGCCTTTTCCTTTCAGCTGCTAGTTTTCTACACCAATGTCATCAGGACATATTCTTTCACAATTATCAGTGATAGAAGAGATTCTCATTGAGATTAATTGCTTTTATTTGACAAGTCACAGAAACAGCAGCTGCAGCAGGGACGCATATCTCAAAAAGCACAAGTTACGGCAGCAACGTCACACGGCTCTCCGGTAATGTCGGCCTTTCATCTACCATCTTTGCTGACAGGAATATTTCACCACCACGGGTAGACTTAGACATAAAAGTATAATGAGTGGAGCAGTAATTACCTGATGCAATCTGAATCCAGAGCTGTTTTCATTGCTTCTTGCATGGTGGATGTATACCAACACCGCCACGATGTTTTTGTTTCACTCAGACGAGATGAAAAGGGGGGAACGCTCAGATATGATCAAATGGAAAAAGAAAAAAAAAATATGCAGGTCATTTATTGTGATATTCTCAGTCAGTGGTCT
The DNA here is from genome assembly GCF_007364275.1 of Archocentrus centrarchus. Classification (NCBI taxonomy): domain Eukaryota; kingdom Metazoa; phylum Chordata; class Actinopteri; order Cichliformes; family Cichlidae; genus Archocentrus; species Archocentrus centrarchus. The sequence continues at coordinate 14,663,071 of NC_044365.1, read as the reverse complement.
TGTTTTCGAATCTCTAAACCCAGACTGAAGGGTTGTTTCAGTTCAGGATGACCAGAACTGGGAATCTGAGAAGACACCAGAGTCGTGAGGCGGGTCACTCAAGGTCTACAAATGCTCAGCATATTAGTGTTCTTGAAGGTCTCAGTTTGCCTCCACTGATGCTTGAAATATAGAGTCGTCCTTTAGCGACATTCTTATCTGAAAAAAGGAACGCAAATAATATCAAATGACATTTCGTTTTCGCCTTTTGTCTTGTCTGTCACGTTGAAAAACTAGCGCGCGCTGACAGAGTGACCTTAATGGCTGCCCCGTCAAATCGGAAAAAAAAAACAAATGAAATGAAACAGCAACAGAAGGCAGGAGGAATTACAGTTAATAATTCGTTAGATGAGCTGGTGGTGAAAGACAAAAACAAGTTGAGATGTGACTAATGACTCACTGGTGGTCTGTATTTACTCTTAAATAGCTGAGCGCAGAAGTTTAGCGTCTCTGATGCTCCAGCGTTTCACAGCGGCGATGAATGGCTTCAGTCTGGTTAATGTATGTTGAAGGGTTGTTGTCAGAAGTGGGATCTGCTAGAATGAAGTCATCCGATAAACAATAAATTAGGGTTTGGCAGGGAAAGGTCCAGTGTTCACATGAACATTGCAACATCTGGCTTCCTCTTGAGTTAAAAGCAGCATGTGTGCGTATGTGCTGACATCTGTACGTCCTGCGAGAGGTCCATGGCTTAAAATCAACTTTGTATTCACTTCTGTCATAACATTAATATGGTGATTTACTTTCTTAAGTGCTGAAAGACAGAACAAATGGCATATTTAGACCTCAAATAGGCTGCAGTGGCAAAGGCGGTGGCTTCTCCTCTATTTCTAAGAGATCATTATGTAAAAAAAAAAAAAAAAAGTTATTAGTTTAAATAAACCGTATCCAGTATGGTTTTCAAAACAACTCCTTGTGTGCGACAGCCATAGCTGGAGACATGATGGTTTCATAGTGTCTGTCCTTCCTATGCCCATCAATCCCACTGTAATGATGGAAATCTCTCCCTGAGGAAATGTATTCATATTTGGCACACCTTCACTTGGACTGAAGGGTGAACTCATCACATATTAAGGTTACTGTAACAAAAATGGTTTTGGCCAGTACTCATGAATACATTATTCTAATTATGACAATATTTCACACAAATGTCTAATAGGATAACATTATGTTGAAGGCAAAGCACCACAAAGAATTAGGCTATAGTGTAGATTTATTTTCAAATATTATTTTTACCTTGAAACCATTATGAAAACAAGATAATCAAGAATCCCGGTTTTGCACTGATATTCATTCCTACAAGGTATTAGTGTGGAAAGAGATTCTTACATTAACAATATATAATTTAAATCCATTTATTTTCAGTCGACTTAATGAAGTTCAAATAAATCCACAAGAAATGCATAACCCCAAAGTCAGTAGGTAGTGTTAAACAAAGTGGTGATGAATAATGATGATCTCAGTAGTGACCAGAATAAAATAATAAAAAGCAGTGCCACTGTGATAGTTCTCCTTCTTTAGAAAAGAATCTGCTAGTTCCATTTCTTTTATTATTTTTTTTATGCTACTTTAAAAATTTGGGGAGCCCTTAACCAGAAAGAAAAACTACACACCAATTAAAGGTGCTTTCAAGTTAGGTCCCAGGACTATGCTACGTAGGCTGTGTGGCTGGCAGGGGTGGACCCAAACACAAGACGCACGAGACAGAACTGATACACAATTCAAGGTCAGACTTAAATCATCGATACACTCAAAAACCAAAAGGGAAGGCGCATGTACGTGCGCACACACACAGCAGGCAGGATACTCAGACAAGGACACAGCAATGAACAGAAGAAAACTGCGGGCTTAAATACACACAAGGTAACTGGGAGAGTGGAGACAGCAGGGAACAAGAAGTGAACCAAATGAAACTAATAACACAAAGGAAGCAAAAACCAAATACAAAGTGCAGGTAACACGGGACTGTCAAAATAAAATAAAGAAACATAACACAAACGGCCCAGGACTATGACAGGACCATGATATTTTTGCTTTGTTTTCAATAATTACATTTTTCCCAGTTTTTGCTTTGTGTTGTGTAAAAGTACCACTTTAATCTACTGGGTGCTTCATCACCCCTCACTGGGCTGACAGACAACAAGACCAAAGTGTTAAGAAATCTTTTTTTTGTTAAGCATTAAAAAAAAAGTAGATTAAGGTGCGTTCTCCTCCTTTTCTTCCTATTTTTTGCAATCACCAGCTGCCGCTGTTAAACACAATGTTTATCTGTAAGCCAAAAAGTGGTTTTCAGCTTATTTCCATCTTAAACAATGGTCATTTACTCACATAAATCTAGTTTTAACCAAGAATTGGTCATGCCCAAGATATGTAGAATTGGGCTACATTTCTGACAGAAATCAACTGCCGTTTGACATTAACTTTAAGCAGACCATCACTCCGAGCAATTACTCGCCAGCTAGATGATTATGGACCTCACACTTCACGTTCAGTGCAAATGTGGGTAATGCAGGATGGCGGATGGGCGGTTCCACCACCGGCACTGCAAATAACATTAGCCTTTTTATCCACTGCGTCATCAATCTCGTTGCGTCAAAGATGTTTTTCTAACTTTGCATTTTTACATCTTGGGTTACAGACTCAAAGGGATCGCCTAGTTTTTCTGTGGTTCACATTCAGTATTGCTTACACTGATAAAAATCTGCCCACAAACTGCCAAAGTACTTTAAACTGCCTTTGTGTTACTTCATGCTACAGTAAGATTCCCTTGGACCGCACACACACACACACACACACAGACTCACATGGTGTGAAAACAATACCATCCATGGTGTCGTGGTGAGTAATTATTGGATCTGACCTGTGAAATGACCAAAAATAATTACATTGCTTCAGACCTGCTGTGTAGTTGATGCACAGACACCAGGGTAAAGCCAGTTAGTTTATCTGTGTCTAACAAACCTACTAAATGTCATGTTTTTTTAAGGTTCTTTTGATACAGCAAAACAAGATTAATCAAGACATATAATGTCTGCTTAAATTAATAGGCTTAGTGGAGAAATCAGGACACTTAGTGCATGCGGCACGTATGAGCAGGCATCCAAGATGAATAATTTGAGCGGCCTGCCTGTGGCACTTAAAGAAGCTGAAGTGTGACTAGATGTGATGTAAAATTTAACAAACATAAAACATTCCCGCCACTGTACCTGCAAATAGTGTTATATTTATTTTTTTCTTTATATAGGAAAGAACAAAAACAACATTGTAAGAGGCAGCCTCATTATCTGCAGCAAGACAACGTATATAAATCAATGCAGCGCTATTACTTCAAATGTCTCCCGAGCACGTAGCTTGGATTAAAATTATAGGAAACAAATAACCCATCCTAGAGTTTATTAGAGACAGGCAGACACCCCGAATGATTTGGCTATGGAAACAAATGAAGTGATCAATGTGCATTATGTTTGTATGAATATAAACCACTGCACTCTGGTGGGTCGGGCAGGCTGCTTTGGATTAAAGTTAGAGAATGCATGCTGCGCACTCATTATCTGCCTTACAAGACACATTCTCACGCACAAATGCAGTGACACCTGCACGCACACACAGACACACACACACACACACACACACAAATCAGCAGAATGACAGCTGTAACACCAGTGTATGGCGCACTTGAACAATAGCGAGGGAATTAGAGCGCGAGCCTTTTATTGGGTTCATTAGATTGCACCTCAGGGCACCGTTTCCAAAATAAATAGTCATAAATTAATTAAAAGGTTTTAAACTCATTAAGATGTGTTTTTAAATAAATGTTTTGGTGCTGGACTTTATTTCTTTAAAACTAATCACATTGGGTCCATAAAGTAAAGCAAGATGAAATGTAACAGTCCACCGTGGTGCCGAATTAGACCAAATGTTGAGAAAAGCCTCGAAGCCTTGCCTTATAATACCTTAAGAGTGTTTTGGAATTGATACATAAACACTTTTTGTTGTTGTTGTTGTTGTTGTTAAAGGTAGTTATTGTAAGGAAGCTGAAGTTACTTCTTTATCTGCTCACTCCCAGTTCAGCCCTACCCTTTCCCACATCTCTGGATGCAGCCTTTTCAGTTGGATTAGACCAAACACAAACATGCACGCACCAAAAAGCCCCGAGCCATCCAAGTTTAGGTTGTCACTGGTGCAAGTGCTGATGAGATTACTGAGCGCCATAGACGAACTGTAATTCACAGCACAGATTCATCCACTTTTTGCTCTTCAAATCCTATATTAAGTCTATTTTTAGTGTTGCCAGACGACAGTCCTGAGACTTTACCTAAAATAGTGTTGTTGCCTTCACAGTGTTTGGGTATGACAGAATAAAAGCACATTACGAGATTTCCCAGTGTACAAACAGAGTATAATCACTAAACCTGTAATCTGACATGTTCTTACTCAAGAGAGTTTGAACGTGTTCTATTAAAAAGCTGTGATTGTTTGTTAAACTTAAAAGTGATCAAATAAGATTTATTTAACAACTGCTTTCTCTTAATAGGATTTCCAAGATTTTATTTTACCACTTGCGTAAATGTGAAGATGAGCTAGCTATGATTAGTTTCAGGAATGGATGGTGACAAGTGAAAGTTTGGTGGATGACTAGATCATATCTTCTCATTTCAAACAGTCTGTTTTGAAAGAAAACGACCTCTCTGACAGTCTTCAGATCAAGACTGAAAAAAAACACCTCTAGTCATTGGCCTTTTGGCTTTAGGTCTGATTTTCAGCTCTTATCTGTTTGTGAACAGTATAAATCTAAGTCTGTTATTTGGCTCAGAACTTTCCGTTTGCTACTTTTTTGTTGCTGTTTTTTGTTTTTTTTTATGTGTTTATTTATTTAAGGATATTTATAGATACCTTGCTGATATAAACGGGCTCTGTGTTAAAGCTTGGGCTGAAACAGGACTTTGCGCAGTGATGCAATAAAGAAATGGTGTTCAGATTATTTTAGTGCAAGGTATGCCTTCAGAGGATGCTACATATTTAGTTGTTTGTGTGATATACACTCACCAACCACTTTATTAAGTACACCTTGCTAGTACTGGGTTGGACCCCCTTTTTCCTTAAGAACTGCCTTAATTCTTTGTGGCACGGATTCAACAGGGTGCTGGAAACATTCCTGGGAGATTTTGGTCCGTGTTGACATGATAACATCACGCAGTTGTTGCACATCTATGATGTGAATCTCCCGTTCCACCACATCCCAAAGCTGTTCTATTGGATTGAGAGCTGGTGACTGTGGAGGCTGTTTGAGTGCAGTGAACTCATTTTCATGTTCAAGACACCAGTTTGAGATGATCTGAGCTTTGTGTCATGACATGTTATCCTGCTGGAAGCAGCCATCATAAGATTGGCACACTGTGGTCATAAAGACATGGACATGGTCAGCAACAACAATCAGGTACGCTGTGGTGTTTAAATAATGCTCAGTTGGTGCTAAGGGGCTGAAAGTGTGCCAAGAAAATATCCCCCACACCATTACACCACCAGCAGCCTGAAGTCCTGACACAAGGCAGGATGGATCCATGCTTTCATGTTGTTTATGCCAAATTATGACCCTACCATCTGAATGTTGCAGCAGAAATCAAGACTCATCAGAACAGTTTTTCCAGCCTTTTAATGTCCAGTTTTGGTGAGCCTGTGCAAATTGTTGCCTCAGTTTCCTGTTCTTAACTGGCATGAGTGAAAGAACTGTTGATCACTGGATATTTTCTCTTTTTTTGGACCATTCTCTGTGAATTGTGGGAAAATCCCAGATCAGCAGTTTCTGAAATACTCAGAGCAGCCCATCTGGTACCAACAACCATGTTATTTAAATGACCTTTCTTCCCCATTCTGATGCTCGGATTGAATTTCAGGTCATAGTGATTGTACATACATGCCTGAGAGCTTTGAGTTGGTGCCATGTGATTGGCTGATTAGATATTTGTGTGAAGAAGCAGTTGAAAAGGTGTACCTAATGAAGTGGCTGTAAGTGTGTACATTACAAAATAAATTTAAAAGAATAAAAGTGGTCCGTATTTAGCCTGATATAATTTTAAGAAAGCTATGTCATAGTTGCAGCATTAAAATCGTATCTAATGCTCAGTGCAGGAAAAAGCTTAAAGCCTGAACACTTTCCTGCATTGCAGCACAGTCAGGCCTTAGAAGATGGTGCTACTCACTTGGATTTCAGAGCTGTGACATGAGAACCTAGACGACTGCAGTGATTAAGGGGTGCTCAAAAGATTTAGTTACTCTTTTCCATCAACCTCTGACAGAACTACAGTCATGGATAGGTGGAGACCGCGAACGCCAGACTGCGAGGAAATCCAACAGCTGGGTTCTGACTCCTCTGGCAAGCACAACTGAATTAACCTTCAGTCTGCATTTGCACACAGAGATGGATCACCAAGAAGAGCTCCTGACCTAAAAGACAGTTTTGTCCAATTAATTTTTGGAATTATTACAGCTACTAGAAGCCCTGTTTTAGAGACTGTTGATTAAAATCTGTGTCCTTCATGAAATCGCTGTACTTGTTTTTACATCAGCTTACCTGCCAATTCTCTGTCTTGGCTTCTTGTCCATCATCCTGTCCTACCGGTTTGCCAATCCGTCCGTCTGTCTGTTAGCCTGTCATGATCACAAACAGCTGTACAAACACAGTGTCGTGCAGTCATGGGACTCTAAAGGGATTGCACTGGACCGATTAGCATCCATAATGAATTTTCTTCCCTAAGTCAGGATTTGAGCCATGGCAGTGATGAAGCATAGCACACAGTGGTGTAATCATCTTGGGAAACTGGCAAAATCCCAACACACGTCTAAAATGACAACTGCAAACAGGAAACGGAGGGAGAGCTGAAAACGGGAAAGAGAAAACGTGGTTTGGGAGAAGAAAAAGAAAAGAAACCACAGGAGCTGCAAGAAGGGATTAATAAAACTCTGCTGACAATCACAACAAGTCACCATTTGTGTATACTTAAGCCCACACATCAAGATCCAGGCTTCACATTCCGCTTTCTACAGAAGCCCATCTAAGTGGTTCTTTCCTTATGACCCTACTTGAGGCTGAGCACCAACACTTGAGCACCCGTCCTGATAATGATCAGTCCAAAATGTTAAAAGGTGGAGCTGGATGGAACTCTCTGGCTGTTTTTTTCCCCTCACTTCAAATAAAAATAGTAACTTTGTTCCAGATGCTTTTCTGAGGCTTATTTTGATGGATGAAGCAGAATCACCTGCAGCCCTGGAAAAGCAGGGTATGTCAACAGGCATGACCCACAGAGCAAAAAGCTCTACTGTTAAACTGAAACACTTCTTTTCAAACCGGTATTATCAGCATCAGCTCCTATCAGCATCAGTATCTGCAAAAGTTACCCCTATGAGTATGTGTACACAGTATAAGACCGTAGCCTTCAGGTCTTAACATTGAAACCAGTGCAAAAGCACCTTAAACGTGCATTCTTCTAAAGGCCACCTTTACTGCTTACATGGGAATTAAGAGGGAAAGTAGCTGCCAGGTGCTGCTGATCAAAGGCACTTAATGAACTGATCATCAGCTCCTCTATAAAGGAAGTTTGATGGTCTGGAGCTTTCAGGTGTTTGTTAACACTATGCCACAACCTTACCTGGAGTGGACATCCCACCAAATTCATCCCAAGGTCAGACCATGTAACGCTCAGAGCTACTGTACAGCTCAGACTTTATAGGCTTCAGTTAGCATGTTAAATGTTTAGGTTCATGACAGTACAATTAGAGAAAGACTGAACAGGTATGACTTGTTTGGAAGGGTTGGCAGGAGAACGCCTCTTTGCTCTAAAAGGAAGATGACAGCACAGCTTAGGTTTGAAAATTTGCATCTGAACAAATCACAAGACTTCTGGAATAATGTTCTTTAGACAGATGAGACCAAAGTGGAGATGTCTGTACAACAGCAGTACATTTGTCAAAAGCCAAACACAGCATATCAGCACAAACACCTCATGCCAACTCCACGGTGGTGGAGGGGTGATGATTTGGGCTTGTTTTGCAGCCACAGGACCTGTGCACTTTGCAGTCATTGAATCAACCATCAAGTCCTCTGAATACCAAAGTATTCTAGAGTCAAATGTGACGCCATCTGTCTGACAGCTAAAGCTCGGCTGAATTTGGGTCATGCAAGACAACAACAGATCGACAATACTGCAACAGCCCAGCCAAAGTTCATACCTCAGTCTGGTTGAAATGCTGTGGCAGGACCTTAAAAGTGGTGTGCATAAACAAATGCCTGCAAACCACAATGAACTGAAGCTACACTGTAAAGAAGACTGACATAAATAAAGTCAAACAAAAAAAAAATATTACTTCAGGTTATTGCTGCTAGAGGTGGTTCCAGAAACTATAGAATAATGAGATGCACTTATTTATTTTTTTCCACAGGCCTGCATAGAGTCCTTTAAAAACTTTATTTTTAAAGGTCCATTCTTTAAAACAGATGAGGGCTATTCTTTTAGCAAGCATAACTCAGGCACTAAATGGTCTATTTGTTGGGGACTATTTTTAGAAGTGGATTAATTTACATTTATTCTTAAGTAATTCCAGGAACAGGAAGGTGTTTGTGGCATTCTTTCAAAATAAACTAATGAAGATAATAGAGCCATCTGACACAGAGTACAACAGTGTGGTTCACTGATGTATTTTTAATAGTTTTTGGATGACAAAGTAGCTCTGTGGCACCGAAGAATAAACTGCAGCAGGCTTTGGCTTCATAAACAACTCTGTAAGATCCGTTCACTGTTGGTTTTGGGCTTTGAATGGGATTTGTTGATGGCATCTGGTTATAGTGAGCTTGTGATGACTCCCATAAACACGCTCTCTGAACTCCACTATTTATTTTCAGCATGATTCCGCATAATTAACACTGACATCCACTGATTACCTATTGTTCACAAAGCCCATATTCAGCTTTAATTAATCTGGCCAACAAATAAATTGTAGAAATTTCAGTTCACAGCGCACATAATTTGCTGCCAGAGGTGCATTCATCCCCTGTGACCCGAGAAGAGGGGATATACGGTGAATAGTTGCTTTTTTTATTCCTTGTGAGGAAAATAGAGCTTCAACAATGAACACGGGGAGTAGCCGGATCACAATTTACTGATGTTCTTTGTGATCTTTGCATTTCTGGGAAAAAAACAAACAAATAAAAAATGTAGGAATACATTTTTGTTGAAAATTTCAAACACATCATTATTTTTACTGCATTTGTTGAGCTTCACAACACCTCGTTGCTCAATCCGAGTCGCTGTGTTGCTGTAGACTCTCATATGTGTTATTTTTTTCTTAGCAGCAGCTATGGAAATGTTCTTCATTGTCATGTAAATTATGACAAATCCTTGCAATGCACACAATGCCCGCAGCTCCCCTATGGCCAACGCAAACTGTGTCAAGGCAGACGTCCTGCTCCCACTGAGTCCAGGCATCTCTTATGACACATTATCTAATCCTGACAGCAGCGTTCGCCTTCGTGATGTCGATAAACACCTGCATGTCACTCTATACGAACAACAGTCAAAGCTCAGAAAACAAAAATACAACACGGGAAATTTTACCTGCTCTACAACACTGAAACCTGAAGAAGGAGAAATGAAAGGTGGAAGCTTTTTTAAAATGATGGTGTTATGGCAGCGATAACAGTAAAATAATAATAACTAAAATGATCATCCCATGTGGGTGTTTATACATAATTACATAATGATAAATGAATAAATTATTTGGTAAAATTAGGCAGCAGTGGGATCAAATTTAAATTCTGCTGTAAGATTAAAATTCATGAATAGAATTAATGCAGCCAAATAATGCAGCTCCTTTTACTTTTGTTTAGTGGCGTTACGATGAGGGAAACGTGGATCCAGCAAACAGATTAAGTACAGTACAGTATTTCCTGATCCTCTCATTGCCTCGGGCTCCTTGCTTTGCTGCTGAATATGTGCATACGTTTAGCCAGAATAATGCACTTTTCCTTTTTTCTTTTTTTAATGTTTAGGATGTGTGATTGGATGAGAAAATATTCCAATTCTACTTCCTGTTAGGATGTTTAAGGATATATTTGTGAAGAGGTTCATTTTTAATAAATGCATCTTTCTGTAGTGTAACATCCAACTTATGTAACAAGAAAATAAGGCATTCCGCTTGGAATGACTCCTGTTAGTTAAAGTCTGCGCATGCGACAGCAAAGAATGACTCCTTGCTTTTTAGGGCTATAAGCACACATTTTGCAACGTTTGCAACTTCATTTATCTATGTGAATAAATTGCAAATGTTCGAGTAATATTAATGCATAACAAACTGGTACGGTGCCTCTGCTTGTTTAAGTGCCCTAGAAATTTTGCCACTTCTCTTTTCTCTGTTCTGATATCATCCCTTTCCTGCTAATTTGGGAGATCTGATTTGCCTGTTTAAAACAGCATTTGCATTTTTGATATCTTTGTTGATTGCTCTTTGCCACGTATTTAAGCCCTGGTACATGCTAGTCTCCCTGTTGCTGTCATTAGCTTGATTTAAAACTGTAATTAGACACATATTTCATAGATGCTATCATGTCTGATTAAAAAAAAAACATTAATCCAAATACTCTAGCAAATCAGACTGGGAAATTTTCAGCAAAGCATCTAGAAGATCAAGGAAAATGTCAGGGTTGTGCAGGCTGCGGGGTTTTCTCTCTCTCTTTGTTTTCCTCAGGTGGAGTGGTGGGCCACTCTGGGATCCATCCTCGGGTGGGGCTGCTCTTCCTGGGCTTACTGTCCCACACCTGCTGTGCATCTGCTCATTAAAGCAATGTAATTGAGGACCGTCTGGGGCTGTATTCGTTGGCCAGAGCATTGTTGCCTTCACGGTGGTAATTTGGACCACTAGTTTAGTGGTTTTCCCCATGTTTTTCCTGTGGTAATGTAGTAAAGCTATGTTTCTTAGTTCCCGGCCTGGAAATGCTTTGTTGTTTCCTAAAGCCTTACCTGTGCTCATGTGGGAAGTCTGGAACTCCCAGCTAGCCACCACCAGCCTTTGTCTCACCCTCCCAGCCAGCCTCTTCCTGTGACTCACCTGCCTGCCCACCATCCACCAATTCTCCTTTCATCAAGCACAGATTCCAGCCACCTTCCCTGAATCGTTAATTCCAGCCTTGACAAGTGAGACAACTGAATGTCTTCTTCCTAATCAGCGTAAATCAATCACCCGATAATACCGGCAGATTCTGACCACTTCTCACATCTCCTGCAGACACCGCCAGAACTCCCAGAGAAATTAACCCCCATGTCTCATAATAACTATTGTTTGCTGGAAATAAACCTGAAAAACTTTATATAGTAGTAGTAGTTTTTACTTCTGCAGGTTCCACGGGATGTGGGAAAGGTGTAAGGTGGGCTTGCTGGGATCTGTGGTTAATGAAGGAGAATTGGTGGAGAGTGGGCAGGCAGGTGAGCCACAGGTGAATCCATTGATTCACAGGAAGAGGCTGGCTGGGAGGGTGAGACAAAGGCACATGGCCAGCTTGGAGTTCCAGACTTCCCACACAAGCACAAGTAAGGCTTTAGGAAAACAGTGAAGGATTTCTGGGCTGGCAAACTTCTGTCCTAAACCTGCACCCTTCAAAATGCGTAACAGCCAAATGTACATACAGTTTACATGTGTTAACTTGTTACAGCACGAGTATCATGTCTTTTCTGGCTGCTGGTTAAAATGTACACCACAGAGTGTTGATTAGAAAGTGCTCTGCAGTGAGCTACAGCACCCATGCCTGTAGACACAGCTGAAGTTACTTGACAGGAAATTCTTCACATCCATCCAGTGTCCCTCCTGTATTTCTTTCTCTTGTTTTATTTTTGATGTGGGGGTGGATAAAGGTTTTAACTGCATTTAAATTACCTTTAATATATACTTTTCACTTGTAATAAAATGATAGAATGATTTTTTTGATAATTACAAAATCATATCTGAATTTATAAACACTTATTCTTAACTTATAAATGCGTAATTACCTCCATCAAGGAGGAAAAACAAGCACGTGTAAGAATTTGAGCAAGTTTGACAAGGCTCAACCTGTTATGGCATCTCCAAAGCAGTGGTGAACCTGTGACGGGGTCATGGGTGGCCAGGACTCACTGATGCATGTAGGGAGCGAAGGCTGGCCCATGTGGTCCGCTCCAACAGATGAACTACTGTAGCTCAAATTGCCAAAAAGTTCATGCTGGTTCTGATAGAAAGGTGTCAGGATACACACTGTATGGGTTGCATAGAATGCAGCCCAGCATCAGAACTGGATCACAGAGCAATGGAAGAAGGCGGCCTGGCGTGATGAATCACATTTCCTTTTACATCACATGGATGGTCGGCTGCATGTGCATCACTTACCTGGGGAACACCTGGCACCAAGATGCACTATGGGAAGAAGGCAAATAGGAGGAGGCAATGCAATACTTTGGACAATGTTCTGCTGGGAAACCTTGGGTTCTGCCATCCCTGTGGATGCTACCACTGCATCCACATGGATGCTAGGATGCACGCTACGATCTGCCTCTTTTGCTGCTTATTACATTATCTGCTCTAAATAGAAGCATCTGCTAACTACCTAGAAATGTAAATTTAAAGAAGTCTGCTGGCAGTCAGTCTGAGTTATACAGAGCATCAGTGACACAAACGCAGTCTCTCTATTTACATTTAGGCTAAATAGTCACTTGTTTAGCACTGCCTGCTCCTCCTAATCCCCTGTTTGTTCTTTTCCTCTTACATTTGCATCCATTTGAATCACTCAGACTGTAATATATTTCTGTGTCACACCCCGACATTGCTGAAAGAAATGGAGGAGACTGTCTGCACTGTGCGGCTCTCTGCTGGAGCAGCATTTAGTTATGTGTGGTCATTATTCTATGATTTCATGGCATACTGTATAATGCGATTCCCATGACCAGTGCTGATTTTTTTTTGCAGGTACCATGCAAAACATCTAACATGCAGAGCTGACAGATGAACCTAAATGGAAGACCCCTTCAGCACACAGTCACTGCTCACTGTTGTATTTCGTGCTAAACTTTCCATTATCTGCTTCCTGTCCATTGGGACATACTTTTCACAAGTGTTCATGTCCTACTTCAAATGCCAACAGGATGACTCTGTCACATAGCAGGAATTTGGGAATGGACCCATCCTGCTCTTGCAGCGTTCCCCTTTTTTGTTTAAATTGGCACAGGCATCTCCTTACTTTATAGTTTTCTATAGTGCAGCTTTAACCAGGACATTCTTTTTTTTCTTTTTTGCATGACTTAGCACACATTCTCCACCTGTCCTTATGCTAGCATTTGGTGTCTCTTCAGTTAAATCCTCTTTTTCACTGCGGTCACCCATCTGCTCTGTCCAGTTTCTGTGTTTCTAGTCTACATCCTGTACAAACTAATGAGCCTGAGATGCAGATTCCATCATCTGTTGCAATCTGCCACTAGGGCACTAGAAAAAGAACAAAAAATTATGCCACTTGGACCCAAAAAGGGGCATCGGTTGGGCAAATTTATAAGTTTGATGTCAGTTGTGAAACAAATAGAAGTCGATTTGCACGGCCTGGTGTTTTTGTGGTGCAGCTGATAGGTCCCATCCAGCGGTGGGATGACTCTGTGAAGTGCAATATTAACAAACCAGGGAGTGACTGCCAGTGATGGCCGAACAAAGGAGGCGTCTTTAACCAAAGCAAATTAATTTTGTATTTTTTTCTTTTTCCTTTTCTCTTTAGTGAGACAGTAACATAACAAAAGAGCATACAGCAGTTTAAATCTTTGTTTGATGACCTCCACTAAGCTAATTCCCACAACAGAAGTCAACAATAGAGATCACTCAGACAAATCTCATTCGGTGCCATAAAAGCAAAAAGAAGGCAAGAAAGGAGAGACTCTGAGGACTGCTGCGTGCTACTGTGGTGGTTAAAAGTTGTGTTCATTTACAGTGAAGCCTCTAGCAGCTTTGATGGGTGTTTTTCTAAGCTTATCTCTTTGTGGCCCAGGGTGTCACAAACAGGAAGTCTGACCTGCAGGGTGAGTGTGCTTCTGCGAGTGTAGTTTGTGTGAAGGCTGTGCGGTGAACAGAGGGAAGCTTTGCTGTGAAAGCAGCAAGTGTGAGTGAGTCTAACATCTGCATGACATGATGGGTTCGGATGAGACGTGGGCCTATCTTGTGTCTCTGTGTATAAAGTCAGGTTTCCATCTAGACTTAAAGCAACTTTTGACAACATTTCCAGGTAATGTGCATTTGTACTGTGATGTGAAGGGTTTGGAGTTGAACTGCTGAGATAATGAGCTGATGATCCAGCCCAGCTGGGTGCCATTTCTTTTGCAATGAGTTAACTACACTGGGGTTTAAAATAAGTTACAACATGTTTTCTTTGTAGATTTGTAAGTTTGAGAAAATACTTCAGCTTAAAATATTAAGTCATAACCATGAAAGGTAAGGCTATTTGGTGGACTCTTAAGCAGGAACCAATACAAGACAATTTCCAGTTCTAATGATTTATTGGCAAGGATTCAGGAATTACAACAGAAACCTGCATCAGGGGAGTCACGGGGACCCTGTGTTCGTAACTCAGGAGGGTAACTCTGGTAGACAGGAGGAGATTAGTCCAGGCAGTGTTAAGAGCAGGTAACTGGTTATTATGATCGGGGTGAGTTCTTACTCAGAAAATCCAGAGAGAAAGTGGTGATGGGAGTAACTGGTCAGAGGTCCTAAGGCAGACTGTTCAGCCATCTGAGAGTTACGTTCTATTATTGTCGACAATCTGGAGGATAGTGGATGCTTGAGCTCATCCTTAAGTACAGTGATGACCTTGATGATGAACAGGTGCATTGGCTGAAGAGTGGGAACAGGAGACTCCACCAGCAGGCAGAGCCCAGGGCAACCCCAGCCTATCTTTACCTGGAGAGCAGCGTGAGTCAAGAACACAGGCCTAGGACATACTGACTGAGGTCCACCTTCATTGAGGATGGTCCTCTCCATAAAAGTAAATGTGTCTCAGATGTTAAGGAACAAGCAGAGCAACCATCTGTGAGTGAACACTTTCTTCATTAGCTTCTTTTTTTAGTTTTACATGTGTCTCTTTGTAATTGGAAGAATTAGGTATCCACTGTAAAGCAGCACAGATACAGCTCTTATTCATTCTCTAATATGCAGCTATCATCGTTCTTTCACAGCCCTGCCCCTCACAACATTACACAAATCTCTTCCACGTGTCCGAGCGCATACTTTCAACCAAGCTTGTGAAAGGAAAGAGTTATTTTCTAGTCCAACTGACTTCCATGAAAGAGCTTTAAGCAACACTGTGAAAAGTTTTATTGTTGTGGTAGACTTGAATATGAAAGACAATATGGGGAAACACATTGCTCAGGAAATGAACACTTGGTTACCTGATGTTATTATGGCAACGAGAGCTGAGTATGTAAACCGTGTCCTCAAGACATCTGCTACCTTCAGGCTGCAGGCGTGAGGCAGCCTGCCAGTGTTAATCCATGTGTGAGAATGAGATTTTGATATACCTGCCATTTCCTCGTATGTCTCTTCTGTTCTAACAGTAATAATTCTCCAAATTGAAAATGTGCCCACGTCATTTGTGGAGCCTGTTGGGATGATTTTCATGTAATGTAAGGCAAAGCTGGGGATTTGTTGCTGCTAAAGACTGAGCTGGTGGCTCTGGTGCAATTGAATGAAACTGTAATAATATGGGCAACAGTAGAGTGGTGCATTTTCCTGACAAACATGCAGCTAAATTTGTGCATGAAGCACTGTTTCCATTTTCCAGACTCTTTTTGTCTTCTCTGTCTCACATCTCCATTGCAATGAGACAAAGAGAAGGCCTGGTAGGAAAAGGCACAACAATGGCTCTTTAGACAACTCAGTGACAAAGGTGAAGGTTAGGTCCTGCATTTCATATAATTAGGAAATACTGTTTATTATAAAGTGTGGACTCTTCAAAGTTACCCAGCTGATACCTGCTTTTTTTACATAATTAGACCGAGTTATCCATATCTCAGTAGTCCCAACAAAATGTGACAGTATAGCACTTTTTAATCAAGTGAAAACTGCAAACTTAAATATGTTGTATGGCCTGAAACTGGCATCTGTGATTGACACCAGGTTGATGGGGTAAAGCTAACACCAAAGTTTTTGCTGGTTTGTAGAGACAGCTGAGGTGATTACTGTCTAAGTGTGCTACATGTGTACAGTTCTCTACTCGCTGTGTCTGTCACAGTGTGTTAGCATGCTGGATAAACATATCTACATTTTGTTAGGTTAAAGCCAAAAAAAAAAAAAAAGAAGAAACTAATCTAGTCCAACTCATTGATTGTCTAGTTATCAAGAAGAGGAGGGCTAATAAGAAGCAAACCATCTTCTCTAATAGCCCGGTAATAGGCAGTTATTACCCTGTTTGAGTTCTTCATTGACAGTAATGAGGCTAGAGCTATAATCAGTCCATAAGGCAGTGTGGAGCCCTGGCACATACAGCAACAGTGGAAAAAGATGGAGGGAGGAAAAAGACAGCTGAGGCTCAAACAATGCCAGTTGCCAACAACACATAGGCTTTAGGGGGAAGTTAATTCATTCCCAGAGGATGTATCACGTAACATCAACACACACTGCTGTAAACCACTGATAGCTCAGTGGGACGGATACAGAATGGCACATAAAATGTAGGGGAATTTAGGCTTTACCACCTGCAATCCCTCAAGGCATCAGACTGATGCCATAATGCAGAGCTGTCCCACTCAATTTAAAAACATTGTAACAGGACGGACTCGGTGCTCACGGGATTAAAGCAGGAGGCCTGGCAAAACAATTAGATCTATGACTGGATCACCAGTCTTTACGTGTAAGCTGTCAGGATGGACAGATTAAATGTATCTACAGTGGCCCAGATTTGATCCTCAGTTTTACTGTAAGTGTAGAAATCCCACCAATCCAAGTCCAACAAAAACATGGCGCTCCAGTTGTAGGTGTGTATCTAGGTGTGTGTGAGTTTGGTGAAAAAACAAAAGGAAACAAAAAGACTGAGTGAACTCATGTGACTAATCTGGATATGAGACAAAATATTCCTACAGTGTGTCCAGTGTCAAAATATTCCATGGCATTTTATTCCAGGACAGCCTGCTCCAGTTTGGAAGCGTGGGAAAGCAAAGCTGTTGTTTGAATGAGGCCAGACGAGTCAAAGGGCCTGCGAGGCTTGTTTCAGAGGCTTCTGTGTGTGTGTGTGTGTGTGTGTGTGTGTGTGTGTGTGTGTGTGTGTGTGTGTGTGTGTGTGTGTGTGTGTGTGTGTGTGTGTGTGTGTTTTGCAGCTGCAGCTTCACACACAGTCAAGCCTGGATATCCAATAATATCATCCAGAGTTATAAAAACAAGAGCTGTGTTTCAACCTACGGTGTGTGTGTGTGTGTGTGTGTGTGTGTGTGTGTGTGTGTGTGTGTGTGTGTGTGTGTGTGTGTGTGTGTGTGTGTGTGTGTGCTTGAGTGCTCATTATAAAGCTCTGTAGATGAGCTCATACTGTAGCTTTCTTCCAACTGTCACCACACACTTGTAAAGACCTGCTGACTGAAGGCTCTCAGTAACAAAAGCTCTCTGATTCCTGCGTGAAGCCTCTCATAAAACATCAATACTTCATTAAAAGCACGGGAATCCTGTGCCGCTCCAAGGTAAAACATGCCACCCTCTTGATTGCTAATGGCTGGTAAAACAGGAAATGAGTTCTAACTGATTCAGCTTTGCTGCTGCTGCAAATGGGAAACACTGTGCAAACATGGTCTAAATTAGTGTTGCCCTCCTATCCACACAAAAGAGAAAAAAATAGACAAATTTCACTCAAAGTTAAAAGATGAAACTGCCAAAATATAATTGGCACCAGCTTTCCTCTGTTCTAAATGTAACAGAATGCTGCTTTTGATTTTCAGTGCTATTTGAAATGGCATGGGCAGCAATATTGTATTATTATGTAGCTCTCCATCTTGAGGCAGCCGCTGCAGTCAAGAACCTTTTGTAACAGAAATGCCCACACTTTCAATGGGTAGTTTGTCTCTTCTTCAGCTGTTAGTCTCAGGTTTGATGGGAGCCTTCCCCCAGCTGGAGTTTAGGCTCTTTTTTACAGATGTCCGGTTGTATTAATTTCAAGACTCAAATGAGTCAGTTCAGAACAGGCCAGTGTTTTCTTCTCAACCGGTTTTTGTGCGTTTGGATGGTTTTTTGGAGGACATTATCCCTTTGGAAGAGCTGGTGACTGACACAAAGCTTTCCAACACTGAGACTTTTGTTTTGCTCTAGAATCTTCTGAGTTGATGCTCCCAGAAGTATTGTATTTTGTCAGTATTCATTTTAGCAATCTCCAATCACTCCTAGGTGTGGGGGTTTTCCTGGGTTTTGTTTGACTGAGCATAGTTTAATCCAGAAAGTGATTTATAGTGTCGACCAGGAACTGCTTATGGTTTTTTTCCAATCATTTTGATTATTCTCTTCAGTCAGTTTTCCTATTGCAGCTGCAGCCATTGACCAGAGCTATGGAGCTTAAACTACCAAATAAAAAGCTGTGGGCAGAGGTACCTCAAGCTTCTGCCTGAAAATGGTCTCACAACTTTAACTTGACCATGACTGACCATTATTTTTATATTTTCCTTCTCTCTTTAGACAGATTTCCTTTTCTTCTTCTTTACTATGTCCAGTGTGGGGTGTACAGCTCATAGACTCTTTCAATTCTTCTTTAAGATGTCTACAATTAATTATTTAATAATCCTGCATATAAGACTCTCCAAATAATTTTTTTAAGTAGTCAGCAAAAAAAAAAGAACTAATATCTGCCTCTTCTGTAGGTCTCTCGTTCTGCAGATGAACTCCAACTTCAGTGACTGAGACTGCCGCTGGCAAAAATAGTCAGCAGTCTAATCAAATATTAAGTCTTGTTCTGAGGAGAGCTCCCGGAGAGTAGACCAAAGGCTACCATCACCAGCTGCAGTCCAAAACAGTGGAGCTGGAGCGTGTCCGCAGGACTGGAGACTCAGCTGGAGCTTTCAGCTGAATGACAATGACAGTTATTTTTCACCACTTCTAAAAGTTAATCATTTAAAAATAGGTATTTTTCTAGGACATAAGGATAGATAAGGATAGAAAAGCAGAAATTCTGCTCTTTTCACAGCTTTGTTGGTAAGCCAGAGACAGGCAGATACGTATGACAATAGAGCGGGATAGATGTAAAGTAAAAGAAAAGCAACACGTTCGGTCACATCTTTGTGATGTAATAATAAAGTGAACTTCAGTAAATGTTGTTACATTTTGTCCCCAGGCTAAGCTGATCTAAACATCTCATGGCTGCAGTATTATAGTTAAACATGTGCCTTTATAGTGTGCTGATTAAATGGGGATAATCAAAGTGGGAATATTTGTTCTGACTTCCAGAAAAGGTGTGCATTTATTTTTACACAGCTTTCTTGGTAATTTTATTACTCCTCATTTTGACTGTAAATAGATGACTGCTTCTGCAAGCCTCATAAATAAAATTACTTTGACTATAATTTTTTTGTGTGTACAATGGGCATGTGTCTCTGTGTTACCGCTCTCTCACGCACAAATGCACACATTCTCACTAATAAAGATCCGAGTGCTTGTAAAACACTAGTCAGGGTTTATTTTGAGCCTGCAAGGGAACCCTAGCAGTCTGAGAGGTGAGAAATGACATAACACACACACTCACAATGTTATCGTTTCCTCCTGGAATCAAGAGCAAGGATTGTTGCATACAAATGAGAGGAAATGATTAAGATAGAGATAACTTAATTTGGCACGTGTGTGTGTGTGCGCGCGTGTGTGTGTGTGCGTGTGTGTGTGTGTGTGTGTGTGTGTGTGTGTGTGTGTGTGTGTGTGTGTGTGTGTGTGTGTGTGTGTATAAACGATGAAAGCTAAAAAAAACTCTTATTGATTGGAAACTGGAAGGATACTTGCATATCAGTATTGATTCTTTTTTGTGGTAAATGTAATTATTCTGTCACACAAATGCACGCGTGCACACACACACACACACACACACACACACATTCTTGTGATGTTAGTTATGGGCATTCATACAGCCAAATTACAGGTGGATACTAATACACTGGCGGGTGGTGGTCCTGCAGGAGGATGAGCATGGCATAGATCAAATCATCGAATCTGTTAGTTTTCAAGAAAGAGGTGGCTGTGGCTCTGGAGGTAGAGCAGGTCATCTACTATTCAGAAGGTCTGTCTTTTGTGTCCTTGGACAAGATGCTGAACTGAGAAAGCACTTAGATGTAGAAAGTGCTTGTGTGATTGTGTGTGTGAATGGGTGAATGAGGCTTGCTGTATAGTAGAAAAGTGCTATATAAGAACCAGTCCATTTACCATTTACCAAAGTTAAGAAAACACCAATAGCTGTAGATTGACTTTACTGTAAAAATAGGCCTTAATGAGTACCCACACAGGAAGCATTTGACAGTGATGTGGCCACCAGAGACCATAAAACGTGACTTGAGTCGAAATAACCGCTGGCGACAGCAAAGTGGGGGGGTCCTGAGTTTTCTCAACTTTGAGGAGAGAATTATAGTGACTCCCAGTGTGAACAAGGAATATAACTGATTTACATATGGCAGGGTGATAAACTCATTAGAGGCAACCAGAGCCAGGAAAGTCCACTAGCACCATCAGCAACAAAGCAATGTGTGACAAGCATATCACATCCTGTTTGGACGCTCCTTTGGCCTAACTGTTAGCATTACAGCACCTTGACGCACATATTGGGTCCAGTTCCAACCATTGTGTTCTCTGACCACAACCTTCTCATGTTTCTGACCCAGATGCAGAACTGCAACCAACACCATGTGCGCTGGTCTTTGCTGCTTTAACGTTTCAACACTGAAATTCTTTATAATAAAGACTTACAAAACAACATGGTTTGATGCTCTCTCCAGGCCTTGAATCAGACATTGTTCATGGTGGAAAATGGTTGATTTTGGGTGAGGGGTATTATTACGGTCCTTGATAAATGTGGCAATTGTTTTTATTTATGACTCTTCCTCCTAGAATCTCTGTGTGTGTGTGTGTGTCTGTGTGTGTGTGTGTGTGTGTGTGTGTGTGTGTGTGTGTGTGTGTGTGTGTGTGTGTGTGTGTGTGTGTGTGTGTGTGTGTGTGTGTGTGTGTTTGATGAGATGAGATGGGTGGATTCCAGTCACTGGCCAATTTGATCATTTTAGTGTCTTTGCAGTTAAAAGCTCCAGCTGACAGCCACCTTTTCCTCACCTCTTTCACACCCAACAGTATATATAATGTATAATATTATATATTGATCATACACTGTAAACACTGAGCACTGAATTGTGGTTTTCCCCAGGAGGGAAAAAGGTCACAGCATTTTATTTGTTTCTATCAGCTGGCACAGCATGTAAAACACCGGGACACACCCACACAGTAATTAACACATAATACACCAGCACAGGCATAAATGGATGAAAAAGAAAAGAAGTGAGGAGTTAGAATGAGCCAAAATCCAGACCTTAAGCCAACTGAAAGGCTGTACCATAAATAAATGCTGTAAACCTCAATGAACTGAAGCAACATTGTAAAGAAGACTGTGCCAAAACTCCTCCATAATCATGTAAGAGACTGATAAAGTCAATAATTACTTCAAGTTATTGCTACTAAAGATGTTTCTACAAGCTATTGAATCATGGGGCATACAGTAGCTAGCTTTTCTCAGGACTGCATAGATTTCTGTGAATGTTTTTCACATGACTGTAAGTGTCTGATGCTCAAAATGTCCTGTGGAACGACATGTAATTATTAAAGGGCATTTCCAGCCTATTCCTATATATAAAAGGAAATTATTTAAATATCTATGTCAGCAGGCAGATAAAGACTTGCTGGATTGGGCAGTGCGGGATGGAGCTGAGTTCAGTTTATACTGTGTGGATCCGCTAACTTTTTCAAAGCAGAAAATCCATATAATGAAATCCAAAGTTTGACAAATACTGTCAAGAAGGAGACAAGCAGAGAGTGAGTCATAATGCAGCTACGTTGTAGCTGAATGTCAGGACTCAGGGATTTTATGGTATGGCCATCACTGAAACGTCATCAAACAATCATTTCAAGTATGATTTCGGTGCAGTTCCTATTCAGCTTTTGTTATTCTTCTCTGGACAATTAATGCACCTGCTTTCACCAAGATAAAAACCATGCTAGAGGCTTATCGCAGAGAAGAATAATTACGCCAGAGTCTCTGCCTGAAAATATAAAAAAAAAAAGATGGGGGGGGATTCTGGCATTGCGCATTTCTCTTTCCTTTTCACAGCTTTTAGACATTTGTACCATCCACTCTGCATAATGTATCCAGTACTGATGATTTTTCTAACGTAACTATTGGCCCTTTAACCTTTACCCGAAAAAGTTTTTTTTTTTTTTTTTATTTCTCTGATTTTTTTTTTTTTTTTTTACAAAGACATTTTTCTAATCATTAAGCAACTACAATATACAAGTGATTATCAGCTCTGACAAAGGGAAGGCAATTTTGGGGATGTGTGAAAGAGAGAATGGCTCATATCAAAGCAGAGACAGTCCCGAGATGACAAATGAAAATCCACTGAGCGTTGTCGGCTCTGCTTTGACAGTCTGTGATGATGACAAATTGATTCATAAATCAAACCTGGTTTCCAACAATGTCTTCAGCGGTCAATCTAATGGAAGTATTTTCGTTTGCAGCAGACTTTCAGCATGTCTCAGCAGGACACTTTATTTTCACCCCATGTGGAAGCTATTCATCTAAAGGGAAGAACGATAATGATTTTTAGTGCAGGAAGAAAGCTGTCATGTCATGAATTAAGATGCGGACCTAACCAGAATGTGAAGTTTGGGGTGGTAAAGCATCTTTGTCTGGAACCGAGTTCACACTGTGTGGATAAAGCTAGATTGTAATTCCAGATTGCTCACCAAGAGACCCTGCAATGGTTCCAAATTCATCAATTTTCAGATATAGCTTCGCAAGGCACAGAAGGCTTATCAAAGTAGATTTCTCCACATGTTCAAGCAACATGTCTGTGGCTGCAGTCAGAACATGTACATAATAGCTTTGGGAGCTGGTTGCCTTTTTAGGTCTTTAGCAAGAATACTAGAACAAATGTAAACAGAACAATTTATGTGTTTTGCTAACTGTTCTTTGTAAAGGTTTAAAACATTACAGCCAAAATCCAAATTCTGTTAAATGGTACACAATCAGGAAGTCAAACTGGCATAACATAGCTGCAAATACTGTAAGTGCAGTAAACACTTTTCCAGAGGGAAGAGAGTGGTGCGGTGACTAGCATTATCACCTCATAGCAAGAAGATTCTGGGTTCAAATCCAATCTGTGTGAACTTTGCATGTTTTCCCTGTGCCTCTCCAGGGATTCTGGCTTCCTCCCATAGTCCAAAGACATGCACATTAGGTTAATTGCCAATTCTAAATTGGCTGTAGGTGTGAATGTGAGTGTGAATGGTTGGTTGCTTCTCTGGGTAACCCTACAATAGACTGATGACCTGTCAAGGGTGTACCCTACCTGTCACCCTATGAAAGCTGGGATAGGCTCCAGCCCAACTGCAGCCCTGAACTGGATAAGTGGAAGAAGATGGATGGGTGTTTGTCTTGAATGAAATAAAAAAAATATCCAAAATAAGTTGTGATGACCCAGGTTTTAGGAAAGAACACCACCTCTTTCAATTGAACTGCTACATGGTTATAGGAGCAGCTCAATCTGACCAATGGATCATGTCATTCTCATTAATTACAGGCTATGTGTTGCTGATTTAGCTCAGTGGTTTCCATATAGCCTATAATTTAATCAAAAAAGCTAATTGTAGGCTAGAACAAAGACTCCCCAATGGAAGCGTAACCTTTCCAGCCTGATCATTACTTTCAGTCATTTCATTTTTACCAGAGTGAACACAAAACAACACTCTTTAGGAAAAGCTTCAGTTTCCATTAGAAATGACTGTTATCAAGAAGCCAAAATTGCACCCCATCCTCCCTGCATTCATCCTCTGCTGTAACTGCTATTGCATTTGATTTTAAAATATTGAATGATGTGGCACCTATCCCCAATGCAGCCATTTGAGGGTTGAGGGGAAAGAGACAACAGAGAAGAAAAGGCCCTTTCTGCCATTTCTAATATAAGGGTCTTCAAGCAGCTCAGCTTGGGCATAGAAAATAGAGGGTCCATCAGCCACCAGCTGTTCATCCCCTGTCTCACCCCCACCAGCCACAATGAGGTGATGATTCTCAGCAGCATCTTGTATTCCCAGGCATTCTGCTAAACCTCACTTCTCAAGTTAGAGGATCTGCTGCTTACTGCATTTCATTCCACTGTAAATAGAAAGCAAAGCAAGTAAAACAAAAGCAAATCAGAAGAAGCCCCATGTACAGTTTTTACATGGGGTTTTTAACCAAAATAAAGTTGCAAACTGCAGAGAGAGAGAGAGAGAGAGAGAGAGAGAGAGGACAGGAGGGATGATGGCTTTTCAAGTTTTTTATGAGCCAGTTGATGTTGCTTCAGCAGTGACAAGTTGTTTCAGAGGCTAAATGGCTGGCAGTTTTTTCAAGTAGCAGAATTCCCTGTGGTGCCTCTCATGTCTTATCATTCCTCTCCTACTTCCTTCCTACCCATACTCTCCACCCCCCACCCCCCTTCCTCCTCCCTTTGCTGCCTCTGTCTTTCCCCTCCTGTATTTTCTTCTCATTTTCTGTCCACATCGTCTTCCTCGTGCTTTCATCACATTCCAGGGGGTTTCATTTGGCTGAGTCTACATGGAGAACGAGCTCTTCAGCTAAGGAGCAGAGGAGTTGTGGAGTGCAGCGAGTGAATTGCAAATGGGTGGATGGATAGAGACTGAATAATTAAAAGAAACTGAGGCAGATGGGAGTGCTTTTGAGCAATCTGACAGCTCTCAAGTTCGATTCATTTTATAGTAAGTGTGATTCAGGGATTCAGGTTGCTATGATAGTATGCATGAGAGCTTGTGTGCATTTACATACATATGCATTGCTGTGTGCACTCAAACATCCGTGTCTAATTATTGTCCAAGCGTGAATGGGCAGGCAGATTCTCCCTGTTTGTTTCCACTCCTGCGTCCCTGCAGCTAAATCTGATAGACACAGACAAAACCGCCTGCTTGCCTGAGGTATTCAAATGGCTCTGGTGAATTGAATGAATAATAGATGGTGATTGTATGGGGTGTTTTGTGTCTTCGGTATGATAGGGGATGGTGACAGGAAATGGGGCTGTCTAAAGCAATAACATCAAAGCTTATTTCGACTGGACATTAGTTATGAAAACAAATGGTAAAAGACTTGTAACTGTCAACATGCCAGCCTGTCTCACTGTTACCTGTATTGATGAAAGGCTGTGTAAGCGTCTGTCTTTATGGAAACCTGCAACAACTGGCTTAAATAGTAGATATAAAATGTAATTAATGTGTCAGTCACACTAGAGTAAAATGCATGTGGGTATGCTACAACCTCCTTCATGATGTTTGTATAATTTCTCAGAAATTATAACTCTGGGGTAGCTCGATAGCCCTACGAATTACAGTCATGTGGGCAAATTTCCATTTCCATAAGTGATATTCATTTTAACCTTTTTAACATGAAGGGTGTGTACTGTGCACTGTAATCATTCAGCATCTAGTCATCTAGCAGGAATACGCCTTTGCTCAGATAGGAGTCGGTGAACCACTGATGGCTCAAAACACAAAATTAAAGTTTTAGTTGTACATGATGCACAACTTGATGTGTACATGTACTTCAACTGGTGACTTTTCAAGGAATTTAGCCATAGCCGTAGCTGTGACGTACATGGAGACTGTACAGACAAAGACACAAAGAGAAAAGCAGTGTTCACGGTTTCTGTAAACATCTCAGTGCAGACAATTAAGACATATGCAGTAATCAAATAGACAATGGATGACACACCCCATACTCCACCAAAAAAAAAACCCTGCTTTCCCTCTACGGCACCAAAATGCTCTCAGGGACTGATGCAAAACCAACTCATTCTGGGGTCAGATGTTTGAATTAAATTTGATCACACTGCAACCTGCAACTTTGAACTTTACTGGGAAAAGTCACCAGGAATCTGCTGTTATTTTCTTTGTGTGTGTGTGTGTGTGTGTGTGTGGGTGTGTGTGTAGGTGTGTGTGTGAGTTGTGCCAGAAGATACGGCAGTGATGATGATAGGGTAATCAGGTTGCTGATGTGGCTGCCTGCTTGCAGAATAGGTCAGAGACATCAATCATAGAAACGTTCACAGTGCAGGCCTGCTGGGAGATTGTTGACGCTGTGTGTTTATGCGCACACGCCTCGGCATGACGGACAGAGATGTTATTGTGTACGCCTTTTACATTCACTCATATGGGCGTGGCTCACTATCTAACTACAGAAACTTGTGTTTGTCCAGTCAAAATACATATTCACAATGCACCAAAGAGCCATATCACACATTTCTCTGTGAACACGAATGGAGGCAACATATGTTAAAACTTGAAACTGGACAGTCAGAGGAAGACAACTTTGAAAATGCCCAAATCAAAATCTGTTTAATTCTTAGAAACAAACAAAAAACTGTTGATATTCATTTGGTATTGATGCAAGCCAACTCGATAAATCCTCTATTTTTGTAGTTATTTTTTTTGTCCATAGTTTGATGCTCTCACATGCTGATACAGAGTTGTGTAGGTGGGGGCAGTTTCACTTCTACCTTACATTTGGGTTAGTAGCTCTTTGTATAACATTTCCACACACTGGGTACCCTTTTAGTGTAATTTTTTTATCGTTCATGGTAGTCCAATAGCCTTCAATAGAAGTCCTTCAGACAACGATGCCCTGAGACTATGGCCAGAAGTTCTCTACTCATGTCTCGTCCTTATTGTGAGACTAGTAGCCAAAGTTTTAAAAAAAAGAAAAGAAAAAAACAGGTGTAGCAGAGGAGCTTGTTGCAAGTGGGAGAGGTTTGGCTTCTGACATGTGGTTAACATTGCAAAAGGGTGTATATTAACCCAAGCTGTGATCTTAGTACTTCCTAAACACAACCAAACAGAAACTGAAAAAGTCCACTTTCTGCTACTTATCTGGGTCCAGTTCATGGTTTCAGCAGTCTAACCCAAGACCCCCAGATCTCCCTCTCCCTGGCTAGCACCTCCAGATCTTCAAGGCAAGCCAAAGTGCTCCCAAACCAGCTGGACCACACTGTAACCATATTGGTCTTCAGGACTTTTTTGGGTGGAAAGAGATGTTAATCTGAGCAGTAGGAAGAAATGTGGTGTATTTCAGACCTGTTATTATAGCCATGGTGGGCAAATGTCATTTACGTAAGTGATATACATTTTAACCTTTTTAACATGAAGGGTGTGCACTGTGCACTGCAATCATTCAGATGGTCATCTAGCAGGAATACGCCTTCACGCAGATTTAATCAGCTAGCATTGAATTACATTATTTGCTGAGTTTAGTCAACATATATGCCATGAGCTTGACTGTTTTTTTTTTTCCTTAATGAAGTCCTTAGCATCAGTGGAGTGGTGGAGGAATAGCGAAGCTTCATTCAACCTTGTTATCTGTTTGAAGAGAACGTTAATATGGCAGTTTATATTCCATATTTTAAAGCAGGATTTAAAGGCATGGTCCGTCAATGATGGAACCTCGAACAATGAAGACCTCTGTCCTCTCTTACCAAATCATGCATGATTTTTGCTGAGCTCTGTCTCATAGCTCCCAGCTTCTTTCAAAGGCTCAGTGCTATATGAGCTCAAGGAGCTTATATGCTAAATCAGTGCTTACACATCTAGTCACAGTGATGCCAACAGGGAATCAGCAGCTTGTGCTATCTGCATTTGATTTCCTTCTCATGGCGCTATTGCTTTTGTAAGCATAATGTAATAATTAGTTTATGGTTATTGCACCTCATAAGGATAGGATGAGCTCAGTTTGTCAGTTTGTCATATTGCAGCCAGTGTAAATGGCATTATGCTGAGCGGTGCTGTTTGAAACTATTTAAACCATATTTATTGGAAGGGTTTCCCTTTCTTCTGAACACTCACACTCCTCACACGAGTTGTTTTCTGATCACATGGTGGAAATGTATTGCATGCTTTGCACTTTTTTCTTACCTTCATTTTGATCTGAACAGTGGCAATCGCATAAGCAGCAGTGTGTACCTGGATGTCTTGAGCCACCCCACATTCTTTTTAAAAATATTTTGCTAGGAAAACCAGAAATAGGTGTAAATATAGATGGAAATCCAGCATATAAGGCAAAAAACAGAGTTTATACAATTCTAACAGGCTTGAGAGTCAATATGTGGTTTGACCACCTTTATTCTTCAGTACAGCCTGAACTCTCAGAGGCAGCTTTCTAGTCATTTCTTTAAGCAGTCTTCAGGAATAGTTCTTCAGCTTCTTGAAGGACATTCAAATCTCTGCTTTGGATGTTTCTGTCTTTTGCTCCATTCTTTGTCAAGCTGATCCCACACTGCTTCAATAATATGTCTGGTCTCTGGGTAGGCCAATCCATGACTGATAGTGTTCCATTGTGTGTGTACAGTATGTGGGTGTGTTTTTTGTTTTTATCCAGGTATGCTTCTACTGAATTGGCAGTGTGTTTGGGATCATTTTCATGCTGGAAAATGAAGTTGTTGCCAATCAGATGCTTTCCAGATGGTATTGCATGGTGGATAAAAATCTGACAGTACTTTCAGCTTCATAATTCCATCAGTTTTGACAAAATCTCCAACACCACTGGCTGAAATGCAGCCCCAAACTATGACAGAGTCTACCATGTTTTACATGGGGTTTTTTTTTCAGCCTTTATCCCTTCCTAAGCAATGGCTTCTTGACAGCCACCCGTCCACTGAGACCATTTCTGATGAGGCTTCAGTGTTGGAGAAACTAAAGAGCCAGATGCAGCTCTCTGGTCCTGTGTAAGGACTTTCCTGAATGGTTTCCTTTTTCTTAAGGATATGACGTTCAGAGAGATTTTAGGACATTTCAGATTTGCCACTTGGCAAAAGAAAAGAAATTGGTCAGGTCCAAGGATTAGACTGAAAATGAGTGAAAAAGCAGCCAATGTCCAAAGAAAATCTCTGAAAGACCACCAGAAAGCCTGGAGAGCCATTGCTCAAGACCACTTACATACAAAGTCTGGCTCTTTAGAAGCAAAACATAAAGAAATGAGGAGTGGCTCAAGACTTTTACACAGTACTGTAAAAAATGAAAAACAATACATCAAGTCAACAAAGCACACAACATAAATGCCCCTGGGGCTCCCTGAACTGTATAATGACTTCACTAATTAGATCTGTGATCCCCAATCTTGATTTACTGACCTTGTTTCCTTCCAGACCTTTTGCTGCTTTTGTCTATGGTCTTCACCCATGACCTGCAGATAATTAAATGTGCTTCCTCTCAGATTGTAACAGGCATCAGAAGCCTCATGATACTTTAGCAGTAATGTGTTTGAAAGAGGGCTTGGCTCGGTATTGCAGACTTAACCTGTAAATTAGACCTCTGACCTGCATCTGCAGACTGAAAGCTGTCATTAGATCTTTGCTGCCAGAACCATTTCCCAATAATCTTCAACCTAAATAGTAATTTTTTACAAGAATAAGAACTGAGAGTCTTGTTATTTTAGGGAGGATGGATGGATGGATGGATGGATGGATGGAGAGCAGTGCTGAAGTGATCACTTAAGTCAGCGTGCTAACAGACAATTTCAGCTGTCATTATCAGTAAATGATTATTTATTTTCTTAACAATAGTGATGATCCTGTTCTTATACCAAAACCTCAAGTACACATAGCCAAGTACCCCAAGTTTTTGGACAATGACATATTTTTTTGTAATTTTGCCTCTCTACACTGCTCTGAAGTGGATGATTGCCCAGGTGTGAATGTGAGTGTGAATGGTTTCCATTCCTCTGTATTAGCCCTGCGACTGACTGGTGACCCGTCCAGGGTGTACCTCGCCTCTTGCCCTATGGCAGCTGGGAAAGGCTCCAGCCTCCCCGCAACCCTGAATTGGATAAGCAGAAAAAAATGGATGGAAAATAGTCCCTTCCTCCACTCTCAGCTTCTTGCTTGCAGCCTGCAACTCTCCCTGTATATCTTCAAGTTCTTTTGCCTTATGGAGTTAGACAAAGCACCGATAAATAAGATAAGATAAGATAAAACTTTAATGATCCCACGATGGGGAAATTTCGCACATTACAGCAGTTCAGTATAGAGATAAATGAAAAGGATGAGTAGAAACAAATGAACTAAATTAGAATAGAATAAAATAAAATAGAAAAACTATACACATATACATAAGCACTATATACATAAAATATATATATCAATGTCAATACA
The DNA here is from genome assembly GCF_007364275.1 of Archocentrus centrarchus. Lineage (NCBI taxonomy): Eukaryota > Metazoa > Chordata > Actinopteri > Cichliformes > Cichlidae > Archocentrus > Archocentrus centrarchus. Next base: position 14,632,598 of record NC_044365.1, on the reverse strand, counting down.
CACGTACATATACACAAATATACACACACATCAAAACACTATGTACAGATATCAAAACATTTGTAGCCGGTAAGGTACACAGCATACACGGTATGCAATATATGGGTGAGTGTAGTAAATAAAATGTATCTGGACTGTATGGATAAAGTGATGGCAGAGGAGGTAAAGTGTCCAAGTGACTCAAGACATTATGATGCGTTATACAGTCTAACTGCTGTTGGGATGAATGACCTGCGAAAGCGCTCCTTCCTGCAGCGAGGATGTTTCAGTCTCTGACTGAAGGAGCTGCTCAGCTCACCCACGGTCTCATGCAGAGGGTGATGGGGGTTGTTCATGATGGATGTCAGCTTTGCTAACATCCTCCTCTCACCCACCACCATCACAGACTCCAGAGGACATCCCAGCACAGAGCTAGACCTCCACACCAGTTTGTCGATCCTGCTCCTGTCCCTTTTGGTGCATCCACCCCCCCAGCAGGCCACTGCATAGAAAAGGGCAGATGCTACCACTGAGTCATAAAAGGTCTTTAACAGAGTCCTGCAGACACCGAAGGACCTCAGTCTCCTCAGCAGGTGTAGTCGACTCTGGCCCTTCTTATACAGGACATCTGTGTTTGTAGTCCAGTCCAGCTTGTTGTTGAGGTGAACACCCAGGTACTTGTAAGAGACCACTGTCTCCATGTCCTTTCCCTGGATGTTCACCGGTGCTGTAGGGGGTGGCTCCGTCCTGAAGTCTATGACCATCTCCTTCGTCTTGCTGGCGTTGATTTGGAGTGCGTTGTTCTCACACCAGCCGACAAAGTCACTGATGAACCCCTGTATTCCTCGTCATTCCCATCTGATACACATCCAACGATGGCCGTATCATCTGAGAACTTCTGTAGGTGGCAGTGGTCCGAGTTGTACCTGAAGTCTGACGTGTACAGACTGAACAGAAAGGGTGAGAGGACCATGCCCTGTGGTGCCCCAATGCTGCAGACTACCACATCAGACACACAATCATGGCACCTCACATACTGTGGTCTGTTGGCGAGGTAGTCGATGGTCCATGCCGTCAGCTGCCTGTCCACTCCGGCTCCCTCCATCTTCCCTATCAACAGTGCAGGCTGGATGGTGTTGAAAGCACTGGAGAAGTCAAAGAACATGACCCTCACAGTGTTCCCCGCCTGCTCTAGGTGAGAGAGGGATCTGTGCAGCAGGTAGATGACGGCATCGCCCACTCCAATGCCGGGCTGGTAGGCGAACTGCAGGGGGTCCAGCGCTGAGCTCACCAGTGGGCGGAGGTGGTGCAGGATGAGCCTCTCCATGGTCTTCATCAGGTGAGAAGTCAGGGCCACAGGTCTGTTGTGGTTGGACTCCCTGGGATGTGCGATCTTTGGCACTGGAACTATGCAGGAAGTCTTCCACAGTTCAGGAACCCTCTCCAGATTCAGGCTCAGGTTGAAGATGTGCAGGACCACCTGACAGAGCTGGTCTGCACAATCCCTGAGCAGTCTGGAGCTGATTCCATCCGGACCCACTGCCTTCCTGATCTTTGTCTTCCTGAGCTGACTTCTCACCTGATCAGCTGTGAGGTGGATGTGAGGCTGGGTTGGGGTGGGTGATGGGGCTGGCTCCGCTGTGGGTGAGGGTGAGGAGAGTGCAGGCAGATGTTTGAGTTCGTATAAACATTGCTTAGTTTGTAAATCGAGAGGTTCAGTATGCAGAGAGAGGGCAAATCAAATATCCACTCAGCCTGGACAACGCCTAGGTGCGAGTTGTTAAAACTAAACACACTGTTAGAGCAAAGTGAAAATTTAGATGGACGCTTGCTGTCAGCTCGAGAAAAATTATTTCTGCTCCACTCTGTGTGTGGCTGTTACGAGACTCAAATGCTTCTCTGCATGACATTCAATAATGTATTTCAGACAGTTTTTGGTACACTCCAGTTCCACAGCAAAAATGCTTAGCCATGGCGTTGATCGTGCGCTGGTAATGTAATAATTATGCTAATATTGGCAGCTTGCTCATGTTTTTTGGGTTTTTTTTTTTTTATTCATACTCCAAAGCAGCGGTGGCTTTCTGCAGCAAAGTAAAGCAATATGTGTTTTAGGAAATATTTCAAGTGAGTACTCCACAGCTTAGCGAACAAATAAAGCCCTAAAATTGCAAAGCTATGCATTTTCTAAAGCCCCGAGGTTCGGCCATGAGGAGTGCTCGATCTTCATCCTGCTTTCACAGTAAACAAACATCTTTAATTAATTCAGGCTTCAACTGCTATTTTCACGCAACACATGGTGACACTAATCATAACTGATAATAGTAACTGCTCCCGCTAATCCTTCCATACATTTGTAATTAACTGGGGGAAAGTTTATCTTTATGAGTACAGGGACGACTGGAATTATTCTTAGGGAAACGGAGAAGAAGAAAAAAAAAATTTCTGCAGTGTCAAGAATTTGTAGCTCTGTGGCATGCATGCACACACACACACGCACACGCACATACACACATGGAGCTGAACAGTCAGAAAATGGAACAATTGTGTAGGCAGGGTGGCAGATTAATTTGTGCAGTGCATGGTGTTGCGTGTGTTTATGTGTGTGTGCAGGTCTGTGTGTGTGTGTGTGTGAATCAGGGATTGGAAAGAGAGAATGATAGAAGGACAGACAAGCAGCCTGGCAGTGCCCTGTGTCAATGGAGGAGTCAGCTGGATGCAGCAGCAGTTTGGTGCTGAGTGGAAAACTGTAGAGCTTCTGTTGATGCTGTACTCAAGACTTTTCCAATCAGGAAAAATACAGTTGTAAAGAAACAATATAGAGAGGATGATCCACACACCACCAAATGCTGACACAATGACACAATGGATAGTCTATCCACTTTCTTGCTGTCATTTCGCTTCATCTTGCAGTTCCTGTCCCTGACAATCTGTTTCAGTTGATGGAAAAATGGACACGTGAGTCTGACCACTGCCCACAGGCCAGTGGCTTTCAGCAAAGCTGATAAACCAAATGTTTGGCTGATATAAGGGAACATGACTGCATAAATAAAAATGACAGAAAAGGAGCAAAACCAAAAATGAGCTATGTGCAGTGACATAGTGTTGCCATTTCCATAGCTTTGTCTTTTCTAGTTAGATCCGGGGGTCACAAGTACAATTTTTTGGTGTTTCATGCAGCCACTATCACATGGGAGATAATAGCTTGGGGGATATCAACTTTTTTTATGTTAAATATCACAGTAAAGTGTATTATTTATATATATATATATATATATTATATACATTACTCAGCCAGGCTGTGGTGTTTAAACAATGCTCGGTTGGCCCAAAGTGTGCCAAGAAAATGTCCCCCACTCCATTACACCACCAGCAGCCTGTTGATACAAGGAAAGATGGATCCATGGTGTCATGTTGTTTACACCACATTCTGACCCTACCATTTGAATGTTGCAGCAGAAATCAAAATTTATCAGATGTTTATCAGATGTGTTTTTCCAATCTTCTATTCTTCTACTGTCCAATTCTGAAAAGCCTGTGTGAACTGGAGCCTCAGTTTCCTGTTCTTAGCTGACAGGAGTGGCACCTTGTGTGATCTTCTGCTGCTGTAGCCCATCTGCTTCAAGGTTCAGTATGTTGTCCATTCAAAGATGCTCTTCTGCAAGAAGTGGTTACAGTACCTGAGTTGCTGTTACTTTCTTATCAGCTCCAAGCACTGTGGCCATTCTCTTTTGACCTCTGGGATCAACAAGGCATTTTTTCCCAGAGAGCTGATGCTCACTCATTATTTTCCCTTTTTCAGACCGATCTCAGTAAACCCTAGAGATGGTTTGTGAGGAAAATCCCAGTAGATCAGCACTTTCTGAAATCTTCAGACCAGCCCGTTTGGCACCAATAACCATGTCACGTTCAAAGTCACTTAAATCATCTTTCTCACCCCATTTTGATGGTCAGTTTGAACTTTAGCAAACAGTCTCAACTATGTCTACATCCCTAAATGCACTGAGTGGCTGAAATGTAATTTGTTAATTAGATATTTGTGTTAAGGAGCAGCTGAACAGGTGTACCTGACAATATATTTTTACACTGATGTCACTTAACATGCACTGTCCCTGTTAACTAAACAGACTAGCAGCTGGATGCGGATACCAGGCTACTGCCTTGACAATCAGGAAATAAATTAGCAAGCACGTTTTGTGTCCATTCGCTGCTGATAATGAATATAAAAATGGATGTTGGCTGGAGTTTTTGCACCGGCCTGTAAACAACATCTTTAAATTGCCTGTGTTAGTACAGCATGATAGAGCCAAAGCAGCAATTGACATACTAACAGCCTGGTTGACTGGTCCTGCATACTCTTTATTTCCTGCTTTAAGGCACTGCCTTGTGACTGAAGAAGATAATACCTCTGTGCATCTCTAGTCACAGTCAATGACCAACTCTGTATGACAATGATTATCAGTACTGCTTTTGAACCATCTCTATAAATGCACGTCGTGTACAAATCAAACTCATTTTCACTTGAAAAATGATGACACATTTTAATAAAAGACAAAAGCCAAGAGAAAGGAAACTGAATAGCTTCCTAGTTGTCATCAAAGTCAGAGAAACAACTCAAAGCAAAGCTACATAATTCGCATGAAAGCAGCGACATGCTTTCATGAGAATTAGACCTGTAGGGACACGTCTTAGCAGACTCCGTGGATAAAAAGCTCGCTGTATAATTGAGGATAATCAAAATCTCGAGAGTTCTGGCTGTGTGTTGGTGGCCTCACTGTTGGTAAAGATTACAGTCCTTCAGCATCACTCTGTCATCATTAATAATCGCACGGATGTTGATTCCACCTCTGCACATCCTGCTTCTGTAGCATCCTCTCATCAAAAGTTTTCACAACCAGCAATCTGGGTCTTGATGTGTAGGATCAGATTAGTTAGCTTGAAAAGATGGCTGCTGTTAGTGATCCAAAAAGAAACAAAGCCACTCACCTTTGGCTCACAAAAAACTGTAACTGCTATTATCACGTAGCCTCAGTCTGGACTCTCAGACACTATATCACTGACCACCAAATACCTTTCTTTTTCCACTCTCTTTAGTGGATGTGGCAGCAGAAAATTGCAGCTAAAGCAAAGTTGGCCAGTGACATAAATCATTGGGATGAGGCACCATTGATAAGACCTATCTATCTGAAAGTTAAGGACCAAACAGCTCCAGCGATGAGACAGTGGGAGGACAGGGATTATGGCTAAAGAAAATGAAAAAAAGAAAGGTACTGAGCTTAATTCTAAGTCAAAGCATCACTTTCTCTCAGTGATAACAGCCTCAGTGCTGGCTGATTATGTTTTTCTTGCATCTATGTCTTGCCTTTGTTGCACTATTTCTTCAAAAAGCCCTTAAGAGGGTGAAAGGTCAGTTCTGAGGAAGAAGGCACATTGGTTAAGTTTCAATTTTCACCCAGCAGAAGGGAATTGCAGAGGCAGCCATAGAATGGTCGTGTCTTTAGGGAATTGTGGGGCAATGAGATTCCTACTAAAGCCATTTAGAGTTGTATCAGGACTAGCCAATCACCGTGGCCACTGTGGAGCACTGAGGACCATCCATCATAGCAAAGGGAGCAGGGTCTGGGATGCCTCTGTCACTAGATAATGCATTGTGAGGAGAAGAGAGGGGAAATGTCTCAAGAGGAGGGTGAATGTCCTCCACTGTCCTTAAAGGATGAGTCTTATTTCAGTCTGATGTAGTCTTCTACTGTAGGCGGGACTTTATGGTGAAGCCAAGACAGAGACAAATTGAAAAACAGTCCATAAAAAAGGGCAGAATAAAGAACTTTAACAGATATTTCAAACCCTCCCACACTTGAGCAATCATGTTTTACTCGAGGCCTCAGCCAAACACCAGCAGCACCAGCAGGGCCCAAACACTGAGAGCCAGAAGGCTCAGTGTCCACCATCATCACCCAGGCTGGAGCAGATCCCAACACCCAACCACTGGAACACTGGGTTTGATTAATGCCCTGACTGCTCCAACTGTTAGCAACTGAGTGAAATGGAAAGCCAGAGGATGAAAACAACCAGAACAAAAAGAAATAAATGAGCAAAGAATGGGTGTTTAGAAGAATTCTTTTCTCATGGGGATTTCCCAGCAGCAACAGCAGCTGTCTTTAAACTGAAAGAGAGACCTGGCAGTGGGATGTGAGGTTACGTCCCATCTCTGCCAGAAAGAATTGTCTTGACAGAAAAAAATATCCACCACTGAGATTAGAGTGATAATATTTCAGCTGAAATGGAGCTCTGCAGCAGCCAATCTGAGTGCCAGCGAGAGATCAGAGAAAAAAGCAGAAAGAAACTGATGGGGTGATGTTTTGTTTTTTTTTTTATTATGAGTCCAATATGAGCTCGATCAGGTCTATTATATTACCTAACAGTCAGAGTATATTTTATTTTATTATTGGCAATAACATCTTCCCCTATATAATATGATAAAAGCAAAAAAAAAAAAAAAAAGCCCTCTTTAATAAAAGTGTCTGTCAGATAGCTGTTCTCGCTTTTGTGTTTGCAGGAGAGATTACATAGAAAAACCCTAAATAATATAACAGATGAATTCTTTCTCTGAGAAAAAAAACACACTATCACTACTTGTGATCAGGCATGAAAATAACATGCAAAACCAAACTGTATAAAACCAGCCAGGAGACAGTATAAAAAAATGTATATATTTTTTTTTTTGCTGGTGATTGTCATATCATATTGGGTGCTAAAGAAATGTGGGCAAAATAGCTTTAAGATTACTACCTATGATAAATATTAAAGGCTTTAAACATTAGTTTTGGGAGAGGCGTTAAGGTTGGCCTGCTTCAAACATCTGTGTCCAACTTGGCCTTTGTAAGTGCTCAGAAGTTGAACAAGACTTTGTCCAACCTTCAGAGGGATAAATCAATCTCCAAATTGGAAGATTTGAATTTAGTAATGGAAATAGGCAGGGAAAATTTCCAACCAAGAAAAACACCAGGATGAGCTACTTATTCAAATATAATTTCTTACACTTTCATCCAAATCCAAGGAGAAACTTTGCATTGATTAAAATGTTTTGCCATCAGTTACTCATATTTTATTGATACTGTTATGCTCTCCACGCTCATTGCTAGTGGAGATATTATCATTAATCATTATATCTGATGTCTGTGCAAAAGGCACACTTAAGAAACAATCCCTCGCACCTCTAAACAGTCAATACAAAAATGTGGTGCCTTCATAACTGTTTGTGGTGTCCACAGCCTCGGGCAATAATCATAGATTGCACAATAAATATTCATGCAGCCACCGTTGTGCCACCACTAGTTTATGAATTACCTCGATAAAGCCTCAAGTTTTAGGCTTTCACCATTTTTTGGCACGAGAAGGGATGAAAATTAGAAGGGCAGGTGGAGTGCTAATTAGTGCTGCCATATAAATAAAACTGTGCTGAAATTTCACTCACTGGAACATCTTGAGTACAGACTTCTTACACGGTGTGCACAAGTACAATTAATCGCACAGCAGTCCGCATTTTTTATCCTGTTTTGCATTAAAAATAAAAATGATCCACAAAGTACAAACATAGTCATGCATATGAGCTGAAGCACAGCAGAAAGCTAGCTTGTATAGGTCCCTGTGTTGGTACCCACAGAGCTGCCAGGCCCTAATGTATAACTTAAAGCTTTAACATAATTTAAACACAAAAAAAGGGGGAAAAAATCAACACCACACAGTTGTCATGAAGGGAATTAGCTATAAAGACCAAACTTGTTTTTTCTACCAGGCTGTATGTCTGCTTGTACCATAAGCTTTCGGGAGCCTGTGGGCACTGACTTGCTTTGGGAGTCTGCCTCAAGTGGCCATTCAGAACTGCAAATTTCAGAAACTAATGCAAAATTCACTAATTATATTATGCTCACTGCATTGCATTAACACTGTGTTACTTACAAAGAATTAAGGTCACCTCGTTCCCCATTTACTGGAACCCAGTCTTGAAATGGGTTTTGATGTTGGGGGGTTTTGGGGGGGGTGTTGGCACAAGATGTGCTGCATGCTGCCAGCAGGGGTAGACCAGCTTAAGTACTCTGAAACCTCAGTCTCTCTCTGAAACCAGCTAACTGCTTTTTAAACTTCCATGTCCCTTTTTTATTATTACTGCACATAAGTATTGAAAATATGGCATGTAAGTGCAGAGAAGTGCCATTTGATGGACTGGGTTGTTGAACAAAAGCAATGTAATGAATAAAAATGACAAACTGTAATTGATTACATTACATTACACTGATTAATTGGATTTAACTAAGCAAACTAAATAAATTGAATCAATTTTTCTATGCTGGTTATCTACCATCACTGCATACTTGTTGGTACAGTACACTGAGGTCATGTCGGCTGTGTGGTTGGTACAGTAATTTGTTTAGACAGTTGTATTGTCAAACAGCAAATTATAGAAGATTGTGTTGGGGAGCGTTTGATTTCGACAGTCCACCTGGACTTCTGTTTGAAATAATGTGGCTCTGTTTCAGGTCACTCCTCTGAACACGCACTGAAATATTTAAAGCACATGCTGAAAGTTACAAATTTTCCCCTCACAAGGGCACCAGAGACATGAACTGCCTGGTGTTCCTATCTACAGTAGTAGTCATCCACCATGACTTCATTTGTTTCATTTTGGGACCATTTCTACAGTTAACATCTGTGCGTGACTTATATGTGGGAGGTCCAGAGTTTATTTCCATTACTGGTTTGCGTGTCTGGATACCAGTCATCTTGCATTAAAAGAGCATAGTGTTGGTGTAACACATGGTATGTGTAACACATGGTATGTGCCACATATTAACTTAAGATAGAATGTGCAGCGCTCACTTTAGGATCTAACTTCATGTGATGGCCATCATAGTTTGAATTTAACCATCATTGGCTCTTATTTTACTTGTCCTAAAAAAAAAAAAAAAAAAAAAAAAGAAAGCTTCCTCTGTTTCTCTCCTTTGTTAAGTGACTGAGCTGATCTGTAATTTTCTATGCCCTCAGGAACTTTCAGTCTGTCATATTTCATCACCAGACTGGATGCACTCCATGGGCAATTGTAAGGGTGAGGAGTTCATGCACTGGTAATGAATGATCCTTTGGCTTTTTTACTCAGTGCTGTAATGACTGCCTAGCCCAGAAAAGTGAAATAAAAGAGCATTTCTTGCCTGGCAGTATATATTACTATGTAGGGTTTCCATGCACCTGACTAGTCCTGAAAGACGCTCTACCTCAGTTGACCCTCAGAGCGGGATGGAAAGGAAAAGTCATTTAGCATTGCGGCGCTCCTCAGGATGACTCACTCCTCCTCTGCCAGAACCAGATGAGAGGGGAACTTCCCTCCTTTCTTCCTTCAGCAGCTCATGTCTGTCCACGCTTTTCTCAGTGTTGACGTTTCCACAGCAAGATGAGCGGTTGGGTTTTATTTATGTCCTGCTTCTTTTCCCTCTCCCAGCACAGTGTCAGACACATTTAAATTAAAAAAAAAAAAAAAAGGATGGGCATAAAATGAAGTAAGAGCCAGAGGGTAAGAATAATGGGGGGAAAGTAATCTGGAGGGAAACTGTATTTCCAGCACTGTATGGCTGCAGGATTATTTTATCGCTAGATGTGTCTCGGTGCTACAAAGCTGCTTCCAAGCACCTGTCTCATATTGGAGAGTGACGCTCTGCCTCCCAGTGTTTTACACTCCATCATTCCTGTGGCAAGCAAAGTGCTGGCAGAGACTTTTACAGCTATCTGCTCCATCTCCTGAGCTGGCACAGCACCTAAACACATCCTCTCCAATGCATATACTGCTACAAGCCTAGCAAAGACAGCTGTGGATATGACCATCATGCAGGGTGCATAATCTGTTCAGCAGTGTCTTGATATAGTGAATTATGAAAACACTTCATTTCCTTGGTTTGATTCATGTAACGTCCCTCCTTTGCAAGGCTGTGGTTAAGCAGAGAGAAGGATGGTTAAATTATTTGCTCATGAGACAAGACATCAGTCCCACCCAGAGTTCTGGCCTGACGTCTTTGGATGTTTACAATCTCTATAAAATACTTCAACATACCTCTTTGTCATGTAGCTGTCTGGTTTCTTGGGAAAAAAAAAAAAAAGTGATTGGAGCAAAGAGGAAAAGCAAAGAAAAAAATGTGGAAATGCAATGATACTGGTGAAAAGAAATCACAGCATGAAATGAGCAGAGAGGACCATGCAGCAGATGTTACTGTGAACACAGGCTGTATGCAACCAAGGAAGTTCTTGGTAGACTGAAATCATACTTACTCTTCAATCAGCTGATTGATCGTGGGTGGTGGTGGTGTTGGTCGATGGGACCGATATGCCTGTTGCTTCTGAACTGAAATCTACCACAGTCAGAGGTGGGAAGTAACAAAGTACAAATACTTTGTTACTGTACTTAAGCAGAATTTTCAGGTATCTGTACTTTACTTTTCATTTCCCATCACTGCGCCTTCAAACATCAAACCGATCTGAGTCTAACTGGAGGGAACAGTAACACATAAGAGACGATCCCATTGGATGTTAAGCTGATATACAAACTGCTGCACTACATTTAATCAATCAGTCCTGGGAGGCTTTTCACTTTATAACAGTAACAGGGGTGAGTGCTTGCCCAATAAGAACTGGTCAGATGAGACGATATCACTCAGACAATAGACTAGTTAACCCTGAGACTACAACCCTATGGCAAACAAAACAGAGGTGTTTCATCAACAGCTCCTCCTTCTGTACCTGAAGTTCTTGCCTGGCCTTGGAAATCATCCATCATTTCAGACAATGTCCTTGTTTTAATAGTTTCTACCTTGTCTGGACTGATGTACTGAGCCTTGAATCTTGAGTCGAGTATGGTAGCAATGTCAGCCAGGTCATCAATGACCTGGTCTGCATATTTTTCATCAAGGTAGACCAGAATCTGTGAACTCCAGCAGACTTAATCATTCATGCTTGCACTCTGGGACATCAGTGTGCTACCATGTTGGCACCAGGTGTCTGTGTTTCTCTGTTCCATGACGTGAGAAATAGTCTTGTGTTGTTCCAGCGCTCTCGCCACCTCTTCTACGATGAGCCCCATCTTCCCAGTGACTCAGTAACAAGTTGGCATTTGGGGACTCATGGTTGTCACCAGGTCTCTCTTATTTTTGTAACTATATAAAAATGCTGCCATCACTCTTACAGATGCCAGCAGACTCACTCTTTCATCCTTCTGTGCTGTACTAGAAAAAAGAGTAAAGAAACAACTAAAGCAAAGGAGTTCGTGCAATCGTTGCAATTAAAACGCACAAGATTTACAAAATAATGTTATTTTTATTCTATACAGTATCGCATTTTTGATCCATTTCAGTTTTCATCAGTTTATATATTTTGCCATTGAAATGTAAACATCAGTGGCTTGCGAATGTGTCATGTCCATTTGTCTTAATTATGTAATTCTATGTGAAAATTATGTTATTATTGTAACTAATCCAGCAGAATCTGTCAGTGAACCACTTTAAAACCACTGAAAGCCAAAGCTGCTCACCAGCAGCTGCAACATTTTTGGCCACCACTTGCATTCAGCTAAGGTGAAGTGGCTTTCCCTGTATTCACCCTGCCTTCAGTGGTGATGCCTACTTGATTGTTTTCATTCAGACCCCTTTAGACCAGTGCATCAGTCAAGCCTCGTGCAATCAGTTCTGCCTGCTTGGCCTTCTGGAAAGCATGCTGTTTCTGAGCATTTGCTCTTCAAAACTCATTCACCATTAATGAAGTGAACAGTCAAACTAATGCAGCACTCACACGTGCAGAGGTTTTGGCAAAGTCTGAGATCCATGAAAGCTCTTTTCTATGGATTCAATACAGCCAGAACAAAGTTGCTGGTCATCAGGGGTCAGCCACACTAAGAGGTTGCCAGACTTTTTAGCCGCACTCATAAAGTAAGCTAAGTAGTGCACTCCTGGATTGGTTAATTGCTTGCATTGTTTTGGTGTTCATCATACAGCATCACGCAGGTGCTTTCAGAGATGTACACGAGGCGTTGCAGATGAGCAGGTAGCATCCAGTCATGCTCGGCGGTATGTATGAAAGCACATACATGATTCATACGTGCTGATTCTGCTTTTACATCAAGATTAAAATAAGAAAAAAAACAGCAAGCGTCTCTGAAAGGGGGCTCACTGTTGGATGACATGAGCCTCCGACACAAAGCGTGTTCAGCTTTGCTTCATTAAGAACAGTGACCCACGTGCCATCTGAATTTCGATCTGCATCATTAGATAGTGTCGGATATTTTGGATGACAGCACACATTTAATGACTGAAAGTGTATTGTGTACAAAAAAACAAAACTGAAGACTGACACTTCCTCAGGTGACTGAGAATGTTGATGCAAGCTGTAAACGAACAGTGTCGGCAAGAACAGGCTGTGAGACAATTACATAGAGAGAGATGTGAAAGTGAGGCTTCAGAGCCTTAAGCTCTTGTCAGAAAGATAAATGCACATTTGAGAGTTCAGTCGCGCTGATCTGCAGAGATGTGGAAAAAAGTGACATACTCACATGAGTCATCCTTCACTATATTCCCAACAAGGGGACAAGCATACGTGTGACATACACTGAGAGACCGGTGCAGATCTGAACCTCCACAGTGAGGAGGTCCTCGGGCTGTGGAGTTTTTTTTTGCTGCTATAGTTTTCATCTGCTGCTCCTGTTGTAGAGCGGGGTCACTGCAAATCAGTACAAAATTGTTTTGAATCATTGGCTTTGTCCCTTGATGAAATATTTCTTTCCTCATGAGGGTCACCAAATGGTCTGATGGGTATGAAAATGATGTAAACCACACTGCTGTGGGCTTCACAGATTTCGACCCAGTCAAACGCCGATTGGAAAATTTGAAACAAATTGTTAGACAGCACTCTCCAGCACCAGCATCAATACACCATTTAAGGAGATTTTTTTTTTATTTTTTTTTACATGAATGGTACAAAAATAATACCCCAAGCCATAATAATATGGAATTATCTGTTAAAATATTACATGTCTGAGGCTGGACCACAGCATCTGCCTCTTTGCAGGACAACACTGCAGCCACCAGGTTATGCTGGCACAATCAATGAGCTTTTAGACCATGAGTCACTGTCTGATGCTTCAGGACCTGCTGCATATTGATCACATCTCCTAGTTTAGTAGCCAAACACAGACATAAAGCCAGAGCAGGCTTGCACTCAAATTTTCATTTCCACTCTAACATGATGGTGCCTATTGATTGTGCTCATCCCTATGGCTGCTAATAAATACCTAATAAATGCTGCAGTTTTCCCTGAGCTTGCATCGCTCCAGGATCCCCAGTGCTGTGTAAATCCCCCGTTTGCTTTAGGTCGGACCACTTGCCATTACTTTCTAGTAATGATGAAATATATAATATATAAAGAGTTAAGATCTTGGATAATGGTGTTGGGGTCAATATGGATAATGATAATAGATGGCTTTAAGAAGAGCAGAGCCATCAACTTGGCAGGAAGAAAATCAGGAAATGAATAGTTTCAGTGATTGTGTGTCCTCTGTGTGTTTGCAGGCGTGTGTGTGTGTGTGTGTGTGTGTGTGTGTGTGTGTGTGTGTGTGTGTGTGTGTGTGTGTGTGTGTGTGTGTGTGTGTGTGCGCGCATGCACGCATATGTGGCCATGCTTGTCTTGCCTGTCAGTATTTGCGGTGTACGACGCACAGACAGCCGGCAGCCTGGCAGGCTTCTGTTTGTTTAATTATTTTTTCCTTTTCTAACCATGTGACAGGTCTTCACTCATTCAGACTGTTGTGACACTCGGTAACGGCAGCATCCAGGCAACAGAGTGAAGGTTGCGCTGCTCACTTCTCTGTCCTCTCTGTTAGCCTCTCCACAGTCCCATTGATGTGCTAGCAGAGTCAGTGAGGTCACATCAGTCATGATGATCAGCAGATCAGCACACTTCATTTAATGGACCAGAGAAACAGTGACCATTCAGTCATAATACTGCCGTTCTGATATGATTTTAATGACATTTTTATCTAGTTAGCCATAGAAGCAGATTAAATATCTCAGGCAGTTGATGGGATGCTGTGACATTTTCTACAGGTATTTGTGACCTTAAGCTTCCTGAATATGCAGCATGCTACAGTAAACCAAGACACTGAGCACAGTAAACTTTACATCTGCTTATCATAATAAAATTTACATTACTACATATTATTAAATTTGCTGGTGTTAGTTCTAGGCACAATGCATCACTGTGTCCATACTGTAGTTGGATTACTGGATTACTGGGAGTCAGTGGAGGGGTCTTAACCTTAACCTTTAAACTTTTGAAGTAATGGGATTTTGAAAATTAGCATGACTGCAAAATTGTTTGAATGCTGGCTTTTTTTTTTTTTTATTAGGCAGTTACATCGCATGTCACAGTGATGTCAAATGTAAAAAAAAAAAGAAAAAAGTCAAATGTAAATTGTCAATCAGGTGGTTCACAGGCAGAAAGGGGGCTAAGACTGAACTGTCAGCAGCTGTGTTGGTGACACAGTCCTGCATGATAATGCTGCTAGCCCAGTTTGACAGGAGAACTGCAGTGCTAGTATTACTAGAGCAGGCACTGGAGGAAGTTGGCTGCACCACCTGCCATGTCCTGTAGAGGAAAAGGTGCCTGATTGTAAATTACATTGAATGTTTTCCTAACAGACACAATTTGACTATTTGACAATCCCTGTAAGGGATAATCTGGACATTCACACACCTGAACAGCCTGTCACTTATGGCCATTGAGTCAAATCTGTCGAGGAGCTTGATTAATGACTTTTCTCCAAAGAAATCCAGAAGAAGAGCTTGTTTTTCCAATAATCCAAAGGCACGCATGTTAATTTAACAGATGACTCCAAATTGGCCGCAGCGCTGAATGTGAGTGTGTTTTTCTTATCCAGGGTGCAAGTCAGCTGGGATGGGTTCCGTCTCACCCATATAGTTGTAAATAGTTGTAAAACTGATTAATAGTTTTTAAACATGGTTAATCAGACAGAGATTGGCCAAAGCAGTAACCAGAAAAAAAGAAAGCAGAAAAAGAAACAATTATATTTTCCCTAGTAGCCTATCCATCTACTAACCTGAAGGAGGAAATGAAACAGAAAAATAAGGCACTAGAAGAAGAAAGGGAGAGCTGATTCATAAAGAAACACAAATACACAGAATCAGAAAGAAAACTGTGCGAAGGCGCAGACAAAGCAGATGGAGTCCTGTCTTCCTTGAGAAAACAAGCCATGAGTTCCGCTGAGCTCACTCACTCACCAAGGGCTTTTGTCCCTCTGGCATTTGCCCATAAGCACTGCGGCTGGACACCCGGCCCATCCTGTCCCAGAAAAGACGCATCGCCTGACATGGCTGAGGTGGAGGGGCAGGTGCTGCGTCCCAGCAGGAGGACAGTGGGGAGGGACAATGTATGCAATTCCTGTCTGGCTCACAGTCAGGCTCTCACGGGAACAGGAAAAAGAAATTGTGTTTATGTGTGTGCGTGTGTGTGTGTGTGTGTGTGTGTGTGCGTGTGTGCGTGTGTGTCACTATTTGGACTCCCTGCCTCTCTGAAAGTAAAAATCTGGTGAGGCAGCAGGGATAGGTGGAAAAAAAAACTGCATTGTACTTGGAAGTGATATAAGGTCAGCAGTACTGTATATGTGCACACACACACACACACACACACACACACACACACATATATATATATATATATATATATATATATATATATATATATATATATATATATATATATATATATATATATATATATATATATATATATATATATATACTCACCTTAAATGCCTTTCAGCAGGTCTGCTGTAAAAGCCAAGTGATCAGTTTGGGCCACATTATATCCAAATTCCATCTCTGCTTTGCATGAAACAGATTGATCCAAATTCCTACAGACTTGCTTATTTGGAATCATAAAATCTAAAATTATATTCAAGTTTTTGGTCGGTATACTTTGCGTATTTTTTCTATGTCTGTGTGGCTTTCCTCTTGGTGCTCTGGTGTGTGTGTGTGTGTGTGTGTCTGTGTGTGTGTGTGTGTGTGTGTGTGTGTGTGTGTGTGTGTGTGTGTGTGTAAAAAATGGTCTGGCTATTTGTATGTGGTAGTCTTGTAAGAGTGTCCAGCAGGATTTCTGGGCACCGAGAAAAGTGGTAACACAAAATGTGCTCATGCACAGTATTCAGAATACACAGCATGCACACATCAGTGTTATCCTGAAATCCTTAAAAAAAACTGTTGTCTGTATAGATTTGTTTTGTTGTGTTTTGTTTTGTTTTCACTATACATTCTGTAGGCGAGCATTCACTATCTTCCTCAAAGACACATGCAGTCTCTGTCTCGGCTTTGCTGCCATTCATTTGTTTGGACTCTGGTGGCACAGTTTGAAATGATCCTCTGTGGGGCTGTGGGCTACGTAGGAGCCAAAGTGTGGGTGTGGAGTGGAGGAAATGTACACTAGTTTGGGTTGAAGAAGGTCTAATTTGTGCCAACAGTAAGAGGAAGAGGAGGCTTTCACTAAGGTTGCTGTAGGTGTTGCAGGGAAACTCTGCACCAGAAGATTGCTTCATTTCATTCCTTGCATTTGCATACCAGGATACAGCAGATATCTAATGAATGGCAGCTTCATGGCTAAATTTCTGAATTGATGTCAAATGTTTTCCAGAACTTAAAGTTAAACAGGGACACACACACACACACACACACACACACACACATAAATCTATCAATATATCTATCGATATACAGTCTGCGTCAAAAACAGTTGCACCTGATTCATCATTACAATTAGGTGATATAATAAAATGTTCTCTCTCCAGTTGTCCTGACACCCTGTTGGAGTTGGAAACGCTCAACGCTCAACTGCAGGTGGTCTCTGTCCTCTACCAGAGGCCTGGGAACTTGAGGGTCTGCCCAGTATCTTAGCTGTTCCTAGGACTGCGCTCTACCACAGGGACCACTGTTACCTTCACCTTCCACATCCTCTCCAGCTCTTCTCTCAGCCTTTGGTATTTCTCACATTGTACGTGTTCCTTCTTCTTCATGTTACCATCGCTTGGTATGTCTACATTTATCACTATGGCCTTCTTCCTCTGCTTGTCCATCACTACTATGTCAGGTTGTCTGTATCTGGAAGTCCCACAGGATCTTGGCTCTGTCATTCTCTGTGTCACCCTTGGGGGCGTATCCCATTTTGACCTTCCAGGCCATACTTGGCACAGATGTTCCTGTATACCATGCATGTTCTGACTACCTTCCCTCTCTTTGTCACCATCTGACTACACTTCCAGTCCAAATGACCTTCCAATGTGATTGCTGTAGATCCCAGTTGTGGATCATGTATGTACATGATTATGTATGTATGCTTCATATGCTGTGCTTAAGAAATAAATCCATATCTCTGCTTCTGTACAACAACAGTGACTTAAGCTTTTGCATTTGTCACTAACCATAGTTGTTTTTAATGACACAGCTCACAAGAAGTGATGTGTTTACATCTTTTGTTTCTTTTTAAATAAACAGGGAAAAAATACATCTAGTGTCTACCATGAGACAGTTAACAGCAACAATAAAACCACCTCCACAATCTCAAACTACATCTTCAAAAATTCCCAAAAGGCACTGATTAAATTGTTTGGTCTGAGGAGTATTACAAACAAGCAAAATGAGATGAATATGAGAAATGAAGCTGACAAATTACCAATTTAAATAGTAATGATAATCTTTCAGTCTCTACCTCCTTTTCCATTTTGCTGCTTGGTGTCTGCCGAGCTGCAGCTCCCAGCACAAGTCCCAATCACTGCAGTTCCTTAAACGGCCACTTGAGGGGAGTCAATCAAATCCCAATAAAGCTATAAAAATGTTTACAGGCTGTCTGCGACGTTGTTGCTCATTCAAGCCAGTGAACTGGATTTCATTCCTGTGCTCTTGGTAGCTTTTTATCAAATTTTAATCTATATATCTGGCAAATAACTCGGCCTTTTGTGCACGTACATGATTATGTATGTAGGGTGCCTAAGACGCCTGTGCTCCAATTCTCTTGACAAGTGAAATTCTAGCTATTTCACAGTTAACAGTAATTAGTAGGTGTGTCTGAGCCCGTGCAGTATATGAATGTACCTTTCCAAACAAACCAGCTACAATTAGCTGCCCCTAAATGCTGGACTAGAGGCTTCAAAAAGACAGTCCATAAAACAATGGATGATGTAAAACAGGCACTTCTGTCTTTTTCTATACGGTGTCTACACTCAGTCTGAGAACCTCAAGACACCATATATTAAATTACGTGTGATGTATGTACACAAACGTAGACAGACAGATTAATTTCACCAATTCCAACTGATTTCCAGTACATTCAGTGTCCAGTTCATATAACGCCATTTTCACTGCTAAAACAAAAAAGAAAAGAATAAAAATGCATTAAAATACAAACAGCTTTGCAGACATACATATCTGTGTGACATGCACAATGTTTCTAAAGTGAAACCTGGCAACGCTATCATAACAAAAGCAGAATTTTTTTGCTTCAAAATACTGTTTTTTTTTGTTTTGTTTTGTTTGTTTGTTTGTTTGTTTGTTTGTTTGTTTGTTTGTTTGTTTGTTTGTTTGTTTGTTTTTGGGGGGGGGTGAAGCACAAGCTATATTCAGCTGTGGTCAACTTGCATTTATTATTTTAACATGGTTTCCTTATCCTGAAAGCACGTTACATTGATCATTATCCTTATTTCAGGCACATGCAGTCTTGCAAGCAAGGATAAAAGACTGTCCTATATTGCTCACACGCTTGCACACACACACACACACATACACAGATTACAACTGGTATTCGCAGGCTAGATACAGTATGAAGATAGTCGATGTTATAGCTCTTATCCAGAGGAAGTGGTGCTCTGCAGGGAGGCAGCCGGCGGCCAAAATGCAGCCTGGGCTTCGGAGAGGAAAGGGAGGATATTATCAGTGTCTCCATCTGTGGAGGGTGGCATAAGACAAGATGGGAGACACGCCTTTCATTAACCTTCACCTTCCTCTGTTTGTTCTCACATGTGCATGCCTGTGTTTGTGTTTATGTGATTAGATGCCAGATAAAACACTGGCAGAGAGGTGCTGTTGAAGTTACAGGGAATAAAATGGATGGAAACCAAGACACAACGTCTGAGGCTGAAAGGTGCCAAAATCTGCAGTTTCTGGAGTTGAAACTTGAAGCTGACTCCAAAATTGACTCAATCCCCCCAGATTTCTGTGTTAAAATGTCACATGCGTGTTTACAATCTGGTCCAGTGGTTTTGATATGTATGAATAGTTCCCCCCTGCATTACGACCTGTTGAGGCTTAAAAAGACAGTGGAGACTGCTTTGATTGACGTGGGCAGTGAAACTCGAAAAAGTGCAACGAACGCCAGAAATGGAGACTGGTTCCCTTTCAAAGTAAAAGTTGTGCTTTTCCAGTGCAACCAACACATTTTAAAAGGCACAACTTTTACCTTGATGGCAAACAGTTCTCAGTTTGTGTCGCATTTTTCACAGTTTCAGCACCACTTGGTGAGTAGCTGGTGAAACAAATCAGCTTCTTCCACACAAACTTTCTTTCTTTGTGGCAATCTGCTAGCAAAGCAATCGCAAGGAGGTTTTCAGTACAGCTACATCTTTGCGACCAATCTTTCACTACCAACTGCTGGCAACCTCCAGGAACCACTCGCCAGCCAGTCACATAATACACACATTTCCATAATGACCACTGGTTATCAGTGCGGACACTGACCGGACTCTTGGTCGGCGTGAATGGGGCTTTAGTAGTCAATTTCACCACAACTGCCAGCAACCACTCGCAACCAGTCAGGTTATGTGTAGTCTAGGCTTGCATGACTGAAACCTTACTTAGTTAGCACTAATTAGCAGGTATCTGTGTCTGTATATTGCACCCATACAATTTTTAAATGCAGCTTGCTAAACGAGCTTGCTAATACTGATATGGGCTCTGCTGGCTCCAAAAAGTGGACTGCATCCCAAATGCTAATGTTGGGGCCTTTTTTATAGAATCTATGGTGGGAGCCGTATTTTCCAACCTTGTCCTTGTAAAACAAGTGAAGATTTAATCTAAACTAAATTAAGTTAAAAAAGATTTGTTTAAACTGGATCTGCTGTGTTTAAGTGGATCTCATTCACAAGTTATTTCTTCTAATTGGTCAGTGTTTGCGTCACTGATGGTGTCACTGAGTCCTAAAACAAACAGAACTTGTAAAACAACACTGATAATGATGAAAATACACTTATTCGTTTTTACTAGAAGCTATATGGGCTGTAACTATTTCTTGGCAAACAGTGGCACAGTGGCTTCCTGGAGTCTCAGCTGGTGTCTTGGCAACCTCGTGGTGACAATAAAACTCCAGGAAGCTGTGGCCTTCAGCTTCTGTTTCCCGAGAAATACTTAGCAAGGAGCAGCCATTAAACACGAGAATGGTATAACTCTTGTTGCGTCCTCTATAGTAGACCTCTGTTATGCAGTTCAGCTAATTCGTGAGTTGTTTGGCGCTGGGATCTCCACACCCTGACAAGAATCATCAGTTTCATCGCACCGTATGTGCCTCTGTCATAGTAACTAATTCAGAAACTGGTGACCCAGGGAGTAATACTTTTCAGCAACTGTTGACCTTTGTCAGGCTCAAAGTGTTATGATGAGGAGACCTGTAGCTTAACGCCGGCTGACAGCCTTGTCATGTAAGATTTGATTGGTGCCCAGGGGTGTGTGAGACAGTGATGTAAAAAAGAGGGGAAAAAAGAAGAAAAAAAAGAGAAATTGGGCTGTTAACATTCATGAGAAATGATCACGGTGTCAAAGGGAGAGCATCCACTTGTCATCGCTCAGAGACCGCTGATCTATATGACTCACCATCGTTCTTCCAGCCATCTTACTGATATGAATCTATCTTATGTTTTCTTTCTTTCTTTTTCTTTCTTTCTTTCTTTCTTTCTTTCTTTCTTTGCATCTCTGTCTCCTTCCTTCCTCACCCCTTCTTTCTTTTCTTTTCTGTTCTTTTCTGTTCTTTTCTTTTCTGTTCTTTTCTTTTCTTTTCTGTTCTTTTCTTTTCTGTTCTTTTCTTTTCTTTTCTTTCTCCCTTTCCTCCCTACCTCTCTTCCTCTATACCGTAGCCATTCTTTGCCCTTTCTTTCCTTCCTTTAAAACTGTCCATTCTGCAACCAGTTTAAGCACCATAATCTAACTTTTATCAGCCACATATACACAAAACACTTTACTGAAGCTCTAGATACATAAATATCACTTATTATGCTGTCATTGCTGGCTATAGATAAAAGAGTTTACTGTGTGATATGAATGCAAAAAGACTCTACAGAATATGGCAATACAAATAAATATAGACACATAAGATGTGTACCTTTAGAAAACTAAGCTTAGAGACTGATATGAAATGCTCCGTGTTTATTAAGTAGCCATCCTCACAGCTTCCTGCATTCAGTGGGCGACCGCTGAATGCACTGGAGCTGCTGGTCCATCCCAGCTCCACTGTTGTGACAGTGAGAAACATGTGACTGTAAGCTTTAATGGGCAGTCTAAATCTCAGGCCTGTCACTTTGTGCCTTCATTCAGATTAATGTGCACACCGACCGGCTGGGCATTAAGCCCCACAGGCCCTCTCAATGACACACTTCAGTGCTCTGTGGCTCACTGCTGTACACCTGGCGCACAGAAACACATACCAATAACCTGCACGGAGGCTTGTCATGGTCACTAAGAAGGATGTGCACTCAAAACACAAACACTACTTCACTGAGAAAAGCCCAATTCAAGTTCTTTATCCCCAAAAAAAACCCAGCCTTCCCACATCTCCCCATCCTACAGCTTTTAACTGTTGCTGCTGGTGTATATGTTTTCCATTTTTCTATCCAGAGTATTTTAAATGAATTTTTGATTAGGAGAAAAAATATGTTGGGAATTAAATGTCATTCCTAAGCTTTGGTGACAAACAAGAAGAAACCGTCCTAAAAGAAACACAAGATGTTACAAAAGTAAAAAAGGTTTCTTAATGTTTATGAGGGATAATTCATTTTTCCTGTAAAGTGTATCAATGTAAGTCATCATCTTAAACTTAAAGTTGCCCCCAAAATACCTCATCTATAAGAATCAGATGTTAATCATTATTTCCCTGGGATTTGGGATTTGACAGTAAATTAGTGACTCTTTATTTTCTTGGGGCAAGTTCTGTAGTGACACCAGATGTTGCTGTCTTTAAAATGCTCATAAGTCATGCTGGTGTCGACTCTTATTTTTTTTTCTTGGAGCTCAGAGTAATTCTCAACAGCATCTGGCTAATTCTAATGAAAATGGTTTCATCATCTGTTGGAGAGAAGAGAAGAGAGGAGATACGAAAGGTTGTTCTGCCCCCATTTGGTAGCAGAGAGAAAGGCAACGCTGCACACTCAGGACTGAGAGCTTCTAAAGCACCAACACTCAGTAATCAGATACTTTAAGATAAATTTTGTACTATTCCCAAGGTACGCTAAACACTGACATATAATTTAGATTTAGGCGATTAAACCCTCCGCACCCAGGCAGAGTGTATAGTACTGGCAGCAGAGGATTGCTCCAAAAGCACTTACTACAGTGGAATTAAAACCACTTTCCTGGGTGTAAATTCAACAATATATTACACAAAAGAGTGTGCACTCACTACAGAGACAATGTGTCATATTATGCAAAAGTATATGTGCACTGTGAGGACCTAAACACCGCACTGCAACTAATATCTGCTGGTGCAGCAGACATTTTCCAATAAGTTATGCAGTGAATAAAGAAACGTGGCTGAAAAGATTAATAGCTACACCAAAGAAAGTCAAACTCTGTCTGTCGAAAAGCAAAACAGGAAAACTACCTACTATGAGAATATTCCCCCACACCCCCTACCTGATCCCTGCAAACAGGCAGAAACTAAAACTTTCTAGGCCTTTGCTGAAGACATGTAGGTAGTGGTCTAATGAGGCTGTTGAAAATCTACAGGCGTCTCTGGACTGCGCTGACTGGGAGGTTTTCAGGACTGCTACTCCTGTTTGGGTGAGTATACAGATGCTGTGACATCCTCCATCAGCTTCTATGAGGACAGCTGCACACCATCGTGCACGAGGATGAGTTATAATAATGACAAGCCCTGGTTCAAAGCTAAGCTAAGGAGGCTAAGGCTGGAAAAGGAGGAAGCATTTTGGAATGCAGACAGAGTCGCAAAGTGTTAAAGTACAGGTTTAGCAAGGCAGTTAGAGAGGCTGACCGGCTGCACTCAAAGAAACTATAACCCTAGTTTTCAGCTAATGACTCTGCCTCTGTCTGGAAAGGGCTCAGGAGGTTCACCTACTACAGTTAACACCTAACCGACAGCCTGAACAGCTTCTGCTGTTTCCACAACAATGGGAAAGATTCAGCACCTTCAGAGACCCCCATCCCACCACCACCACCATTCAGAATACACCAAGGGTCCTTGTATTTATGGAAACATTTTAGAGCCTTGTGCTGGCCCATCTCAAATCCATCCATGTATCTCTTTCTGTTCTTCCTGCTAAAGGTAGCGCCGGTAAAACGGCTGCATGACCTCAGACACCTGTCCCCCCTGTTTGTGTTTGTCTCTATGTTTGTATTTCTTGGATGGGTGTTCTGTTAACTGTAATTTCCCCATTGTGGGACTAATAAAGGTATTCGTATTCGTATCACTGACTCTCTGCAGTTTCCCCACATAGCCAAGAAGTTGGTAGATGATGCAATTAACATGGCACTGCACTTCATGCTCCAGCATCTGGAGTCCTCCATCATTAAATCTGTTTTGTGCCACTTCACTTAGGTGGGAGGCTGCGGTCCATCAGAATCAACACCTCACAGTTTTTTCTGAATGTAGTTGAACAACTTGAGAAATTCCTCATTTGTGTAAAAACTTGGCAATAAATGTACTTGTGGACCTGCTCTGAGATTAAGCGTTTATCATTCATCCACTGCCAGCAAAAATATGAATATTGTGTTTTAAACCAACAGCATCCAGATCCAAACTTAACACAGAAGGCCAAACTAATAGAGAAGCAGTGAAAGCTCATAAGTTGCTGCCGACCTGCAATCAGAGTAGGGTCTTAATGCTGAAATGATGAAGAGCCTAACTCATGAGAAAACTCACTACTGCATAAAACTTTTTTGGAGACCATAGATGAATTTTGGATATTTGTGTTGCCATAACCTTACAGTTATTCTAATCATTTTACATACATAACTTCATGAATTTAAATGAATGGATGCGCAGAATATGAAAGATAGAAAGCACATAATGATGAACCCACAGTGACTCATGATTTTCTTCTAGCAGAAGACCTTTTGAAACCTTTTGTGATACCACCCCAACACTGCTGCAGCTGATGACTTCCGTGGTGATGTGAGGCCTCGATTGCTCATATCACAATGCATTTAATTTGTCATGCAAATCAGTGTGAAATATTTGAATCAACAGCTTGCAAAAATGAATTTACTGAGGCCGCCTCTGCTGTATCTGCATGCATTCTGCACCCTGTCTCTAAAGAACTGCTCTTTATGTCTATTCATTTTCCATGTGATGACACAAATCAATAACACAACATCTCCAATACGTCAGACGCAGGAATAAGTTCTTTTTCAATAACTTGAAGTAGTCTTTTAAACAGCCTCTTTTCCTGGAATAAATTGTTGCCATTTTGTCTCCTACTTCTTTGAGTGGAGACCCCTCACATGGTAGCTGAACAGCGCTTGATTTTTATGGCATTGTTAAAGGAGTAATCATGATGGCATTTCTCTGAATGATTATTCTCTGAACTGGCCTCCCTCGGTTAGGCCGCCTTATAATTTCCAGACCCCCTTTTGAGACTGGTTCTGTATTATACCAATTAGCATGGTGAGTCATGTGTCACTGGACGCTGAGCAGCTCAGCACCTTCCACTCTGCGTTCTAAATTTATTTCTAGCTGCTTCACTGACAAGGTATGCTGTCACTCTGCTGCTGACTGACAGGTGAAACTGATCTATTCCCTATACACTGAATACACTAATTTTGCATCAGAGCATGATAAGTAGAACTACACAAAACCTTTTTTTTTCTTTCTAATCTGCGTGAAGTTTAGTCACAGCAATGTTAATGGCTAGGCCTAACCCTCGGGGATTAATGGAAAAGAAGTGGAATAATCTAATATCTGCACCCATCTCCCTGCATAAATGGACAGCAGAAAGATGGAGAGGGCACGAAAAAGTCATCTTCTCCCTCCTCCACTCATCCTCTCGTCTACCTCAGACAAAGTCGATGGTCCTTCAGACCTCTCGGAGATACATTACACAAAGCCCACGACTGAGTCAAGCCCCCATTTGCATCGCAGTGGCATTTTGTGGGTCATTCCTCAGCGTGACAACAGAAATAGAACAGCATAATATGGGTCTGAGTGGATGGGTGATAGTGGTGTAATTTTATTCTTAATCACAACTGAGAGTGTGCATGTTTCATTGTGATAAGGGATAAATGAAAACAGGAAAGTATGAAAAGATAATGAAAATGACAATAAAGTAAGATATATGAGCAGAAATAGCCATATTTGAACAGGTTCCGATTACCCGCCATAGTGATTATGAAATCAGCCTAATGCATTTAGGATGGCCCCACTGTTCCAATGAGGAGGTCTTTATTAGGGAGGTAATTGGTTTGGTGGATTACTCAACAAATTATGGAGTGATTTGCATTAGAATTTACCAGAGGCAGGCCTTTACCCAACTTAGATGTAATTACCCTTTGAATTCAATATAGATCCAGTTCTGAATCCAGTAATTTTATGAGATAGACCAAAATTGCACAATTTGCATGTAAAACGTGGAGAAACCCTTTTTAAAAAAAATGAGTATATTGAAATAGAAATGTTAAGAAGTCACTCCTCTGACTTTAATTCTACTCTTACTGACCAAACTTCCTTCTTGCATCCCAACAGGAAGTTACAACAAGCCTAAATGCATCTGTCTGTGATACAGCATGACCTCAAATCACACAGTGATTGTAGGTTTAGGTTACAGTTTAAAGGGTGTGGGTCACACTACTGAAACAAAAATATAATGAAATGACTCAATCAATATGATGCCACAAGACATTGGCAGCGGATTTAATACAGTTTAGGTGTTATAACAGTGGCACTGTGGTGTGGTGTTTAGCACTGTTGCCTTATAGCAAGAAGGACCTGGGTTCAAATCCCACCTGGGGCCTTTCTATGTGGCATTTGCACATTTCTCTCTGGGTAGTCAGACCTCTTTCCCAGAGCATGGGGTTAGGTTAACTAGTGTTTCTAACTGTAGGTAAATGGACTTGTTTTTATATGGCACTTTTTTACTCTATTCAAGCGCTCAACGCTCTTTATACAACATGCTTCATTCACACCAGCACTTTTTTTGCTTTCTATCTACTGCAACATTCACACTCCAATGAAAGCATCGGAGAGCAACCTGGAGTTCAGTACCTTGCCCAAGGATCCTTTGGCATGCAGACTGGAGCAGCCAAAGATCAAACCACCAGCCTTCTGATTAGTAGATGACCTGCTTTACCTCCTGAGCTGCAGCCACCTGGTGTGAATGGTTGTTACAGGATGGCTGGAATAGGCTTCCCACCATCTGAACCATCTAAACA
Organism: Archocentrus centrarchus; assembly: GCF_007364275.1. Lineage (NCBI taxonomy): Eukaryota > Metazoa > Chordata > Actinopteri > Cichliformes > Cichlidae > Archocentrus > Archocentrus centrarchus. Next base: position 14,605,890 of record NC_044365.1, on the reverse strand, counting down.
CATAGGTCTGCGGTATCAAGTATTATGATCAAGGTTGTTCGTAACATTTAGCTCCAAATGTAAAAGAAAAACCCTAAAGAGTGGCACAGTTACAAACTAACCCCATCGCGTGTTTAAATTCATTTTCTAATTTTGCTTTGAAGTGTTTTTTTTAGTCCTGCTGTTATTGACATAAGCTGTCTGTTAAACAGTGGAGCTGTCAGTGTGTTAAAAGCTTAGCTAACCTAATCCTGCTATGAAAGAAGCATGGGCAGAGTGACGATAACAGTGTCACAGTCACTGCTTTGTTTTGCTGAACGCTAGGAATAGTATGACCTGGTCGTCAATCTGCAAGCCGCAGGGCTGCTGCCATTGGCCATCTGCAGGTATCTGTTTGGAGAGATTAGTGAAACTGCTGATGGTGCAAGAGCTGCGCCTGCACTCTTGACTATACACTAAATAACAACTCCAAAACTAAATCAAGCGTGCACTCACCACAGAGAAGGTCTCAACAACTTTTCATTTTGTTTTTACCTCTAAAAATATTTCAGAGATCACTGAGATCCACACCTCAGTGTCTGTATGAGAAAGGGATCAGCCCATCTGATTCCCTCCTGCCCTGATTCAGACAGCAAAGCACTACAGGGAGTGAATGATGATCTCAGAGAGCAGCAGACATGTCAAACCCCTCGTGGCCACGTTTGCACTCAGTGACATCTGCTGTAGAAAGTTTGCGGTTAATATCTGTGGGTCAAACATGCATTAAAAATTATACTACAGTGTTACAGATTCAATTTCCCAAAGAAAAATGCTGAGCATGCAGGACACAAGCAGCTGATGCTTAAACCAGAAGAGGGCTGACAACATCTGACAGGTGCTTTGTTTGGTGACACAGTCCCACGTTTAACCCCACAGTGAGTAGGTGTTTCATTCAAAACCACTAACCACTATCTTTTTACAGTGATACATTCAATGCACCACCCACCCAAAAGAAAAAAAGGTGAAGCCTGTACCAAATTTTAAAAAAACAGCGTCTCATGACTTGACAGTGTTTCACTCACAGTCAGGGCAATAGTAGTGTGCTGGCCACAGATTCACACTCATGCATGCTGTTTAAGCAGCCCTCCCTGCTTTAGTGGTCACCTATAAGCCAATTGAGGGATGGGTTTACATGTCACTGCTGATGGTGGGGGCTATGCTCTGTGCAAGGGTATTAGTCCTGCTAAACACAGTAATGCAATTAAGGCCAATTTGGTTATGAGGACACCTTGCATTAAAACAGGTGGAGAAGAAAAGGTAGGCGGAGTAAAAAGAGGGTTAAGCTAGGTGAGGGATCGGTTTGCTCCCCACATCTCGCCACACTCTCCTCATACAAGCAGCAAACGATACAGCTGATGCACCTTTAAGTTTTTAGACATGTTTGCTAAGTTGAAGGGCCTCTTCAGTGGCCCACAGGTGCCAGAGGGCTCTGGGACCAGTAGTAAAGCCCCTGATCCAGCTCCAGCTCCAACTCCAGCACCACCTCCACCTCCAGCCAAGGTAGGTGTTTGGCCTGTATATTCAGTTAATAGTCTAAGTACAGGTGTTCTTTAGAAATTGTAGCAGTTTTTTACTTCTTCAGTCAGTAACTGGTTACAGACCAGAGCAGTGGCTTCGTATGTGTCCCTTCATCCATTCAGTTGCTCAGCACTCCTGGCAGCAAAAATAAATAAAATAAAATAGTTTCACTACACAGACCTCATTGAAATCACTCATTACCCAACGGGCACTTTGAAATTCGTTTCATCATGAACGCAGCCCGTTTTTAAAAGTGTCTATCAGAGGAGAGAGTCGTTTGTCAAACAGTGAATTCTCCATTCTTTAAAAATGCCCTTGAAATTAAAATGTCACTCTAATGGCTGCAGTTTGACTAATGGAGCCAAGCATCAGATTCTGTGGGGAAAAAAAAAAAAAAAGAAGGTTGATTTGTCGTGCAGGAGGAGAAGCCGGCTGAGAAGGAGAATGAAGACAAGCAAGTGGACAAACCACAGGGTAAGACACATTTACTGTGTGATCCTTTATGTCCCATCCTGAGAGGTTAAAACAAGACTGAATATTAATACTCTGGAAACTTGAGAATGTATGCATTAGCTATTTAATTACAAGGGAAATAAATTTCACAGGCTTACTAATGCAACAAATACATTTTTACTTTGTTATAAGTTACTTTAAGTCTAAATTTGTTGCTACTGAAATACCTCAACACTTATTTACTCACCAGGGTGTGCAGTCAGTCTCAGAGCATTTTTATGTTCATTCTTATTATTTGTATAAAGCTGTAGAGTATTTAGAAGCCTCAAACACAAGCAAGCAAGTCTATATACAGAAAAAAACTCATCATAGTCACTAAGTGCACACAGTCAAAAAAGCTTTTTGACAAATGCTGAATATGAAACGTTCAACTCTGGAAAACTTTTCTCGCGCCCTGCTGACTGTTTCCATTTTAGCTGAGTTTCCTCGACTGCTGAGCTCAAGAAGAAATTGAATTTCACTGATTGTGTTGCTAAAAGTTGGGGCAGCCTATTGGAGTCAGAGTGAATAACATCAGGTTTGTCTCCAGCATCCATCCAGGTTCTATTACCTCATTCTGCTGACCGTACTGTTGCCTAATGTGTCTGAAAGCCAGACAGAAACACGGTCAACTCCTGATCAATCCTCTAACTCTCATATTCAGCATCTTGTCTCTCTCTTTTACAGATGCTACACGTGTTTTTAATAGATGATGAACCTATTAAAATGGTTTCATGTAACCAGTGCAGCAAAGATTCCAAAAAAAGGATGGAAAACTTGCATTTTATCTGCTTCACAGATGAATGACGAGCGGTTATAAGACAGACTGAAGCGTAGTAAAAAAAACAAAAACAAATAATAAACGGAGCAATTACAATAGGGCCTTCGCACATTTCGTGCTCAGGCCTTAATAATGATATGAAAATTATCAACTGAAACTAATAAATTGAAGAATACAAACTGTCATAACTGTAAAATCTTAGAAGGTCAGAATAAGCCCTAGAACACTAAGAATACATCAGTAAAATTGAGAGCATTTAAAAAATATATAATAAACTAAAACAGTGCTGTAATATTTCTAATTATGTGATTTCTGCAGCACTTTATAAAGATGTTTTAAAATGCTGAACAGGAAAACAAGCATTAAAAAAAGAAATAGCTGGACAGGGTAAAACATGCTTTATTCTACTCTTAATGAGCTGAAGAAAAGCCAAAATAAAATTCTGATTTTTCCCCTTTCTCAGAATCAGCTCCATCACCTGCACCTGCACCTGCCCCAGAACCAGCACCAGCACCATCAGCAGCTCCGGCCCCGGCACCAACCCCGGCTCCAGCCCCAGCCCCAACCCCTGCTCCGGCCTCGGCCCCAGCCCCAACCCCGGCTCCGGCTGCAGTTCCTACAGCAGCTCCATCAAACCCTGATCAAGCTGGAGCTGAGAGGTAAGACCTGCACTTGTGGTAGTGTTTTTTTCTACCTAATTTTTTCAGGCACATTTGATTGGAAGGGTGGTGCACCAATAGCCATAAACATTTAAAGAGAGTAGTTACACTCTATCTGTCCTTATCAGCCCAACCTCCAAACACCACTTTAGCTCACAACAAACACACACCTGCCAAGTGACACCACAAACCGGTATCAAAGTAATCACCCAATGGACACTAATTAATTGGATTCCCTGGCAAGAGGGTGGAGAGAGAGGGAGAAGAGCCATCGGAGATGTGAGATCTTTACCTGCTGGTGCAACATGCATATTAAAAGAGGGATGGCCTGAAAGTGGATTAAAAGATTTTCAGCTCTTTCGTTTTAAGAAGCTCACCAGAACTGTTTCTGGCCCCTCAATAAACATCATGACGGCGACGGGTAGAGACAGTAGCAGTTGATCCTCCCAGTTTTAAACACAGGTTAGATTTCAATAAGAGAGACGAGAGGCAAATGTTTCATCAGTGTCTGACACGACGATGGTGGAAAGAGCTGGAGGCTCCAGATGGAGGGCAGGCCAGGGGGGTCAGCCAGCAGCTTAAGCGATGTGTGGAATAAATAGTGTCAAAGCTCAAAGGGGATCTGAGGCACTGTAAGGTCCTCTACAGCAGCGCTCCACTGGGATGACCCGAGTGCTGTTTTCACCACATCATCAAACTCACTCGTTTTTTTTTGTTTGTTTTTTTTGCTGCCAGTGCGTCACAAAAATCACAGAAGTGTGTGATTTATTTTGTGCTCTTCTCATGCAAACCACTGCCAGGTCCAGCCTGTGTCCTGCACTTTGCCAAGCTAGCATGTGTCCTTCTGCTTCTATGAGCCATATTAGTGAGATGAAATGCTGCAGCCTTCAGGGTTAATTAAGCCTGCGAAGGCTTCCTACCAGAACTGCGACCCAGTGTTGGCTCAGCCGGGGTTTTAACCAAAGGACAGACGCTTCTCAATCATCTTTGAGTGGCAGCTTCACTTTCTTTCACTTGTGAAAATTTATTGACTTTAATTTAATTGCAGGTCTTGATCTGAGCATATTGAATGCTTCACTTTGAACACGGCTTATCGTTCTGTCAAACGTATTACAGAATTTTATCCACTAGGGGGTGAGCATCCATCATCCTTACTGCTCTGCCCGAAGGCTGACCCTAGTATGGCCTGATCTCTAGATCCCTTCTCCCTGACCCAAAGTGTCCTAACTTGAACCACAAACAGGTGAAGCTGGACTCCATCCATGTGGCCCTGCAGTGAGCCAGTGGCTGCCTGCAGATATCTGTGTTATGTGATAAAACCATGGATGAATGAAATTCCAAATGTTTTGTGACCCTAGCTACAGGCTTTTGGCTTAACTTGCAAGACACATGACCAAGATAAGAAGTGAACACGGGTGGCTTTTTTGTTGGTTCCTCTCAATGCAGACTAAAGTACAGTTCCAGAGTCTTAGTTTCAGGCAGCCATAAATGCTGGATTAGGAAGGGTGTTAGGCATAGACATAGTAAAACTACATAATTTAAAGTGAAAAGGTGATTGTTGATGTTTCTGTGTGTTTTTTAATGTCTAAAACCTTTGCTCATATTGGTAAATAGGCTGTAGTCAAGAGGATTTACAAAGGAACTGTATTCAGTTACAGAAATGACCTGTTTTACAAGTATCTATGTGACTGCGTATTGTTAAACCTACTTTTTGTTCTACATTATAAACAATCCAGTCCTTTTTGGCCACTTAAAATATCTCATATTATATTTGTGGAAATTTCCGCTGCCCTCTTGCCCAGATCTCTCTCAGAAGCTCACTCACAGCCAGTAACCAGCATGACTTTGTTACCTTCACTTTCTCAGACCGGAGGGAGACCCTCCACCACCTCCCCCCATAGTCATCAACAAGTACTCAGATGAGCACCTCAGAGCCATAATCAAACAGATGAGAGAAAGAAAGCAAATCTTCAAGGAGAAAGTGATTGATCAGTATGCTTCATCCCCTGAGATAACCCCTCCTGTCAGTGAGTACCAACACAAAATCCTTCAGTGCTGCAGCTTTGCTTCAGCTGTTTTGTAATGGGTTCATGTGTGATGTCTGCGGATGTTACTGACACCTCGTTGGACAGTAAGGAAACAAATTCTGGAAATTTTATTGTGGCTCAAATGTTTTAGCTCACTCGGACACTTTATCCTTTCAGCGCCGCTGCTACGCAAAGACGACTACAACAGACTCATAGAGGAAAGGAAAAGGCAGGCGGAGGAGGCGCGGATAAAGAAGGAAGAGGCTGACAAGAAGAAAAAAGAGGAGCAGGAAAAGAAAAAAAAGGAGGATGAGCAAAAGAAAGCAGAGCAAAAGGCAACAGAGGCCAAGCAGCAGGAGGAGAAGAAGAGTATAAAAACCAGGTTATCCGAGGCTTTGTGGTCAGCGGTGGACATCATGTTGAAGCCATTGGAGGACCGGATGGACTCGGTGTTGGGGCAAACCATAGACCCTTTCACAGATCGTCGCTACATTGCGTGGCTAAGCTTGGTGACCGTGGCCTTTAACTACAACACCTGGTTCATCACGGCCCGCCTGTGCTTCCCGTACCACACTGAGACTTCCATCCCTTACTGGTTCACCCTGGATGTGTTGGCTGATATCATCTACCTGGCAGACTCCATAATTTTCCAGTCCCGCAAACAGTTTGTCAAAGGAGGAGACATTGTTGTAAGTGTGAAATGATCCTGACTAGTGACAGAGAGTGAGCCTGACCTCAATGATAAAGTGACTTTTATTCCTTTGCAGAAAGACAGAGCGATGACTAAGAAGTACTACAGAGATTCAGAGAGATTCCTGGTATGCTCGCTTAAATTCCTTGAGCTTTGAAGTGAAGCGTTAACTGATGTCAGCAACCTTACAACTGCCCCTCTTTCACAGGCTGATGTGGTGTCCATCTTGCCGTTTGACTTGTTGTACATCCAGTTTGGATTCAGTTCTGCTTGCAGACTCAATCGTCTAGTGAAGGTAAATATACTTTAGTGCTGTTCAGATTAATTAGTCAATAATCAAAACCTTTTAAATGGACTTTGGCTCCCGCCTGGCTCACAATTCCTCACTTATTTTCAAGATAGATACATTTTTTGAGTTCAGTGATCGTCTGGAAAGCATCATGGCCAAGGCTTACATCTGGAGGTAAAACACATGCGATAAATTCAGAAATGATGTTAGTGTACGCAGTAAATGATTTATGATTTAGGAAAGGAGCCTTTATCCCATGGAAGTAACCATAATAATAACTCTGTCTTTACCTCACTTTTAGAGTGATTCGCACCATTGGTTATCTGCTCTTCATGCTCCACCTTAATGCCTGCTTCTACTATGTGGCCTCAGAATATCAGGGCATTGGTAAAACCAAATGGGTCTACTCCGGCTTAGGCAGCGCGTAAGTAAAGGACTTCTATACACCTTAGTGAACAGATCTTGTCCCATTTCCAAATACCATTTGGTTACAGGAGAACACATAAAAATGTTAGTTTGGCTTCATTTTACATGTCTCAGAAATACATACACTCTGGCAATATGCATGTATGGTATGGCTGCATGAGACAGCACTGAGCCTTTTGAGTAATTCCACTGTTTATTGCACAGTGACAGAGTTCTGAGTTCCAGTTCACAAAGCATCCAATCCAAATCCCAAATTTGACATCTGTCCCATCTTTGCTGCTGCTGCAGTTACCTCAGCTGCTTCTTCTATGCCGAGAAGTCCCTGCTACTGATCGCCGAGTTGCCAGCTCCAGATACCATGTTTGGACTCATCTTTCAGATGACCAACTACCTTTTTGGGGCGTTCTTTATGTCCATCATTCTTAGCCAGGTAGTTTCTTTCTTGTAGCATTTGTGCTTTTTTTTTTTTTTTGAGAAACTGAAGCAACTGCAGCAACTTTTGTTTTTGTTTTTTTAAAGAATTGCAGCAAGACATCAAGGGAATCTCAAAACATGCCCAGAACTCACATCTGCCATTTTATAAAAAAATAAAATAAAAAAAACACAGACACACACAAACACCACTTCTTCCACACACTCCCCCAAAACATCTAGGATAGTTTATGACTCCCCCTCTGACACCCCCTCAACCTCTCCACAGGTACCTGCGATGTTACTATTTTGCCGTCCGCAGTCTGATCAACATCGGCGGTCTTAATGAACCCGAAACCGTCTTTGAGATTACCTTTCAGTTGTCAAACTTTTTCTTGGGCGTCTTTGTGTTCTCCAGTTTGATTGGACAGGTAACATAGACACCATCCTGATCCTAGCATGAATCACAGTCCCAGCATCCTCACTTCATCCGGAGTCCTGATGAAAATCCTGAAATTAGCATCTTTAAAGTAGTATTAGTCGCATTTTCCCACGTGTCCCGTTTATGTAGCTAGTTGAATAAACCTGTCGTCCCCTGTTAGAAAAGATACTGAGACCAAGTAGTCATGATACAAGCAAACACCCCATTATCCATCACTCAGTCTGTACTGTTTCATTGGTTCCCTTTGAAGTCTTGACTGTCAAAAACTCAACAAAAGCTTGTTCATTCTGCTGTCAAAGTGAGCTGTTAGGATTAATTCTCATCATCACAATGTCTCAGATGAGAGATGTCATTGGTGCAGCTACAGCAGGACAGACTTACTTCCGTTCCTCCATGGACAACACTGTGGCCTACATGGTGACCAACAACATCCCATATATGGTGCAGAACAGAGTCCGCACTTGGTACACCTACACCTGGGATGCTCAGGGCATGCTGGGTCAGTAGACACTTGATAAAATCTTCATTTCAGCATTTAAGAGTTTGTCAGAAAGGTTCAAATTATATGAAAGCACTCTTACAGTATTTTTGCAACTATTTTGCCAGCTGTAAAAAAAAAAAAATTGGCCTCTTAATTTTCATCTTGATGTTTTCAGATGAGTCCGAGCTGCTGGATAAGATGCCTCTGGTGATGAGAACAGCCATTGCTGTGGACATCAACCTGGCGACCTTCCAGAAGATCGATCTGTTCAAGGTGCGGGCACCTCAAAAAATAAAAAAAAAAAATTCCCCACACAGTTACAGGGAGACTGGACGGTTAAATGTGTTTCCACAGGGCTGTGACCAGCAGATGTTAGTGGACATGTTGCTGAGGCTCAAGTCAATCATTTATCTACCCGGAGACTTTGTTGTGAAGAAGGTGCGTTAATTCTTACACCACAGTTCAATCTTTTTTTTTTTTTAAGTGTGTGATCCTTCTATGATAGCTAATTACATATATTTTATATAATTCTATTTATTTTTTTTGCGCTGGGGAAGATAAACCTTTATTTATTTGTTTTTACATTGCCTGAAGTCGATGAACTATTGCTGAGTCACCATATCATGACAAGCATGCAGACTGTGATGAGACATTGCCCTCAGCTGAATTTCAGAGGAATACAGCACACTTCTTTTGTTGACATGACAACATTTGCTGCATCTGCTGCAGGTGCACGTCCTTCTGCGTAATCTGTTTTTTTTCCTAAATTGTCAGAAAACTATCCACAAATTTATAATTATGATACTCGAAATTCTCAGAGAATATTAGATTTTTTATCTTTTAAATTTGTAAAAGAAAAATGCATGACTTTATAATCTGATAAAATATTTAATATTTTTTTAGTAGGTTTGTACCATTTTTCTCCAAAATTTACAACTTTAATATCAGAGCTCTTGTGGGTGTAAATTTATGGCTTTAATCTCAGAAATTCGGTGTATCTCAGAATATTACACACACCCTCCCCGAACACCACGGGCTTCTTTTAAACCGAAAATGTCCCGCATACGCTCAATAATAAAATCCCTTCGGTAATTTTACATCTTTGCAGGGTGATATCGGTAAAGAGATGTACATCATCAAAGGTGGAGCGGTGCAGGTGGTGGGAGGACCCGACAACAGCATTGTGTTTGTGACACTGAAAGCTGGTTGTGTGTTTGGTGAAATCAGGTGAGTTCACCCCCCCCCCCCCCCCCCCAAAAAAAAGTATGTGCTTTTAATTAATAAAGATCAGAGGTGATTAATCACCACAGTACTTTTGTGCTTTTAATCACAGGATAAGCAGGTAACTTACACACAGAGAACATCAGGAAATATTCAAAAAGAACATGTTTGCTTTTTGCTTCTTAGTCTCTTGCAGTCTTCCAAAGATGGAGGGAACAGGCGGACCGCTAATGTCAAAGCATACGGCTTCGCTAACCTCTTTGTCCTGGAGAAGAAAGACCTGTTTGACATTCTGGTTCACTACCCCGAGTCTCAGAAAGTGCTGGCCAGGAAGGGCAGGTTAGTCAGCAGCTCTTTATTAACACTTGCTGCTGTCATCAAAGTAGCTGTGGGTGGTCAGCATGAATAAAACCCCCGAAAGTCACATAAATAGATAAAGAGAATTCATTTGACAAATTCATTTAAACCAATGATCCGTGAGGGGGAAGTATATGAACCTCTAAGATTAATGGTGGTTAAGTTAAAATTACAAATGAAGGGAAGGCAGTCCCGTGTTAGTGGGTGGACCTGTTTTATTATCAACAAAGAGTTCTCTCTTACTAATATTCATGTTCATGAATTCAGGACAACACTAAATGACAGTGGTGTGCGTGGCAGGGTTTAAACAGGAAGGTCTCCGTCTGCTCTCCTAAAAGAACTAAAGATTGAGTGTGGGCTATTTCTTTTGCTGAGGTTTTGTGGAGTAAAGACAAAAATAAAACTTTTTGGTTTAAATGAGAAATGGCATGCATGGAGGCGGGAAAACACTTGATTCCAGCAGCAGAACTGAATCCCATCTATGATGGTGGTTTTCATCATTTAGGCCTCTTTTGCCACATTTGGGCTAGGAAAGGTTTGTGCCATTGATTCAGCAATTAATCTGAATTCTTCTGTGAAAGTAACCCCTCACAGGCATGCAGTGTCGGATCATTTACCACTATGAATTAGTGACCAGTGTCAGTATTTTTGTTTGTTGTTGTCTTGTTTTCCAGAACCAGTTTTGCAATATATGTTTTAGAACATCACTGGATATTTGTTGAATTTTCTCATAGTAATAATATTTTGGTTTGTGTGTGTACAGGAAATTGATGAAGGCCAAGGGGCCAGCAGCAGCAAAGGTTGAAGAGGAGAAGAAAAAAGGACTGGCACTGTTTGGACACAAACCACCCACGCCCAAACTGCTGCGCGCTTTCGGAGGGACCCTTAACAGAAAAATTATTCACAAAGTGAAGGTACCTACACTGTTTTCTCCAAATGAATTCCAAGTGGTTATTACAGGAAAAAAAAAAATCACTGTGCTGATTATCAATCTGTATTTGTGTTCTTTTTTTTTCTCCCCCCAGACTGCCAGTGCTGAGCAATAAGGAGCATGGAGAGCAATTTATATATAAATATATAAAAACTCCTTTTTTTGGAGTAAATGTACAGTTTTATTTGCAGCCAAGAAAATGTTTCTCTCATGGAAATATACTAATTTCACTTGAAAACACATTTCAAACAATACCTTTATTGCTCTGTGCGATGAAGTCATCCTGGCCACTGATAGGCCGAGACTGTCTATGAACCCCAACTACTGCCCCTAGTGGACACTGCTGTGTATATACTTCATTTGTATCATTTTTTTTTTTTTTACAATATAATCATATATATATATGGAAGCTTGTTTCCAACACCAAAAAGAAAAAAGCATTCCCATTCATAATTCAAAATTTCAAGTATCTCAATATTTCGAAAAAAATAACTCAAAATTTCGAGTTAGCTCTGCCGATCACGAATCTCCATGAAAGTACGTCATTTCCTTGTTGCCCTGAAGTAAGAGGCTGAAGGTATCAGCTGTTCAACATGAAACCCTTGATTCCATACCTTTCATGCAGGTCAAAAACATAATGACAATTTCTTTACGTTTGCCGTACACTGCTAGCTAACTGAGTGCGCGTGCGTTGGCGTCATCTGTTTCCAGGTAACAATGTAATGAGCTCTTTCACGGAGCTTCGTGATTCGCAGTTAACTCAAAAATTCGACTCATTAATGTAAAATTTTGACTTATTTTCTCGAAATTTTGAGTTATGGATAGCAAAAAAATTTATTTATTTTTTTTCAGTGGCAGAAACAAGCTTCCATACTTATAAGCTCATTTTGTTATTTTTTTTCCACTGTTCAGTGTGTGTGGAAGCCTACCAGAGATTATCAGTCAATGTGAAATATTGTGAAAATTATTTATAAAGCACCTTGTGACAGGTTATATTATTTGACTGGTTTTGTCTCTGTCTATATATGCTTTAATAAATAAATAAGTAGGTTTTAACTGCAATCAGCTTATGCTTCTGTAGTGCTCTGTTGGCTTTGTGTTTGTGAGTGAGAGCTGCAGTTCAGATCCAGATTAATCCTTACCTGCCAGACAGTGACATTAAGAGGGCTGATTAACCAGGCTGTCTCTGCTTTTGTGAACTCCTCAGCCAGATGGGACTAAAATAAACCAGCTACTTTCATCACATATGGCCGATGGTTACTCCCGTGTATTTAATGTTATCCCAGGATACAGGATGTTCAGAAATAGATTGGACTATTTCTAGCATAAAGGTGAAGCTATCCTTTCTTTATTTATAAAGCACCTTGAGGCAGCTGTTTGTTGTGATTTGGTGCTCTGTAAATAAAAATGAATTGAAGACAATTATTTAAAACAAATTTGATCCATACATTTTCCTAACCTGTTCAGGATCATGGGAAGACTGAAGCCTATCCCTGCTATGACAGGCCAAGACCGGGTTTATTTGTAATTATTTTTATTAATTTGCTAACATATTTAAAAATGTTAGGGGCTGTGGTTAAAACTGCAGGAAAGCCATTATTTTCCTGGCAGTGATTGGCAGCTCAGCTAGCTGAGCTGTTGTTGGCTCCTGGAGAAAGGGGAGTGCCTAGAGGGAATTACTGATTCCAAGAATTTTAATTTCCTCAGTCTGCTGTTCAGGTGTGAGAAGATTTCACAGCAAGTAATTCGGGCATTCTTTAAAAGACCTCATATGTAAACAAGAAGCTTACAGGAGGAGAAGTGGACGGGCCAGTCTGTTTTCTTTCTCGCCATGTTCAGCAGGTTACAGAAGCTGATCGGGGCTCCTGAGCCTCATCCTGCCCGAGCTGCTGCTCCAGCTTCTGCTCCAGCTCCACCAGCTCCACCAGCTCAGGTAAGACCTTATAGTGCCCTTTTTTTTTTTTTAATTTGAGAAACATTGCTCTAATCCAGTGAGTCAGCCACTTAAATTAAACATTACATTAATCAGGTTCATTGTCTTCTTTAAGCTTGTCAAACTGAGTTGTATTAAGAAACACAACAGGAGGTGAAAGTCTCTGAGGTAGCTTGACGCTAATGTTGACAAGAGCTGTCACTGTTTCCTCAAACAGTAGGCTGTTTTTAATTTACAGGTGTTTTTCATTTACAGCAGGACAAGCCACTTGAAAAGAAGGAAGACAAAGAGGATCAGCCAAAGAAAGAGGAGGAGAAGACAGAAGACGAAAAGAAAGAAGAGGAAAAGAAAGCAGATGAAAAGAAAGAGGAGGAGGAGAAGAAGGAACAAAAGAAAGAGGAAGAGACTAAAAAAGAAGAGCCAAAAATAGGTGAGATGCTTCTTTAATTTAATCTGAGATCCAAACGCCATTTCATTTCATTATTCTGATAATTACGTGATTTGGAGACAAAGGTTTAGGAAATTTTGCTTTTTTTTGTCAGTAGATACTTTCTTCCACAGACATTGGTTCATTCTGTTATTTGTCATACTCTCTGACCTTGCTGTAGGTTTCATCAAATGTGGCTTAAAGTGGATTGTTAGTCTGTCCACCTGCTCTCGGTTTCTCTGTGAATCACAGACAAAGGGAATTATGTCATCTGGCATGAGGCAGAAGGCAGCGAGCTGATCCCGTGTTACAGTCAGCAGGTTCACAATGTTCATGTATAAACTAGAAATACTGCAGTAAAGTGAGAAATAAGAAATGGCCTTCCTTCACACTGCAGTGAGCTTTGGCTCCAGTACCGGTGGTTTTAAATAAGAGCAGCAGCCCCCAGTATATATAAGAACATAAGGTTGAATGCACTGCTGTTTGCTGCATTTGAATTAAAAAAAAATGTATATGTGATTTTATTTTAACAGAATAAAGTCTGTAGAGGTTCCCTAACTTTCATAGAAATGCAAGACTAAAGACTTATGTTATATAAGAGTACGATGTTTTTCCTCTCTCCTCCAGCTCCAGTACCTGTGCAAGCACCAGCTGTTCCTGCTCCTGCTCCTGCTCCAACCACTGCTGCTCCTGCTGCTGATAATCCAGAGGGGGTTGAAGGGTAAGAATTCATCATGTTTGTACTTCTCATCTCACCTTGAGTTTCGGCGGAGGTTAAGCAGATATATGTGATGGATGGATATACACTATACTGCCAGAAGTATTCATTCACCCATCCAAATCATGGAATCACTTCCATGGCCACAGGTGTATAAAACCAAGCACCTAGGCATACAGACTGCTTCTACAAACATGTGTGAAAGAATGGGTCGCTCTCAGGAGCTCAGTGAGTTCCAGTGTGGTACCGTGATAGGATGCCACCTGTTCAACAAGTCCAGTCGTGAAATTTCCTCGCTACTAAATATTCCACAGTCAACTGTTAGTGGCATTATAACAAAGTGGAAGCGATTGCAGAGGTCACCAACTTTCTGCAGAATCAGTCACTACAGACCTCCAAACTTCATGTGGCCTTCAGATTAGCTCAAGAACAGTGCGTAGAGAGCTTCATGGAATGGGTTTCCATGGCTGAGCAGCTGCATCCAAGTCTTACATCACCATGTGAAATTCAAATAGTTGGATGCAGTCGTGTAAAGCGCACTATCACTGGACTCTAAAGCAGTGGAGACATGTTTTCTGGAGTGATGAATCATACTTTTCCATCTGGCAATCCAATAGACGAGTCTGGGTTTGGTGGTTACCAGGAGAACGTATTTATCTGACTGCAGTGTGTCAAGTGTAAAGTTTGGTGGATCGGGGATTGTGGTGTGGGGTTGTTCTTTAGGAGTTGGGCTCGGCCCCTTAGTTCCAGTTAAAGGAACTATTAATGCTTCAGCATACCAAGACATTTTGGACAATTTCATGCTCCCAACTTTGTGGGAACAGTTTGGGGATGGCCCCTTCCTGTTCCTGCATGACTGCAAATCAGTGCACAAAGCAGGTCCATAAAGACATGGATGAGCAAGTTTGGTGTGGAAGAACTTGACTGGCCTGCACAGAGTCCTGACCTCAACCTGACAGAACACCTTTGGGATGAATTAGACCGAAGACTGTGAGCCAGGCCTTCTCATCCAACATCAGTGTCTGACCTCACAAATGTGCTTCTGGAAAAATGGTTAAAAATTCCCATAAACATACTTCGAAACCTTGTGGAAAGCCTTCCCAGAATAGTTGAAGCTGTTATAGCCACAAAGGGTGGGCCAACATTATGGATTAAGGATGAGTGTGACGAGTGAAAACGTCTGGCCTTATAGTGTATCAGTGCTGACAGTTCAAGTTCGCAACTGTTACTTTAGACTGGACATAAAGAAAACTAATTCAGCTTCACTTTTTTTTTTTTTTTATATGATCAACTTTTCAGGTTCAAACCTGCAAGTGTTCAGGTACCAAACATGATGCACAAAATCAAAATCTCTGATTAATGCAGTCCATTGCAGACATTAAACAGCACTCCTCTAAAGGATTTAGTAATTGAAGTAAAGACTTTTTTTTTTTTTGGCTTATCCAGAGGGCTTAAGTATTAAAAAAGAAAAACTGTTAAAATGTGATTTGTCCAGTTTCTTTAAAAAAAACAATGGGGACTGTGTACAAACAATGGCTGTAATATCTAAACAATTAATGAAATACTTCTGTTAAAGCCCATGAATTAAAGCTGAATGTAAATCAATCGCATATTGACTGTTTTAAAGCAGATTTGAAATCCACAGTGTTCATTTATTGGGGCAAAATTAACTGTAGCTGTTCTCCTTTGAAACCACTAACATCAGGAGTGTGTTACAGTAGCCAGTTGCCTTCATATGAGGCGTTTGTGTAAAACAACCTGGGTTACGCTCTCCCTGTACGGGCACTGTGCCGGGACAAAACAACTGTACTAAGAATGAATTGACCCTCCTTTAGCTCTGTCCTTTTCACAAACTCCTTGAGCCTCTTGTTTACAGGTATAGTTGTAGGTATATCTAATAGATATAAACAATAAGATCTGATGTCCACAGAGCAGCATCCCTTACTCTGGAGACTTTTTATACTTGATGCAGAGGATGTGATCACACTGTGACTTGCAGCATGTGACACCTAAAGAAGGAAAGGAGATTAGGAGCTTATAGTGGTATTTGTGACTGAGATTGATCTGGGATAGCATTCACATGCAAGCTGGAGTTGCTTCAGTAGAATTTACTATGTTCTTTAAAGGGAATGTTGAGGGAATATCATGTAAAGAAAAATAAATGCCTATTTAACATTTAGACAAGTGCTGATATTGTCTCTCCTGGTGTATTCCTAGAGCTATGGGTTGTGTGTCTTCTTCTCTTATGTCTATATTCCTGTTTTTAGGGAAGAAGTTCCTCCGCCACCTGTTGTCTACTCCCGCTACACAGATGACACCATCAGAAGTTTAGTCAAGAGTTTAAGAGAGCGCATAGAAGTGCTCAAAGAGAAAGTCATAGACCCTTACGCCACATCTCCAGAAATCACACCGCCCGTCAGTAAGTGTGGTCAAACGCAAGGCGACATTCTTAGAGAATAAAAAGCAAACAAACATGACAGCATGACACATCTCTCCTTTTCCCTTTTCAGCACCTATTCTGAAAAAGGATGACTACAACCAACTGAAGGAAGAGGAGCGCATAGCAAAGGAAGAAGCAGATAAAAAGAAGGCAGAAGAAGCGGCCAAGAAGGCGGAGGAGAAGAAGAAAAAAGATGAGGAGAAGAGGCTGGAGGCCGAGAAGAAAGCCGAGGAGGAGAGGCTGGCAGAGGAGGCCAAGAAGAAACAAAGGATCCTCCCAGAAATCAGCTGCTCCTGCTTTGATGTCCTCCTCCATCCGGTTGAAGAAAAAATGGATGCCATCCTGGGAAGCACCATTGATCCTTTCACAGGTAAGCGTTACAGCTAGGCTCAGAGACATTCTTATATTTACCTTTAAATACCTGAATAATGTTTCTGTCATTCACTCTCCAGATCGTCGATATATTTCCTGGCTGAGCGTCGTAGCGTTGGCATACAACTACAACGTCTGGTTTTGCTCTGCCAGGCTGGCTTTCCCTTACCACAATGAAACTGCCAACCAGTACTGGATATTCTTCGACATCCTTAGTGACATTGTAAACGTGATTGACATCGTTGTTTGGCAGCCTCGGCTTCAGTTTGTCAAAGCCGGAGACATTATTGTAAGTCACAAATCATTCTGAATGCATACGATAAATTGTAACAGTGTAATTAACTTTAATGCCTCTGCTGCTTGCAGAAAGACAGAGCTATGACTAAGGTGCATTATCGGAAATCACATCGATTTAAGGTGAGCACATGGGCCCAGTGGTGGAAAGTAACTATATGCATTTACTTGAGTACTACCCTTAAGCACCATTTTGGTCAACAGCTGAAAAATAACATTTGTATATGTAAAACTATTATGTTACATTCTTATTTCAGTAAAACAATGCCAGACTACATTATGCACAAAATCAAGACTTCATAAATGAGTCTAGGTACTGAGCTGGGCTGCCTCCAGTCCAGACCTGTTACCCACTGAAAGTATTTGACACACAATGAAATTAAAAATAAAAATTAAAAACAAAAAGCAAGAGAGAAGGCCAAAAATTACAAGTGCTGGCATGGTGTGGAATTTATACCTTTACTAAAGCAGCTGCTCTTAGTTCTTCTTTGATATCTATATGCATTGCAGCAAAATCAAAAGTTTAAGAAATGTTTTTATTCTTTCTTTTGTAGACTGATATATTCAGCATCCTCCCCTTCGACCTTCTCTGCCTGTACTTTGAATTCTCCACCATATACCGACTGAACCGCTTCATCAGGGTAGGCGGGCAGCTGCTAACTTTTTTTTTTTTTTTTTTAGACTGATTTAGACTAGATTTGCACTTTCTCTTCAGTTCCTCCTAACTTTTGTCTCCTTGTGCGTTCTAGATTGATTCCTTTTTTGAGTTCAGCGATCGACTTGAGAGCGTCATGGCCAAAGCTTACATCTGGAGGTAACTGCTCGTGAATCACATGGCGCTGTTGTTATTTTCACTGCTGTGTTTTTGGCGTTCTTCGTGGACGCTTCACCGTTTCCGTCTTTTATGTCACTTTTTCTGAGGTAGAGTTGCCCGCACCACAGGCTACCTGCTCTACATGCTTCATCTCAACGCCTGCGCGTACTACGTCGCCTCGGTACACCAGGGTCTTGGTACTACTACGTGGGTGTATGATGGGAACGGCACAGCGTATGTACACTGACTGCTGTCACAGAGAAGTCCCGGCTGAATTAACTCACTCATCTTTAAATTCAGTTAAAGATGGCTAGTTTTCAGACATCCATGATTGTAACTATTTTTTAAATCCACCCTATATTTATACATTTTTATGATCTTTGTGTTAACCCCGTTCTTTAAAGTTCTTAGTGGACCATCTCCCTGTTTACACTTTCAGCATCTTGTAGCTTCAGCTTTCAAAGAAACAACAGAAGGGAAAACCCAGCATAAATCCCTAACACGCTGCTTTTGATCCCAATAAAATTAATGATTTATGACATGCTGTCTGGAGCTATGGATGACCTGTGTCTTTTCTGTCCTGTCCCCCCGCCCCCGCAGGTACCTGCGTTGCTACTACTATGCAGTCCGCAGTCTGATCAACATCGGGGGTCTCCCAGAACCTGTAACCACCTTTGAGATTTCCTTTCAGATGGCCAACTTTTTCATTGGTGTCTTTGTGTTCTCCAGTTTGATCGG
Source organism: Archocentrus centrarchus (assembly GCF_007364275.1). Lineage (NCBI taxonomy): Eukaryota > Metazoa > Chordata > Actinopteri > Cichliformes > Cichlidae > Archocentrus > Archocentrus centrarchus. The sequence goes on along the minus strand of NC_044365.1, from coordinate 14,587,410 downwards.
ACAGGTGGGAGGATAGTTTGTAATGTGACCTCCATTCAGTTCTTTTTAAAATATTCTACATATTAAAATCAATTACTTCTCTGCAGCACTTCACATTTCTGCATCTGCCTTTCGTTCTTTCAGATGAGAGATGTCATAGGAGCAGCTACAGCAGCTCAGACATACTTCCGGGCATCAATGGATGGCTGTGTTGAGTACATGAACACCTATACAATCCCCAAGCTAGTCCAGAACAGAGTCCGGACCTGGTACAACTACACGTGGGCAGCTCAGGGAATGCTGGGTGAGAACTTAATCCCTCTATTGCATCCTTGCCAGAAGAAGTTGATGAGTTTAAGTGGAGATCAGGAAATATTCTTACACACGTTACTACATGAAATGAAGATCATAGAATAAAGTTACATCTGAGTTCACCGTCTGTCCTCTTCAGATGAGTCCGAGCTCCTGGACAAGATGCCTCTGGTGATGAGAACTGCCATTGCTGTGGACATCAACCTCGCAACATTCCAGAAGATTGCATTGTTCCAGGTGACCCTGCTAAATTATTTGTGCTCTAGTTCTATAGAAAGCACTACGGAAATGTTTTTACAACATAATCTGAATAATGGACTACAGCATCTTCAAAAATCCAAGTTATGCTGGCTGCCGTAAATTTTAACAACCAAGTAAAGCGAAGCAGAGCTGCTGTGATTCAGTGAATGTCGGTACTCAAAACACCGTCTCCTTCAGGGCTGTGACCAGCAGATGTTGGTGGACATGTTACTGAGGCTCAAGTCAATCATATATCTACCCGGAGACTTCGTTGTGAAGAAGGTTGGTGCATGTATACCGTGTGTGTGTGTGTGTGTGTGTGTGTGTGTGTGTGTGTGTGTGTGTGTGTGTGTGTGTGTGTGTGTGTGTGTGTGTGTAGTTTACCTGTAGCTATGTGGCTGCAAACTGACAAGCAACAAATTCATCAATCACCATGAAGCAACAAGTTTTTATGATCCGAGTGTAACGCTGACCTCTGTGTCACTGCTCCGTGCTCTCACCTGCAGGGTGACATCGGTAAAGAGATGTACATCATCAAAAGCGGAGCGGTGCAGGTGGTGGGAGGACCCGACAACAGCATTGTGTTCGTGACACTAAAGGCTGGCTCTGTGTTTGGGGAAATCAGGTAAGTGTGCAGCATCAGGAAGGACGCAAGTATAGAACTGAATCTGTGCCTTCCAGTTGCACCTCTGCTAACTCCTTTATAACGTTATTTATTATTTATTATTATGGCCGTAATACTGACTCCATGGACATGTTTCTTTTCCTGTGTCTGTACCCAACCACAGTTTACTACAGTCTGCTAAAGATGGAGGAAACAGGCGCACCGCCAATGTAAAAGCTCACGGCTTCGCTAACCTTTTTGTGCTGGAGAAGAAAGACCTGTTTGATATCCTCGTCCACTACCCAGAGTCTCAGAAGGTGCTGGCCAGGAAGGGCAGGTGAGTCACTCATGGGTGCTTCTGGAACAGTTTTGTAATACAAATGACTTATTTTAAATATTATTTCATATATTTAAGATTTTAAAGATTGACACCACCCTCCATATCATTTTTAAGTTAAATGAAATTCAAACATGCCCCCTCTTAAGGATTGTGTGTGTGTTTTGTGATTGTGAAGGAAACTAGTCAAAGCCAAAGCTGCTGTACCTGCTAAAGGTAATGAGGAGAAACCGAAAGGCCTGGCTATGTTTGGAGCGAAACCACCAACACCCAAGCTACTCAAAGCCTTTGCCAATTTGAGAAAACTGAAGGTAAAGTCTGATGTGGGGAGTTTGTTTTGGTGTAGGCTGTTTAAAAGCACTGATCGCTAAAGCATTTGTGACTTTGGGTCTTCACTTCTTGGGTACTTCACTTTGTCCTCCGTCCACAGAAAATGGAAGAGGAGAAGTAGGAATGGGATTCGGATTGTCACAGAGCATCAAAGCCATATTGGCTGGAATATTCTACTTTTCCATGGATGCCTGAAGGCGCATAGAGTGACAGATCTACAGTGACAGGTGGAGTGATCCGACACTCTCCGGTTCAAACATGGAAGCAGCAAAGTGCTATGACCAGTTGGAAAAGAGATATCTGGGATTCTAATCTAACAATTTCCCTAAACTCTTTGTGGATTCGTTAATAGACACAGAAACTTCTCCTGATATGTGGCTGCAGCCAAAAAAAAAAGAGGAACATTCTGTTTAATATTTCTATAATGCAAATTGTGGATCATTTTTCATATTAAAAACTGACAAAAAATTTTCATCAGTTTTATTACTGTTAGTAGTGATGTGAAGCTCTTTCATCCCTAACACTGGAGTTCCCTCAATACAAATCTAGCTTGTAGATGGAATACACTGTGGAATATATTGAAGTTCAGAAGAACTGAAACATTAGAGTGAGCAGGAACAGCGAGCAATCAGGTAAAGAGCGCCACCTACTGACTGCCTGACATAAGGGTTTAAACAGAGTAAACTGAAGTGCTGGAACATGTAGTCCAGGTTTTTATATTTTTTTAGATTATGGACAGTGATTTTATATTTTTTTTTTATGTCTATTATCCTGGTTCTCTATGGAGAAGCTACTACATGATTTTAAAAAGGGGCACTATGTCCAAAAATGTAATTAAGAGGTCAGTATCAGTGATAAATCTCTGTGCAGTCAGACTGCATACAGCTGCAGTGTTTTGTTGTTTGTCCACAAACAGCAGTCATTTGCACCTTAAATTCTGTGTGGGTTTTATCATTTTAAATAATGAAACAGGTTCATGGTGTTAACATTTATCAGACTGTGAATAACCAAAATATCTCCAAGCTATTGATGCTGAATAATCTTTCCCAATGACACAGCCTTCAGCCAACACAAAATCTACAAACATTATCCTCAATATTTACTACACTGGATTAGTGTAAATATTTTCAATATTGCAGAATTTCAAGCTATACTATATTGCCAAAAGAGACTGCGAGCCAACATCAGTGTCTGACCTCACAAATATGCTTCAGGAAGAATGGACAAAAATTCCCATAAACACACTCCTAAACCTCGTGGAAAGCCTTCCCAGAAGAGTTGAAGCTGTTTTATTTTTTATAGTCACTCAGTAAAGTTACTGGATTTTTTTTTTTCCCCAGTTGCTCTCAGTTTTCACAGCCCTGAAAATGAATGGACTGTTTCAAAACAAAACAACTGGTTCTGTATTCTGTGCTGGTTGTTGCTTTTGCAGCCCAGAATAACTCAAGTTCATTTATTGAATCCTCAGAGGCACAAAAAAAAGGCACTTTTTTTTTTTTTTTAGTGGCAACCATGATTTAATAATTATAGTAATACCTGAGCACCATAAAGCTCTGATAGACACTGTAAATTGAAAATGCACAAGCTTAAAATGCATATAAAGCAAGTGAAACATGACTGCTTATTTTAAAAAAACAACAAAAAGCAGTGTACCATCCATCCATTAACGATAACTGCTGCATCCTTTAAGGAGCTGTGGAGGGAGGTCAGAAAGAGCACAGCAACATGATGTATAACAATTAATAAATTGGGGCACACATAAGTATAACGGGCTACAAACAGAAGGGAAAAATATCAGGCATGTACACGCCTGCTTCCTTCTCTCATGCACAAAACTGCGAATGGACATTTTCTCCAAATATGCGAATAATAATGACGACTAACAAGACTGCATGTGACCTTTTGCTTGGTTTCGGATTAAAAACAGTTCTGAGACTTTGCAGTCGTCCCCCGCCGACTCCTCTGAGACGCTGTCCATTTACAGTGTGTTTTCATGAGTCTCTTTTCAAAGGCAGTCAGCAGGATACTTGGCTTGTGTTGTCCAGTATATTGCACTGAGTCTTTATCTCCCCAGCAGAGTCTGAACTTTAACTCTGGAGCTTCCAGAAGATTACCTGTCGGTCCTCTCCGCCTGTGATCACTGTGGTGCACAGCTCACTCATCCACATGGCTGTGACAGCGCCTGTGTATACAAGAACACATTTAGAATAACAATATTATGAATAATAATAATCTATACAAATGTCATTTTTCTGTACGTGCAGCAATGTCTGGCCTCTAGCTAAGTTACACATAACTGGCAGCAAAAATCTCAAATATAGAAAATTCTTTTTTTTTTCTCTTTTTAATCTGCCAACATTTTAGTTACTGGGTTTTAATATCAAATAAATAAAGCAGCAACAGAAGTTTGAACATGATTACTGAAGGCTAAACGTGGAAAGATGAGTTCCACCTGAGTGTGCAGAGATCCTCTTGGTGACCGTGTTGGTGAGAAGGTCCCACAGAAGGAGGTCACCAGACTTTCCCCCACACAGCACCGAGTTTCCGTCCCAGCAGAAACACCTGCGCGCACACACAGATGCTGCTAAATGCTTTGACTTGCAATACTGGTGAACAAGGTGATTGTGGAATGAGTCATTTTCAAAGGGTGGGATTAGTGCAGAGCTCAGAGTGAAATGAGAAGAAGTTTTAAATGCACCAAAAAGAAGAAAAAAAGGATTCATAAGAAATGAATGAATGAATCCTGTGCAAGCACAGAACAAAATCAGATTTTCAGTTAAGCTTTTAGGAGCTTCAGACATGGTGGTTAGAAGGTCTCTTACCTCTGCTCCTCCTCAGCTTTCACAGAGGAGATCACCATTCCCGTCTGGACGTCGACAACCTTCATGCAGGAGTCGGCACCGACACTGAGAACGTGTCGGCTATCTGAGGATGCAAAATCAGCATGCCTATTATTTACCCCCTGGATTTATACGCGCACACAGTTATAGATCTTTGGACAATAAATGTGAGTCTGGGAGTTTAATGTGCTGCCATTTCTTTCTTCTCTCTGCTCGGTAATAAAGCTCAGTTTGATCCATAAAAAAGAATAAATCTAAGAGCCACCAGCCGCTCCAAAGGAGAGTGCTGACGAGCTCTCAGGTTCAGATTAACTGTCCTGAACCAAATATTGAGCTCTGGATTGACCATTTGAAAGGAATTATTTACTCATAGTTTTTACAAGCAGATCGATGTTTGACGTAAAACTGAAAGTTCTGTGTTCGCACAAACCAGGACTGAAAGCTGTGTGGTGGATGGTCCCAGCATGGCAGTGGACTTGCTGCAGAGCTCCGTAGCTGCTGGTGTCCCAGATGGTGACGGTCCCATCTTTACAGCCAGACACCAGCAGAGTCCCAGCTGGATTCAAACCCACCGTATTCACCTGAATATGGGTGTTAGAGAGCGAATGTATTCAATGCTGCTAAAACTTCTCAGTGTCTGACAAATGTGAGGTTTCCCAACTCCCCCCAAAAAGTGAAGTGACAGCAGTGATTTTACTAAACAGTTTAAATACACATACAGATGTTAAGATGTTGAGGAAACCTACCAACATCTGTAGCTGCAGTTACTTTTGTCACTCACCCCAGCATCATGTTCCAACTCAGCCAGCAAATTAAACTGGGATCTCTTGTGAGTGGATAAGCTTTCAGAAGCACACTCCCAGACCTGTGAAGGTCACACAGAAAACGGCTGTAAAGGTTCATCACACTCCTCTTTCAGACACGCTTCCCATTCATCTGGCGGCACTGAAACAAGTCGTCTTCCTTTCTGAACGAGCATCGAGGTCAGTTTTCCATAATCATAAGCCAGCAATGTAACATACGTGAAAGAAGGCTATAAAAGTAAAACTATGTTCTCAGATTACTGTTAGCATGATTCCTAAACCCTTAAATGTCTCTGAATCACAAAATAACTCTTTAATGGAAAACGTTAACAAACACGCTGACAGCATACTGCAAAACATCATTCATCTTTACCTTGACGGTGGAATCCCAGGATGCTGTGTAGAGTCTGTCATCAAACCAACACATTTTACTGACAGCATCATCATGACCCATCAGAGTGTCCTGCCGCCTGCCGTACGGGATGGAGTAGAAATAACTAGGAGAGAGGAGTGTGTAGGTCAGCGAGAAACCATCAAAACCTCTCTGAAAACCACATTAAATTAAAGAATAAATATGCATACACATTGTTGTCCCACGAAGAACAGACCACAGTTTTACCATCTGCCAGTATTAAACATGATGACAATGCCTGAAAAACAGTCAAGTGGTTTCCTGGTTAGAGAGGAAAGGAGCAGATCATAAGAAAAAATGCAAAGAGGGAGATGAACAAGGGAGCATACCATGTTAGAGAAGGACATGCTTCTCTGGAAGTCTTTCAGCTCCTTGGAAAACATTTTAAGTGTTGAGTCTGGAATGAAGAGTGAGTCTGAAACTTAGCATATATAAATATATATATATTTTGCTGCAGAGTCAGTGCCTGTATTTGAATCCTGTTTGCATTTCTACAGCAGTCTATGTTTCTTCTCAGTTTAGACGTTTTCCAAACCTTGAGATGTGGAGAAAATAGCTGATCCATCTTGCGACACAGCAATGCCCGTCACAGCTCTGCACATTTATCAGGAAGAAAGTTACTTAAAAAGCATCCCATGCATAAATATGTAGTTTTAAAAAAAAACATAAAATGGAGAATTTATTTAGAATAACAGAGCAGCGTGTTGCTGCAGGAAGCAGCCCTGAAAACAGTTTTGTGTTTATGAAGGAAACTCCTGCAGCTGCTTGTTACCTTCTTTCTTTGCATGCACTTCCTCATATTTGCTTTCATTTCTGCTGTATATGGACTAGCACTGTGGCTATATCTGTACTCTGCTCTAACTGCACCCAGCTGAAAGGCTCCTGACTTACTCTTTATGGATCTTGCAGCTGGAAATGGGTTTCAAACTTTCCATGTTTGCCCAGGCCAACTTCCTGCCCTCCTCAGTGAGATCTTCGAAGGACGAGTCCTCACCCTGAGAGGCTGCAAAACAACACGGGGACCTTGGTTATGGTTAAGAAAAACATATTATGATAATGCTGCTTCCTTTTTTGCCCCAGCAAAACCAGAGAAAGAACACTTCAAGTATTTCATGTACTGTAAATGCACCATTCTTCTACACATAACTGTGGGCTTTAAACAGCTGCTATTGCACTTTACCAACATCATGAAAGACAAACCTCTGTCTCTGCAGGGCAGGGACAGCGAGAGGCTATCGTGCACTTCTGCATGTTGTGCAGTGTTACCTGGAGAGAGTTCGCCATCAGGCGCGTTGATGCTGGGGCTTCGCGTAATGTTCTGAAACCTCGGGGTGATCCTCTGAGGGTGAGGGCTGGTGAACAGCTGTTTGGGCGTCTGGCCAAACTCCAGGATCTGTGTCAGCATGGCGATTCTCTGATCAGTGTCCTCAATGCTTCCCACAATAAAAGGTAAAAGGGAAACATTAGATGAATGACGCAGCACACACACGAAAGTCATTCTTGCTGGATTTTCCTTCCTGTACCTGTCACAGTCGATCCCTCCCTCATAGGTCAGTGGGTGAAACACTTACAAAGAAAGAAATTCGATGAGACAAACAGTAATCGTTGACATGTTTTTGCACTTTTCATACTAAGGGTAGATGTTGGTTACCATTGTGAGCTGCCACAGCTTCACTGCCTCTCTGCTTAAAGCCAAACACCAAGTCGATCCACTCGTGAAGGTGTTCTGACACATACTGACTCTCCAGGGCGGCCCTATGCTTTTCCAGAAAATCACTGGCGTCTGGAGGAATGATAAAGACAGGAGCACAGAGAATGACCAAACAGGTAACTTTACTTCTTCATGTGACTTCTAATATCACAGGGTCAAACGGAAAGCTGGCAAACAAAAGTTCCACCTGTGGCCCACGGTGGGAGAACAACATCACCAACTAAACTTCCATTCTGCTTTCTTCCCAAATCAAGATTCAGTGCATTTTCCAGGAAGCTGAAGTCAGTTCCATAAAACTCTGGGATCAACTGCATACATACAAGGAAGAGGAAAAAAAAAAAAAAAACATGTCAAGAATGGCATTCTTTGACAGGAAGTATCGGTTTATTCCTGAAAATGTGACAACTAAGATGTTCACCTCCTTGAAGTCAGTTGCTCCCTCCAAGCAGTTTTTCCACGTTTCACCTATGCTGTAAAAAAAACCACAACATGTCACCAAATACAACAACTTTAAATCATGAAATATGACTTTGACACCTTAAAAGTCTCAGACAGGTGTTACAGATAACCTTCCGAATGAGAAATGTTTTTGTGGTGGCTTATAAGGCAGCTTATAGTTAAATGTGCTATTTGGCTCTTGTATCTTGGATTTGTATTTTATATTTTTTTATCTACTATTTTTATATTTTCCTGCCCGGGTACAGCTAATTAAAATTGTAGAATATTTATTAGCGAGGAAATTTCACGACTGGACTTGTTGCCCAGGTATCATCCTATCACGGTACCACGCTGAAATTCACTGAGCTCCTGAGAGCGGCCACACCTGTGGCCACGGAAGTGATTGAAACACCTGAATTCAATGCTTTGGATGGGGGAGTGAATACGTTTGGCAGTATAGTGTATGTGCACAAATTAAGGACTTTTTCTGATGTTAAAATATTTGAAAGGATTTAAAAAGAGTTACCTATTAAACATTCGATCAGCATTGTCATAGCGGCCATTCTGGAGACACAGCATGTGCTCTGGAGCTGGAGGAGAGGGCAGTAAATGAATTTAAAAGGCAGAGTCTGAAAGATCAAAAACCACTTGTCTTTAATTTATTGGAACAAATGACTGCAGCTAAAAAGCAACCGATTTTAACTGGAAACTAAGAGAAACTAAGTCTCAACTTTGCTATACTGTTACATGTTATTGTTATTACAACAGAAAGCAATATCAAATTTACCCAGGAGGACATAATTAACTGTCTTACAAAACACACAAATATAAAATCTCTTGGCTCCACACATCTTGTTGCTGATAGGTAATGTTAATTGTGTCACATACCGACTCTGACGAGGTAAAAAAGGACGTAGCCTGGAGATGAGTAATGGCTGCCGTACATGAAGCAAGGTTCAGGCATACCTCTGTAGCGAGCCTGTGAACAAGAGAACAGCTCTGTGGTTAATGAGGAGCTTCTCAGAGATAATCACAGTGCCAGCAGTGAAGTCTCACCAGCAGCCTGTCCAGTCGCTCTTTGTTCAGGGCTCCCACAGGTTTGCTCAAGTCTCTGAATGTGTCAGCGTTAGTCATGTCTGAGAAACAAAGTCCTGACAGTGAGAAACGAAAGCAGCAAGAACCACCAATAACTCTGAAAAAAGAAAGGCGCAACGACCTGTGGACCCACCTAATCGCGTGCTGGCATAGTCAGCAATGACCCAGGGGAAGACGGGATACTGCGAGAGGTCGTTGCAGCTGCGGTCAGCCAGGTTGTTCAGGTGGAGGAGATACTGGTAGTTGCTGAGATGGCCGCGCTGCCACTGCAACATGTAACTCTCTGCTGTGTGTTCGGTCATGTGGTTCTCTGAGCAACAAAGACAAAAACAGCACAACTAAGCGGTTCAGTTAATAATGAAGAATGAAGCTTTACCAGTATTGCTTTTCAAAGGCGACAGCAGTTTTTCATATGTCACTTCTATGTATTCACGCACTGACAGTTTTCACTGTTTAGTGATGGCTGTAGGTGAGGGTTAAAAATACCACAAGTAAAAATAATAATGTTTGTCAGCTTATTAGCACACTGCTAAAAACCTTGATTATTGATGTGTTACTGCCATCTGTTGATCAGTAAAACACACACACACACACAAAAAAAAAAAAGATTTTCTTCAGCACATAGTAGGGCTGAACTCGTGATAAATGACCCGCAACATGTACGATGTATTATGATATCAGTGTGTGTGAAATATCATTTTTCAGTTTTTATAATATATTGCTGTATTATCCTTGACAGACACGTACTTACTTCTAGAAGCATTTCATTCAGTTTAAATTTAGATGTGGGTGCACAAGGAACAATCACTCACTGTAAATCCTTCCCACAATTAACAGCTCCATTTTCATGCAGTTTCAAATCTAACATCAGACTTTGTACATTTCTGCCTGATAAAGGCATAAACAGCTCTAGAAAAGCACCAGTAGAGGCTAAAATCTCCACAAGGAACCTTTAAATACAGGATGTTCACTACTGCTGAATTCAAGCTTATAGGACAAAATTAATGTAATGAAGTGAAGACAACTGAAACATTAATTAATGGGTTTGTATTTTCTCACCCAGGAAACTTGCGATGTAGTAGTAGATTTCATCTCTGTCGGCCGTGCTGTAAAACTTCAGGTATATGTCTGAACAGAAGTCGTTCTCAGAACAGAAAACCTCCAGACCCTGAGCAGGGAGAGACCGAACACCTGAACCTATGTGATCCATCTAAACAGCGCTGTGGCTTTAAGGCAAACGGTTAAAAACAAACTTTCAGAAAGAAGTGGAAGCTACATTAGTCACACTTGGCACTCACAAGGGGTTTAAGGCCATTCCGTCTTTTGTAGATTCTCCTGACTTCGTGCAGCTTTATTTGAATCACATTTTCCTGAAAGGACAGGTCATGCATTAATTACAATTAATTTGTGAAGAGATTACTGGTGTTCAGCTTAATAAACTGCCAGACCAAACTGGCCGGCATACTGCCTATTTTCTCAGCTCACCGGATATCCATTGAGAGGCTGGAAGTAGAGGTTTTTATTTGTTACACAGACATGGCCTGGATTGCACACCAGAGGCATGACCATCTCCACTGCACACTCCATGTGAGGCATCTCAGTAACACTCTGAAAGCTTCAAAGCAGATTAACATCACAGTCCTCCCCTGCTGTACGCTCCAAAACATCTGAATTTTATACAGTGATTACTATATTGAATTTAAGCCGTGCATGACACAAATCAAAGTAAGTCAAGGAAAAGCTTATAAATACACATCTGTTTGACATCTACATACCAGTTTTTGTCAAATGAAGACCTTGCCATTCGTGATTGCAGATTGGCAGCAATCTAGAAATAAAAGAAATACAGGTTTGGTCTTGGATGGTTATGCAATGGTTACGTCCAATAATTTTAAAGTCATCAATGGACCAAAAGAGGAACGATTGTGTGGGGTAAAAAAAAATAGAGGAACGGAAACAGATTATTTCTGCACTTGATTTTCATTGTTTCCTCATCTTCAGGGTTTCAAGGAGTGGTTCTCAAACAGTGAGGTGGACCCCACTGCACCTTTATTTAAGAAAAATTTGACTTGCATCCTTTTTTTTTTTTTAAATTGTTTCATGATGTAGATTTTTGTCAGCATTTGAAGTTTGGAGCTAATTTTGAGGCTTACCGTGGCCTGAGAGTAAAGATCGACTTACCATTGCAGTCTGGTCCCCAAGTTTTTCCAAACAGGAAGCCCTGTGGAGCTGCAAAAATGTAACAGATTTCAAAGATGAACGAAAGCATTTCACAACACACATGTGGCACTGACACAAAATGTTGCAAAACACTGATTGTTTAACAGCTTGAGTCATTAAACACAGGTAACTCAATCACTGTGCTAAAAAAAGCGGTATTTGTACCATTTGTGTAATCGCGGCATACCTGAAGTATCGTCTGGACAACATCCTCCGTTTTACTCCAAACTTCTAACTGAAAGGTCAGCTTCTTTTCTTCCTGCCAGTGCAATCAGACAAGTTGATTCAAGAACAGAAGAGGGTTTCTTTTGAATAAAAGGACACGTTTGTTTCAGAATTCTCGGTGCTAAAAATGTCCTGCAGGGTTTTAAGGTAATCACTACAGAAATTAACGCTGACCATTACATAGTACAGAAAATACTGTGAAGTTAAAGAGTGTTCAAATGACTCCAACTAATCCACATTTTTCCCGAGGGGGTGATCATTCAGGTCTGACTCATCGTGAGAAAGTTGTACCTTCAGATTTCTCTCTTCTGTAGCAGTGAAGTCAATGAGTAATAAAACCGATTCAATAACCATTATTGTTCCAGGCTGTGTGATAGTGACATTCCAGATTTTCAGCACAAACAAGTCTCTGTGAGCATGTAAACATGAGAGGAAGCTCACGCTGAGCTGACTCACCCTCTCATTTCTGTAAGGCGCGATAACATTGCTTTCCTTGATGTAAATAACCTGAAAATGAAAGTGAAAAGGAATTTTGTGCACTTAACTGAAAACTCGTCAAAACAATGGCACACAGAAACAAAAGAGGATCAATCTGAGCTTTCAAATCCCGTATATTAAAACTGATGCCTCTCTGGAGGGCAATATCTTTAAAAAAAACAAAAACAAAAACATCACCATGACTCACCTGCCTGCATAAAACAGATATTGCTGATGGCCTAGGCCTGTGAGCAAAACACAAATCAGATAATGAACAATAAGAATGACGACATCAAAACTAAAATGATTCTGCTTAATAACAGCATCAGCATTATGTCGTAGTCAAAGTAGTAGCACGTAAATTTTTTTTGTTCGAGCACATAAAGACGACATGAAGCCCACTAATTTGCAGATGCAAGTTACAAAATTATTTTCCCCAAGTACAGCTGGACTGCATTCACACACCACGTAACCAAACCCGTTTGTTCACATGAGCACGTGAGCTGAGCATGCAGAGAAAACTGTGCTCACTCATTAAAAGGGTTCTTCTCTTCCTCCTCAAACTCAATCTTCTTGCAATCTCGCAGAGGAATCTGAAGGCACAGAGATCGAAGATGGTTAAACACATGGTGACGTCAGTGCAAAATCCCAGAAAAATGCACTAAATACTGTGCAATACTGGGTTGAATTTTTTTTTTCCATTATATCCAACCTGCCTATAAAAATCAATGTTAACTTTATCTACAAAATGCACAATTTAAACATTTAGCTGGCAGCATTGTCTTAAGTTTTATTCATTACTTCTTTTTTTTTTTAAAGAATATTCCAAAAACAAACCTTTATAATCGGCTCTGCAAGCTCCTCTGGATCAAATATGATAGATTTGGAACAAATCTTGAATGAACCTCTGATTTTTCTGGAAGGAAAACAGCTGATGTTAGCGTGTTAACCATTAGTTGATTGTACAGAGCAGATTTTACTCCACTTTTTCATTACTCTATATTACATCAGCTCGATGTCAGGTGCATTTTAACATTAACAAAACTTACTTGCTACTTTAAGCCTGGCTCATAACCTTTAGGTCACATCCAGCTTACACAACATTTATCAGGGGTTTTTTTTGTCAGGTTTTTTAAGCCTTCATTACAGGATAAAATGGCATTTGAACAGTTGTTCCTGAGAACGCAGAGCAACCACAATCAGCCCCAAAAGCTTTAAACAAATATGAGTGCATAATAACACTAACAAGAAGAATATCTGAGTGCAAGACTTCCATTAGTTTTTTTAATATTTTAGCAAAGTGATGACATAGGTTGGGACTGTCACACAAGAAAAGCTTTCCACAGTTTGCACTTCTACAGTGCAGCGATTTAAGGTATTAGTTCCTGATGAAGCCCTCCTGTTAATTATCTGACTTACCTCTCCTTTTTTAAAGTGCTTGTCCCGTGGTACGCAGTGTGCTGCTCAAAATAATATTCCTCCAAATCCAGCAACAAGAGAGAAAACCTGGAAAACAACCAACAGCAACATGAGAACAAAAGAGGGCATCTGAAAAACTGTAGTTGGTGCTAAATGTCATTTTTAAGCATTTAGAAATTTGATGGTGCAGTGCTAGCTGGAGCATGGGGTACGGGTTGCTGAAGGTGGAGAACCTGGGCAAGGAAAAGTTAGGCTGATGTGACAGGAGCCCAGATTGCAGATTGATTGATTATTGAGCTGATTATTCAGCTATGTGCAATGCTGCAGTAATATTTCTGCTTACTGCTGCGCTGAGAATCAATATGCTAAACCACTGTGAACAGTAATGTGGTTTTAGAAACTATAGCGTGCACTTCCTTTACTCAACTGGCATCATCACCTTTAATTAAATGCATTGTTACCAAGTTAGCAGATTAGACAGAAAGACTGCCAATCTCACTGAAAATGAACATGAACGACATTCAGACAGCGCGGTCAGAATTTGCCATAAACGACATAAAAGCATAAATCCTTCCTGCCTTGCATCAATAGTTCAGGCTGCTGATGGTGTAATGGTGTGGGGGATATTTTCTCAGCACACTTTGGTCTCAGTGCCATTGAGCACTGTTTAAACACCACAGTCTACCTGAGAATTGTTGCTGATCGTGTCCATCCTTTTATGGCCACAGTGTACCCATCCTCTGATGGCAGGAAGAAGTAAAGGGAGCCCAAGCTATTACTATCAAGGTGTACCTAATAAAGTGTCTGTAAGTGTATATTCAAACACACACACACACACACATTATTATAGAAATCCTCAATGAAGAGCACCTTTCATGTTAACCAGAAGCCAGTTTATTTTAATGAAATTAGATGCTGACTGATATTTGTTGGTTGATATTGGGATTTGTGTTGTCTGATATGTAGCAAAATACATAAAAATTATTTTTTCCCCCCCTGAAAGCAGAGGCCTGTAGTAGTTTATAATGTGGTGTTTATCATTTAGTGTGCCCAGCAGTGGAGCTCCAATCCTGCTGCTTATGGAGCAGACAAGCATCACAGGAGTGTGGTGTCAATGGGGGTCTTTCACAGGAAGTTAATTATTTTATAAAGAAAAGTTTCCATTCAATAATATAATCAGATATATCATAAACATCAGGTGATGTTTTTACTCCATAAAAAGCTGCATCAGTTCCGAAACACCAGTATTAGAAAATCTCTAATAAGCAGATTTTCCATGACACTGACTCACAATTAAATCACCAGTTCACACTTGAAGAAGAAATGGTTCATCCTCCATTTTTCAAAAGTGAGCTAATCCTTTTCCTGCCAACTATGCTGTGTATCAAAGTGCACTGTGGAAATGCAACGTCCTGCTTTAGAGCTGCACCACACAGAAGAACGCTTCAGGGCTTTTAAAGCTCACTCTGGTGGTCGGTTTCAAACACACATCATTGCCTGAGGACAGCTGCTTCTATTAGGTCGCTTAGAATTAAAGGACTGCTGGAATAAGCAGCCGCTGATTATTCTAATGTTACATTATAATTTTTTATACACGCCACACTCTGGCTTAAGCTTTAATTGGTTATTCTGTCCTCTATATACGGGACCTTTTGGCCTCGAAGTAACACTACACTGCAGACTAGAGTCCACTTCAATACCAAGAGTGTATCACCCAGCTGACAGTAAAGCTGCCTCTCATTAGCTGAGGAGACACTACAATGACAGGCGGCCACAGCCGAGGGAAACAGCCCGCCGCTGCCGCGCAGCTCCGGGTAAACCCGCAGAGGAAAATAACGTCCTGTTAAGAGAAGGTGGAGAAACACAAACCTTTCTTTAGTTCGTTCTTGTGTCTTTAAAAACGCCATGACCGCACAGCATCCTCTTCTGAAACTCAACACCGACACGCCACTACAGTCTGAGCTCTGTAAACACGGAAACTTGCTGGAACCCACGTGACCGTCTCCGAGCCAAAGATGCGGCGCGCAGAGCCCTCACTCTGTTAATGTCAGTGACACAGAGTGATTGCAGCTTCTATCTTGCGGTAGGAAAGTTATTTCTCGCTCAGAATGACTTTATATTATTAATGAGAGATATTTCGCAGATTATAGGGCAACAAGTCATTTACAGAAGTTTACATACAGGCATCATTTTTTGGTAAATACCGGCAAAAATCACTTTTGGCACAACACCTGCACATTTGTTGTGTGTGAGGCACGTGGACGAGTGAACGATCGTCCCACACACAGACGATCTCTGCCTGCCTTCGTCTTGACGCGTCATGTAGTGAGGGAAGTTTCCGATCTTGACATGTCTCCAGTTTGAAAAACGACCCATGGATTAAATGCCTTATTATTTTTCGATACTTCTCATCATGTCCCTGCTGCAGCGTGTCTGCAGGCCAACATGCAGTGGAGAAGACACATCACCGGCCTCGCTTTTAGCCTTGTTTTCGTTGTGTCATATTTCACGAACAAGGTGAGTATCCGGGAGGAGACGAGTCAAAATTACTAGTTTTCAAAGGAGGTTATAATTTAAAGATTCCTTGGAAATGCTCTTACTAATCCGGCCAGACAAAACAGCTTTATAAAGCATAATATTGACGTTTGATATTAGAAATAGGAATAAGTGCAGGAAGTATACACGGGCAGAGTCTGAGTAGGATGCACAGTTATGCCGATTTGAAGGCTCAGTCTTATCATATAGTTTGAGTCGTGTTGTATCAGATAAAGGTTTTTGGACATAGGTATTCAAACTGAACTGGCAGACTTTTGAATGGGGTCTGGTCCCAGTAATGGAGCATGGGAATGATCAGTACCACACTGGCTGCATATGAAATGAGTCCACTTTCTTCTTTTCTTTTGTAGTTTGTCCTGTCAGTGTTAAAATTCACCTATCCAACCTTATTTCAAGGGTGAGTAACTGAAAATAAAGACTTCATATGCAACTGGTGAAACTGTGTTCTTAAAGGGAAATACATAATTCTTTTAATTATGCATCTTTGTTAAATGCACACTCTAACTTCTTAAGTTCACCCTGTTGAGTGATATAAAGCAAGCTCCACACCTGATTAACCGTCTGTTTCTGCTCACTAACATGACCAAAAAAAATGCATCTTTCCAGATGGCAGACATTTATCGGAGCTGTCCTGCTTCTGCTATCTGGAAAGCTGGGATGGGTGGAAATGAGCCGCATTACCAGGTACTTTTCTGACTCTGATTTCTGCAGGGTTTGTATTTGACCCCCATATGAGAATTCCACATAATTAATATGCTCTAATATTGCATTACAGATCTGCAGCTCTGTCCTGGCTTCCAGGCTCTTTCCTATTTGTGGGAAACATTTATGCCGGTTCCCGGGCATTATCACGTTTAGTAAGAAACATCATGAGAATTAGGATCAAATGCACAATTCACTTAAAATAATATATCAGATTGTTGCAGCATTCACTTTGCGTATATATGCTGATTTAGCATTTTCTTTTACTGTGATAATGTTGGTATAAACATAAGTGTTTCTCCTCCATGCAGGACATTCCCTTCTTCTTCACGCTTCAGAATTGCTCTCATGTCGTTAGCTACATGATCTTCAGGGTTATCCACAGACAGGTAAGTGCATTCACTGCCTATTGTATACCCACATGTGTGCTCCAAACTCCTGCTCTTAATTGTATTCACTGGAAGCAAAGAGCAGAAAATAAGGGAAGCAGCGCTGCTGTCTTAGCATACTGCACTGTGACAGAAATGATTCTCATAAGTGTGCGTGCTCTCTCCGTTCTTTAGCAGAAAACACAGTGGCTGAAATTTATCAGGTATGTATTTTTATTTTGCTCAAAGACATTCACACGTCTCACTAAACAGCCTGGCTGCAAATGTTTATCTTCTTCTTACAGCGTATGCCTCGTGCTGTTTTCAGCCATCAACCTTCCCCTTTATGACCCTCAGGTAATTAACCCTCTCAGTATTAAATTTTGGGTTCCTTACAGTCGGTGTCATAGATCGAATTAATTTGCACACGTCCTTACTTTGCAGTTTGACCACAGCGGTTACCTGTGGGCTGTCTGCCATCTCTCCTGTGTTGGTAAGTCTAAGATGACACTTTTAACTCGGAGAAGGACGCCAGCCTGATGTGAAACTGAAGATAAAGCTGACAGCTGTCAAAATATGACTCAACCAGATGACATCAGAGCCCGTTTTTACCATTTTAATGGCATTAAGTCATTGCAATAACACTGAAAATTGGAAAAAATATGTACCTTTTCAGGTGCATACAGCGTCTTTCAAGTTCAATACAAGTCCATCAACCTAAGGTGAGTTTAAGCCTTTGATGGCAGCAGATGAGTCTCTTCCTAATCTAACATATGAGGCAGTTCTCAGCTTAAAGTTGTTCTACTGCACATCAGAAAGTGAAGACTCTGCTTTTGTGACTTTGTTGCAGTGATCTTGAGCAGCAGTGCATAAACTACCTGTTCAGGTAAGATTCAATTCAGAATTGTTTAACATTGAAGATTCAGCCTCAAATCAAAGTATTTTTTATTTTGAGAGGATTCATTTACTTAAAGTATGTATAAAGAATTGCTATAGCCCCAAATGTTGATACATAAATATAGTGGTATCTAAAGTGATTTGGAGTCCTGTTCATTTGAAACCTTCAACACATCTTGTTTGTTTCCCCCCTTTGAACAACAGTGTGTTGCTGCTGGCCATTGCTTCTCACCCAACAGGTACGATTGACCTTGTACAGATTCTGCAAAATACTTGTCGCATAGAGTTCCATTATGCTCGTTTCCAGCTGCTCCCTTTAGGAGTTGCCACAGCAGATCATCTTCCTCCATCTCATGATGTCTTCCATCACTACATCTATGAACCTCCTCCCTGTGGTCTTCCTCTTTTCCTCCTGCCTGGCAGCTCCGTCTTCAACAACCTTTGTCTAATATATCCAGTATCCCTCCTCTTCTAACTCATACGCTGAGCTCATTATTTGAAACTTTGGCTACATTTAATATGACCATTCAACTATGTAACAGTATTTAAGTAAAAGAAAATAAGGAAATGCATAATGGGACCCTGTAAGTGGTATGACATGTACGTTTATGCCTCTCATCCTTATGCAGGTGATCTCCCGGGTGCCTTGGAGTTCCCCTCCCTTCAGTCACACACATTTCACTGTGGCTGCTGCCTCAGGTGAAACCATCAGTTCTCTCAGCTGCTGGTAGAAACAGTATTAGTTAGCATACAGTGGAAATAAAGCTGTTGTCATTTGAGTCCAGGCTGCTGGTAAAAATTATATTTGCATTAAGCTGAAGCCTTCAATTAATTATACTTAGCTATTAGTTAGATCTTTATTCAAGTCTTAGAATAGTGGCTTGGAGTATTTTATTATTATTTACCGTTTATGTTAAGTACTTTTGTTCTAGTCCTTTAAGGGGTTTAATAGGAGAGATGAAGGCTTGTGTTTTAATTTAGCTTATTTACTGTGTGTAACTTCAGTGCTTTGCTGGGCTTTTTGTTGCTGCTGGCGACGGTCAAATTAAAAAGCGGACTTTCCCTCGAGCACTTCGGGGTCTGGATCTTTTTATCTAAGGTGACTCGACTCTTTCTGCAGGTTTTTTTTTTTTTTTAACTCATGTTAACAGTTCGTCACATACATCTGTTAATGATAGATGTCACACTGATGTGATTTGACTTGTTGGATTGCAGGTTACTGCCATGTTCCTGTCTCCATTTATTTTCTCTGTGAGCGTTAATGCGCCGTCTCTTTTGTGGCAAGTACCTCTATTTTTGTTACCCAGTTATTCAGCACAATAGTACCGTATACACAAATGTACATTTTTCATGCTTCAGATTTCTCCTTTATTCTCAACTTATATGTGGTTTTGAACATTTTAATCTGAATTCTTGCCATTAGTAATTTTATAAAGCTGCATTATGATCCTGATTTGTTTTTGATTACAGTGTGGTCATCAGTCACGTCGGAGAGGCCCTGCTGATTTATTCTGAGCGAGATTCTCAAGTATAATGATGAATTTCAGCAATTTAGACGAGTTCACCTCAAAGACTTGTTTTTCCTTGTGTGACAAAGCAGATTCTATTTTTCCAAATTCATTTTGTAATTCTGAGTCTCTGATCTCCTGACTAAATAAAATGAGCTTTTTGTACACACGTCCTCATTGCTTTGCAGTTTCATTCTCAAGCATTTTTACATTCTAGCAAAATAATATTCAGTCTACAAAACTCAATTTTTTAAATTGTGACAATTCCAACAGTCCATAACTAGGTGGCTAATCTTTATTTACTCAAACGACCAAACAAACAAAATTAAATACAACTCAAAGACTGGGGGTGGGGGGAGGTGAATATTCTTCGGTATTAGCTGTTTCATGGATAAACATCTTTAGTTCTCCTCCTTCCTTCGCTTTGGTGAGAATAAAGCGTTGAATGGCTGTCTCCTCCGTAAGCGTTCCTGAGGATTCTTGTCTTCTTTGATGTAACCTGGGACGGAGGACAGTTAAGCCTTAGCTTTCGAGACAGTACAATCCTCTCCCGTGCACTGAAAGGCTCGACAGGATTCAGAAATGTTAAATTACCTCTTTCAATGCACGTTTGCGTTGACGGGAATCCAACTTCCCAGAAGTGTTCGGGTGTGCAGGGAGGAATGTACAGATAACGATGCCTCGAGCAAGAAGACAGCTTTTTCTGTCTTTCCTCCTCTGGCAGGTGGGCGTAATACTGCGGGTAAACAGAATTATTTAATAACAGGATCGGAGCGAACAACATGTCAGTTTTATTAAGCTTAGTGCACAACACTTACTATTTCACACTCCTTGCAGGTAGTACCCTTCAGTTTTCTTCTCTCATCTTTTTTGCGAATGACTGCTACATGTGCGAACGCTGGGTGTCTAATCCGGAGAAACATGCAGGTTGTAACAAACTGATTATGTCCATGACCCCCCCCCCCGACCCATCACAGCTTATATTCAAATAAAGATCCAAAAAGCTTGATCAGTCTCTTACCGTGCTTTAGACTGGCATGCAGTGTCTTCAGGAGGATCTTATTTAGAGAGTAAAATATGGAAAGTGAACCATAAGAACTATCTGAAAATAATAGTCCAGTGACAAGATGGCACACATTCTCTGTTAATCTAAAAGCTTACCTTTGTCCTCCTCCTCTTCATCATCACAGGGCTGGCTCTGGCCCAAACATGAACTGTTGCAAGACTTGTACTCGCCATAAGCTGTTGTGTCAAACATGATATCCAAACTATCATTTGCCTTTTCACCGAGTCCTTGGAGAGGGGACAGTTGAAAATAATGTTTTTAAATCAGCACATTTTAAATATTTTTTAAAAAGTGCTGCAATTTGCTGCCAATCAATTGGCTGCAATTTTAAGAACTGTAATTTAAATTCACCGGACACACTGTCTCCTCTGTTCTCTCTTTGACGCTGAAGTAAGCTGTGACTGACCCAGGTGCAGTCGGTATCTGCCATCTCCCCATAATGCTGCTGTTCATCCATTTCCTAGAAAAAACACACACACACACACACACACACACACACACACACACACACACACACACACACACACACACAGTGTTAGAGACTCTAAAACAATGTTTCCAAGTGAAGTTTAATGACCACATAGATTTAACAAATGCATTATAGATTTCATTATTTTTATGACATTTAAAATATTGTTAAAATGATGGATGCTCACATTAAATATGGACAAATAATGAGGTCAGTGTATGCATAAGTATCCCCATGAGCTCAGGCTTCAAATTGCCCTCAACACTCCATTTGAGATACTTTTTTCTACTCTTAGGTCTGTATGACGTTAATGAGCGGGGGTACTCCTAATATGACCATCTCGGGCGAGATGAACAGAACCCCCACCCACCTTATCCTGGACGCTGAGCAGCCACTCAAAAGAAAGTTGGTTTAACGGGAAGGTGAAGGGACACCATTTACAAGTGGTGGCTGCACCAAGGTCCAGTAATAAATGAAATAATTATTTTAAACTGTAAATGATGCAAACCTCCTCTATGTAGTAGAATCAAGGAATAAAAATACAGAATGGAAATGAACATAATGAGACTTCTGAACATTTTTCAGACACTTTTAAACCTCGAATCTAAACTATCATGACAGATGCCGACCACAAAAATAACACACTTAGACAAGATCAGCAATTACAGCTGTCATATTTGTTTAAAAATAAAACTGCAACTTAAAAAAAAAAAAAAAAAAAAAGATCATATTTGTAACTTATTTGAATTTTTAACAAAGGGCTACATTCTAGTTCAGTTCAGGTTCATATAGCAGCTTAGCTGCTAATATAAGGCACAGGAACTCAGTGGATGAAGCAGCATGTGACTATACCTCGTCTTTTTTCCACTCACTGTCATACATTGACAGCGCGAGTGCGGGATCGACGCTCCACGTAGGCTCCACTGTGTGCCTCCTTTCAGCTGGGAAGCAGTCACATTCAAGTTATCTGAATATTGTGAAGAAATACCTCAAAGTGTACAACAATCAGAAATATCTAAAGGTCTTCAAATGACCTCTGTTGAAGAGAACTCACCATGTGCAGCTTCATCTTGGCCTTGTGAAGCATTCAGCTGCTGCAGAGGGGTTCTTCTCTTCCCATCTGCATCCGGTTTAACCTTCCTATTTGGCTTCTTGAAAGCAGGACGGGTACAAGAAGCACTGGGCTTCTGACTGGTACTCTCATTATGTTCCAACTCCACCTGTATAATATAAAAAGCATCTGTTACACAGTGTTTTGAAACCATTATATTTTGTCCTATAATGACATTAATGGTGAAATGTCACCGCTACAAGGATGCAACAAAAACTGGGCATCTATCTTATTTTGAAAGGATCAAAGTATGGCTATATGGAAGCCTGGGCACTAGACTTTGTTAGCATTTGAAAATACCAGTGATCACTTTCTCTTGCCTTGCTGTGCTGTGGCTCCTTCTTGATGCATTGATTGCTCACAGATACGGCAGTCTGGGTGATCTGTTCAGACTCTATGTGTTTGCCTTCCTTCTGGTTGTCCGCACCTTCGTGGATTCCTTTTTGGCTGCATTCCCCTCCCTCTGGGTCATTTCCCTCCTTTGCCCATTTTGCACTGCAAATAGTGCCACCTTCTGCAACCCGTCTGATGCACGGGAGAAGAGATGGAGACTTTCCAGATGTTGAGTCTGGAGTGGAGCAGTGAGGCCTTTAAGAGGGGGAAAACAGATATAGTTGTAGCACTGGCCTTTATTTTTTTCCACACATGGGTCCATCTGCCACAACAGACAGCAGATGAACATTTCAGCTGTTCCTGTGCTTACTTTAAACGAACTTCATGCTTCCAGAGAGTACTTAAGCTTCTTTGCTGGCTTGTGGCTTTCCTGGATTTCTAATACAAGAAAAGAGAAATTAAAAAGTAGGAACAGAGCGTATCCATTTGAACAGACCTGAGGTAAGATTTCACATTACATTTTTATTAGACGATGGATTATATTTATCGTACTCATACCTACCATCTGATGCTTTTCAATAAGTTCAAGGCCACAGGTTTCTGCAATTGCCTCTTCTTCATCTTCATTCACATCTTCTAAAATGGGACACAGGCGAGTTAAATCAAAAACACCTTTACAGCCGTCATGTTCATATGTATTAAAAGCTACAGGAGGCAACTTTGCTCATATGGAAAAATTAAAAAGTAGAGCAGAATAAATAAGAAAGGTGGCTGTATTAAGAATTAACCTAATAAGTTGTTGAATCAGGCTGATATGATGGGTGCTTTTCATACAGATGTTGCAAATTTCCCTTGTAGGATTTCCAGTAATGATAAAGTCTTCCAATGAAATCAAAATATATATATAGAAAAAGTTGTTTCCAATTCCTGTTCACTTGGAAACTGCAAGTACAGCATTTCCTGTTTTCAAATTTTGACTTCTTTAACAATAATAATATGAAATCATACTTGAGATCTGGGATGAGTCCATTTCACAAGTGTTTGGCACAAGAACTTCTGCTCTTCCAGGAGTCTTTGTGGCACCATCAGGATCTTTGTTTAGCTCTTAAAAAAAAAGAAATCAGATTAGAAGACTGGTGTGTGTCTTTAGACAGGTGATGGAAGAGGAAACTGCTTTAAAGAGCACTAACCATTGAAGAGCGAGTTGTTAGACAGTGGTAGCGGCACCTCTGCATAGCGAACGCGCTTCGTTTTGTCTGTATTTTTAGCTTTCTTCAGTTTGTTGACCACAGGCAGTGAGCTGGGCAAGACTGGGGAGTCTGGAATGATGCCCTCTTCCTGTTCTGGGGGTGAGCCCTCCTGAGATTCAAAACTGAAAAAAAAAAGAAAAAAAAAAAAAAAAGAAAAAAAAAAAAAAAAAAAAAAAAAAAAAACAACATCTGCGGTGCTTCACTGGAAACAAACTTTGAAAGTAAACTTAAAACATAACTTTAAAACTCGCTGAACCTGGACCTCAATACATAATGAGGTAGTGGACAATCGACTGACAAGCAGTTACATGGTCAGGTGAGTCCTGTTCCCTTGTTACTGCATAACAAATTAAGCAGATCAAAGATTTGGAGTTGAACTTGTATTTGGTATCTTTTCACTGGAACTCTCAATATGAGGTTAAAAAAAAACTATGGGGATGCAAGTGAAGGAGGCCATCATTAAAAAAATAAACCTATCAGAGAGACAGCAAACAGTTTAGAATTGGCCAAAACAACAATCTGGTACAGTCCTAAAAAGGAATGAATGCACCTGCCAGCGCAGCAACACCAAAACACCTGAAAGACCACAGAAGACAACTTAAGTGCATGATTGCAGTGGATGACTGGCTAAGAAAACCCCTTTACAACATCTAACCAAGTCAAGAACACTCTAGGAGCTAGGTGTATCATTGTCAAGGTCTACAGTCAAGAGATGCCTTCATGCCTTTAACAGCAGACTGTGCAATGCTCAGAGAAACAGGAGTTAAACCTCAGGCCTCAGTCAGCGTGTTAAGTTTCATGACAGTACGATTAGAAAAGACTGAACAAGTATGGCTTGTCTGGAAGAGTTTCCAGGAGAAAGCCTCTTCTCTCCAAAAAGAACAAGGCAGCACAGCTTAGGTTTGTAAAGTTGCATCTGAACAAACCACAAGATTTATGGAACAATGTCCTCTGGACAAATGAGACCAAAGTGGAGATGTTTGGCCATAATGCACAATGCCATGTTTGGTAAAAACCAAACACAGCACATCAGCACAAAGACCTCCTACCAAGGGTCAAGAAGGGTGGTGGAGAGCCTGTTTTGCAGCCACAGTACCTGGGCACATTGTAGCCATTAATTTGACCATGAACTTTTCTGTAAACCAAAGTATTCTAAAGTCAAATGTGAGGCCATCTGTCTGACAGCTAAAGCTTGGCAAAATTGGGTCATGCAACAATGATCTCAAACACAGCACCAAATCTAAAACAGAATGGCTGAAGAAAAAAAACAAAAAACAATCAAAGTTCTGCAATGATCCAGTCAAAGTCCAGACCTCAACCACATTGAAATGCTGTGGTGGAACCTTAAAACAGGTGTGCATAGAATCAGAACCCTCACACTGTAAAGAGTGGGCCAAAGTTCCTCCATGATGTGAGAAACTGATAAGGTCAAGGTGTTGGATCGGCTGCAAGACAATATTACTTACATTTTTATTGTGCAACTTTAACAGAAGAACAGCTAATAAACAATGTCAAGAACAACATGTCGATACAACATCAATGCTACACAGCTTACCGAGACATCTTTAATTTTTGCAGCTCAGCTTGCAGCTTTCTGTTTTCATCCTCCAGCAGGTTTCTTTCATTCTCTAGGAAACAAAGGGTCACAAAGAACATGTTCTCATCTGTTCTTGAACAAACTGAGAATCTTGTGCCTCTGAGAGGCCATATTTAAAAGGTTTGGTTTTTTTTTGTTTGTTTGGGGGGGGGAGGGGGGTTATTTATTCTAGTATATTACATTACATGTCACATTAAATAGCATACTACAGTTGTGAAACTTGATGTTGCAGAAACACTTCCTCTTCCTTCTGTATACACAACATATAGACATCTGTGTGTGTGTGTGTGTGTGTGTGTGTGTGTGTGTGTGTGTGTGTGTGTGTGCACATCAGGGAGGGTTCATGCACATCAACATCTGGTTAATAGCTGTTAGACACTGAAATGAAAACACTGACTGAACTCACTCAGTTTTTTGATAAGGTGCAGGTTCTGCTCCTGACCGTCTTTCAGGTTCTCCTCTAAGATGGTGCACCGATCACACTCTCCTGTTCGGAGCCTGGAAACAGTAAGCACAGCTGCCAGTCTTTACATTTCATACTGTTTCAGTGGATCACACCAAATGTTGTTCAGGGATATGAGCTACATTAGCTTTTAGCCCAGAGGAGAGCTGGAATATGCAGAAAAGGCTGTTCTTGTGTTTGGTTTTAAGCCATACACCTTTGGCATTATGTTGCTCCAGTTCCTTTGAAACCACACCTGTCCTGAGTGACATAATGACACTTGTCTTTGTAAGCTCTACATAAGAAACATCTATTTTAAACTAAAAACAGAGTGGTCACAAAGGGAGTAACAGTGGAGTGTACATGCCTTCATCTTTGGGTGAGTTACCTTTCCTCCAGGAGAGTGATGGCATCCTGCAGGTTTTTGTTTTGCTCCTTGAGCTGCTGGTTGCGATTGTAAAACACTTCGAGCCTCTGTGCATCTCTGTAAAGAACAAACTCTGGTAAAGCTAATGGACATGTCACTTTACCCTTCGCAAATAATATACTAAGACTCAAGTGTCCTAAAAACAAAGTGGCATACTCACAGGCAGCGCTCCTTTTTCAGCTTGCTTACTTTTGCTTCCAGTTCTAGAAACAGCGACAAATGCAATGATGACACAACACAAAGAAGGTTTATTTTTGGCATCTGAACCCCGGATAATACACATGAAAAGAAGCATTAACGTGGTGAAATCAAACTTATTCATTATACTCTGTCAGTTACCCTGAAGTGCATTTTGGTGACACTCTCCGAGTTGCTTCCACAAGTCTTGAAAGAGATCGGCTGCTTTGGCTTTCCCGCTGCTCCAGTCATTCCCAAAACTCTCAGCAAGCTTCTCTCTGCCTGATTCCTGCCAACACAGATCAGCTGTTTGTTTCCATGGTTGACTCTCCATAATAAATCCTATCTACCGCCTCTCTTTAGTGTCGCTTAATACTAACATATTAGCGTGGGAAGGTACATGTTTCGCTAGTTTATCTTTGGCTTACCACACAGTAGCGAACACCAGTGAATTAGCTAAATAATAATAACTTTCACCTGCTCGACACTTCCATGTTTACCACATATGGCTGACGACCGCTTTGACTGCAATTAAGCACCAAAATGCAAAGTTTAGACTTAATGACACGAGCTCGCGGGAGGCCGCCGCACAGATTCAGGCTCACACAGACACGTCTAAAAAAATTTGACATTTTGTTAAAGAGGAAAATAGTTACGGTAGGTGTAACTGTGTCTTACCATGTTTGAGCCATAAACAGTCCGCGGATTTAACAAAATCCAAGTTCGCGCGCCGAACTGCAAGCCGGGAAGTCTTCTTCTTCTTCGTTTCCCAATTCATGTAGGAAGGCTCTGACGCCATCCACTGTATAACTGCAGCA
This sequence comes from Archocentrus centrarchus, assembly GCF_007364275.1. Lineage (NCBI taxonomy): Eukaryota > Metazoa > Chordata > Actinopteri > Cichliformes > Cichlidae > Archocentrus > Archocentrus centrarchus. Next base: position 14,560,247 of record NC_044365.1, on the reverse strand, counting down.
AATGGTTTCATACTACGCCTACTACAATTAATAATAATAATATTAATTCAGCTTAATGAAATTAAGGTGCACACATTTTATTGCCCTAAATTACCAATAAGTAACTTCTATAAGCATAAAATGTCTAAAATAAGTCTTAGTTATGTTATGAATCATTATGAATTAAAAGACAAGTATAAAGGACAAAACCTGTAACTATGACTGACTAGATTAGAAATAGTGTCTTTTTTGTGGGGGGGCTTTTTCACTCATTTTCAGTCTATCGTATACCTGAACATTTTCAGAGGAATACTTTTGTTAAGCCACTTAACACTGAACTATGACTGACTTTTTATTCAAGCATAAAAAGACATAAACCAGTGTTGTCTACACATAACCAACAACTTAGCAAAGAGCCAATTTTAAACTGTATCTTAGACACTTTGTTAGCAGCAGCCTGTCACAAAAACATAATTTTGTCCCTTTTCTTTGAATGGGACAAGGAGAAAACAACCTCTCTGTGTGGAGTTTGCATATTCTCCTCGTGTTGGCGTGGGTTTTCTTCAGGTACTCAGGTTTCCTCCCACAGTCTAAAGCCATGCAGTTATTTGGGTTAGGTTAATTGGTCACTCTAAATTGCCTTTAAGTGTGAATGGTTGTCTGTCAATCTGTGTTGGCCCTGTTACAGGCTGGTGACCTGTACAGGGTGTACCCTGCCTCTCGCCCCATGTCAGCTGGGATAGACTCCAGCAACCCTGAAGAGGATGGATGGACACTGGAACATTGTCAGTCAAGTCATCAGTCATGGATTGGGCTCCCCAGAGGTCAGCTCAAAATTACTGAAGTAGTATGGGATCATCTTGACAGAGAATGGAACAAAAGGAAGCTGAAAAAAATGCATTTCAGCCAGTGATGTTAGAGCTATTGTTCATTATAAACATAGAAAAATATTCACCATGCAATACCATCTGGATTGGCAGCTGCTTCATTGTTCAGCATGACAATGATCCCAAACATATTGCCAGTGCAGTAAAAACACACCAGGGTAGGGACTGTCTCTGCTTCAAGAGGCCTGGAGAACTATTCCTGAAGACTACGTAAAGAAATGACAAGAAAGCTGCACTTTATAACTGCACTCATTTGAAGAAATGAGTGACTCAAGATTTTAGAACAGTACTGTATCAACTGTTCTATTATGACTATTATACATAAACATATTAGAAACGTGAATATGGAAAAAGAGGATGCGTTTAAGTGCTTTCTGTTGTTATTTCTGCCTGCCATGTACCATTTAGGGCCCCAACATACTGAGTGACAACACGAAAAACACTGTTTATTCTTATATTTGTTTTTATTTTTGGTCTTTCTTTAGAATACAAAACAGCAACCAAAGTCACAAAAATAACATTTACAAAACATATTGTTTAACTGAGGTGACCGAGGCAACATAGAAAAGCATGTCTGAAACAGTGACATTGGTGGATTTTAGCCTGGAGACTTGAGGTAAAACAGCGAGCAATGTTGAAAAGGTCAGATATCTTTTACAAACCGTTTGGACTTAGTGCCTTCATTCAGTAGTGCTATTCACAAATGGGGGTTTAACAATATCATCGTGGTATCCTAACATGTCCACGGTTAACAGGGATTTAATGATGTAGTGCTTCGGATCTGCCTAAGAGTAAACTGATTATAGTGACATGTCTAAATTCTAAGCATGTTACACTGTATGGCACCATTCAGAATGGTTTCTGTTTGAGTCCAAATTTCTCTCTCACTCACACACACACACACACCACTGTTCCTGCTCATTCACTCTTATTAAATGGGTGCAAATGACTTCTAACAACTTCCTAAACTTGTTTCCCACCAACAACACTTCTGGCTAAAATAAGTGAATACATCAAATATCACCCAAGCAGGAGCAGCTTCAGACTTTTGGGAGGGAAAAAAAAAAAAATTTAACAGGGCAGAAAAAACTAAAAATTGTTGGAATGGCCGTCAGTCAGAGGCACAAACTCAAAGTCTCGTCTTTTGCTCCTATGACACAAAAATGGTAAGACATTATGCAAACACTGCATCACTGAAAGAAACAATAAAAACCATTTACCTAAACACAAAGCTGTGAAAAATAGTACAGTTTGGCCCGCGATGAACTGCGCAGGTATGTTTTTGCATGAATAAATGTTTCTAGTCTTTTCTTTCACATTTAAGACATGGTCACTGGTGATTCAGCATTGCAGATTATTACTCTTTTTTTTTTTTTTTTTTTTTTTTTTTAAGTGTTTTTTAGTTCCTTTGGATTTGTGCCTTTTGTTGAATTTGCATCTGTCACAGCAGGGAGAATTGAGCTAGCATTACTTTGTAGATCTATATATATATACACATGCATTCAAGATCATATGTACCCCCCAAAATTAAGAAAAAAAAAAACTATTTCAAACTCCCTTTTCACTACATAAGAATTTAAGCTATAAAAACCTGCATGAGAGTCCACATAGAGTTTGCATGGAGGCTTTGCAGTTTGATGTGAGATATGCAGCAGGTTTGTAGAGGTGCTGGCGCTGGGTGGGGGTGGGGGGGTATAGTGTGGAATGCAGCCTTATTCCTTTAAGAGGGGTTGTGGGGATGGGCCTATCCTTCATCCCCTGCCTATCCAAATGGGACTCTATGTAGTTGGGTTTTAGATTCACATTATGCTGGAAGAAGAATTAGTAGCGGACACTGCCAGGGCAGGGCAGGTCGTCACCACGAGAGAAAAACACTGGAGTGTGAATGCATATCTACCATCTTCTGGGCCTGCAGAGAGAATACCAGGTGTAAATATAAAACTTAAATCTGCACGATTTACCAAATTGTATTAGTTTTGAAAACATCATACTCACGCTTTTCTCTCTTCACCACTGTGGGGACACGTAGCTGTAGCTGGGTGTGCCAGGAGGCCGATATGTGGGCATCGTGACTTGGTGGGGGGCGACAGGTGCTGGTGATGGAGTTGTCAACAAAGTTCCTGAGGAATGAACGCCATAGATGTAACTACAAATCATGCATTTGTATTCTTGATAAGAATTCATTGAGCAATAAACTGCTGCCGCTCACCAGCTGACATAGCCATGGTGGTGCCGGCTACCATCCCCATGGCAACACCGTTGGGGCGGGGAGGAGGGATAGGCGGGGCATACATCGCTGCAGGCATCCCATTGGGCTGGACCACTGTCGTGTGATGGATGACATGAGGCGGCGCAGCATACAGTGGCTGTGTATAGTAGGGGCCTTGCTGTTGTGAAGGTATTAGTGCCTGGAGGACAAACACAACCACACATTACAGCTCAAACAGTGAGACAGGCGGAAGAGAGACAGCATGTTATTTAAAAGAATAAAAATGATGGAGGACTGACCTGTGCATAGGGGTTCTGTTGGGCATAAGTGCTCCTGACAGGGTAAACAGCAGTAGGATAGGGGTTTGGTGAGGAGGAGTATGGTGGGACAGTCCCTGTGCTGGGAGAGCAGGACATTTTGAAAGGAGTGCCTGGAGCATAGCCTGGAGCAGGAGGAAGACACCTCATATTAGTGCTGTTTGTTCTGGAACAAGACTGTTGAAGGCCTTGTAGAAGCACTGGCTGTATTACGTTATGCTTATTTAATTCAAATAAAAGAAGTCAACTGTCATCACTTGAATCATGTGATTTTTAATGTGCCTCTCTCTGATGCACATTAAAAATCTTTATATAAACTCCAGCAGATTTTAGCTTTATTCTCACCGTTGGGGAAGGCTGCGTTTGCTCCTGCGTAAACGTTGGGAGTGTACGCTGGAGCAGCTGCTGCATATCCAACAGGAAATCCAGCTGAGAGAACCAGAAAACAAACAAGAATGTAATACTTTTCTCAATGTTGGAGATGTTTTCTTGTAATTACGCTAGCTGCTTAAACATTACCTGGGTAACCTATACCCTTAGTGTTGGTAAAGGGGACCCCTGTTGGTGCAGGGCTGTATACTGGATTCATTGTGGCTGCCTATTCACAGATGCTGTAAGTAAAAGAAACATAGACTCATTTAGCATCACAAGGTTGGAATGATTCAAATATCATGTGTGTAAATCAAAATCTGATTAATGAGCCAGCTGAGCTCTTTCGGAAAGGAAGGACATGCTGAAATGAAGTCTTCTGATGCTTTGTGACCCCGATGTTCCAAAAACAGCACGATGATTGTGAAAGGATTCCTCAAAATGTTTAAACAAAACCATAACTTCACATTTCAGAAATCTTAAGCGTGTAACCTGGTTCAGCTGGCTCTGTGCTGAGCTTAGACTTTGACATAATCTCTATTTATTAGACTGCTGTTACTGCTCTCCCATATGAAGCAGGAGAAATTACATTTAATTACTTTTATATGTCATGACTTGTGCAGCAAATCTGACTAACCACCACTTGATATGTCACAAACTGACACGACTAAAGGGACCACAAATGATAATTGTTCTCCTCAGTGAAGCTGCACAGTGGATTTTATGAGATGACCTTGCAAGGTCATAGTAACAACAGAGAAGAAGCCAGACTAATAAGGAGTTATAATGGTATTACCTTATATGCTGTCTGACACTGAACGTAATACAAAAAAGGTGCTGGGACTATTTTTAAAATGGTGCCACCGCAGCTTGTCCAGCACATCCATTGTTTCCAGTGCTCTCAGCATTCTCTGAATCACATGCTGAAACTGAGAGAAGTGCAGGTAGTCGAATACTATGTTCCTGAGCAGTTTGTGAAAGACATTTGGGGGAAATTAATACACAATGACCGTTCATTTTACCTTTTTGATGCAATTCTAACTTGTATGTTTACACACAATCACTCCACACACACACACGCTAAATGCCACTTCATTAATTATATCTTGCACCAAGTTGCTGCCATGTGATTGATAAGATATTTGTGTTAACAAGCAGTTGAACTAATGAAGTGGCCCATGAGTATAAATATACTATATGTCAATGAATTTTATTAACTTAAAATCCAACCCTCAACCTCCTGGACACTGAAATCTACCTTCTAATAATACACGCACTTTCATTTTTTAATGCCATATTTAAGGATTTAAATTGCCTTTAAGGCAATCCATAATCTTGCACAAGTTATGTATTGCCTCTCTGAACTTCTGCATGTAACACACACCCATTCACACTTTCAAGTCATCTTCTCTACAGCTCACTTCCCCTCTACCATGGGGTCTAGAGCCCTCAGCTGCTCTCCTCTGGAATTCCCTCCCACCAAACATCCATAACATCCACTCTCTCTGTGCTTTCAAATCCCATCTCAAAACGCACCTCTTTAAATTGGCACACTCCCTCTGATTGTCTTCCATCCATCACATGAATCCTGTTTTTAACCATTTTCATAATGTAAACTTCTTTTTATTGATAGAGATTTTTGTTTATTCTTATTGTTTTAAACTCTTCTGTGTAAGGTGACCTTGAGTGTTTTGTTTTAAAGACATCTAAAATAAAATTTATTAGCGATATTATTATGAAACTTTACATCGCATTTCCTGAAGAAACCTTCACTTCTGCTTCCCATCAAAGTCCTTAGGTTGAGTTTTATGCATCTGTGCTTTCACCTAGCGGTAGCTTTAAGAAAAGGACAGTACACGTCTTTATAAGTCTGATGATTCAAAGTAAATGAACAGGATAAATATAAATGTGCAACTATGCATAACTGCGTAGCAAGTAAATAGAAAATCAGACCCTAGCGCGGTTATGCATGGTGTACACATTTATCTCAAATTTATTTTGTAGTCTGACCATTTCTGGAAATTGAAATTAATAAAATTTTCTAACCTTCAAAGAGGGGAAAAAAAACCCAAAATTCAATCATTCGGCTTTATTTGTGTTACTTCTAACTCTACTCGTACGTACACACACACACACAACAAGAGCCAAAAAAAAGGTGAAGCAATGCATTTTCGTTTTTTTCCTAGAGATTTTCTTAGACTAAAATCTAATTAGGTGGTGCTTTTCAGTACGCTTTGTAAGGTTGTTTTCACCTTCCCAGCAAAACACGTCGACAGTGGCACCATGTGTCCTCTTAAAACATGACGTGCGATACGTTGCCTGCAAAAATTAAGATGGCAACCTTAAGTAGAAGAATTTGGAAAGGTGAACGCAGCAGGGCTTTGTTGCCGTCGGCTAGCTTAGCTCACAAGCTGCACCACCTGCGGTTAGCCTAGCCCGTCTACCGCCGCAGGTGAGCTCCGCTTCACGGACTGACCTGTTAATCACCTGTCTGACCGCGCAAAGCCGCCGGAGTGTCCCCGGACAGCAGACAGATGGGGGACAGCTCGTCAGAAGGCCGCATAGCACAGGAGGCAAGCAGCCAGACAGCTGTGTCCTGCGCTGCAGCCCGTCCCGTTACCAGATAACTCTCACATCTTCTTGTGCTGATAACAAAAACCCACAACAACTTACTGTTAGCTGCTCTGACCGTCTGTTAGTCTCCTCCTCCGGTTTTCTGGGGTAAAATGAAATTAAGCTAGCTGCTGTTTTGCTCCCAGATGCTTTGCTTAACTCTTTTGAGCACCCCGCGTCACTTCCGTGTAATGTCACGTGGTTTAACAATTATAAAAGAAAATAGTATATCGTATATCAGCTGACTTTTTTTCCTTTTTGCAATATGTATATCGTGTCTTTATCAATTAAAGCAGCAAGTTCGTTTTAACCGAAAATAAAATGCATGAAAATGGTTATTAAATCCGACCAACATGACGTAACCGGTCAGATAAAGTCTGTAACTGGTAAACAACTGCATTTTCTTTTAATACGGTTTTTTTTTTTTTTGCGACACACTCGCAACACCCTGACGTCGCAGCGGTGTAACATCTAATATCATAACACTGCAACACCGGAGCGACCATACTTGAACTTATTATTATGTCGGCCCCGCGGTCCTTGCAGGCGATAAAATATATTTGACCTAAACGCGAGCGTCCCTTTATGAAACAGCTTGTCACCTCTGGATTTGAGCGACTTTAGGGACCTCTTAAATTGACTACTATTTCTTTCGAATTAATTGTCATGTTTATTTGGCAACGAATCAATTCCTGCGTTTGCTCTTTAAGGACCTTGACGCATCGTTTCCATTCAGCCATTGAAGTGGGAAGAGCAGGGTCCATACTGTTGCGGTTTTAGCGCGACCTACGTGTGGGTTTTATAGTTAACATGTTGCTACTGAGCTTATATTAGGACTCGTACTGTGGCGTACGGTTAAAGTACTCGTTCGGCTGGCGTCGTCGGTGAAGAGCAGGGGTATAATGTCTGGAGCAGCGGGTGGGGGAGGAGGCTCCTCCTGTTTGGGCGCAGCAGCAGCGGCGGCGGCAGCCAGTTGCAGCTCCACCGGCTCTCCTTACGCTGCTGCAGCCGGAGGAGGCGCTGGGGTGGCGGGGAGGCTACCGGCGAGGGTCTTGGAGCATATTTTCTCTTACCTGGAACTGTCTGACCTGATGCGATGTTCGTTGGTCTGCTGGCACTGGAACAATATCCTGGCGGATGAAAACAGCGAGGTGTGGCGCAGCCTCTCCAACCGGACTCTGAGCGACGAGGCTTTGCGGTCTGACATCCTTTGTAACCTGCCCACCTACAAGGGCAAAGTAGGTTTACCAATACACATCCCTCTGTTTTGGTGTTGATAGAAACCTACTAATGACGAACTCCGTTTATAAATGTGCCTGTTTGGTGATCCCTTCACACAAAGTGACTAGCCATAAACATTACTGAATGTCAGAATATTCTGCTGCTTTTTTACCTTGTTTTGTGAGAATATGAGAGATAAATGGGCATATAATTAAATGCTTGTTGTAATTGCTGGCGGTTTTCGCTGAGGGAGGCAAGAGTTGATGTTTGTTCCCATTAGTCTTCTCCGTGGAGTCCATATTGAAGTTACTCTTCAGCCTATTATTAGCAACTGTACCTACTTCCTTGTGAAAAATGTACAGAAAACCGTATAAATATTTGATCCCTCAATGGTGCAGTTTGCATCTTGTGAGATGGAAAGTCCAGCAGCATATCTCCTCTAGATTAGTTTCTTTTTTTCTTTTTTTTTTTTTTAAAGAGTTCTCAGTAAGTAACTTCATCCAACTGTCAATTAACATCATTTTCCTCTCTTTCTGTACAGCTCAAGGCCTTTCAACATGCTTTGAGCTCCCACGACTGCTCCCGCAACGTTTACGTGAAGAAGAATGGCTTTACCCTGCATCGCAACCCTATTGCCCAGAGCACAGATGGTGCACGGGGCAAAATTGGCTTTTCAGAGGGGCGGCATGCCTGGGAAATCTGGTGGGAAGGCCCTCTTGGCACTGTGGCAGTGATAGGTATTGCCACGAAGCGGGCGTCCATGCAGTGCCAGGGCTACGTGGCCCTCCTGGGCAGCGATGACCAGAGCTGGGGCTGGAACCTGGTCGACAATAACTTGCTTCACAATGGAGAGGTCAACGGGAATTTCCCTCAGTGTAACAATGCACCTAAATATCAGGTAGGAGTGGCAATTTTAATTTGTAAAAGTCTGAATCATGTTTTCTGTTGCACTTATTTTTTTGGTGAACTAACATTCCAATGTGATCATACTTGTCCACAGATCGGGGAGAGAATACGAGTGATCCTGGACATGGATGACAAGACGTTAGCCTTTGAGAGAGGTTTTGAGTTTCTTGGAATAGCTTTCCGTGGACTGCCCAAAACCTGTCTGTTCCCCGCTGTCTCTGCAGTATACGGCAACACTGAAGTCACCATGGTGTACCTGGGAAAGCCCCTGGATGGCTAGATGCAGGACAGCAAGTGCCACCATGAAATCGTACAAGCCCCTGTCAAGTGCAGACAGACTCCTGACCCTGTTGTACTGTTTTAAGGTTTTGGAGGGTAAGTGGTCCCATTTCTTCCAGAATAACCAACTTTACATCAGCAATGAGAACTGTCTGCATTCTACTTCAGCTCACCACAAAAACAGAGTTTTTTTTAAACTGGACAGACCACAAGCAAATGGAATATGTGAGACCTGTTTGTGTATCTATGTGGAAATGTCCACTTTTACAGGTTAGCTGCTGAACTCTTTTATTCACCTTATAGGGGAAACGTAATTTAATTTCATGCATTTTGGACTCGTGCCGAAGATTTACATGAGATTTTTGTCTGCCTGAAGGAGGCCTGAACTACTCTAAACCAAGCGGCAAATACTTTTAACATGACATTTTAACAAGTGAAACAGTCATTGTGTGAGTTAATGGACAAACACATTGTGGAGCAACTGAATTATAAGGAAATGAAATGAGTGAAATCTATTGTGATATTATGATGTAGGGCCAATTCTATGGGACTTATGTGACGTATGTGGCAATCCGTACACACGCACTGTTATGCATGTGCACTTATGGCTGCAATTGAAACGACTCCCCTTTTCAAGTACTTATTCAATAATAGTTGAAACAAATCCGTAACATGATAATGTGTCTTTTTAATGTGCTACTCTGTAGTGTTACAATTTATTTATTTTTTGGTTTTATCTATGGTACTATAGAGACTGTATTCTAAGGCCTCAAAATAAAGCCTACATGGTGCCACTCCTAAAATAAAGATGGCTTGATGTTTGTTTTCATGAGTGAACAGTGTAGGTGGCCTAAAAGATGGACCAACACCGTACTGTCAGCTATTGATTAACCTGCTCTTTTTTTTTTTTTTTTTTTTTCCTTCCTTTTTGAAAGAGAGAACTTGGACAAAGATATCAGTTATTCCATGGAAAATCACGGAGGGTTTCTCACCGGATTCCCCCCTCAGTCAGCTGGGTGTTTTTGGTATAATAATGTGTATATTTAATGAATCTGTGCAAATGTATTCTTAGTTAAAGGTACATAAGGGTCAAATTTGGCATTTTTATATGTCACCTTATTTTTTCCAGCATTTTTGAGCCTTTGTAAGTATAGGAGATGGCCATGTGAAAAAGTCAGGACTGAAAAACTGCAGCCAAATCAATTTTACACCAAATCTGAGTATTATCATCTTTTAAACCCAAAATCTTTCAAGCCTTGTTTTACCATGTGACACAGATGGAATTATGAAGATTAGAAGATGAGGCTCGTATCAAAATCAAGGCAAAAGGGAGCCATTTCATATGCTACATGTTTTTACCAACCATACATGGGGATATGACCCTCTAAGATTTTCCCCAAATTTTGGAGGTTTTATCCAAAGAATTATCAAAAAAACGGATAAATCTCCCGCAGCAACAAGGCTTGTTCCTGTTACTCAGTGCAGTTTTTCTATTGAAACTATGATACTGATGCTCAGTTCGTTATAAAAAATAGTGAATGTGATTTTTGCCTTTAGATTTTGAAACCTGGAGTAGGTGTAAACTTCACTCAGTTGCATTTTAATCAAATTTAAATCTGTTTTCAGAATCAGAATCAGAATCAGGCTTTATTGACCAAGTATCGCTCACACAAACAAGGAATTTGTTTTTGGTTATGCTCGCAGTGCACGAAAAATACAGTAAAAACAATCTTATTCACACAGCTCACTCTCTCCTTACACACACATTCATACCCGTAAATCTAGAAAACATTTAAAATATTTAGCATGTAGAATTTACCTTGTAATTTTTAAAAAGGTGCAGTTTGTGCAGTATAAAAACTATATAAAATATATAAATAAAAAATTGAAGTAAAGGTGAGAATCCTGTGAATGCCCTTACATAAATTAAATAGGTAATTTTTGATATGCAAGTGTCCCAGGTATTAACAGTTCAGTAGTGTACAATTGTTCATGAGAATAATGGAAGTTGGAAAAAAGCTTCTCTGTAGCCTGGTCGTTCGGGTCTTCATATGGCTGAAACGTCGGCCTGATGGAAGGCACCGAAACAGGTGATGGCCAGGGTGAAACGGGTCAGTGATGATTTTCTCTGCACGCTTCCTGGTTCTGGAGGCATGCAGGTCCAGCAGTGTGGGCAGCTTTACACCGATGGTCCTCTCTGCAGACTTGATAATATGCTGCAGTCTCTTGGTGTCATGTTTTGTGATAGCGCTGCCCCACACTGTGATGGATGTGGTGATGATGGACTCTATGATGGCTGTGTAGAACTGCACCATCAGCTCTTTGGGTAGGTTGAACTTCCTCAGCTGGTACAGAAAGTACATCCTCTGTTGTGCCCTCTTGATGATGGAGTTGATGTTGCTGTCCCACTTCAGGTCCTTGGAGATTATTGTGCCCAGGAACTTGTAGGACTCCACAGCCATCACAGTCCTGTCTAGAATGGTGAGTGCTGGCAGGGTTGGGGGGCCCCTCCTGAAGTCCACGGTCATCTCCACTGTTTTTGCTGTGTTCAGCTCCAGATTGTTCTGACTGCTCCAGAGGACAACCTGATCAACCACCCGTCTGTAAGCAGACTCATCACTGTCACTGATGAGACCAATGACAGTTGTGTCATCTGCAAACTTCAGGATTTTAACAGAGGAGTCCATGGAGGTACAGTCATTTGTGTACAGCGAGAAGAGCAGTGGGGAGAGTACACAACCCTGTGGGGCACCCGTGCTGATGGTTCGGGTCCCTGAAGTACACTTTCCCAGCCTCACCTGCTGTTTTCTGCCAGTAAGAAAGTCAGTTATCCACTGGCAGGTGGAGGCTGGTACGCTGAGTTCAGTCAGTTTGCTGTGTAATTGTCCTGGAATAATTGTGTTGAAGGCTGAACTAAAGTCCAGGAACAGAATTCTTGCACAAGTTCCTGGGTGATCAAGGTGTTGGAGGATGAAGTGGAGACCCATGTTCACTGCATCGTCCACCGACCGGTTGTCCCGATAGGCAAATTGCAGGGGGTCTTGCCGGGGGTCCGTGATTTCCTTAATGTGGTTGAGAACCAGTCTTTCAAAGGACTTCATGACCACAGAGGTCAGGGCAACAGGTCTGTAGTCATTTAGTCCTGTGGTAGAAAACAAACAAAGCACTACGGAGCTCCTAACCAGTCCTAAAACTTTCATGTGCCTAGATCCTCAAAGATGTTGGAAAATGGTGACTTAAGAGTCAAATTCAATCTCACCTGCACTTTGATTAAAGTAAATTTTTGTATTTTGAAATCATTGGATTATTTTACAGAAGCATTGTCACAAAAAAACTGGGCTGTTTTCCTAGCCCATACAAAGTTATATTTTTTAACAGGAAACAGCAACATTCATAACAGGAACTGTAGTATTGATCTGTGTGTGGTACAGACTGCAAAGGCAGCATCCAATATACATGAACCATCTGACATGCAGTATATTTTTACCAGGATTTATGACTTGGTATGCAGAAAATTAACTGCACAAAATACATACATATATGGCCATGTCAAAAAATAACCTTTTGGCATGGCTGGATGCAGTCCTGGGAAAAAACTAAGTAGTTCCTTACAGCTTCCACAGGAATTAAAAGGGCAAGTAGCAGCCAGAGGCTGCTAATCAAATTGATTATCATCCATGTGGATAATTAATTGATCATCACTACTGTAAAAGCAGAAGTTTTAGCATTTTGCTAGTCTGGACCATTCAAGTGTGTGTTAACACAATACCACAATTTTCCCAGGGGTTGACAACCCAGCAAATTCACCACAAGTTTAGACTGCGCAATGCTCAGAGAAATTGCAAAAAAAAAAAAACCCAAGAGTTGCATGTCAGACTACAGGCCTCAGTTAGCATGTTAAATGTTAAAGTTTGTGACAGTGCAATTAGAAAAGAATTCAGTTCAATTCAATTTTATTTATATAGCGCCAAATCACAACAGTCGCCTCAAGGCGCTTTGTATTGTGGGTAAAGACCCTACAATAATACAGAGAAAACCCAGCAGTCAAAATGACCCCCTATGAGCAGCACTTGGCGACAGTGGGAAGGAAAAACTCCCTTTTAACAGGAAGAAACCTCCAGCAGAACCAGGCTCAGGGAGGGCCGAGTACAAGAACTTCAGTTTAATCTGAATTTAGAAGCAGAAAATTAGAGGTCATCCAGGCCTTTATGTCTTTAAGACATTCCTGCAGTTTAACTAATTGATGTGCGTCATCTGGCTTAATTGATAGATAAAGCTGAGTATCATCTGTATAACAATGAAAATTTATGCAATGCTTTCTAGTAATACTGCCTAAGGGAAGCATGTATAATGTAAATAAAATTGGTCCTAGCACAGAACCCTGTGGAACTCCATAATTAACCTTAGTGTGTGAAGAAGACTCCCCATTTACATGAATAAATTGGAGTCTATTAGATAAATATGATTCAAACCACTGCAGTGCAGTACCTTTAATACCTATAGCAAGCTCTAATCTCTGTAATAAAATGTTATGGTCAACAGTATCAAAGCTGCACTGAGGTCCAACAGGACAAGAACAGAGATGAGTCCACTGTCAGAGGCTCTAAGAAGATCATTTGTAACCTTCACTAACGCTGTTTCTGTACTGTGATGAATTTTGAAACCTGACTGAAACTCTTCAAATAAACCGTTCCTCTGCAGATGATCAGTTAGCTGTTTTACAACTACTCTTTCAAGAATCTTTGAGAGAAAAGGAAGGTTGGAGATTGGCCTATAATTAGCTAAGACAGCTGGGTCAAGTGATGGCTTTTTAAGTAGCGGTTTAATTACAGCCACCTTGAAGGCCTGTGGTGCATAGCCAACTAATAAAGACAGATTGATCATTTTTAAGCATCAATAATTGGAAAGACTTCTTTGAGCAGACTAGTAGGAATGGGATCTAATAAACATGTTGCTGGTTTGGAGGAAGTAACTATTGAAGTTAACTCTGAAAGATCAACTGGAGCAAAAGAGTCTAAACAAATACCAGCAGTGCTGAAAGCAGCCGAACATGAAGCTAAATCTTTGAGATGGTTATGAATAATTTTTTCTGGCTGCAGTGCTAAAGAGAAACCTGGGGTTGTTCTTATTTTCTTCAATTAATGATGAATAGTAAGATGTCCTAGCTTTACGGAGGGCTTTTTTATAGAGCAACAAACTCTTTTTCCAGGCTAAATGAGCATCTTCTAATTTAGTGAGACGCCATTCCCTCTCCAGCTTTCGGGTTATCTGCTTTAAGCTGTGCGTTTGTGAATTATACCACGGAGTCAGGCACTTCTGATTTGAAGCTTTCCTTTTCAGAGGAGCCACAGTATCCAAAGTTATACGCAGTGAGGATGTAAAACTATTGATGACATAATCGACCTCACTGGGAGCAGAGTTTAGGTAGCTCCTCTGCACTGTGTTGGTACTGAAGAGCATAATAATGAAGGAATTAGATCCTTAAACTTAGTTACAGCACTTTCAGAAAGACTTCTACTGTAATTAAACTTATTCCCCACAGCTGTGTAATCCATTAAAGTAAATGTAAATGTTACTAAGAAATGATCAGACAGGAGGGGGCTTTCAGGGAATACTGTTAAGTCTTCAGTTTCTATGCCATATGTTAGGACAAGATCCAGAGTATGATTAAAGTGGTGGGTGGGCTCCTTTACATTTTGAGAGAAGCCAATTAATTCTAATAATAGATTAAATGCAGTGTTGAGGCTGTCATTTTCAGCATCTACATGGATGGTAAAATCACCCACTATAATTATTTTATCTGAACTGAGCACGAAATCAGATAAAAGTCTGAGAAATCAGACAGAAACTCTGAGTAAGGATCAGGTGGATGATAGATAATGACAAATAAAATAGGTGTTTGAATTTCCCAATTAGGATGGGCAAGGCTAAGAGTCAGGCTTTCAGAAGAATTAAAACTTTGTCTGGGTCTTTGATTAATTAATAACCTGGAATGGAAGATTGCAGCTACTCCTCCTCGACCTGTGCTTCGACCGTCCTGACAGTTTGACTCGGGGGTGTTGAAAAGACTGAACAACTATGGCTTGTTTGGAAAGGGTGCAGCAGAAAGCCTCTTTTCTCCAAATGAGCACAGCTTATGTTTGCAAAGTAGTATCTGAACAAACTACAAGACTTCTGGAACAATATCTTTTAAACAGATGGGACCAAAGTGGAGATGCTTGACTGTAACACATAGCGCCACATTTGGTGAAAAGCTGAAAACAACATATCGGCACAAAAACCTCATACCAACTGTCAGCACAGTGGTGGCAGGGGTGATGATTTGGGCTTGTTTTGCAGCCACAGGACCTGGGCACCTTGCATTGTGTCAACCATGAAGTCTGCTAAGTCATACAGAAAACTAATACGTTATTGCTGCTAAAGACGGCTCTACAAACTGTTGAATCACGGGGTGACAGGTGTGTGTTTTGTTGCCCCGGTGTGTCCTGTTACATTGGATGTTCAAACAATAAATAGTGCTGAATGTCTACACTCAGTTTCAGATTTGGGTTTTGTTTGTGCAGACTGTGCATTCATAGATAGAGTAAGCAACACGATAACCAGAGAGCTGTCTATGGATGAAAAACAAGCTATTGTGAAGCTGAGAGAAGATGGAAACTCAATCAAAGCCATTGCACAAACATTGGCCATAGCCAGTACAACTGTTTTGATTGTCCCGAAGAAGACAGTCATCACTGGTGTACCAAGTAACAGACAGACGGGTAGGCCGAGGAAAAAAAAACAGCAGCTGATGACAGAAACAGTGTAAGTGCTGTAAAGAAAGACCCTAAAACAACTGTTAGTGATATCAGCAACAACCTTCAGAGGGCAGGAGTGAAGGTATCACAATCTAATGTTCACAGAAGACTTCATAAACATAAGTACAGAGGCTTGACCAGGAGATGCAAAACACTAATTAGCAAGAATAGGAAGGCCATGCTGGAATTTGCCAAGAAGTACAGAGACAAGCCTCAGAAATTCTGGGACAAAGTTTTATGGACTGATGAGACAAAGATGAACCTTTACCAAGGTGCTGGAAAGGCTAAAGTTTGGAGAAAGAAAAGATCATCATCCCAATTATACAAATTCATCTGTGAAACACAGTGGAGGTAATGGCTTGGGCTTGTGTGGCTTCTTCTGGAACGGGCTCATTAATCTTCACTGATGATGTCACACATGACATTGTCAAAAAAAAACTAACTAAAGCTGAAAGAAGATGAGGTGAAAGCCCAGAAAAGCATCACAAAAGAAGAACGCAAAAGTTTAGTGACATCAGTGGGTCACAGGCTTGACGCAGTTATTGCAAGCAAAGGATGTGCAACTAGGTATAAGTCTTACTTACTTTAATCTATTTTAAGTTGCTTTAAGTTAAAAACACACCAGGGTAGGGACTGTCTCTGCTTCAAGAAGCTTGGAGAGCTATTCCTGAAGACTGCTTAAAGAAATGACAAAAAAGCTGCCTGACAGAGTTCAGGCTGTGTTAAGAAAAAGGTGGTCATACCAAATATTGACTTGCAAGCCTGTTCAAATTGTATAAACTCTTTTGCCTTATATGCTGTATTTCCATCTATGTTTGCACAAAAAACTGCACCCATTTCTGATTTTCCAAGCAAAATATGAAGAAATGAGGGGTGACTCAAGATTTTTGCACAGTACTATATTAACTGTTATTATAACTATATTAAAATAAATATATTAGAAACATATGAATATGGAAAAATTTAATGTTTCAAGTTGGGGATTTTTCAGCCATCAGGGAATGCAGTTTCTATAAAAGGGTGTAGATGGTCTGCAACAGTGCTCAGGTAGGTGATACCTCTGCCTGCCTGCCCACACGGACCAGCCTTCACTCCCCATGTGCATCAGTGAGCCTAACAGAATGATGAAGAGAAAATCAGTGTTACTCACCTGTCAGCGGTCATAATGTTATGTTTGATCGGTGTATCCTTAAAGACAACAGTAGACTGCTTGTAACCCAAAATGACCTCCTCTAAGAGTCTCCTCAAAAATGAAACACTTCAAGCTTCAATTAACATCGTTTGCAAATGTTGAGGTGTGAAGTGCAGCTTTCACATCACTAAAACGTCTGCGTCAGCTGACCTCAAAGCAGTCATAACAGTGATGTTAACTTTTGTCTTGCTGCTCTCTGTCAGTATTTATGAAGGTAACTCCACATTAAAAGATTTCTTTTGCATCTCAGCCAGTGTCCACAGAAACTTGTTTTGAAATGTATTAAATCAGCTCAGCATGACTCAGAGAAAAAGCTTTTCAGCACTGGACACTGTCTTTGCAGTGAAGGAGAGAATTCAATAAATGATTGACTGAATATGTGAGGCTGCTTCACGTCTGCCAGTTTGTGCTTCTTGTTTACTGTTTCCCTGTTAGAGGATCTACAATTATGCTCTAGTTTTTATCCTGTCCTTGAATGGTTGTTTGCCAGACTGTCACTTCCTCAATCCTCTGATACAATATTGGAGTGATGGGAGAGTTTCAGAGAACCAAGATTTAAGGGCCAGAAAAAAAACACAGCTCATCCTCAAGAAGGTTCCACAAGAGGGCAGTGATGGTTTTGTGCATGTTATGCAAATACTGTATCTTCCCACTACAAAAAAAGCCTGATCATATGCAGCTGAGTCTCTCAAGAGGATAGAGGTTTCCCACATGCATGTAATGTCGAATCTTTGCTAGTTGTTTCTGTTCTCACAACCTTCAGCAGTGGATTTAAGCAGAAGACGGCGATGTGCTGAAATGCGTATGTATGTTATGAAGATGTTAACAGGAAGAGAGTAATTGTGCGAGTATGTATAGAATTTGTTTGAAAAAATTGGCCATAAAGTAAAAAGCATAAAACTTGACACACTGAGAAAGTGATCTAGCATTTGCATTTAACCTGTCATCCCTTTTGTTCTGTCAAATAGCAACTGCCCCCCCCCCCCCCCCCCCCATCACGAGACTATACAGCACTGCTGCTACACCCCTTTCACAGCTCTCAAAAATAGAATGCAAATTTCAGTACTGTGCCATGTCTTAAAATGGCCTCAACTTTTGAAACAGACAAAAAAACAGTGCTCTGAATTCACACACTGCTTTGTACATGTTCACAACACTGAGCCAGTCTAGTGCAAGAGCTATTTTCCCTCAGTTTGCTTAGGCTGGCACAAGTATTGCATTGCGACGTGGTTGTTGGTGCAGGATGGGCTCATCTGGGTGTTTCAGAAACACTCAGAGCAGCTGATCTACTGGGATTTTCCTGCATGACAAGTTCTAGGGTTTACAGAGACTGGTCCATCCCTTTAAGACTGCAGTGTACCCATCTTCTGATGGCTGCTTCCAGCAGGATAACACACCATGTCACAAAGCTCAGACCACCTCAAACTGTTTGCTTGCTTCACTGTGCTCAGATGGCCTCCACAGTCACCAGACCTTTGACCTTTGGAATGGGAGATTCACATCATAGATGTCCAGACAACAAATCAACAGGAGCTGTGTGATGCTGTCATGTCAATAAGGACCAAAACCTCAAGGGAATGTTTCCAGCACCTTGTTGAATCTATGCCGTGAAGAATTAAGACAGCAAAAGGAGGTCAAATAAGATATGAGCACTGTGTACCTAATGAAGTGGCTGGTGAGAATATAAAGCATTTTATCTCCACCGTAGAGGTCACTGTAAAAACAAGAAAGTCAGCACCCAAACATACTCATATGGATCAGAAAATCTTGTTGCCACCCAACCTTGCAACACAGTCAGAAGTGAGACGTCCTGTGTGAAAACAGGAAGGAATGCCTGACCAATCAACTCTCCACAGAAGGCACCATCACTTCCTGATTCCTAATTCCCCATTCTTGCACCCACTCATGATTACAAATAAGATAAAAAAAAAAAAAAGCCAGCAAGTTTCACATAAGTCAAAAGTGATCTTTTGAGCACATTTATTAGCTAGAGAATGAAAAATAAAACAGATAAAGCCAAATAGATACATGTTTTCAAAAAGCTCCTTAAAGCAGCCAAATTATAAATCTATTAGTTGTGTTAATTTTATAGTAAATTGCTCACTTGCTGCAGTTATGCTGTGAGTCCTTGTTATATCTGACCCAGAATCACAGTGACCTTTAAAGGCATGACTTAATAAACAGTGTTACATCTCTGTATATGTGTGTTTGTGTATGTATATATATATATATATGTATATGTATATATATCTATATGTGTGTGTGTGTGTGTGTGTGTGTGTTTTAGCTGTTGCACTGACAGGCCGAAAATAAGGCAGGAAGGGTGTGTGCGTTGAGTGGTTTCCTTTCGAGTAGCTTGGCTGATCAGAACGAGCAGAGGGTGTGAAGGGTGTGTTCTCATTGGGTTTTTGTGGTAGCAGTTGAGCTACCAGTATCAGTCGTCTGTATAATAACACTATACTGCTGTGAGGGTGTGAAGAGAAAAAGAAAAAAAAAAAAAAAAGGAGAAAGAAACACTTGCGCAGTGGTGGTTAAGCGCTGTTGAGCCTGCACTCGCCTTCCTGTGGCCCCGAGCTTGAGAACCTCTGCCTGATTGCAGCTTGTCCATGTGACTTGGTTTCCGTTGCCTGCCTACTTCCGTGAATAGTAAAGAAGGGGCATCTGTGTTTCAGTCAGTGCAGGGAAGAGCAGCTGAACTTGACACACATGTGAATGCACTCTGCGAGTCAACCAGCGATATGGTCAGGGGAGCAACCGTCAGTGGCTTGGCAAATCCAAACCTAACCACCAGTGTAAGTAAATGAACTTTGTACAACAAGAAGCAAAGTGCATCGCCTAAATTAAGAATGCATGTTTTGCAGTTGGTGCATTTGAGGAAGATACTTTTAACGATTGCCTGTTTTTGAATACACTCAAGCTTGTCAGTGTTGCATGCACGTATATATATAACAATAACACTACTCTTATAAACAAATGTGAGTGCAACATAATAGTTTTCAGACTATGTTTGAGGCATGCAGATGTTTCCTGATGAATGCAAACATATAGCATGCATAACTGCAATCCCTACAGGTAAAGTAATTGTGCTTTACATTTTGCATGTCATCTGTAATCCAGTGCATGGTCTTATTAAAGAAAAAAATAAAAAAGAATAGGCTGCATTATGTCTGGTAAATATCACTTAGAGAAAGTAAGATTCTACAAATATGTATTTTTCCATGTGGTCAACTTCACCCCAAGAACATAGTTTTGAAACTGTGCTGAAAGCAGTGGTATAGTTACTCAAGGTGAGCCATGCAGACTAAAAAAAGAAGTGGCAAGATGAGCAAAGAAAATTGAAAGACAAAACATTTCAAGAAAAGGTTTCTATTAATTAGTTTTAATGCTATGTTTGCAATAATAAACAGGCAAGCAATGCGCGCAAGCCAAACAGGAATGCACAGCCTCCACACTCAGTATGCGTCACACAGTGGTTTGATTTGAAATCTGGGAAATTTTTGCAAAAATGTTCCGTGGCTGTTCTCAGGATAGTATATGCCACCTCTTCCCACAACCCGAAACAGGTCTCAAATCAATGAATCAAAATCAGTCATTCTCATATGAGCGCTTCAAATATTTTGGAAAATGAAACTCAAAGTTGGATTTAAATGTAATTGCCCGTACACGTCTCTGACCTTAAATGTAAAGCTGCTTCGTCCTTCCATAGTCCTTTAGGGTGGAGAAATTCATTTATTTATTTATTTCAGACACAAATATCCGTTTTAAAACAGTGTATCATATTACAGTTTTTTAATACAAGGCGTTCCACCGTAATAAATACAGTTTGAAACTGAAAATCACAATTCGCGCTGATAAAATCACATCAACTGTCAGGCCTACGCTGAATATCCAGCTACTACTAACAAAAAACTGTAACTAATCATACAGAGGCTCATCCCACTCTCCTTCTACTGTATTCTCAACAGTAAGGATGAGAAAATGCCAGTCCACAGGCTCACTCCCATCCTTCTCTGCTTGGTGCTCATGTGGAGAACCCTTACACCGGTCTCAAGTCACCCACAGCACCATCGATGTCAGTTGGTAAGATGCTCTTCTTTCATTTAACTTTGCTAAGACCAGTGAAGTATGGTTCTAGCGTGAAGGTTCAGGAATATTGGGGAACATTTACAGTACAGTCACATGCAAAAGGCCAAATAATTTCATGTTCGGTTTAGTAAATACTTAAAGGTCACTGTGGTAAGAAAGTACACTTTCAAAAAAATGTCTCTTTTTGTCATTCTTAAAATACTCATACTCTGCACATAATGGATATTTTGTAAAAATTAAATTACATTTTTGCACAGATTTGACACAAAGCATCGAGTAATGAAAACAATTCTGTTCCTTCTAAAAGCATGCTGCATATATGCTTTATATCTTTAGATATATCCAAATCTGTCCAGATTAAATCCATAAGCAACTTTACAACAATTGTAACAGTGACTGGACCTCATGGACAACTATATATTTTATTAATGATTTTCTGACTTTCTTAGGAGCCCTAAAGTCTAAATTTATGAATATTAATAATGAATACAGGGTTTTGGAAGTGGATGTCAATTATAAAAAAAAATCTATCATCAATCTTATAAATTTTAATCATTCTAGAAATGAAAAATCTGTCAAAATAAACTGATAAAATCAATAAAAGTTGTATTCATATATTTTTGATATGATCAAGGTGAAAATTAGTACCAAAGAGGGAAAAAACTGAAAAATTTTATCAGTTTGGAGCTGGTTTTAATATGCATATCTCTTTTAATAAAAATGTATTTTTTGAGTGGTCCAGTGACTCAGCATGCTAATGGAAAATTTATACGTCAAGGAAATGATTAAAGTTTGGTCACCTGTGTTATGATCAAGTAGATGCGAAACTGCAGCCCACTGTCTGTTTCACTGAGCCTGGGAAAGCCAAAATGTTTGCACGAACAGTAATATGCTAATCTGTTGTTCATTATGTTAGTTTAGCATGCTAGCATGATTTACAAATGACCACACATGAAGTACTTAAGAGGATAATGTTAAAGGAATTTGTTTTTTAGACAACTGGACCTAAGCACTCGGCAAGTTTAAAGTCAGACTTCATGGTGACTTGCGGAAAAGACAATATTGCACCTGTAGACTTTTACTACTAGCATGCCCAACAACCAAATGAATCATGATATGAACATGAATGTAACCCGAAATTTGCCCCAAATAAAATATTTTAAGTGTATGTATTCATTAGGTTCTTCAAATGTATTTGCCAAGTGAGAAAGAAATTTGGTTTCTGCATGATTTTTAAAAAGCCAAAACATTACAAAGCAGCAACTGATACACAAACTTTAAAGTATGCACTGTCATCTTCTTTACAGATACAACAAACGGCTCTCTGCAATAATCTCAAGCTCACAACTGTTCCTGAAGGACTGCCAGAGACCATTGAAGAGCTTCAGCTCAACTACAACCACTTTCAAACACTACAGGATACCTCTCTTCTCCGTTACCCCTCGCTAACCTCCCTGAGCTTAGCTTGCAACAATTTGAAGAAATTAGAATCAAACACTTTTCAAGAGTCAAAACTTTTAAAAAACCTCAATTTGGCGAATAACAGTCTTTATACTGGCTACGAAGAAACCAGCCTTGCATTAAGAAAGCTACCTGGTCTTATAGCTCTAGATCTTTCTGAGAATAAGCTTAACGATGTAATGGTTGCCTTGCTTCTTCAAAACCTGACGTCCCTAGAGTACCTCAATCTTTCCGGGAACCTTTTGCAGAGAGTGGATGAAGCCTCATTCAGCGATCTGCATCTGCTTAAAGAACTTGACCTACAAAGAAACTTAATTTTTGAGATTGATAATGCTTTTGGCAGCAGTCTGAATCTACAGCGCCTCAACTTGGCCTTCAACAATCTGCCCTGTCTGACTGACTTTGACATGATCCAGCTGGAGGTCCTCAATGTCAGCCACAACTTCATTGAATGGTTCATCTCAAGACAAGACCTCAACGACACTTTCCTGCTAGAGACCCTCGATCTATCACACAACAAACTCCTTTTCTTTCCTTTCTTGCCAAGCCAAAGTCATTTAAGGAACCTTTACCTGTCTCACAACGTCATTAGATTCTACGAACACTTGGCAGACAATGTCATGTTTCCAAACTCAACGAAAACTGTCGAGTTCTACAATTTTAAGAAGGGCATCAATAATGTGACTGCTCAGTTGTGGGACGACAGTCTTCATGGTGATATCTCCTCTCTAGAAGTTTTAGATCTGATAGGAAATCACGTGGAGTATTTCCCTCAAGGATTCATCCAGAAAATGCTCACTCTGTCTAGACTTCTACTGCGCACAAACTGCCTGAGAACCTTAAATCTAACATCAGAACAGTTTTCCAGTAGCTTGTATGAGCTGGATGTTAGCAACAACATACTGAACCAGGTTTCAGCGGATGAAGATACTCTGACCACTCTGGGTAATTTGACATATTTTAACCTGAGCCTGAACGGTCTTAAGTGGCTACCCTTGGAATTATTTTCATCACTGCGAAGCATCCGGTCAGTGGATCTCAGCTACAGCAACATTGACATTTGCCTTTCTACGGAAGCTGAGATCAGCATACACACTAATTCAACTTGCGTGGATTGGAAAAATGTTATATCCCTAAGGCACCTTTACCTCAAGGGATGCAACCTTAAAATAATTCCAAACACTGCATTCACAGGGTTGTCGCTAACACTCTTGGAACTGTCCGATAACCCGGGCCTAACCGTCCATAAATCAATACAAAGTCTTAGCAAAACCTTGCAGCATCTAGGTTTAGGAAACACTTACATACAAGACATCGACCTCTCCCATTTCCAGAGTCTGAAGTCTTTAAACATTTCGAACAACTTTCTCGCCAATCTTCCCCATTCACTCCAAAACCTCAACCTGAAAGTGCTTGATCTGAGGGACAACATGCTTTCCACCATCCCCTCTGGTCAGGCTAACACATTAGCTGCGAAACTTCAGACTGTTTTCCTCACAGGAAATCCATTCAACTGCTGCCAGACAGAATGGTTCAGGACATTTGAAGCAGCAAAGACTGTTAACATGGTTGAACAGTCAGCTATTACATGTGAGGATCTCTACCACAGACACAACAGAGTGGAGAACTCCCAGTCAATTTCATGTTTTAATGACGGGGAATCGATACTTTGGTACATTCTGCTTTTTGTCCCCATCGTGCTTTTTTTTACAGGAACTTCTATCATAGTTTTCCTCACCTTGAAGCCTACACTGCTACAAAAATCTATCAAAAAGAACTGTTTGAGGCCAACGTCGTACTGATGACATCATAACTGTATTTTGTACAGTATATTATTTAGAAATGTAACTGAATATATATATAAAATAAAAATAAATTCTGTTTGTAGCAAAAATGTGTATGACAATGGAATTTTTAAACAAAGGGTTAATTAGTTTTTTAGATTGCCTGGTTCAATGAAGTGTGGTTTAAAACAAGGCGCTAATCCTGATAACCCAATGTAAAACTGTGGCTGTGCTCTTGTGGGACTTGGTGAGTGTGTGAGCGGGTGTGGGGGTGTATATGTATGTGTGTGTGAAGATATGCAGAAGTACTGTGATGCAAGCTGTTGCTATAAGCAGCAGAGGAAACATGAAATTTCCTGTTTTGCTAAGATGTGCAGCAACTGCCCAGTTTTGTATCTCAAAGAGGAGGGGTTTGAGGTTTCCTTCCTATCGCTGAGACCAAGATGCATCATCGGTGTGAAATTCCAGTAAGTCAGCACTCGTGAGGAAAATGGTTTGGACCCCTAAAATATTGATTCATACGATTGATTCAGTCTGCGGTGCTGGGAGCACGTGCGCACAGACACACAAGCACACACACACAAACACCTATATGTGCAATGCATTCAATGCATTCAATGCATTCTGTGCTTTTGTGATTTATGCAAGTGCTCAGGGGCGTGGGAGTGGGAAAGCTGGTAGATTACTGTGTAGCTGTACAGCGTGCCGGAGGCCTAACCAGAAAGTAACCAAAATACCACTGTGGTGATGCTCAGGGTCATGGTGGTTGGAACGTAAGAAGAGAAACCAGAGTAAAGCCTTGTCAAACCCTCGAAATGTTATTAATATTGACATATCTTTTACGATATGAACTTGCCAGTAAATCAGTTACAGAGTGAAGCTTTTTTTGTTTGTTGTTCATTTGCACTGATGAAAATCAGGTAAAAATAAGTAAAAAATGTTAAGAACTGCAGTCAACCCAGGGCGGTAGATGATAAGAGATTCGTTACTTGAAGGCTTTTGTTTTGAATTTCATTAAGTTACAAATAACTGGTGTGAACGGTGACTTCTCTTGCACTTCTAAACTAACTGTGGCAAGTATCTGGAAATCAAATTATGAAGCAAAAAAATTTCTTGTATCATAAAGATGTCTGGATATCTCACTGGAAGCAGGAAGAAGACCTGGAGCGATGAAGTGGTTAAACTTGCCTGACAAAATGGCTTAAGGGGTGGATTATACTGAGAAATTCATTTGAGGAAGGAACTTTGCCACTAGATGCAGATTGCTGACCAAGAGGAACTCAATTTGATTACTCAGCTAAAACATTTTAAAAGTTAAAAGACAGAAAAAAGGGGGGTAAAGAGCGTTCACAAAATAGCCATACCCTGATAACTTTCAGGTAAGTTAATATGATAATACACTAGACTGATTTTTACAAGGCATATTCAGACCACATATACAGTGTCTGAAATCAGGTCAGCCACAGGCATGCACTGTACTACAAACCTGCCAAACACGCATTCACACAGCTGCATTTTCTTTGCAAAAACAGCCCAGCTGTGGTTATGGGGGTCCATATTTGAGGTAAGTTGCCAATTACAGCAACACAGGCAAGCAAGCGAGACTTAGTGAAAGTGTCATGTGTTCACGTTTTCTCTGAAGCAGGCATCCCAGTTTCTTGAAGCTCAGTCAATGCAAATGTGAGTGGATGGGAGCGGACAAATAAAATTCAGTTGACTCAGATCCTGAAAGCAGGTGTGCACGGTGCTAAATGAGCTAAATGTTAACGTGCATGTGTTTAGCATGGTGGTGATAGCATGCATATAGATTTGTTTTTTTAGATGTAGCATGCCTACAAAAGCAGAGACATTATAAAAGAGGGCTATATCACTGAATAGGAATCTATAGGCAGTGAGGTGGGTGCTGTCCATGATGTGAATCTCCTGTTCCACCACATCCCAAAGGTGGACTACACTGGACTCACTGTCATGTTAAACCAGTTTGAGATGATCTCAGCTTTGTGCCATGACACATTTTCCTGCTGGAAGCAGCCCTCATAAGATGGGTATGCTGTGGTCATAAAGGCATGGTAGGCTGTGGTGTTTAAAGGATTGCACAGTTGGTACTAAAGGGCCCAAAGTGTGCCAAAAAATGTCCCCCACACCATTACACCACCAGCAGCAGCCTGAACTCTTGATACAAGGCAGGATGGATCCGTGCTGTCTTGCTGTTTATGCTAAATTCTGAGTCCACCGTCTGAATGTTGCAGCAAAAACTGAAATTCATCAGACTAGGCAACATTTTTCATTTTGGGCAGCACGGTGGCGCAGTGGTTAGCACTGCTGCCTCACAGTTAGAATACCATCTGGAAGGCCTGGGTTCAATTCCACCTTGGCCCAGGCCTCTCCCTCTCTCTGAGTTTGCATGTTCTCCCCGTGCTTGCGTGGGTTTCCTCCGGGTACTCCGGTTTCCTCCCACATTCCAAAGACATGCACTTACTGGGGTTAGGTTAATTGGCTACACTAAATTGTGTGAATGACAGCGTGAATGTGAGTGTGAAAGGTTGTTTGTCTCTGTGTTGGCCCTGCAACAGGCTGGCGACCTGTTCAGGGTATACCCTGCCTCTCGCCCTATAGCTGGGATAGGCTCCAGCGACCCTGAACAGGATGAGCGGAAGCGAATGGATGGAGGCAACATTTTTCCAATTTTCTGTTGTCTAATTTTGGTTGGTGACAGGCACATTGACCCAGCATTTTTGTAAAGATGTTAGTAAGTCTACCTACTGTTTTTTTTTTTTTTTAGGTTTATCAAGCAGAAGATTGGTGGTCTCATCCCAACTCCTCCAGGCCACATATTGAAGTATCTTTGGGCAAGATTCTGAACCTTAAACAACCCCTGGTGCATCCATCGGAGCATGAGTGTGTGCCTGATAGTGTCCAATTATAGTTATGCCTCTATCCCAATTAATATATAGACACAGGTATCAAAAGAAATGCCCAGAGAAATTGCTAAGATGACTGCTGAGCGGCCGGACTTCCTTGGCAGCAAACTGAAATTTTGACCTGGTGTGACACCACAGGAAACCTTTCAGAAAGTTCAGCTTATCCAGAAATACAAAAGTTTGTGTCAAATTTCATTGTAATCGATCCAATATCTGAGATTATATTTCACTCAAAGTCATAAAGGTCAGCAGGGAAAACAGATAAGGTTCACCCTTTACACATGTTTTTGTTCCAGCTCATCCAGGAGAGATCTCAGCAGATATCTCTGCTCTGATTACGTCAGTGTTCTCATGTGCTCATCCTCTGAGTACCTCAAATGTCCACACGAAAGCTTGAGGCCTGTCAGTGCAACTACAGACTGCCTGGCTTAGTTTTCTAATCTGTATAGTTTAGTGGCCGTGAGGCAAAAAAAAATAAAAAAAGTTGATAAAACATCTGAACCAGTGCCATAAAAAAACCATAAAATTTGTCACTTTCTGCTGCTTGAAAAACACTTCTGCCCTTAAACAGGATATTGTCTAGGTATCTGTCAAAAACTGTGAAACCGCCTGATGTCAAGCCGAGATCCATTGCTGAAATGGCAGATGCTAACAAGTGCTTTCAGTGCAACATCTGACAGTAAATAAGGACCGATGAAAGAGGAAGTGCTTCTTCTCTGGCAAGCTATCGCTCATCCGATCATCTGCATGAATTGGTTAAAGGCTGACTTGTGGGATTATTTTTAGAAAGGCAAAAAAGAAAAAAAAAAGTGAAATGTGAACAATCTGGAAAAACAAAAGAACGCACAGTTTGGGAACGCAGAATATTATTCTAACATTCACATGATTTTCTGTTTGCCTCTTTAAGCGAGTGATTTTAACAATATACTCAAAAAACACCTTTTGGTAAGAGCTATTAAAGGCCACTGAGGCCAAAGGGAAGCAGTTAATGTCTGAAGTTTCGATGATGGGTGCATGCTGGAAAATTAAAAAATTGTTCTATGTATATTAATGTTGAGGTACTTTCTTAGTCAACAGGCAGTTTGCAGAACTCCACTTCCTCTTAACCCTTCCTGCTCCACAAAAAGGCAAAGGATGCGGCCCTTTGTGCTGGACTCACTGTTGAGCCAAGAAGAGCTTTCTTGATTGTCTGGCTAAAAGAAAGTGCTAGAGACATCTATACAACTTCACAGGCTCATTTTATGAAGCTGTGGTCACAGTGACTATTCTAACATGTTGTGAGGGTCAAACAAGGCCTGCCTTACAGATTAGTCTACACAGATCAAGAAGGCTTAGCTTTTAAATCGTCTTCAAATGAAGACAGCCCATCCAGCCGGGCCTGGTATGGTCACACTTGTACGTTTCTGGTCCACAGCTGCGAGCACTGCAGCACGAGGCTCTTCTGGGAGACGTTTAAATCATTGGAGAACGGATCAGGAGAAAAACCAAAGTAACACCAGGGCAGATTTGGGCTGTTTCAATACTAGTTCACTTTACAAATGTAAATCATTGGGGTCCAATTGACACTGACAAAACTCTGCAGACTTCTTATACATCTTCAATTATGACAGCTGGCTCTGAAGCACAGTGGACACAAGCTGAGTCATTATTTTAGTGCTCGCGGTCGACCTCTCCTCCCACAGATGTGGCACAGGTATCCGCCTTGTGACTACTGTAGCAATTGTGTTCCAAACAAAGAGCACCTTTCAAATAAGTCTGCCAGTGCCTTAACTTTTCTTCTTTATTAATTTAGATATATATTTAAACAGTAAACTTATCAAGATCTGACATGAAAGTGCTCTGAGTTCAGATCAATGTTATTAAGTGAATTCATGACTGTATGAAAGGTTATTCACCTTTTGTAAAACTGTTAAATCATTTTAGTATATTTGTGTGCACACAAAAAGGAAGCAGTTAAAGCTACAGAAGCGCTAACATGATATAAATGTAGACTCCAGCTGATTCGAAGCACTGACACTGATGTTCCCTGCCTGCACTGCCCTCTAGTGGTTCCATCAGGGAACATGAATACTTGAGTGTGAGGGAAACGATTTACACACATTGAATCTCTAAACACTTAATTTTATTCATCATATTGTATATTTATTTTACAACTGTATGTCATCTTATCAGTTACACACAAAACAAAAAGCAGCCGAGGGATAATATACTTAAATCTCCCAGAATGTAACAAAATATTTTGGAGAAATTGTCTATATAGTTTGAAATGCATGTTTATGGTAAACTGATGAGGCAGGTTAGTAATGGAAAAAGGTTAGTTTACTTTCAGGCCTTTTTAAAAAAAATTTTTTTTTTAAGTAAACCACCACTGTGACACGCAGCTGCTGTTTGTGTTTGATAAATATTCAACTTAAATTGTGAATGAGTTGAGTATGAATGTTAAGATTCAGCACTCAGAGGAGGCTCATCTGTCAGCCTCAATACTGCTGGTATAGCTGCAAAAAAAAAAAAAGAGGCATTTACTGTGAGAGGGTACATGTTGTCTGACAATGGAGTTTCATAACATCCTGTTTAATAAGGCTCCGAGCAGATAAAGCTGACTGACAACACAGCATGTTAAAAATGATTCATATTCAGGTTAAACCACAACAGCTGCTACTGCATCACAAGATATAAAATAAGACTTCCCCAAAAAAAAAAAAGAAAAAAAAAGAAATCAGCATCACTTCAAACTGAAGTGTTTTTTTTCCCAATTAAAAACTTGTTCTCTGTGTCACTACTTCAAAAAAATAAACTGCAAGGGAAATGTATTAATGTCACCATCTGAGATATATATGTTGTAAACAAACAATTTTTTAAAGTTACAGTTTGGGAGATGTTCTGGCACATGTTTCAGGTTGTATGGCATCAAACAGAAATGCATGAAAGCAGGTCTTTGAAATTTATGGCACACGAATAAGAGGATGGGTGAGACTGCGTTCCCTTCTCTCGATTTTATTCACTCCAACTCCAGCCTGCGACAAGCCACACTCCTCCTTCCTACAAATAAATCTCATTGTAAAATGGCCGAATGGAAGAGAAAGCGACGCCTGTTCCTGCAGATAAATATGAGATCACAGCTGGTTACAGAGGGCTGGAAAGGGAGAGAGAGAGGGGGGATTGTGGGTCTCAGTTAAGCAGCTCCAGGTAGGTGATTGGCACTTTGCCTTTCTGGTTGCCTCGCTCGCCCATGAGCCAGTCTGAATCCATGCCTGGGACGCTGCTGACTGTAATCACCTGGAAAAACAGTGACATTCTTGTGTAAAATTACATTAAATTATCTCATCTGTTTTTCTATTACAGGCCCTCTCTGATATCCACAGTTAGTCTTTTCCACGTGGCTCTATAATTTGTTATGGATCCTGCTATTTTTTGGGCAGCTCAGGCTCCAAAGTTAGCTCACAAAATGCAGGCTGGAAATTTTTTTCTGAATGTAAAATGAGGTAATGCTGATTCACTGTTAATCAACCACAAGCTTTTAATGGACAGCCCAGAGCTTTTCCAGGAAAAGGAGTGGCCTATGTTCTGCTGAATAGAGGTTATGGTAAAGGAACTGCTAGAGGATCATGTGGTTAAAGAAACATGCAAAGGAAGCGACTCAACAGGCTTCTGAATCTTCTGGATTCTTACATGAAATTAAACTAAAAAGTTCCGGAGAATGTTTTATCCTCACCTCATCAGCCAGCAGGGAAAGCTCGCTGCTGCTGGCAGCATCGTAGTCATAAAGAACCCGGGCTTTCCGGCTGCCGTTGGAGATGCGCAATTCACTGAATCCACCTGAAGCCGATGAGCTGCCGTGGCCTGCAGACACGCTGGGCAGGGAGGCGTTCACCGGTATGGTGGGCACCGAGATGCTGGCCCCGCCCGACACTGACGACTGGTTGTTGTTGGAGAACGATGAGGGGAAACTGGAGGGAGGAGGAGGACATGAGCAGCTGGGGACTGCTGTGTATCCCTGAAGCTAAAATGAGTGTCGGAGGGCTCTCCTACACATACATTATTTTGCGGTGCAAATTCAACATTATCCCTCTCTCTAAAAGGAAACACACTTATCTGTAACCTCCTTTAATTTGTCAGTATTACTCATTTTCCTTTTTCGGCAGAAAGATGGACATTTGTTTGCAAGCCTACAGGAACTTGCCTAACTTTGATTTTAACAAACACAAATGCTAACATTCAACATCAATACTTTTTTTTTTTTTTTATAAAGCCTGTCATGTCTGGCAGTGTTTGCAAGCCGAATTGTGATCTGAATGAACTGTTGTGCCAAACATATTTATTCTTTCAAGATAAGCTCTATAGAATCTCTATAAGCTTTTCTTGTTAATGTTTGTGTTTTTGTTTTGTTTGTTTGTTTTATTTTATTTATTTGTGTACATATACATTTAATTACAGTTGACAGGCTGAGGAGAAAAATAAAAAAAAAAAAGGAGAGAGAAAGAGGAGAAAACAGAACAAGAGGACAGAGCACCACTAAACTAATACTTTTGTTTAATGAGTCAGGTTCTGAAACTGAAGAATAAGAATAAGAACTAGAATGACTGCATGTTCCTTACAGTAAGAACATATTAAAACTATTATGAGTAATAATAAATGCAGATTCTGTTTGGAAAATACTGATGAGAGCATTGCCACCCTGCCACTAGAGTAAGAGAGTAACCGTATGTAGCAGTAGTATTTCACCTGCCAAGCTGCTTTTGGAGATCCACCATGTACTGGTAACACTGTGCGTAGTAAGTAGTCTGAGCCTCCACAAAGTCATTCAAGCAGCGTAGGTGGTGCGCCTGGTGATGCACAATGAGAGACGGCGTCAGCTGAATCTCAGCATAAGACAACTAGAGTGCAGATCTCACAGTGTTAACCAATGGATTATCTCCTTTGGTTAATTTTTCTGACAGGCAAACACCACAGAAAAGATGGAATATTTTCAGTCCTTTTTGTCATAAACAGTACTGAGAAAATCAGCACTATAACAAAGTAAAAACAGTGTTATCTGTTTAACTTTGGGGTCTACATACATGGGTGCTGCTGATGCCTTCTAACAGCAGTCTGGTGATTTCTGCCTGGCGGTCGAACTCACTCTGGGTCATCTTGAGTTCCTGCTCTGCCTGAGAATGAAGAAAAACATAGTTAATCTCACAACACTTTCAAAGGTGTAGCAGAGGCTAAAGGAAATAAATATGATGAAAAAAAAGAAAGGGGGTAAGTGAAAATGTTTGGGTTTGCTAAAGCATAAGAAGGTTCACGTTTACACAAGACTGTAGTGCCAGAGTCTGTATGAGTGCATTTAACATAATATGGCTTTAATGGAACGACACAGGAAGACTTGCAGTATGGAAGAACAGGGACCAAGACACAATGATGTTTTCTTTTCCTTATTCAATGAGACCTGCTGGAATGGCTTGTTGAGGCTTTCTAAGAGGTCCAATAAACATGTGCACAATGGCCTCGCTATCCTGCACACTCGACAGCTTACATGAGGGGCTGAGGGACAGCGGTGGAGGATGGGAAGCTTTTGCACTGATTGGTTCCCGTCAGGTTTGTCTGCGAGGATTTCAAGATTTTCCATGAGGTACGACAGCATGTGTGATGGAGAAGATGGAGAAATCGACAGCAGCTGTCGACACTACTACCAGTGGGTTTGGGGTGTGTGTGTGTGTGCGTGCGTGCGTGCGTTTTCAGTTCAAAGATGGCTCCAACATTCCACTCACCTCTGTCACTTCCTCTGCTCACATCTGCTGCTTTGCGTTTTAAAAAACAGTGACACAGTAGTTAGAGCTCCAGCTGCTGCACAGCCACAGCCAACACAAAACACCCTTACATGCTGCGTTTGTGTGAAAGTGCAACAGCGGCATGCTCTGACAAAACCACACTCTGTAGATGGTAGCAGCACCATCACAATGCAGTACATCAAGTATTTCTCATCCCTCTAACAACGTCAGACTCCCATTGATCTGTGTACTTCCATCTTTATGTAACGCTCCCATTCAGCCAAAGATTAGAGAAACTACTGTTTACATCTTACACGTTTAGTTTACAGTTTTCTCACTCATGAGTGAACATGCTCACTCAGATGTGGACACAAAAAAGCTGGTTTTTAGAGATTAAACACACCATTAAAGCGCCAACAGACCACTAGACAACTGTACTGTATGGAAATGCTAAATTAAAACACTTTAAATGTGCCACAAGAGATAACCTAACAGGCCGTCATAGAAAGGAAGGACTTCAAATTTTTTCTTCCTGAAGGAAACTTTGTGCAAACGATACTAATTTTCTCAGGAAACACTGAACAGTAGGACTACATCGCTCTACTGGGATACTGCCATGGGTCTGACACGGCACAGCACTGCTTTGTGATACTGTTTCTGTTTAGTATTTGTACAGCAACACCAGCTTAACAGAGTACATGTCTAACCTATTTCCTTACTGACACACCCAGAGCTCGAGAAGCGAGTGGGGGGGACTGAGCTTCTTCTGAAAACATTTTGTAGGTTTAAGCCTTAGACGACTGAAACTGGGAGTCATATCCACTTAAACAAAAAATGATTTTAAACCATATAAATGCTAATTAACATAAAAATAAAACACTTTTTGCATGCAGATGAAAAGAATTACACACTATTAGGCATGCTGTTTAAACACTATTACATCTGCAACACGTTAGTGTTCCTAAATTAAGTGATCACAGTTGTATTAAAAAAAATGATGCCATTTGTGTTAAAGTTCTCATATTATCTGCATAACAGGTGTACAGAAATTACAGTATAAAATGCTTTTTTTTAAGTTCAAATGCACAACTATTTTCTGACCTCAGTTTGAGCAGGAGGAGAGAGAAACAGCAGTTAAGAGGAACTTTTAAATGGTGGAAATATGAGCAGTTAAAGTTATTCAAATATATATTCTCCATGTAAGGTTTAATGTTATGTTGTTAACTGACAATTATGTGACACGACTGGAGAATAATGCAAATTTTAAATTAAATTTATTTCTACAGGGAGTAAATATGTAACGCATTACTTCTTAAAACATGTCACAATTCATGTGTCATGAACTACATTCACTGGACAGTTAGTAGGTACACCCACATCAGCCAATATGAACTCAAAGCATTTAGGTATTCAGAATAGTCCAAAAAATATCCAGTGACCTTTGTGATATAGCATGGCCCACACAGTCACCAGATCTCAGTCCAACTGAGCACCTTTGGGATGCAGTGGATTTGCATTATGGATTTGCAGACAATAAATCTGCAGCAACTGCATGATGCCATCATGTCAATATGTATCCAAAATCTCTGAGGAATGTTTCCAGCACCTTGCTGAACCAACCAACCCAATACCAAAAAGGTGTCCCTAATAAACTGACCAGTGAGTTTACATTTTAAACAATGACTTCAACACTGACTGTGACACACCATGTGGCACAACTAGACATCTCACGTTTCTTTGTGGCCACACTTTGTGCAATGAAGAGTTTAAATAGTCTGTCTGAAGAACACGAACATAAAACAAGAGATTAAATTAAGAAAAAGGGGACAGACTGTCCAGAAAAAGGGAACTAAACTAAACTTCCCATGGTTGCTCATGTGACTCTATGCATGTCACAAGGAATAAAATGGTCAGCCCTGTGTTGTGTAACACAGTGTGTCAGGCCTCACTTGTGTGACTTCAGACAAAGTGACACTGGGATACGCCCAATAGTTTTTGTTCCCCAGAGAAGAAGCTAGTTAATGATTTTATTGAAAGCAGAATTCACTTAAACTGGTCATCAATCAGCATTTAAAATAAAAAAAAAAAAAAAATCACTTCAGTACTAAAATTATGTGAGTGCAGATTTTGATGAGTGTGAGTGTATTCACCGCAGCTCTAGCATCAGCCATCCTGGCTTTCTTTAGTCTGGTTTTGGCTGCATCCAGATCCAGGCGTTTGACCTGCAGCAGCTTCCTCTCTTTCTGGACACAAATCACAACCGAATAAAAACTCTCACAGATAATCTACACATGGACTCCTCAGCTCTAAGCACCATCCAATAAAGCATACAAATAAGGCTTGTATTTGCTTCACCGGGTGTTTAGAGTGGATTAAAACATGATTACAAGGGCTTATTGCATTTTCTATAATCACAGTGAGAGTCTGTACACATGACATTGTCTAAACACTAGATTCTAAACTGAATTGAGCATATTGTATGGATTTTAACTGGATGTATCAATATTGTTTGTAAAATGACAGCTGCAGCCATCAAAGCTATACTCGTCGACCCTCTGCAACCGTTACTGCTGTCAATGAGATCCAGATTAAAGGCCAAAGTCCAGAGAAAAGTGAAAGTGATTCGGGGCACGTAGCCTGCGGTTCTAACTCACCAGAATAGTTTTGAAGTCGCCCTCTAAAAAATTTCTGAACGGTGTCAGGAAGTTGATGGCAGCGCTATGGATGAACTCCCGCTCTGCCCCGCCAATCTGCTTCTCCGTCTCACCACATTTTATCAGAGCATTTCCTACAACGGTCAGCAGCAAAACTACAGTTCAGTGCCAGCAGAACACTGGAAAGGAGACTCTGCAATGCAGCAAGGCTTCAACAACACAGACACTTTTACACTGTGCTATTGTTTCTGTTTGACACTGAGGAATGGCACGGCTGAAAGCAGGACATGGTACTGAAAATCATAAAAATGTTGTTCAAAAACATTTTACATTTTACAAGTCTGTATGAGACAAAATACCTGAGAAATATTTAGTGATTTTGTGCATTTCATATAAATATTTTATGCATCTTTGCGAGCCAAGACACAAATCTTGGCTCGCAAATCTCAGCATGACTATTTTTAACAAGGTGACCAAAAAAAAAAAAATCCCTAAACAACTAGAAAGACCCTACAAACCTTTAGCTGTTTGTCTGTTGTGTAATGTCAAGAAAATGATTTAGGACGATTGCTACTGTAATTTAATTATTTTATTTTTTCTAAGATGTGAATCAGCAAAATAAAGACCACAAGGTTTCAGCTCAGCTGGTGTTGCCAGTAGCCCTGGGGTCATCTCCCACAACCACATTACGCTCATAAGGAGAAAGACTCTCCATCAATAGCAGTTAATTATTTCTGGGAGCAGGAGGAACAGACTACCTGTGAAAAATGGGGCATGTTTTAGGCTGTTCTGCCAGCTTTGCTGTTTAATGCATGAGGCTTTGTGAGTGAACAAATCAGAGCCAGAGCACGCTCGGTCTAATAGTTGTTTTATAACGGCAGATGCTCAAGCCACAGCTTCACCAGAGCTGGATGTGAAGCCTCCTCTCTTCATATTTATGCCAAATATACTGCTGGGACAGGCCTGCTAGCATTATTCAGTTCAGATATCACGTGACTATGTGCAAGTGCAGACTGGTTGGGTCTAAGTCTTTTAGTACAAGACAATGCTGCAAATATTAGGTTTTTATGTGTATTTATAATTCATCCAGTCTAACAGGGCCAGTAGCTCTGTAACTAATTTAGTTAATCTGGAGGTAATGTGCAGAATTTATTTCCCTGGACCAATTGACTGGTTTTAGAGTAGTTACATGTCAGCCAAGACAGACTTTGATTGACTATAGCCCCCACTACCTGTCAGGAGTTTCAGCGTGGCACTCACCATAGGCGGCTCCAGGACCAAATTCATTCCCCGACTCAATCATGGATTGTCCCAGCAGCTCGTGGTTGTTCAGACGTGTGGGGGCTTTTTTCTCCAGTTTCTCATACACAAATTCTTCTAGCCGTACATCTGCGGAGCCCAACGAGAAAACTCAATTACAAAGTCATAAGACTACAGTACAGTACTTCATGTACTACAGTACATCTAAAAACTCACACAGAAGATTTCATTGTGGCAGCTATGACAAGCCACAAGTCAGTGACTGTGCTGAAACTACTGTAATTTGTTTCATGTTAGTACATCATGTGAAAGATTATCTGTGCTGTGTTGAATGTGAACACAATACAATCCAGTTTACCATGTCTACAACTGTTACACAAGACTGCAACCACCAGATGGTCTGTCTGTGTTTGTTGTGTCTATGCTGGTGTTCTGCTGCAGAGATGTGGCATCATGGTGTGAAGTGAGGAGGATGCACAGCTGAGCTTACAGACTTCCCAGGCACCCTACTTGCTCGTGGAAGTCAAACGCCCTCTTGGAGAAGTAAACCTTTTTATGTGAGCCTTACTGGCAGTCACTCATTTTTATCTTTACTGAGCTACTCTTCTTGGTATTATGCATGATTTTTGAACATCAGGCAAGTCTATGAGAAAACTGTGTAGTTTAATGGTGGGTGACTGCCCTTTGCTGCTCAGAAATGTGTCAGGGATGCGAGTGTCAGTCCTTGCAGAGTCAGAGTGATCTTACTCGGGTTGGGCTGTAGTAAGACTTCTGTCTGCTTCAAAATCTTTTCTGTCCATTGCTTGGTGTTCTCAGCTCTGACCAAAAGGTTCTCCAAGTGGGCATCCAACTCAGTCTTTTCAGCCTGACCAAGCTTCTCTTCTGTAAACTGACAAAGTTTAAACAGGCGTTTACGTTGTGCATACGAGTTATTGCTTTCACAGAGACATACACGATGACTGAGAGAATAGCGCTGAGAAACGTTATTAAGCTCACAAAATAACCGTTAGCGCTATCTGCCACCTACTGTTGATAGCTTTATGTGACGGTTTGAGGCCTTTACTGATGGTTATGTTGAACAAATATCTTAGTGTTAGCAAGACTTGGGTGACGCACTTACTTTTCAAATGCACTTTAAAATGCAACAATAGCTAATTTATAGAAATTAACTTACTATTAGGTGTAACTGCCTAGCTGCACGGTAACAGCCACGATAACGTTAGCTGTTTAGCAGAGAAGCTAATGCTAACTCACAGCAGCTAACCTTGGCTAGCTACAATTTCCATCAAGTAGACGGTTAGACTTACTTGTACCGCGCGGCTCAGGAAAGTACCGGCGTCTGCGGCTAGCCGCTTTACATTAAAATCCATGGCACAACGGAAAAAAAAACCCGACTTAATATTATCAACTGGCTCGTCTCACCCTCAAAGAGCCATCCCTATAGAAAATGTCATTGAAGCAACTTTTTTTTTTTGTCAAAGTTCCACCCAGCTGTTGAGCCAGGCGAAGATAGTATAGTGACAAGATATTCCCATGTCAACCCTGTAAGGGGATACTACGCATGTGCACAACAATATACGACGAAGGGTGGGGAGGATGGAAATGCAGTTTAAATGTCATGACGGTAAGAAGCGGCTGTTATCGTGGTACGATGAGAGGGGTACTACTTAACTGAAATTATATGATAGTGTTGAGCCAAGTGAATTTTGTTCTAATAGCCAAACAGTACCCTCAATATTCGACAGTGAAGCCGTATGACGACGCGAACGCAGACGGCGAGTAGGAGATTTCTCTCTTGCTCAGCACGTCTCACTTTGCAAATACTCTTTTGATGCATTCACGTCACACGGAAACATTGGCTTTCATTGTAGTAGGATTGTTACTAACTAAGCTCCTTTATTTCATTTTACTCTATGTTTACATTTTAACGGAGCCCCCTTTCATTTGTGAGCGCGTGTTTTGTTTTTTTTACCCCACTGAATAATTTTATTTATTGATTTTTTTCCTGTAACATAGGAATGCCCCAGCATTTGGGATAAATAAACTCTCTCTTATAAATTATAACGTTTGCTACGAATGCTATGCATTGCACTCTTGCATTCTGTAAACACTTCTATATAAGCAAGAATTAAAAAAAAAAAATCCAGCTTTAATGAAGACATATTTTATGAAGGTGGTAACAGTAAAAAATAAATATTTTTTAAAAAGTTACTCCAAAATTATCTAGAATTTAAAAGGACGGGTGTGCGCTCTCATCTGCCTTGAACAAACTTTTCTCGTCACCTCTAACACTTTTTGCCGTTGATTTGTTCATGTGCTTCTGATAAATACAAACATAAAGAATTTTACCCTTCCATCCATTATAATAATAATGATAATCATCCTCATCATTTTAGGATAAATTCCTTCCATGCTTGACAGCAGCAGGAGGAGGAGGAGGTGTTTCGGTTTGAGGAGACTCATCTGCCTCCACACGCACACACACACACACACACACACAGAACACTGTTCTTTACACTTTTTCCTACTAACCGTCCACGTATATGCTCTACCCCATCCGTAACACAATATCTTTTGCATCCCTCACCCCTTTCTGTAAAAACATCTTGACAAAAGCAGAATTTGGAACAACAAAAACACTCTTCAGGTCTGTATGTGATTATGCCAAACTGAGCCTGTTACCTGCTGTGTGGGAGGAAGTCAGGCAGAGGGAGAAATCAAATGACTTCCCCTCGCAGGCTACAGCCTCAACCTTTCCACTCACCAAAACGATGGCTCAGAGATTTCTTCATCCAAACATTTGCTCTGTGTCCAGGCCACGCAGCCTAAAGCCACACATAGTTCTGCTTAGATAACAAGTAGCACCAGTTTTAAATAATAAACTGGTGCTATTTCAGTATCTGAATATAAAACGTCTGCTGTAAAAGCAACCCGAAGGCTCCAACAGCAGCCCACATGCTTTT
This sequence comes from Archocentrus centrarchus, assembly GCF_007364275.1. Lineage (NCBI taxonomy): Eukaryota > Metazoa > Chordata > Actinopteri > Cichliformes > Cichlidae > Archocentrus > Archocentrus centrarchus. Next base: position 14,520,599 of record NC_044365.1, on the reverse strand, counting down.
GGAGCCTATGTCAAAGATATTAAGGCTCTGGCAACGTCTCATGTTTGGCTAACTTTCAGAGTTGTTGGGGCGGGTGCTTTAAACATGCGAATATGGATGTCAGCACTTTCAGGAAGGTGGGACAGCTCCATCGAGAAACGGATAAGTTGCATGCTCTGCTTGTTCCAGTAGTAAATCTGTGTGTATCTGCTCTTTCACTTCACAATAACAGAAAGTTCTCAAAGGAATAAGAAGACAGAAACCTGCTAAACTCCGATATCAGCAAGACATGTTTCCTGAGATTAGGAAATCCCTACTTTCCATTCCACAGGAAAGCCAATAGCAGAAAAATACAGACATCTTAGTAACACAAGAGTATTTTTATTTGAGAAAAAGTTGCACAAAACTTTAATGTTTACATGATGCAGATTTGACAGAGAAGATAGATTCGAGTTTCATTCAGCACAAGACTTTAGAATGCAACTGTCATGGATTGCTGTGCCAAAGTACATCTGTAACCTGAGAAAGTCTCTTAAAATGCTATCATCCACGCTCCCTAAATACTGAATACCTAAATGATGAATTTAGGGGAACAATTAAATTTTTTTGACCACTTTTTCAGCTAGCTCCAACAGCAGAGGGTATCTGAATGTCCTCTTCCTCCAAGACTCTGGGATTCCCTGGAGACCGGTCTGAAAGCACATCAAGATGACAGCTGAACGCATCAAGTGAGCACAAAGCTCTCAGAATATCTGAGCTCGCTGTCAAACGCATCAAGAAGTGCACAGAACAACATGCAAAATGATAGATTTCCATGTCTCTCACAGAGCAGATACATTTTTGGTTGAGCTCTGCGGTGGAAGATTTTCTCCCAGTAGTGCCGTATACATCACGCCTGCATCGGCAACCTGTGATGATTCTGATGCTGGTCATATCCCAGCTACAGCTGTGCAAATATTACTGTTGGTGCAATATCATCTGGCTAAAGATCTTGCAGTTAAAAGCCTCCACATTCAAGTGCACTATCCACCTGTCCCATGTCTTCTTAGCTTTTCAATGAGCAATGTGCATAAACAGAATATTGGATGTTTTACATGCCCAGCAGCCTTGCTCCTACCATACCTGTGCACCAAAACAGGCTCCAATGAAGGAGGCTCGGCTGGCGGTGCATCCCCCGCGGCGCATGGTGTCCCTGACTGCTTCATCCAGCTGGTTCAACGTCAGGACTCCATGAAGCGCTCCCTGGAATGCACCGGGCAAAGCTGGAAACAAATCCGGATTCAGTATGAATACGGCACATAGTCGTAACATCAACCTAACTGCAATCACTGTCCCTTACAGCACCACAGTTTGCTACTTAAAATGTGCATTATAGTAAGAGCCTGAGCTGGCAAATGGAACTTTTCACGTGTACATTAAATATCTCAAACCTTTTAGCCCCATAAAACCTGAGACACTCAACTCAGCGGGAAAGGGGAAAATGAAAAGCAAGGAGGAAGGAGACCATTAGTGGAGAGATCAAAGACTGGAGGGCTACGCTGACAGGAAGGGTAAGCAGGCAATGCCAAGTCAAAAGTTCTGAGTCCTGGTGCAGCCTGCTGGCTTACCTCATGTGTTTGTGAACACCTCAGGTATGAGCTGCTGGGATGTCTTGGTGAGGCTGTCCTTCACCTGGCTGATATGAGCTTTGGTCGAGACACGGGAAGAGAGAGGAGATAAACTGGGTTTTATTCAGAACGCTCTCCAGCTGTGCCTGCACTCTGCTTTAACATGTCTTTGCTGTAACAAATCATCTTTCATTCTGAAATACAAACTGAGAACTTTCTTTAAGCATATTCATGTCCAAGGGTAAAATGAAGAGTGCTTTAAAATAGTTTTCATTTTGTAGCATACACAGAACCACCGAAATATGCAGCATTTGTTTGGAATTAAATATCTCCTAATGAGGTGATTATGAGTGTTTCTGATAAACTGAATGATCAGGCACTTCTTTATGGGTCGATAAACTGGTCATACTTCTTAAGCTAAACAAACTATTTAATAACCCTCTTGGATTAGGTGCAAAATGCCACAAAACTGAAACAAGATTGACATTTTGGTCACTTAAACTAGTATTTTTTTCACTTTAGTGTGGACAGTTGACTGTCCAATATAAAAAAATTAGATCACTCAAATATTCGTTGATTGAATCTGAAGTTATGGAGCTAAAAATGTTAAGCTTGGCTTAACAGAGAGACTTAAGGGAAAACCACAGAAAGTATCAAACATTAGGATCAGGAAAATGAAACCGGTGCAGAAGTGCCTTAAACCTGCGTTCTATCTGAAGGCCACCAGATGGCGACAGCTGTGGTTACAAAAAGACTCCCAATCCTATAGAAGCCTATGGGAAAACGGCTTTCTCTCCCGGCCTCTGTGAACACTTTTCCACTCAGTTTATGGGCTCAATTACTCGTTTTGGGTCATATTGGCTAAAAAACACACAAACAACAAAAAACCAAAAAAGACTTGGTTATAGTATGTTTTGAAATATAGTATGAAACTGCATATGCTAATTGGCTGCCAAGTTTTTAGGCAGTGAGCGTGTGGTTTCACAGTCAGACCCTCCTCTCACTGCTACATCCTTTTTTTTCCTTTTCTTTTTTACAACCAAGATGGAACAGTCATCTCAATGGGACTTAAGACACGATGTAGATACAGCCGTCTTTTACACTGTCTCTGTCCAAGGGTTAAAACTTCTGCTTTCCAGCAGCCCATGGCTCATTCATTGTTTGTGTAAATTGCACAGTTTTATTCGCTGGCCTATTTTTAAGACTGAATGAGAGCTGAGCTAACTGTTGCCCCCGTATTCTTCCCCTGTTCCAGGATAAGCTGGAGCCTATCCCAGCTGTCACTGGGGAAGAGTCTATCACATGCTTAACACAAACAGGCAATCATTCGCACCTAAGGCCGATTTAGAATCACCAATCAACCTGACATGCATGTGTTTGGGAGGAAGCCAGAGGACCTGAAGAGAGCCCACACAGGCACAGGAAGCACATGCAAATTCCACACAGAAGGGTTCAAACCCAGAACGTTCTTGTTGTGTATAGTGCTAACCCCACCACCACCACCACCCCCAATCCTTATGCTTAAGAGAGATATGATATGAGAGTGGCATCAATCTTCTGCTGTAACTCTGTACACGCTTTCCATAATGTTGCACTATTCCTTTTCATTTCATGTTGAATGAGCCTTTAAAGCCTTACCAATGACAGCTCTGTCCAGCTCCTGAGGGCTCTGTCTATTGGGGTCATTCAGCTGAGCCAGAACTGCACCCAGAGCACTGGGATCTGGACCATTGAGAATGAAATGCTCCAAAAACCTAATGTCACACAAACAAAGTCAGACAGATGGACGGAGAGTCACAATTCCCTTGCCTGCCATGATATGTCCACTTACCTCGCTGCAGCCAGCGTCACAGCCACACACAGGTCATTATTCTGGGTCACGCGTGTGGCTTTTTCCACTTTCTCCAGCATCTCAGGCCGCCCAGCATACATAGCCACCACTGGAGCGATTTTAGTTATACCATCTATCTGACAGTCCACATCACAACCTCAAAAACACACACACACACAAAGATTACAACCCCCAAAAATCTGGGAATCATGGAAAAGCTGATATTGTATGCAGTTGTGATATTTACCAGTTTCTTCTTTGCCAGCATCGACATTTCTGATGAAAGCCTTCAGGCTCGCATTCCTCCATGGGCCATCGATGGGGAGAACTGCTTTAGGGCCTATCAAATGCAACAAACAGCTGCTTTATAAGGGGAAAACATTTGGGAGCGATACAGTAGGAAGAAGAGGAAAAGAAACATTTCCTTGAACTTTCTGTTGTAGCTGTTTCTGCAGGTGGAGCTCCTTTCTCTGTTCAGTCATGATGGCTATCACCAGCCACGATGACACAGGTCTTATTATATTATTCCAAGAAGGCATAAAGCCATCTGCAATTCACTGTACACAAGGTGCCCTGTGGTCCTATGGTAATTTACTGCACCATAATATTTATATGACAGCAGCAAATATTCAACGTGCTGGACAAAAAAACAAAAACGAGGGAAGTATGATTGCGGAATATTTTCGTGGAAAAGGAATGCCCCATCATCAGGATGAAAAACATTACCCACAGAATTATCATGCAGGAACACAAGCTCTCACAGTAGTAATCACCACCTGTTAAGCTGGTTAATACCTCACGGAAACTGCAACACTGACATTCATGTAACAGGCAAACATGCACGATACCTCCTTTCTTTCTGTATGGATCGTTCAGAGGCAGATCATAGACTGTTCCCGGCCCAAAAAATTCATAAAAGCGCCTGGTCAAGTCTTCCACATTAATATCTGTCAAAACAGGCACAAGTATTTTTTGCAGGCTTCACGTTAAAATAGCCAACTTTAATAAAAGCAGCAATTAAACACACAGGGAACATGGTGTGTGACACACAGCTGCTGTCTGTCTGGGTGAATTTTAATACCTCCACACTGACTCAGTGACTCCAGCAGGACGTATGCCTGGTCTCCATAGCAGGTCTGCTCGCCTGTTGTCCTGCGGTAGAAAGGGTTCGCTGACTGAGGCCGAAACTCTGGACAGGGCTCCAGATCCGAGAGCACTTCTTTCAGTTTGTCCGGGTTGTAGATCCAATGCATGGGCTGGGCTGTATGTGAGCGAGGAACGCACAAAAAGAGAAAAGTAGTTAACATTCAATAAGGAGTGATGTTTTTTTCCCCCCTACCACTTTTTTACCTTCAGTACACTGTACGTGGTCTTTTATAACAAGCAGTAGATGACACGGTTATTGGAAATACAGATATCCTCATTCATTATAATAACACTTGAGAGGATGTGCCTTTCAGTAGCTGTTGCAGAAACTCTGCTTTCATAACTTCATGGCTGAAGTCAGCATGATTTATAGAAATTCGGGTGTCACCCTCGTGCTTTATCAGGTCATACAGATGTTGTTCAATTGTACCAACAAAGCTTCTGTGCAAACTAAGTAAAACACAGTTTTGAAATGTCATAATACCAAACAGGAGGGAGGGAAGGGGGGGGGGGGGTGACGTATAAACTTGTGTTCCACATTTCTGCTCTAAAAAAACAAATATGATGGCAACATGAAGCAGGAGCAGGCCTGTGAAAGCACCGGGCCAATGAATTATTTGGATATGGGGACTGAAAGAGGACGATTTGGTTACAGTATGGAAAACTCTGTTGCTAATTAACACACTTCCAGGATCCGCATCACACTCGGTTTATCTTACCTGCTGCATCTGCCACTGCTGCCCCGATAATGGCCCCGATGGCTCTGTCTGCAACACTCAAGGCCATCTGCTTCCGTTACAGGCGAACCCGCACTATAAACATGAAATGTTGCATTCTTATATGAATTAGGTATTCTCGTTATATTAAAGCAGAGGAAAACAAACACAGCATTGACCATATTTGATTACATCACATTTGGTAAAAAGACTGGAGGCATTCATATGTATTCCAGATTTTATAGCTGTAGAGAGAGACAGAGAGCGCTCTGCGCATTTGCTGCATTGTTTTAAAATATGTGTAGAATATAAGTAATGTTAATCATTAATAACAAGAAAATGTTTATTAATTCTTACCTTATGTCTAATCTTCGCCCGTTACCATACCACTCTGAGGGCTCTTGTGTAACTGACAGTTTGCTGATAAGCAGAGGGTAATGATAAGCACACAGCAGCTCAAGGAAAGCTGTTTTGAAGTACTTTTAATGGAGGCCAACTGCACTTGGTCATGCACAGAAAAGCATCAACATAATACATAAAGGCGGTTGTCCAGCTAAGGCTGATAGTAATGACATCAGTTTTGCAGAATATTTTTGCAAAATGATGGACAAACTGAAATTTTGTCCACCAATAAAATGAAATGAAAGTCTAAGATTGCCGCAGTTATTACCGTTCATCCCCAGGGGTGCACGAAAGCATGAATAAAACATACCGAATCCACACAGTAGTAAAAAAAATTTATCACACGGAACCATAAATGTCAACTTTATGGTGGACCTCAAGAATAGTCTGAGGATCGCCAAATTCTCTGTGAACCACAGATATCATGAACAATTCTTCCATTTAGTTCACGCAGTAAAAAAACAGACAAACTTTGAGCTTTATCAAGTTTCACAAAATCACTGAAGTATTATGAGTTCATACGTATCAGTCCATGTATTTTACAGTCCTTTTATATTGCAGGGAGAAGTTTATTTTTTTTTTTTTAAGGGGAAGGAAACACACGTCTCATATTGTGCCATTCTGCAGATCTAACACTGGGGGTCACACCCATTACTTACTCAGCATGGCTCTTTTATCACACAGACTGCTTGTGCGTGTGACTGCATGTGTTTAAACTCAAAACGGTTTGAGTGAAGCGGTTTTAATTCCAAAAAGGGTTGAACATTTTATTTCTAGGTTAATTTACTCTTAACAAACTCCACTCCAACGCCGGCGGGCAAATTACTATCTGCAGAGATGCCTTTCACAGGCTCTCTTTGCCATTTTGATTCGTCATGCTCTTTCCCTATGTATCTTCCACTCCATCGCCTCCATTCTGACACTTTCACAGCTGGTCCTCTCCACTGCACTGCTGCAGCATGGCCTGGCCAGTCTCCACTAATCCCAGGCCTCTCGTGGGTATCCCAGGGCATTGATTTCTCTTCTGGTCTCCTAAAACAGCAAAATAGAGTGCTAAGGGTAAGGTCAGACAATCAATACCAATTACAGTGGCCACGGGTGTTACTGTCACCTTCAGTGTTACCTCTGGGTTGTACAACCCAAATTCCTAAAAAAGTTGGACATTGTGTGAAATGCAGATAAAACAGAGTGCAATGATATGCAGATTTCACAAATCCATATCTTATTCACAATAAAACAGAAAAAAATCAAATCAAAAGTCCTGGATCTTCTTTGTCATGTTTTTTTCATCTCACGATGCGCCAAATGTTGTCATTGGTGAAAGGTCTGAACTGCAGGCAGGCCAATTCAGCACCTGGGTTCTTCTACTATGCTGTAATAGATGCAGTGTGCGGTTTAACATTGTCTTTAAAATGTTATGTTGAGGAACAATATGCTGAAATCGTTCCTCAAGCTGTGGATGCAGATTTTTGCAGAGTTAATTCTGAGAAACTCTGCCTCTCCAAGATGCTCTTTTTGGGCCCAATCATGTCGCTGTCATTAAACTTAATTAGTCACAAAACATTAACCAGCTGTTTTTTGGAATTGGGATGGTATTTACAGAAATTATGAACTCAACCCTGCCCACGCGAGGAACTGCTGAAATGATGAGTTGCGTGTGGTAAAACATTCACAAATAAGGGCTGTTTAATGAACATAATATTTCATTTCCATTTAAGTAAATATATAAAGCCACAGGTACAGCTAATAGATAAACCTTCAGAAGGCAAATCTGAAGGAAATGGAGAACATTTGCTCTCTGTGGCGGGGAGATAACATGCCCTTCACAGAGGGGATGAAAGAGCTGCACAAAATAGATTGCACGCCATCACCAGATCAAGTGACACAATGAGACGGCTGAAGCTCTGTAATTTACAGGCGGACGAGATGGTATTGATGGAGTGCAGACAACGTTGCAATGCCCGCATGTTCGGGAGGCTGCTAAACCCTGCGCGCTCTGATCATCTGGCAAGACAGTGGGGAATGGAGGAGATGCCATTCAGTTAGCAGATGCCAACACTAGCTAAGTGTCACCGTGTAAGGGGTGTGAATACTCACAGTGTTGAGCAGTGCCAATGGCTCAAACAATAATAGTGATGTAAGACTTTGTGTTACTTTGTTCATTTTGGGTCTCTTTCCTGTGTCAGGCATAATACATGACTGTAACCATGCACCAAATAAAATGAACAGACATGTCGCTCAAACACCGTATCAAGGTGAACAGGGGCAGGTGGTTAATGTGCTGATGGGGCCATTTCCATATCAAAAGATCAAAAGAACAAATGCTATGTAAACTGCACTGCATGAATACCTTCATTTCTTCTATAAGGGTTTCTGACCAAATGCAGTCATGTGAAAAACGTCACCCGGTGTTTCAATAGCTTGAAGAACCACCTTTAGCAGCAATAACTTGAATCATTTTCTATATGACTTTTTCAGTCTCTCTTGAATCTTGTAGCACTCTTGTTTTCACATGTCTGATTGACATTGCTGTGTATAGAGCCACCCCTCCAGCATGTCTGATATGATTTTGCCTTATGGACAGAATTCTGTCCAATAAGGGCTTGTGCATGAGGTCATTTGTGCATATCACTCAATAATTCAGTAAATAATTTATAAGGAAACACTTCCTTTGTGCACTTTTGACATTGGTGTTCCCTGATCATGATTAAATAGCTGTATAACTACAGATATGTTTAGTTTAGTCTTTGATCTGCTTTTTCTGTCATAGTTTTGGCTCTGCATATCTTCAGTAGCTCAGTGAACCTTATAGCTCGTTGACTTGATTGTTGACTTTAATTATGTGCTGTGACAAGGCAAGAAAAGGAAAAAAAAACTGGCACTGAGCTCACATCTGCCATATGTGCCCAAACATAATCATGCTGTTTCTTGGATGCTCACATGGTTAGTCATTACCTTTCAGTTCTAGGCAAAAAAATAACCCAGAAATAGTCTGATCAGTTGTCTGTGCATTAAGGGAACACTGAAGACAGTAATAGCATGCTTTGATAAGACACATGGTGCTACATTTACATCCCAAACTCATTGGATCGCTGGGTTTTTGCAGCCTTGTGTAACTGCACTTTGTTTGATGGAGACTATAAACGCATGGTAGAAAATCCTCCATTACACTTTAAACTCATGCGTGTTTACCCGTAGTCCCTGTGCACATTAACAAAAGGCATGCTGATAATTGTCATGGCTGTTCACTCTGGGAGAGGAAGCTGAAACAGGAGAAGGGAGCAGAGAGGTCCGCCAGCATCCGGCTGCTAGCCATCTCTCGGGTCATCTGTGCTATGCCAGCCATGGCATCCAGAGTGAGGCCTGTGGAAGACAAAGCTGGATGCTTACAACTAAATCGCACAACCTCCCTCCATATTTAATCACTCTAAATCTAGATGCAATGCAGGCAAACAGAAGAGCAGACATTCCCGCTCCAAACCTGACATTCATCCAAATCCAAATCTGCACAAATGGGAAGGGAAGAAGTGGAAATGGGGAGCTGAGATGCAGAGGGGTGGGTGGGTGGGGGTTAAATCAGGATCACAGAAGTGTTTACAACTGCAAAACGCTGGAGACTAATCTTCACAGCATTGTTTGCAGAGACCCCATCTGTTCAGTCATTGTATGGAAATAGACTCAGCAGTATTCATCTGCACACATTCTTTAAATTGAGGTGTATTTATTTTTTTAATGAGGGGTTATCTCCTTTGGTGCATTGGGAATCTTATTGAAAATGAAATGGACCTGGAAGGTGTATAGCTCATCTCTCTCATCTTCTACCATTTCTGTGCAGTCTCATGTAGCATTGTTAATGAGATTACCAGCACTTTGTTCTTAGCGCATTGTATTAGCTTTCACATTCTGGACCCTCACATTCCAGTCGTTATGTAATTCATACAGGTTTTGCAATAGGCAGGTAGATTGCCCCACTTTTTAGATCTTCTGTAGCAGCCTGTAGTTCTACTATTAAATTTTTCAGGTTTTTCGCCCACTACATACGTCATACTGCGCATTTTTTTATTATTATTATTGCGCTTACAGACCAACAGGAATCAATAAAATTAGTCTAATTTGTCTCGCATGTGCCCCCTCCTGCTCCAGAGAGTCTGTGTGTTGGGCCAAAAAAAAAAAAAAATTGTGTAAGGCTACCCAATAATCTCGCACGTGGTAAAGATGAAAAGGCAGCCTGCACGTGCTGTAATACCCCACATCCTTTCCATTTCCATTACCGAGCAATTCGGTACATTTAATTTGATGCCTGTAAGTCTGAACAGTCAGCTTAGCATACTCTGACTAGAGTCCCTAATTTTTTTTCCCCCCACACAGAAGCAATAAAAGATAAAACCAGCTTCAGCAGAACCATACATTAGCTCAGTCATGCCAATCATGCTCTCAGTGGAATGATAAGCAGGTTTGTGTATTTGCAACATGAATGTGCAGGAAGGAGAAATATATTCACCTTTTCCACTTTGGGGTCAACATGATCATTAAGCATAAACTATAAAAGCAAACCACTTGTGCATTGGTTTTATATTAAAGATCACCTCTTTATCCACGTCTTCACTGGACTTCATTTGGTAACTGTTTGATGCTTTATCAGCATGGAAGCAGTTACAAAAACAGAAGTATGTGTCCTAACAGAGGAAACAGTGCTGGTTCCCGGAATGAAACGGTACATTTATTTGAAAAGGACGATTTGCAAAAATCCTAAACGAGAAAAAATCTAAAAGTGTGCGTTCTGGAGCAAAGTAGTTACTTTTCTTATACTTGACACAACAGCCGCAGCGCCGTTAAAGTCTACTTCTCCAACACATTATCAGCAGATAAAGCACATCTGCTTTCGCGGGAGCCGCACAGCTTCCTCTCCAAGCAAATGATTCACTCATGCAGGATTGCTTGTTAAAACACCCTCGATGCATCACTGAACAGGAGCATGTAGCCACGCACGACTGCGTAAAATACAAAGCAGGTCCATGCAAACAAAATGCGACCGTTTAATACTGTCGTGACGTGTAATATGATGGGAAAGGATCAGGAGTACAGTAAATAGTTAATCCAATAGATATGACTGCCATGAAACACTTAATTACGACAAAATTTCAAAAACTATTTAAGTAAAATTACATTTGGTGAGAGGTTAAATTTATTGGTGCTAAGTTGGATGGAAGTGGGTCTGTATGTCACAAAAATATATTCATTTCGTTTGCGTAATCATTAATGTAACCAGCACTGGCCATTATTCTCTCTGTGTGGCTGGAATATTTGCATGAAGCAAAAACTTGGACTTGATATAGTTTTGATATTTGACGAATAGGAGTAGTTTAAAACATGTTCCTTTTGCCTCTGTGTGGTTTTAATCAGCGTGAGTGCGGCTGTATGATATATGTGGTTGTTTCTTGCACAGCAATAGACGCATCTCATCACGCCTATGGTGGCAAGCGGAAGAGGTGAAGAGCTGGGTGAGGGGGAGGGAAGAGAGTCGTACAGAGATGGAGAGAGAGTGAGTGAGGCAGGGAGGGAGGGAGAGATATGAAGAGTGCAGGGTGCGCTTCATCCACAGCCTCTCACTGTATCGGACTGTCATCCTTGGAGCAGCTGCCTGAATCCCCACCAGCCTTCTGCCGCGGTCCGCTTCAGTTTTCGTCAGGTTTTAGAGTTAACCGGTGTAGCATGGATACGATTTAGGCTCAATACAAGACACCACCGAACAGTCAACAGTTTCATTTAAAGAAACCTCCTAATTCCGGCCGAAGTCAGAATAATGATGGAGTATTGGAGGCAATGCGCGCTGTGGTTGATAAACTGCAAGGTGCTTCCAGCTAACCACCGGGTTACGTGGGACTCTGCTCAGGTATTTGACTTGGCTCAAACCCTCCGGGATGGAGTCCTCCTGTGCCATCTGCTCAACAACCTGAAACCCCAGACCATCAACCTGAAGGAGATCAACCTCCGACCGCAAATGTCACAGGTAAGAAGCGGACCGCAGACACCCCTGATGTCTGTTCCTCCCTCCGCCGCCAAACTTGGCCCGGATGGAGAGGGCGCAGCCGGACTCCGTTAGAACCGGGTGGCTTTAAAGTTTCACTGCTTTTCGGCAAAAAAAAAGGGCACTCCTGCTAGAACACCGCTGAATCTGAACTCGATTACAAAGCCTCTATGTGTAATTCGGCACGATGTTGTTCACAAATAAAGAAACGACTCAAAGAAATGTTGAACTTTTTAAGAAAACCTTGCCACGATCTACCGTCCCCGCTGCGCACTTTGGTGGCGGAAAACGGTACAAAAACGACGGTGTCAAAACACATTTGTTACAATGTCGTTCGTTGCGGTCCTCGCTTGTGTGCGAAATGTATACCGAAAAAAAAAAAGCGCTTCTTTCCATTACGGGGAGCTCATATTGGTTGTGTTAACAAGTACGTTTGACAGATGGGCGAAAAAAAATCGCTAAACTGCAAAAACAAATGGACTGAATTTGGAAGCCATTATTGGGGGGCAACTTTGAGCTGTATAGAAGTTGTAGCGTGACCGAAAACGACCACAAGCTGACTCTCTCATATTATTTTACTTCAATTAGTTTAAAGTGAGGCTCCGAGTGGTGACTGCGAGAGACGAGACAGGTCAAAAATAAACAAGGGCTCTCCATCGGCCCTCTGTGGATGATGTTGGTACACAGAGTGGAAAGGTTGAGAAGTTAGGTTTTGCTGTGGAGTATCATAATTAGAGAAACTGATTGTTTTTTAAAAGATTAGCCACAATGATAGATAAGATGGCAGTGCCTTTATTTATTGCTATTTTTGAGAATTAGAGCAAAAAATAGCATGTTTGGCCTGCCTAAGAAAGAGTAAGAGTTAACAAAGGGAACCATAACATCTCCTTTGTCTATATTAGATAGATAGATAGATAGACAGATAGATAGATGTGGCCATGTGACTCCTCTTTTATTTTGATACCATCTGCTTCAATGACAGGACAGCTTGAACCAGGACCAGATTAATATTCTCCTTCATAACAGTGAATCTGGGTGTCTGGCTTGGTGACAGCACACAGCGACAAAGCCACTCACCTACTGAGTCTGCAGGCCTGTTGTAGGAGTATTAGACTGCCTGAGTAACACATACACACACACACACACACACACGCGCGCACACACATCAGTGTGTATTACCTGTAATCGATGCCCTAATGCTCTCATCCACTGCAAAACAGGTGATTAAGGTATAATATCAGTACGGTGATGTACTGCATGTCTGATGGAGAGAGGGGGATTAGGCTTGTTTCCTGGAAAACAAAAAACAGTCAATATGGTATGGAGTTACCGCTCGTTCACAATTCAATTGAGGATCCGCCGTTTGAGCTGAGCATACAGGTCAAGTGGAACATTTAAGAAAGCATAAGATTTTAATGTTATCAGGGGCAATGGAAATAAACCATCTTAAGGATCTGCTTACACAGTGATTTCAATCTAAACCTGATCGCGGCTGTAAGAGATGCCGGTTAGTTCATTTACTGGCAGATGTTATGTTAGAATCAATGTCACTGCTAACAGAAAGTTATCAATAGTTGAGTGTTTTCTGTGGCATAGTGACAGGCTGTGTGTGTAGAAAGGTTATGAACTGCACTTATGTACTCATTGCCTAGCCTGGCCTAGACTCGGTTATTTATAGACAGACTGTGTTTTATGCATGGTTGGATGGCTTACACACACCAAGCCAGTGATGAAGCTACACTCAAAGACAGATTAGCAGTAGTAGTAGGCTCGAGTACAATAGACAAAGTCTATCTGTTGCCGCTATGCTTTGTAACTGTATTTTCTAATTTCCAATTAAATAGTGTGAAATATTAGTTCAGTTTGAGTTTTTTAGGTTGACGTAATTTCTTTGGAACTGCTAATGCAACCCACACAGGCTGCCTTCTGCTTGTTGCGATATACACTAGGATGTGAACTGCATTACTACTATTGGCTGCTAGGATTTTCAAAGAGAAAAACCTACCAGACAGTAACAGCAGTTATACACCTTTATGACCTCTTTATAGGTTCAGCTACTGTTAGGTTTGTTTGTGCTTCCAAGCTCTGACTCTGAATATTGAGTTTTTGTTCTCAGGCTGGCATGTCAGTAAAATCATGACTCACAGCTTTCTCTTTCAAACACATTCGCACCACATGAGGCTGGATATCAACTCCCCCAACTCCTCTTACATGCACATAATTATATATTTAAAAAAAAAAAAAAAGGGTGTCAGAACCCCTCCTACAACTTTCCTCCCCCTGTCTCCCCTAAGTTAAATTTATATAACTGAGGGTGGAGTTGCTTCCCCTTTTTCTCCCTGCATAATTCATGAGGACCGTGGCAGCTACTTTATCATTGGCCAATAATAACACATGGGACGCCACTGTGGCCTCACCCATGGGACCTGCGAGATGGAAAGACAAAGGCAGTGGTAGGCTGGGGCTACAAAGGCTCTGTCTGGCCTCCATAGAGGCATCTCAGAGCACATAATGGGACCTGCAGGGCTAGCTTGCTGTGTTGAGGTTGGCTGCTTTAATTAATGTATGGTGCTTCAGGATCTCTGGAGAGCTCGCATGTGTGATGTTGCAGTCAGTAAGGGCTGCTTCTCATTCTGCATTAATTGTGTTTAGGTAATTTGTAAGGGTTATATAGTGAATCATTCCTGTTAGGAAATGGATCATATAAGGGCATCAAAGATGCTGGATGGATGCTGGATTAAAAATCTGCCTATTTGCTAATAAAATGAATTGCTGTGTACTGCAGCCATCTTTCTGGTGAAAGATACTGTTTTGAAGTCTTGAGTTTAGCCTTTTTTTCCCCCTGTTGCTCTCTTGGTTTTCAGAGCCAGGAATGACCAGATTTGGCTAGAAGTTGGAATGCTAAGTTATCGCTAAGGCTAAATTGGTTGGCAAGGTGGATCCACAGACTGCAGGGAACACAGGCACATATACATGCTATCTAGTGCTAACATATAAATAAACTTGAAGTATAGAGCTCTTAGATCCTCTTATTACCATTAACTGGACAGCAAGTAATATTTTTTGTCAGGTAATATCATAAAAATGCCTGAAAAGGTACAACACCACAAACACGATGGAGACATCTAGTTCAGCGCCTTAAAGTGGCTAAGGTGAAGCCTTGAAGACAGCTCACGGTTACCTTAGCAGCCACTTTTCTCTTGTGTTTAGGCTTTAACACATTGTAAATAAGTGAGTTATTGTAAAAATTTACCTGCACTAGAGTTGTCAGTAAAGGGAAGTTGACCAAAGATACAGTAAACATGCTTATTTCTTAAGTAAGGTTGGGCAATGGAAGCGTCTCTAGGGCCTGACTCGCTTTTAGACCTAGTTTTATGTGTTCTTCTAGGAAACTGCAGTTTATGTTTTGGCACTTCAGTGTTGGCATCAGTTTTCAAACTGAGAAGTTGCTCCTTTGTGAAAGGAGAAAAAAAGATGTCAGAGATACAAAAATGATGCAAAGATTGGATTAGAGATTAGAAATCCCATTTTTCCCCTGTTTGTATGTGTGGAATTGTGTTGCTTGCTTAAAAGTTCCTGTTAAGGGCCTATTGTCAGTACAAAGTGACATTTTCGCCCATTTTGATCAGAGCTTTTACATTTCAGGAATGACTAGAATTATAGTCTAGACACAGCCCAGCCAGTGTGGCATTTTGCTTTTCTACCAGAGAAGGACCACATAATCAGTGGTTGTTTTTTGACTCAGTGGAATTCAGGGTTTAACTTTAAGAGGAACTATGGATTGCTTGTCATGGTGCAACCAGCAGACCACGAGGTTACACACACCGCATGTACGTTTTCCACGCGTCTGTGTCTTGAGAAGCTTTGTTCTGTGAAGTACTGAATGCTTTATAAGACTTCAAATCTCCCCCAAAACCTCCATGTGTAGGGTTGGTTGCATTGGTCTGTGTGTGTCTGTGCTCATAACACAACAGTGAAAGAACAGGGTCCAGGCCTGTCAGTGGCTGACTGTGAATTTGCAAAGAACTGCATGAAACTGTTGTTGCGTTGGATTTAAAAGCATATAATTATATCATTTGATTGAAGTTGAAATCTGCCCTTGTGCCCTCCCCCCAGCTTGTCTCGCCTACTGTTGCGTTCCATGACACAGGATTTTAAACTGCAGCTTCAGAGCGAGAACACTGTCACAAACCAGCCAGCTGCTAAAAGTTTGTCACTCAGCCCAGCCATGAGCCTCAACGTGCACAGGAAATCAGGAAATGGAATAGAGGAAGGAAGTGAAACTAAACATGCCCTTGTTCAAGCTCAGACCAAAGCACACAATTAAGAGAAAAGCCACTTCTCGCTTCTCATTGTACAAAAAAAAAAAAAAAAAAAAAGACTTGTCCTTTATAGAACTGTCTTCAAAGATTTCGAGGCCCATTTTTCATTTTTGGAAAGTGAAAGTGAGAGAATGACGACGTGTGAATGCTAGTCTGGTCTAATTTTAACATGCATCAAACAGCAGAAAGAGTTTTCAGAGAGCAACAAAACTGAACAATACTCAGAAAAACAACAGAATATGCTTTCTAATTTTGAAGGGGTGCTATGAGGAACCGATTAACACATTTATGAATCGCATCAATGCGATCCAGACTAGTGTGATGTAATGCATCTATTACACAACTATTAAACAACTTAAACCTAAATTAAGCAGCTAATTTATGCACTATCATTTTCCATGATATATTTTAACAGGCGTGCTGTTTCACCTGACCTGGATATGACTCTTTAAAGGCATAACAATGGTACACATGGTTATGCATTTTACATGGTACATATATAGGTTTTATCTGACTCAGACCAAAGTTCTGTGATGCAAAGCACAGAAACCAGTTTCACAGAGTGAGCTCTCTGTGCAGCAGGCTTCAAAGGCTCGCTCTTCACTTGCAGCGAGACAAAAGTTAGATACAGAGATTTGAGTGGGAGAATGAGAAAGACAGAGAGAGGATGTCTTAATTTTATTTTCGGTGCCTGTGCAATGAGGCAAGTCATATAAAGCTAAGCAAGTGTGACCTGCATCTACATAACAGATTGTGATCCTGTTTAAAGGCATGTAAGAAGACGCCTCAAATGTCAGCATCTAAATTTGCATTTGCAGAGATCTTTCAAGTAGTAAAGTTCAGGGTTCAGGGTGCGGTATCAGAAAGCAGTTACACTGTATTTATAGAGGTACAACAACTGAAATATAAGGTATTTGATTCTGAAAAGAAAGGTTATAGATAATAAGGGTGGGGGAAAAACAGATACAGCATTGTATTGCGATATTTTGTGTGGTGATATTGTAGTGATGCAGTAACACCAAATATCAATATTTTATTAAATAAATAAAAATATTCTGGGAATACTATGAACAAGAGGGCTCATCTCATGCACCACCATCCGGAGATAATGTTAGCTGAGCACACTTACATTAAATCGGCTCAACCAACAAAAAAACATCCGACACTGGACACAGAACAGCTTAACAAAGCTACCTTCCTAATTCAGAGCAAGCAAATGGCTCAGTCACACGAGCGAAAATAGGACAGCAACCTCCTAGCATCTACCAAAAAAAAAAAAAATGATGGCTGCCAGGTGATTGTATTGAATTCTTTCACATTCTGTGACCGATTGCAACTTGTGGTGACTAAGTGGTTGCCCAAAGCTCGAAGTTGTTGCACACTCAGGACCACTTTTGATTGCAAGGCGATCGCACAGGTCACCTGACAGCAGGCAACCTTTCTGCAAACAGTTGCAGTCTGACTGGGACTGACTGCAATCACTCTGAGAGAGATTGTTGAAGGTTTGCAAATAATTGCTGTCTAGTTTATAAATACAGATAGATCGCCACCATGTTGCCATTAGTCTGGCTGCCAGCTGGTTGTATTCTGGTTATATTCCTTTAAAACAGGAAGGTTGCTGAGCACAAACGTAATAGATAAATGTGAATTTCTGTCAATGTAGACAGCAACACATATGATTTATCATAGTTAATTGCTGTATTATCAGAAAATTGCCAAACTGACTCCTTGACTCTGCCTATAGCAACAATGACGGCAGTTTTTAATGACAGTGTTGGTGTGCTTGACAATCTCATTTTGCAGCAAAAAAAAATAACTGAAGTGAGACAACTTTATCCTGATGGATAAAACAGAGGTGAGTCCCACCTCTAATAGATAACATGAACCACGTAAAGAGATGTGTTTAGATACACGCTTTAGTTGTACATCACAGACTCGCATCGCACACAGACCTGCTCTGTGGACTCTATGGACTTGTATGTTTACCTTATAAACTCCTATTATTAGTATTAGCTGTGCTTTTCCTATTCTGACAAGTCAATGGCTGCTGGAAAGAACTGCTAATGTAATGTTTTTTTGTGGAAGTGAGAATCTGCCGTTGAGTCTTAATGCAGTCTGCTATACAGCTCTTTAAGCAGAATGAGTTTTGTAGAGCTTTATGCATACAATCAGAAATTCAGAATTCATGTCTAAGTGGATTTAATCTTCGTAGTTGCTTTCCAGTTTAGTTTCTTTGCCTCTCAGATATCATATCTGCACTGGAGCTTACTTTTGCTGCTTTTCTACTGTCTGTTGCCTTTTGTAGAAATTAAAGGTGAAAAAAGAATCAGCGACCATCCTTAATACTTAATACTCTCATCCTTATTGCATGCGCACTCACACCTGTCGGTACGCATCGTATGTAAATTTTGCACACACCACCAAGTGCATGCTATTAGTATGCGGTATGCAAGTGTTCAGAGACAGCTCGTGAGTCCCATGATGACTGCGTCTGAGTTGTTGGAGCTTGGCTGCCCTCGTCGATTCATTTTGAAGAAAAGATTGCACCTGTCAGAGTGTAAACACCACATTACTGCAGCCATGCATGCCACATTGGTGCAAGGCTCCACGGCTTCCCGTTCACAATTCCACTGCAGTCGCGCTGGTTTGTTCCACCGTGTCATCCTGATGCCGTGCATATACATGTGCGGCTTTATGTACAGTGACATGGACGCAGACATTTGCAAAGACGCCATTACGTTGCATCTCACTTGCGAATGTGCACAGAGCAAACTGACCTTTCTTCCTGTCACCAAGGTAACAAGCCTGAACCACAGCCAACCGGTAAAGGCTACACCCCAGTGCACATTAAACTATAGGTAATGTATATGTTGATTTTATTAGGAGCTATTCAGTGGTGGAGAATGTACTTGCAATCAATATTTATTATGTTACTCAGTTCTGGTGCTTTGGATTCAGTTAATCACTGTTGAGTGCTCTGAAAGCTTTAAGAAAGTCAATACCGGCTGTTGTCTTTACCGGCAAACAATTATTATCACAAGTGGCATTTAGTTTTCAGGGAGACCCCTCAGCTTACAGTATAATTATTAACATTTAAAGAGCTACATTAGCAAGTAATAACTACAGTTTTAGCTTTTATTTAAGCTCAGAAATGTCACGATGCTATCTGGAAGGCAGTCAGGAGTTGCAGATGTACACATAGATGATACCATATGACCACCAACCACGCTCATAACCTTTTACTGACAGGTTTACTGTTGCAGAAACATGGAGCCAGGTGAGCTGTGTAGAAATGAATGGAGCTGCATATATCTTTTGTGCACATGAGAGAGATACGTTTTTGTACAAGTGTATGGACCCAGAATAGAAAAGCCTTCTGCAGGTCAGGAGATTACTGTCTTTTCCTGCAGGGACAGTAATGTGTAAGGTGCCCTGTGCTGACAGTGCAGAGGTGATGGATGACTGTTGTCTGTCGGAAATGGGAATGTCTGCATTTGTGTAATGGAGACGGAGAGGAGGAGAGAGTCCCTGAAATAGATTAGGGATAATTGTGACTCAATGCATGCATAACACATCACAAGCAGGTGATGAGGATGAGGGACAGTGTCAGTTAAAGGGCTGTGTATGTGTATATAGAGTTTTACACCTTCTTTTGGGGGAATGCCACAAATAAACCTTTGTGAAAGCAGGAAATGGATAAACCTTCAGTTTATCCTTCTAAATGTGTCTTTTTACAGTGTAAACCCAGAAGTACCCCCTGCACAAACCCATATCATTTAGACCCCCTCGCCTGAATGGGCACCGACACACACAGGTCAGACAGCCATTGACCCCGGCTCTGTCAAATAACACAGCAGTTATTCACATTTTTTTATTCACACAGTCTACCAAGAGGTAGAAAATAAGGGAGAGGAGGAAAGAGGAGGAGAAGGAGGAGGGATGCTGTCGGCTCACCATTCACGCTTCAGTGTTTGCTCATTCAGTGTGTACATTTTATTTAGTGCTCGACACAGTTTATATGACATTCAACTCTCCACAACCCTGACTCCTTTTAATCCTATTGAGCTGGTCACAGTTGAGTTGAAACTACTTGACCTGCGTTGCTGCAGCCAAGAGGGTTCATATCTCACACAGTAACACTAATTCACTTCCCTTATCTTCAGGGGTGGGGTGGGGTAAGCTTTGTGTACATGTGGGGGTCATTCGGGTTAAAACCAGGATTTAATGGAAAATGGCTTCCGAGTCACGTATCGGTGTTGTGGGGGAGGTAACCAGGTTTTCCCCCTTTTGCCTTTTTGTTGCTACATGAAAAAGCAGAGAGGCATGGGGGAGCGGTACTGTATGCCTGCTCTTTTGTGTGGTTGGGGAAATCAAAGCTCTTCAAAATGTCAAAAGTGTCACGAGGAAGGTTTACTGTCATCTTCACTTCTTCCTGTGATTTCTCACTTTAAGTGTCAGGAGAGCTGATCGTGCAGTTTAGGGCGTTATTCACCTTCATGTATGTAAATGTGGTCAGGTGACGCTGTGAACGTGTGCGTTTCAAAACTCTGCTTGAACAACATGATTTGAATTACTGATCCTTGTGTGCTGTGTTAGAAGACATGGAGTACCTACTCTCTTGAAAATTAAAGACTCTTGTGGACATTAAGCTTGAGTCATTTCTACAGACTGTAATGGAATAGACAAATATGCTCAATAGCACAAACTCAATTGTTTCGATCGTGTGCAGTGAATTTGCGATTTTGTAGCCTTTGAAATGGTTGCTTTGAAGGATCAGGTCTGCAACCACTTGCAGTCATCCAGGCAACTTTGGGACGTTAAGATGGTGATAAAATGGATAAGATGGAGTCTGCTTCAATCAGTTCGTGATTGAATGGGGTCAAGCTGTCAATTAATTGCAACTCTGTTGCCATTCACATACATAGAAGTTCACATTAAACAAAAAAATCACATTAACTACTTAATTTCTGAGTCTAGCCAGAACCTTATAGATTTAATCTGAAATTCCTCTGCAAATAGGGACATAGTTGCACCAGGATGGCAATTGAACAGCAAAATGACCTAGGTGCTCAGCAACTATATGCAACTATGCTGCTATATAGTGATTCTGTGTACTTAGAGTGAAAGAAGTGACAGAAATGGAATAATTTTTATTTTGGCATATCACTTTAGAAAGCTAACATGGCAATTTTCTTTATCAGACGTGTTGTTTACACACTGAGCAGACATGGGTTGAGATGTCAGTAACTGTTTCTGATTATCTGACAGATTAAAAACCAGCACTGATGTTCATTTTTGCTCTACATTGCTCTACCACCCCCTGAAGGAAATATCTGGCTCTTTAGCTGTTTGCCAGACAGGTACCTAATTTGTCTGTCTGTCTGTTTTTTTTTTTTTTTTTTTTTTTTTTTGCTGCTATGAAGGTTACATATACTGCAGAACATTTGCATTGAAAATAAGTTCCTGCTGCATCTGTGATTGGGGGTGATCAGAGCAATGAACCAAAACAATCAGCTGAGAGACGGTAAAAGAACCTGTAGACTAAAAAAGGTGTCCACATTGGAAGCGATTCACAATGAAGCAGTTATCAGAGGCCAATGACATTCATCAGCTTCAAGCAGTGACTGACTAAATAAAGTGGCAGCGCAAAGTGGGCTGGTCACAAGATAATCTTTTCTCGACTCTGAGGCAAGTGAATGAAGCGACTACCAATGAGAGTGAAGGATACCATTGATTAGATATGATGGGGTGGTAAATACATTAGAGGGTTACCTAGGCAATGGGAACCTGGAACATCTGCTAGTGAGTGACCATCGGTGATAAAATGATGAACAGTGAGTGAATCTCTTCCTGTGTGGATGCCCCTTTAGGTGGTGGTGATTTTCTCTGTTTTTGCCATCATGAATTACCCTTTTCAAATGATACACTTCTCCATTTTTAATTCAAAATAAGCATTCAGCTTTTTCATTCAGCTGGGAAAAAAAGTGCACATTCTCATTTTCTCTCTCTCTTTGATACCATATTGCTTGCCCCCGACAATTACTCCATATACTGAATGGAAGAATTAGTCGGAGCACCACACAGAGCTCCTGGACTCACAGATGACTTTCACCCAAAGCTCTAAAGGGAGTGGGCATAGTCACATATTGGAAAGCTGTAGTTAAAGAGGTGATAAAGAGGTTGTCATTAACTAGCAGGGAATATTCAGAGTCACGAATGAATGGAAGAATAATGGGGACTGAAAGACTGCCCTGAATTTCAGTGTGTTTCACTCATGTGCAAACCAAAAGCTGTGGCGTTTTAGCACACCTCACAAAAAAGGAGTCATGACTCTATACTGGAAAGAAAAGCTGCTAAATACTTTGTTATATTGATAATATTGTGTTAGGATAAGTAAGATAATGAGCGCCTGGCTAGGCTGCCTTTTGTAATCATCCCAAGCAAAGGCGGAGAGAGAAAGCAGTGTTTTTGACAGTGTCAGCAGACCTTTGCTAACCTCCCACCTCCCATTTCCTGGTTACACAACTGACAAAAGCTCCTACATGACATGGATGTGACCTGATCGCTTGGATAGTGATATCTCGCCCATCGGTTATAACTTAAGAGTCTTGGCAACAGAGCTCCGCAGACCAGCCCTGCACGCATGATGTAATTCACACCGGATACAATATCCGAGTGATGGAAAGTGGCAAGAGAGTTAAATGTGATACACCTAACGTATAAATCTCCTCTACATTTCATTGTTTCCTCTTTGCTTTCCCATTTTGCTATGAGCAAGCTGACGACAGGTGGGGTGCCATGAGCCGAGAATTTAGATTCTTTGCACAGAGGCTTTGGGTCCCTCTGCAAAAGATGCTTTGCAATTAATCGATGATAAACAAGGTTTATGCGGGGCGATGGCCAAACGTCTGGCTGTATTTCATTGCGAACATCTATGAGAGAATGAGACCAGGATTTCATTAAGCACCACAATGCACACAGGGGCCATAAAAGGCTCCAGCTTGTTGCTATGGAGCTTAGACTTGTATCAGGGAATACATAAGCAGAAACTGGATATTACTGTGGATACAGGGGCACACTGATATACAGGATTTCTTCTCTTTGACTTCTTTTCCACATGGTTGGTCTCAGAAATGAAATGCTCTTGTTAGATTTGAAGCCCTCCATCAATCTTGTACTGTATAAACTATGCATTTTCATTCAAACTGAATCAGTGTGTGTGGAGTTTCCTGCTGAGATGTCACAACTTAATCTATCCTTAATTCCTTATTCTCCACAATGAAGTTGTTTGCTGGTTTCACTGAAGTGCAGAAACAGGTGCGTGAACATGGTCACATGCATTTGCCTCAGATGTGGTACGGTTTCAGTGAGAATTTTTTTGAATAGAAGACTTATAAATAAAGCTCAGCATTTGTTTTTTTTAAGGCAAGCTCATCATAAATACATGAGAAAAACACGCATGCTTGATAAGGATCACTGCAGGGGACACTTCATACAGTTTGACTTGTGACAGAGTAACACTTGCGCGTGTGACTTCAGTCATTCTCTGTTTAAAAAAAATGTGTTACTGAGCTGCATATGAGAGATATAAAACCTCAGATTTACTCTTTTAACAGTTTAACAGTTTTAACAGCATTTTAAACAGTTTATCAAGAAAATATAACTAAAAAAAGGTTCACTTAGGGGTAATGGCAGGTTACCAAGCTGACATAAAAAGATACATTTTCAGTTTAATTTCAGCTGAATTTTATATATAGAGCTCCCAGCTGCAAGTTAATACTAATGTTAGCTTGCATTTGGGCTAACCATCGATGCTTTAAATTGGAATTTTCTGAAGCTCTCAGATTTTCAGATTTCATGGGGTGAGCTGAGATTTGCAGTTCTTTTCCTCACACAGTGATTAACTGTGTAGCTTTCTAACTGGAAGGAACCAAATTAAGACAAACTAACCAAAATCTATCATTTAGATAATGCAGATATTGTGTAAATCCCCACTGAGCCACCAGAACGGCTCTGAGATTGCAGTGGGATCTAAAGCAGAGCCTCTGCCACTGAGAAATGAAACTTCCATGGGGTGATGTGCTGCTCTGTAACGTTTAAGTTGGATGGCCTCTCATACTAACATCAGCGTGAACACCTTGACTCAAGCATTCCCAGCAGAAGGTCACATTGTAAGATGGCTGATGCTATTCATTTCACCTGTCAGTGGTCTTAATGCTGTGGCTGATCCGTTTATATCAGGCCTCTTCTTAATGGCAAATTCTAATTAATTTAAATTTTCTCCCTCTGAACTCACTCACTCACTCATTGGTCTGGACGTAGATTGCACATAGATTGCAGACACATATGTATACACACACACACACACACACATCACACACACTAGGCCCTTCGATTCCTGTGCCCCAGAGAGTCACTAATGCAGAACAAAAGCTGCCAGTGGAACGGTTAGCGGTTGCCTCATCCTGCTCCACTCTTGTTAATACAATTCCCTCTTTGCTGTCTTCAGCTCAGCGCTGTAGAGAAGCTGTCTTTCATACAGCATGTCCTCTGTGAAGCTGCTTCCCTTAGATAATATAGTGAGGTCCTTTGGGACTCTCCAGAGACTCCAGGCAGACAAGATGTGCTTGTCTGATAAAAGAAAGTGATGTGTACAAGTGTAAACATTCAATATTATTCACTCAGTGCTTGCTTGCTGTTCTACTCTTATCTAGGGCTCACTGGCTGGGGGCTTTTCTCTCTCTTGTGAAGCCATCTGTAAAGCCTAATTCAATTGCAGTGGAAAGGCATTTTATATTTGATGCATGGACATGTGCTGCACAGACAAATCTGATTCTGCCATGCAAGGCAAGGTGTGTCATCCGTAAATCTGGCTGCTTTTCTTCCTTTCCTGTGCTCCCAGTTTTCCGAGATGACACTGACTGAATTAGTTTCTCAAAAGTTGCCATACACGATTACAGTCAGGCTTGTAGGTATAGACTCATATATGTGCTTTCTTTAACAAACAGGAAATAGCCAATGAAATCTGGTTCCTGTGGAGTTGTTTACCCAAGAAGAAAAAAAAAAAGAAGACAATGACGAATCTTTTTGAGATGCACACATCTAAATAAAGGACCAATGGAAAGATTGTTCTCTTAAAAAAAAAAGACAGTATTTCCTGTAATCCTTCCATGCAACTAGACCTGGCTCTCACCTAAAGTAACTGAGCCTTTTTCCCTCTAATTCAGATACTTTTGAGATTTTTCAGACATTTTATAAAGCTGACAGGCACTGAAGTCAGTGCATCTTGCTTCTTTAGATGCTGATATGATGCACAGTTTGCATCATTTAGTCTTCTTCTATATATACACCAGTACGGTGCTTTCAGTTGTCTGCATTCATTGTAAATCCTGATCCCCTGTCCTGGTTTGACCATAATACCTCACTGCTCAAATGCACAAGCCACACAGCCATTCTCGTGCAACTCTGCATTGGCTATGATATTGCGCTGTCTTTGGATCTGGTGTGTCGGTATTGATTTACCGATGGTGACTCCAGTCATTCACCGATAGTTTTGTCACATAACACATCTAATAATGCTTTGACAAATGCTGAAAAATGTTCCCAGCATTTTGGTGGACGGTGATGCGGCCAAAACCATTACAAAATCAGATCAATCTCTTACATCAGCATCCCTTTTTTTGTGCTACATCCTGTATTAACTACATTAAGGCTGAGCCACAGGTGCAGCATGTTGGCTAAGCGCTGTGCGTTGACATCGTCACCTACGCTCTGCAAAAAGAGCCTTAGACATCTCTAACTTCATTCTTCAGCTCTACCAACCCCCCCCCCCCCCCCCCCCCCCCGCTGTTTTTTCAGCAGCATTCACTGGTTCCATCTAATACGGATAAACAGTTTCTGGATTGAACTCCATTAAGATCATTAGCAAAAGTTTGACGCTGCAGATGAAACAAAAACACTTGCACCCTCAGTAAATGACCTTGTTTATTAGTAGAGTTACTTATTGATTGTTTGATTCAATTTTCATGTCTCAGCGTGCACCCTCGGCTGTAATTAAGCTCACCGGGTATAAGACTTAGCTGAGGAAGAGTTTTTTGGCCCTTTCTTTTCATCTTCATTAGTGTGCTTGCATTGTGCTGTTTGCCCGCTAATAACCTTGCCGTCACCAGAAAAATGAATATAGTGGCAGATTTTGAAATGAGGCAAAGTGTCCCACCTTTTCACAAAGCTCAATGAGGTATAAAAGAAGAAGGAATTTTCCTTCTAACAAGTGGTTCATGCTGTGAAAGGGTCTGTTTTTAATAGGGGGTTGTAAACCTGCATCTCCAGAGCCTTTTTACTTTTGTCCATCTCCAGTGGCTCCCCTGTGCTTCGACAAAAAAAATGGATGGCTGAGTTATTGTTAATAAAGGTAATAATAACATTGACTGATATGGGATTTTTAAAAACAATACCAATATTGATATCTGATATTTTGATATATATCGGCCAATATTTTTTTTTCTTTCAGACATGCAAAACATAGAGTTCCCTAACATTTGTTATGTGTAGTTATTTATTTACTCATTTACACTGCCTGACTCTACTTGAATCAGCTGTTTGTTGTGTTTGTGTGTTACCAACAGGGAAATTTCCCTCTGGTGGACAAACTGCATCAGCAACATTGATAACATGGTTGTTTCTCTTCCTTAACTTTTTAATTTTCATTTTTGGCTATTATAAGTATCAATACTGATTAGGGCTGCAACGATTCATCGATTAACTTGATTAAATCGATTCTAAATATTTATCGACACAAATTTACTGTATCAATGCTTCGTTTAAACTCTGCAGCGCTCAGCTGTCTCGGTGTAAGCGGCGCTCCTCACTAGCATTAGCAGCATTAGTGCTGACGTCTTTTTGTGGGTTTATTGGGGGCTGGCAAACCAACATAGAACTGCATTACCGCCACCTACTGGACTGGAGTGTGAATCACTCACGTATACACAAGCACACATTCTAAAAAGCTCTCCGTCGCTGCGATGGATTTCATTTAACACAGAGTTGATCATCACTAGAGTTGCCACCTGTCTCGTAAAATACAGAACCCCGTATGTTACGGGACTCCGTGGAATACGGCTCCGTAACATGCGGGGTTCCGTACTTTACGGGACGGGTGGCAACTGTCGCTGACATGCATTTCCAAGCCTCCACTGCTCTCTGTGTGTCTGTGTGTGTTGTGCTCGCTGAGAATTTCAGCTGCTATTTTTGTCTTTACTTCAGCTGTAGCTACCAGAACTGGTTTGCTAGCGAGCACGGGCCATTAGCACTAGCGATGGTTCGGTACCGGAAGGCCCGCCCCCAGGACCGAGGGGCTCCTTCAAAATATTTTTTATACTTTAATCCCTTATTAGTGACTAAATATAGACCTGCAGTAGAAACGTATTTTCGAGAATGCTTGTGAATACAAAGCATTACACCGTTACTCACACATGCGCCATGGCTCCCGCAGCCACTAGTTTTTGAAAACACTCATAGCAGGCAGCGGTTTTAACTGCGCAAGCGCAAAGAGGCGAAGCTGTGACGGTGAGCTCAAGTAGTGAAAAAGGAAACGTTTTTCCAGCGTCCAAAACAGCAGCTTTTTCTTTTAGTAACCACCATTAAATCTGTGAAACAGCTGGAGGTCCTTCATCAAGCACCTGATCAGCAAGTGTTAAGGTGAAGAAAAGAGAACTTTGTAGCTGCTCCATTCACCGCTGTTTGTTCACATGGCGAGAAACTGCATTACGGAAGTTAAAATATGCAGATAAACTGTTAATAAAAAAAAGTATTTCTTATCCGATTACTCGATTAATCGCTGGAATAATCGATAGAATACTCGATTACTAAAATAATTGTTTTATGCAGCCCTAATACTGATAGATTGGCAAATAGCTAATAGTGGCTGGTAATATTAGCCCACCAATAAATGTTGTCAGGCTCTAAGAGCTAGTGCCTGTACCAATGTTTTTTTTCTGTTTATTTCATCTTTTGTACTTACACTATCTTGCCAAAGGTATTCACTGCCCCATCTAAATCATTGAATTCAGGTGTTTCAATCACTTCCGTGGCCACAGGTGTATAAACCAAGCACCTAGGCATGCAGACTGCTTCTACAAACATTTGTGAAAGAATGTTTCGCTTTCAGGAGCTCAGTGAATTCCAGTGTGGTACTGTGATAGGATGCCACCTGTGCAACAAGTCCAGTCATAAAATTTCTCCACTGCTAAATATTCCACAGTCAGCTGTTAGTGGTATTATGACAAAGTGGAAGCAATTGGGACTGACAGCAACTCAGCCATGAAGTGGCAGGCCATGTAAAATCACAGAGCAGGCTTAGCAGATGCTGAGGCGCATAGTGCACAGAGGTCACCAACTTTCAGTTGCTACAGACCTCCAAACTTCATGTGGCCTTCAGATTAGCTCACGAACAGTGCGCAAAGAGCTTTATGGAATGGGTTTCCATGACTGAGCAGCTGCATCCAAGTCTTATTCAAACGCAATGCAAAGAGAATTAGTGGTGTAAAGCACGCCACCACTGGACTGGAGACGTGGTCTCTGGAGTTACGAATCACGCTTCTCAGTCTGACAACCTGATGGACAAGTCTGGGTTTGGTGGTTGCCAGGAGAACAGTACTTGTCTGACTGCACTGTGCCACGTGTAAAGTTTGGTGGAGGGGGGATTATGGTGTGGGGTTGGTTTTCAGGAGTTGGGCCCCTTAGTTCCAGTTAAAGGAACTCTTAATGCTTCAGCATACTAAGACATTTTGGACAATTTCATGCTCCCAACTTTGTGGGAACAGTTTGGGGATGGCCACTTCCTGTTCCTGCATGACTGCACACCAGTGCACAAAGCAGGTCCATAAAGACATGGACGAGTGAGTTTGATGTGGAAGAACTTGACTGGCCTGCACAGAGTCTTGACCTCAACCTGACAGAACACCTTTGGGATGAATTAGAGCAAAGACTGTGAGCCAGGCCTTCTCATCCAACATCAGTGTCTGAACTCACAAATGTGCTTCTGGGAGAGTGATCAAAAACACTCCTAAACCCTGTGGAAAGGTATCTCAGAAGAATTGAAGCTGTTATAGCTGCAAAGGGTGGACCAACATTATATTAAACCCTATGGATTAAGAATGGGATGTCACTCAAATTCATATGCGTGTGAAGGCAGACGAGCGAATACTTTTGGCAATATAGTGTATTTAGTTCCTATTTTAAAGCAGGGAAACAATAAACCTTCGTTATAAAAATAACTCAGCTCTTCCTCAAACTATCTTTGAACATTTAGTCATTGCAATATTGATTTAATGCGACACATTGTACAAAGGTGTTGAATGAACACTGAACAGTAAACACTGAACACACCACAGCAATATACACAGATTCATAACCTGCCTGTATTACGTATTAGCAACTGTAACCAGCCAACTTGTATATCTGGTGATAGTTGTTGAGTTGTGTTTGAAACACTGCATTTTAAATTGTGTTTTTTTGAAACACAGAAAAAATGAGCTTATTTAAAGTTGATCCTCCTGTGCAGCAATTTGCTGAAGATAAGCACCACAATCATAACTTTATGGAGATCTGAAGCCATGAAGACATAAAAGAGATGAGAATAAAATAACGATGTTTTGAATGCGGGGTTGGACTGTGGAGAGACATTGCTTTCTGATTTGTGTTTTTGTATCTCCTTGAAGGCAGCAGTCGAAAGATTAATTGAACGAACGAGACTGTTATTTAAATTTTGACTCAGTACAGACTGTGAGATGCAGATAAATACGGGCTAATAATTTTCTAAATTTATGTGCAATGACATAATTAGTGTATAAAAGTGAGTTTCACTTTCATGCAGCAATTAACCAACTATTAATTTTTAACATTTCTATTAACTGATAAGTGAGGAATAAAGAAATTTCTTGAAATTTGCATTTGCGTTTATGTGATCATAGCAGAAACGCTATACTGTAGCAGCAGAAGTAAACAAGTTCTCTGCCTTTCTCTCCCTGCTTTGTTGAATTATCTTTTCCTTTATTATGCAGCACCCCACTGCCCTATTTCAGCAGGAAATACATCATATTAATGAAACAAGATGCTCTCACAGTGCCTTTAAACACTGCTCCATCTGTCTTTTAGAGCTGTGGCCCTCCAATGCCCTCAGCTGCATGGCCTGATTTAACAGCAAGAGTGAAAGCTATCAGGCAGAGTACAAAAAGCAGAAACTGTACAGTGATGTCAGCGAAGACACGCACACACACACATGCAGTCATTTGGAAAGAAAACTGAGATACTTGTAAATTTATCGGTCTGCCACTCACAGATGAACTCTTTTTGTCTTCCCAACACAGTTCCTGTGCTTGAAGAACATCAGGACCTTCCTGGCAGCGTGCAGCGATGTATTTGGCATGAAGAAAACCGAGCTTTTCGAGGCCTTTGACCTTTTTGACGTCAGGGACTTTGGAAAGGTAAGGCACAACTGCGACGGGCTCGATAAAGAATGAGATGGAGGCTTTGGCAACGACAGGCTGCATCCACCCTCGCTGTGTGTGCCAGCTGTCCCCAAAGGCTGTTCTGAATTAGTCAAATGTGCTTTTTACACCCACTTTTGCCTTTGTCTTTAAGTCACGGAACTTGAAACAAAATCTTTTATTAGCACTCATTGGAGGATGTAGATTCTCCCAATCTCCCCTATCAAATGCAGTTGGAGGCCACACCATAGCTTTCTTCACACTCCTAAACTCTCAAGCTAAAGCTGAAGTCAGCAACATGACCCAGCAGTTTAATCGCTTCCTCTCATTAAAGTGAAAATGTCAGCGTGCAGACATTACGAGGGGTTAAAAGTCTGGCCTCCGGTTCATTACTTTGGTAGGGCTCTCAGTCTTTACTTGCAGGGCTCTGAATGTGTCTGCGGTTCTCTGACAGCCTTGCTTTTGCCCTCGGGAAGTCCAGAGGAGTTTGATTTAGAAATACCAGGCTTGAGCAGAAAGAGGGTGCTGCTGCATCCTGGTGCACATGAAGGGTTTATGAGATGACGCGGTCATAAATCCATAGATTAAAATGTGTGTGAGAGAGAAATACAGAAAAGTATCGATTAGACTGGAAAATTACTCCTAAACACTAACCTGTTCATCACTGCTAACTCACTGCTCAAGTGGCAACACCGATTGAGAGAAAAGTTCCAATGGTGTACTTAAAAATAGTACAGTGACAGCACTGAAAAGGCTACCTTGTCCTCATAGGAGAAACCGCCTCCATGTTTCAGTGAAACTTTTACAGCTCTCTTTTTAATGACTGGAACATAACGAAGGGAATCATCTGTGTATCTTCAGCGGGATTCAACAGAGACTCTAAGATGACTAAGTGGCCAATATCCACTATCTCTATGAACTGTTAATGATGCCATATGTAGATATTAAAAACACTGAAATCCTGTAGAGATTTTCACCCAGTCAACGGCAAATATTTTATCTCCACTTGAATGCTTTTTTTTTTTTTAAACTGGTGTACTAAGCTAAATTAAATAGCTGGGAGAATTAATCCATCTATTCATTAAGTCATTTATAATTAAAACACATTTGGACTGAGGCAAGTTCCTTTCTTTATTCCCTGGTAAGGCTATAGTTTCACTGAGTGGCTTGGTGAATGAGGGTATTCAAATACAAATTTGTATTTTTGCTCCTCAGAAACAAACAAATGAAAAATATTAAGGAATCTGGATTACCCATGCCTATAATTTTGCGTTCTTATCCTTTTATATTGAAATTTCAACCCCCACATGTCATTTTCCTGCCAGTAAGATCAACACTCTCATGCCTTTGCACTAAATATGAAGCCGCCGGCAGCAGCTTCTTAGCTTAGTTTAGCTTCACATAAAAATAATGTTTTCAAGATTATAAAAGACAGCTTTATCTACACGGCTGTTTGTTGGCTGTTTCCTGAAATTAAACTAAATGTGTTAAGCGGATAAATGGGGCCGGCAGGTAGGCCTTTTGACAGAGCCATGCTAGCTGTTTTCAGTCTTTATCCTACATTTGCTAACTACAACCATGTGAAAAAGAGAGTTTTCACAGGACTGCATAGAGCCCTGTGAAAACTAAGTAAACCCTCACTAATTCCATAGGAAGTCAGACTGTGCAATGCTCTGGGAAACTGCCAAAAACCCAAGAGCTACATCCCAGACTCTACAGGCCTCTGTCAGCGTGTTAAATGTTAAGGTTCATGACAGAATAATTAGAAAAAGACTATTGATTATTGGGAAGGGTTGCCAGGAAAAAGCCTCTTCTTTCTGAAATGAACAGGCAGCATGGCTTAGGTTTGCAAAGTTGCATTTGAACAAACTACAAGATTTCTGAAACAGTGTCCTTTGGATAGATGAGACCATAGCGCTGTAACACCATAGCGCCATGTTTGGTGAAAGCTAAACACACCATATCAGCACAAACCAACTGTCATGCAGAGTAGTGGAAGGGTGACAATTTGAGCTTGTTTTACAGCCACAGGCAACCTTGCAGTCATTGAGTCAACTATGAACTCCTCTGATTACCAAAATATTCTGGAATCAGATGTGAGGCCATCTGTCTTACAGCTAAAGCTTGGCTGAAATTGACAACAAGACAGTGACTCCAAGAACATCAGCAGCAAAATGGCTGAAAAAAGAAATGAATTTCAGTTTTGGCCCTATCACCACATTAACCACCTGCCCCTGTTTAACTCGAAGCAGTGCTTGAAATACAGCTTTGTTAAGGGTGTTTAGTGCATGGATACATTATTATGTATGCTATGCCTGACAGATATTTCTATTTGACGTTTTCAGTGTGAGTTTTTCATTTTGTTACAGATGAGATGATTAACAGAGGCACAGATTAACCTTCTGTATTTGTGTTGCCTGATTTTGGCCTCATTTTTCTCCAGTGGTTTCACTTGGCTCAGGGAGAACTTTGATGACTCTTGAGTGAATCCCACGTTGCCCTGAGTGAATCTAACATCGCTGAAATTAGACTGCGAGCCGGTTGGTAATCCTCGCTCGGTTGGCTCTGCAGAGGCTAATGGAGTGAGGCGGGGAGGAGATGAGCGAAGCTGCCATTTACCTGCAGTCCAAATGGTTTATTTTCCTATTTTTTTTTTTTTATTTTGTTTTTTGGTGTTTTAAAAATAGCTGCCGGACTGCTTCTGAATAAAACATCAGCAAGCCTGTTTATTTTAGCGTTTATAGACTTGATGGAGTCTGTGTCAGGAACCGTGCTGGGAATATCTCTCTCTGCTTCAACAGTCGTACTGTGTAATCTTCAGGTATTAAAGTCCTTGACTCCGATACCTTAGAAGCTGGGAAGGAGCATTAAAGTAAAAAATCCTTAGAAAACATGACTAGACTAGAAAAACCAACTGTGTGTTAAATTTATAAAACTACATCTGTCGAACTGCTTTTGAAAGTGCCTCTGCACAGCGCCGTAATATTAGCAGGTCATAGAGACAAAAGCAGCAGGTCTGTCTGTAGCCCTTTCTGTTCGGTGCAAGAACATCTGGTTTGAACATCTGTCTTGTAGACACATGAGGCCGTGTGGGCTCTGCAGGGAGAACAGAAACTTGGATGCACAGGCCATGCACACACTGATACGCACCTGGCAGAGAGAGAGGAAGAGCGAGAGGGCTCCAGAGTTGATGTGTACGCGGCATTTAGAGGCAATAGAAAGCAGCCATTTCCACTCACTCGTTTATCTGCAGAAGTGTTTGGTAGCGTGGGTGAAGAATCTAGAATCTGTACTTCGCTATAGGCGTTACAGTTATTTTACCATATGTTCATTGGTCAGGGTCGTACTGAATGTCCTGTGTTCCAATTGACAAGACAAGCATGATGTTACAGTACAACTGAACACGCACTGAAACAATATTATCATGAGACCAAACCTGGGGGTAACTGCTAAGATGTGTACAAAATGTATGCATTATCTACAGAACTGTAATGCTGATGTTTGAAAAACCTCTCGCCCTTACACATTATGGACAAAATGTGCCATGACGTGCATAGCGTGTCCAAGTTTTAGGTGTTTAGGCAAGCTTGAAGTATTCTCATATGATCTCATGTTAAAAAAAAGTATCATCCTATATTCTTGGCTGTGGCATGAATGAATGCTGCCATCATCATCTCTGGCCGTGAGTGACTAATTGTCTCGCTTCTATTTTATTGCTAATTCCAAATTGTTGTTTTAAAATAGAATCAAAGTGCTGACACGATCTTTCCATACTCACACAGTCACATGATGGACAGATTCTCACAGCATGGAAACAATGACTCGTAATTGTTTAATCTTTTTTTTTTTTCTTGGCTTCAGTTTTTTACAGAGCAAAGGAAAGAAGATATAACATGCGGTGCTGGCTGGTTGATCTTGTTACAAAGACATCCTTTTACTGTATTTACAGTCTTCATGCAGTACTAGGCTGACCAAGTTTGCTCTGAAGTATTATTATGCAGTATTATTCTTTCGTACTTACAAGAATACAAATAAGCCTGTTTATTGTCCTCTGGTCATCTGGATGATTGATGGATGCCTTGACCTCCATCCGTTTATGGTAAACCTGCGCCGTGTGTTGTATTCCATTTTGTAGTGTTTCATTTTGCCTGTGCCAGAAGATGCTACACCTGCACATTGTTAACTGTGTCTCATGTAAATGATCTGGTAATAAATGACTACTCTTGCATGCTGTTGTTTTTGCAGCTGCGTCCAGCTTCCAGAGCCCTGTGTTTTTATAGTGTGTGGTAGTTTCATTAATCAGACAAGGGTTTCCACAGTCCTGTGGTTATTTATTTTCATTTAGTCTTCTTATGATAAAATCTACCTCTAGACATAGAGTATGTGTATCGGCAAGAGGTTAAAATGGAGCCCTGCATACAAAGGCAGCATCATCTGTGTGCTGCTTGTATCCAGTCAGTGACTGTCCTCTATCAGTGCCTCGCTAGCATTTTTTTCAAAGATGAAATAAATTGTGGATTATGTGGGATATTTAGCTTTGTTTTTTGGATGAGGTGTTTAAAATGACCCAGGACCCTAGAAAGCAAAGATCCTTCTTTGAGGGAAACAGCGAGCTAGAGGTTATTGATTGCCGTCTTCCTCCTCAGTTGACTGTGATAAATTTAACTGTGGAAATCCACTAAAGCCTGATGCATCTCCTGACCAGCCCCCCATCATTTCTCCCTCTCTGTCTATTTCCTTTGTCCTTCAGCTGTACTGCTGATCTGTGTGGTCAGATATCATATGTCTAATGGACACTCGGGGTGTGTCTTTGTACCGCAAGGCTAAGCTGCAGGAACAGAGAGCCACAACAGATTTGGAGGCACATTTTAAAACCTACAATTAGGTTATCATCAGATTAATTGCAGGTCAATATGTTGTTCTCATATTGACCTTTGATTAAAAGATTTATTATTGTTCTTCACCCCAGATATGATAGCCGGTCGTTGCTAACATCAAATGGGTTACCAGCTAATCTTTCCAGCGTGGCATTAGAGATTCATCGTGTTGAAGTTGTCAGTCGGTTAAACCTGCAATTAAACCCTCAGCCTTATGGAGCAGCGAACCCGCCTACAACAGATTAATTAGTCTGGCTTTAAAAGCATAGCCTTCTCTCCCATCATGGTGTAAAGGCTTTTTCTACTAAGTGACAACTCAACAAAGGGTTACAAAAATGTCAGAGACACAGAAAGGGTCTCGTTTAGTGGTGTTTTTTGGCCACTAAATGAGGCCTTCAGAAACCCAAGTTGGTTGAAACCTCTGCGAAAGCAATTATTTAGATTTTATTGGCAGACATCTGTAGACCACAGTTTACTCTGGTGGACATTTTGACTTACAAAATGCATATGCAAGCCTTAACTTTAATAATCACTGCATTCCAATTGCATTGTGCATGCTGGCTGACTGGCACACCTACTTTTAATGGAGCCACAAAATTTAAATGCTTTCCACTCTTGGTGTGCTGTAGTGACTGTGTGCATAAACAGAATCTGTTTTTCATCCTTGCCCCGTGCATCTGTGTGGGTGGCAGTCTCTTTGCTCTAGCTTATTGAGATTGTTTCAGGGATGCAAGGGCGTCATCCACAAATATCTGCAGGTTAACAGAGGTGGAGAGCTCAAGGACCTACAGACGCAAACATTTTGGTCTGCAGCAATTAGGCTTTTGAGCGAGTCCAAAGTATAAAGTGTTCCTGTTGTAATGCAGCATTGTATCATATCCTGCATCCCTTGAGTTCAGCAGGTCTTCTAGAGAATTCTCCACAGTCTTGTTACTGGAGAAGTGTTTGCACCAGAATCACGCCATTCAGTGTTTTTTATTTACCTTGAGTTCGAGTGTGCGGAAAAAAGCTTCCTTGGTTCACTTGCTGTGCATTTGGGCTTAAAGTCAACTCCAAAACAATTTGACAGAACCTGCTGAAAGCTCTGTGGATAATTCATGGGCTCCCGGTGACTGACTGCACGGCAGCTGATTTCACCAGAAACACACTTCTCATATCAACTGGCTTTCGTCAAGCACGAATGTGCACACACGTGCAAAAACGGCACACACCAACCACAAGAGCCCAGCCGTGGCTTACTGAACATCACTTGGCCAGACACCCCCACCCAGCCCCACCCTGCAGCTCTGCTTGCCAGCTGCAGGAATGGATTGTCTCTTTGATTGT
The DNA here is from genome assembly GCF_007364275.1 of Archocentrus centrarchus. Lineage (NCBI taxonomy): Eukaryota > Metazoa > Chordata > Actinopteri > Cichliformes > Cichlidae > Archocentrus > Archocentrus centrarchus. The sequence goes on along the minus strand of NC_044365.1, from coordinate 14,483,879 downwards.
TTCAGGGTGCCAAAGAAAAAACTTCTTTGATGATTGTGGGCATCTGTTGGAGCCCTGTGTGAGCTAAGTCGATGTCTTAGCTCTGGCAATCATCACCTTGCTCTGCACACACACACACACGCACACACACACACACACAGAGCTGAAGACTAGACTGTCATTGGAACTTGGGATCTTTGGTTACGAAAGTAGTAGCTGCAGACAAAATATACTTTATTTTTTTTGCCTTAAAAGATATCTCCATTGTTCAGGATTCATTCATATTTTCCCTTTTTTAAGATTGACTCATCTCACAGGTAAATAAAACATGCAGAGAAGTAGAGCTTAAAATTTCCCCAACAACCTATCCAACCCTCATCTTTAGTTGGGGAATTAAATATAACCTGTTATAGAAAATCAGAACACAGTGTAGTTGCTTTCTGGGATTTTTTTTTTCCACAGTGCAATTTCTTTTTTGTTTTGTTCTTGGTTGTGCTCCGGTTTGATCATATTTGACCTTCTTTAAAAAATCAGGTAATTGAGAGTCTGCAGTTCAGCTGATTAAGATAAGAATAGAAGCATTTGGCAACAGTCATCCTGATAAGACTTACTGTAATAGCATTTGTGGTAAATGAGATAACATTGGAGAAAGACGAACATGGCTGGAGCGAGACAGAAACTAAGACTCAGCTCCACTCTGTTTTTAAAGTCCTCAAACAAAAGCTACAGCGGTTCCTCTAACAGCAATTCTTTGACGATTGAAATGCTACATGGACCTTTTAAATTTGAATGAGGGAATAAGAGGTCTCCTTGTAGTGTTTTCATATGTGTGTGTTAGTGCATGCTACAGTGACTCCTCTGAGGACTGATTCATCTCAAGTTTCAGTAAGCAGTAGGAAACAGGAAGAGGAAACGGTCACCACAGAACCCCTCTGGGGTTGTTTCTAAATTCAAATTTGCCTTTAGGTGTAAGGATATGTTTGCACCAGTGTGATCAGTGTCTGTCTGCAATGTGCTGCTTTCTGCCTCATGCCTTTAAAATCCAAACGGCCTCCCCTAGTGAGTAGTATTTCTCATCAAGGCCCCATGGTGCCAACCAGCCTGTCAAGAACTACAGTATATTTTGTGTAAGTGTGTTCTGCTGAGCGAGGCCTACCTAGACAATTGGACTTCCCCCCTCCTCAGTGTTGTTCTGCCAGAAGCTCTACTGTGTCCACACTCTTCCTGTGACCGGGCTCCGGCCCCTGGAAGTGGAAGCGTGTGTGTGAATGTGGGAGAGTTTATGACACAGAGAGGAAAAACAGTGTGCTCTGACTGGAAAACTGAGTGGAAGGGGAATTTATATTTATATTTTGGTCAGTGGTGAGCGTGTGTGTGCACATGTGTGTTTGTGTGTGTGTGTGTGTGTGTGTATGTGTGTGGGAAGACATTGTATTCTACATATTTGCCCCATACCAGTTCAAAGAAGAGCCTCCTAGTGAGCATGAAAGACCCTTCAGGTAGTCCTGATTGACTTACTCAGCAAACAGTAAAAAGCCAACAGTGTTCTGTTTGCAGCGATGTTATGGTAAAGGCTTTTTGCATCGTAGGCTGCTGCTGCAGGGTATTGAGGTTACCTGGCTGTTTAAACATGGCAGGTATTTATAGGCCACTGCCGAGTCTGGGCCAGCCAGAGAGCACATGAAGCTAAGCCACCGCGGTCACAAAAGACGACAAAGACTGAAGCGAAGGACTGCAAACCTTCCCTCCTCCCCTCTCTGCCCTACATTCTGACAGATTTTTTTCTTACCCCAGCTTCAGTACTGAGTGTTTCTCTACCTGGAACTACTGACCTACATCTCAGTGTGGCTAAATGGTACAGGTTGGGTTAACTGATGCATCTGAGTGCATTTATTCATCAAATGTTCGATTTTCTTTCTTCCATTCTGCAGACATTATAGTAAATGTATAGTGGCGCTGCTCTTTTGAGCAGTAATGCACTGCATTTCATTATTGTTTTTGTCTGTGTTCCACATTATTTTAGCAGCTTTTCCAACCTTACGAGCAGCTTCCATTTAGGCTCAAATACATATTTCTTTTTTGCAAGAATATCTTGTGGGACCTGGACATTATAGCTGGAGATCCATTCTTAAGATTTGCAGTGGGACGATTGTTGCTGGTACAAACTGGATAATGGGAAGTCTCCAACTGTAAAGACAACAACAAACTTGATCTACTCTGATTCTCCATCACAGAAAAGTCCTTACAAACTGTGCACAATCAGATGCTCAAATGTTTTAAAACACTGCATTGTGCTGTTGGATGGCTTAAATGTGTTAAATGTGTGACTATCTTTTGATTTCTTGAACTCACATCAAGGGTTTGTAGTCAGTTAAAAATCTTTGTTGTTTGTTGAGAACGAAATGACATAAGAAGAGTCAGTGGTAACCAAAATCATGAACCCTTTGAGGGTTGGAGACAAAAATCACATCAAAAGTGAAAACTGAGATCACAGTCTGATCCATCTTGTATCATAGTGTGGCACGGTAGTGTGTGTGGGCCCCACGTGACTGTATGCACTCCCAGCAACATCTAGCTCCTGTTGAAATGGTAGCTGGTGTCCTGGGGGATCTCCTGCTGACCTGGATCAGGGTATCAGTGAGTTCCAGGACAGTCTGTAATGCTGTTTGTTGGTGTCAGATGCATTAATAAATGACGTCCTCAGTTGGATTCAGGTCTGGGGTACATGAGGACCAGTCAGTTGCATTGATGCCTTCATCATCTAGGAACTGCCTGCACGCTGTGTCCATATGAGGCCGGGCATTGTCAGAACTAGGAGGAACACAGGTACACAATATTGCCAAAAGTATTTGCTCGTCTGCCTTCACACGCATATGAACTTGAGTGACACCCCATTCTTATATGAATATGATAATACCCTTTGCAGCTAAAACAGTTTCAACTCTTCTGGAAAGGCTTTTCACAATGTTTAGGAATGCTTATGGGAAGGAATTTTTGACCATTCTTCCACAAGTACATTTTTGAGGTCGGACACTGATGATGGACAAAGAAGGTCTGGCTCTTAGTCTTCTCTCTAATGCATCCCAAAGATGTTCTGTCAGGTTGAGGTCAGGACTCTGTGCAGGCCAGTCAAATTCATCCACGCCAAACTCACTCATCCATGTCTTTATGGAGCTCCTTTGTGCACTGGTACACAGTCATGTTGGAACAAGGGGGCATCGCCAAACTGTTCCCACAAAGTTGGGAGCAAGAAAATGTCCAAAATGTCTTGGTATGTTGAAGCATCAAGAATCCAAGTCCTGAAAAACAACCCCACACCATAATCCCCCCTCCACCAAACTTTACACCTACCACAATGCAATCAGACAAGTACCATTCTCCTGGGAACCAACAAAACCAAACTCATCCATCGGATTGCCAAATGAAGAAGTGTGATTCATCACTCCAGAGAACACGTCTCCACTGCTCTAGAGTCCAGTGGCAGTGTGCTTTACTCCACTGCATCTGACAGTTTGCCATTGTGCTTGGTGGTGTAATGCTTGGATGCAGCTACTTAGCATGCCTAGGTGCTTGGTTTTATACACCATGGAAGTGATTAGAACAGATGAATTCAATGACTTGTATGGGTGAGTGAACACAGGTACCGGTCCTGCTGCTGGGTTGTTGCTCCTCAATGGTTTTGTCCAGCTCTCCTGAGGTAATGGCCAGTCTCCTGGTATCTCCTCCACACTTGTGAGACTGTGCTGGGAGACACAGCAAACCTTCTAGCACTGGCATGTATGCAATATCCTGGAGGAGCTGGACTTTCTGCGAGACCTGAATGGGCTGCAGATGCCATCTGAAGCTACCAGCAGCACGAAGAGCACTAGCCACAAAAAAAAAAAAACAACAAAAAAAAAACAGGCAAAAGCAATGGTCTGTGGGCATCACATGCAAAACCATTCCTTTTTTGGGGGGGGGTTGTCTTGTTGTTACCTCTCTAGTGGCACCAGGTGTCAGTTAAATTTGCACCAAAGCAGCTGAAATTGATTCACAGTGGCTTAAACTTCCTAACTGGATAGATTCATATCCCTGAGCTTTAACTGACTAGGTGCGATTCTGTGAGGATCACGTATTCATTTAAATTTTTTTTTTTATATAACAGCCTTGAAAACATGAGTAAAGTTTTACAAACTTTACATTTTTCAAGGTTTCTGACATAATAATATCAGATATCTCCCTACTAGCTTTATTTACATACGCTGCATATTTTATAAACACGCCATCCAAACTCTACTGGGCAGTTCAGAGTAGAGCCTGAAAATTTCGATCCTGCTTACAGATGAGTGTTCGGGGTGAATTTATTCAGAGAGGGAATTGCCCGTGGTCAGTGTTCTCTTCCAGATGAGCAACCATTCGCCAAGAATGTTTAGATTCTGCATGTTTATTTCGCTCTCTTCAGTCCACTTTCTCCCCACTGTGCAGCCAGTTTCCCTCGGGCCCCTGCTAGTTTCATCTGAAAGGAGATGAATGAGGGAGATTTCATTTTCAACAAGGGCAATCCCTTGCTGACACATCTTTAAAAAAACTTTCACCTAAAACCTGTCATGAGGTGCCGGAGGCTGCATCTGTCATCTCTGTATCTGAGCACACAGCATTGAATCACAGGGACGTTTATGTTCTTCTGATCTCGCTGAGATGCTGTTCTGGAATGTAAAGATTGTACAGAACCCATGCAGCAGGCTGTCACCGATGCTTTTTCCAGATGCTCAAAGCTCCGACTGTGTGAGTGTGTGTGTGTGTGTGTGTGTGTGTGTGTGTGTGGGTGGGTGGGTGGGGGGGTCTTTTCCTCTTTGTATTGCTTTGGAGAGGTGGAGGTGGAGTGGGTGGATGTGCTGTCATTCAAAGTGGGGGTAATTCTAAATAGCTAATCTCCGTCCTCCACAGTCTTTGAATTTTATCCCACCATAGCAACTGCGCCGAGTTATATAATATCCAAAAAGAGGCAGTTTTGATGAAATCACATAGGGAGAAGTTTGCGCAGTAAATGAAATAATACATGAAGGCAGCCGTCTGATTCATCTTACATGAAAAGCTCTGGTTTGGTTTTCTGGGTGAATGTGGTCAAGATTCTGATGGGGATTATAGTGATGCAATATTTATCACTGTGTAGCTATTTAATGAGATTTAATCCATAAATCTATTTTAAAAAAATCCATAAAACAAGAGAAGAAGCTAAAATGAGAGCAGACTGCCTTTCATGCCACTGTTGACATGGACATAAGACAGAGTACAGCAGAGGACTCTTCCTATTGTTTAAATACAATAATGCACGCTTATTTAATTAGTAAATGTGTTTCTTCCTGAATTAAAATCCTAATAGTGATAACAGTGGACTGATATCATTACTGGGATTAGGTAAATTCAATAACAGCTCCAAACAGACAGGTTGCCATTAGTTTCTTGGACACGTCATCAGCATTAAAAAATGAAGCACGATGGAAGATAACGTTCATGATGCATTACAGATCATGTCTTCAGGGAGGTGTTAATCAATATGTGTCTGTTAATGGAGTCTCATGTGAGACACTGCACTTTATCAAACAGCATTGGTTTGTGCCTTCACTTTATTAGGTTCAAACTGTTCAGCTGCTTGTTAATGCATGTATCTAATCAGCCAATCGCATGGTAGGAACTCAGTACATTTAGGCATGTAGACATGGTCAGGATGACCTGCTGAAATTCAAACCGAGTGTCAGAATGGGGAAGAAAGAGGTGAATTAAGTGACTTTGTACAGAGAATGGTCCAAAAAATATCCAGTGAGCAGCAGTTCTCTGGGTGAAAATGCTTCGTTGATGCCAGGGGGCAGAGGAGAAAGGCCAGACTGCTTCAAGCTGACAGGAAGGCAACAGTAACTCAAATAACCACTCGTTACAACCAAGGTATGCAGAAGAATATCTCTGAACACGCCACACGTTAGAAAGGGGGCATAATGAGTGCCACTCCTGTCGGCTAAGAGCAGAAAACTGAGGCTACAGTTCGGACATTTCTCAACAGAAGATTGGAAAAACGTCTCCTGGTCTGTTGAGTCTCAGTTTCTGCTGTGACATTTGGATGGCAGGGTCAGAATTTGGTGTAAAAAAACATGAAAGGATGGATCCATTCTGCCTTGTATCAACAGTTCAGGCTGCTGCTGCTGCTGGTGGTGTAATAGTGTGGTGGATGTTTTCTTGGTACACTTTGGTCTCCTGAGTAGTAAGTGAGCATTGTTTAAATGCCACAGCCTGTCTGAGTTTTGTTGCTGACTGTGTCCATCCCTTTATAACCACATTGCACCCATTTTCTCATGGCTGATGATGCACCATGTCTTAAAGCTCAGATCAGGTTTCTTTCTTTCTTTGAAAATATATGATGAGATGCTAAACGATGCTCAGATATGGTGATCCACATATTCCCCGCTGCCTTGCTACACACAACTTTAAAAGAGTTCATCATTTAGCTGATAATGACTTCTGTAAATACAGTGGTTTTGTCTCTAAGCCTTTGTAATGGACAGATAAGTGCTAAATTTTTCTTTATGACTTTCAATTATTGAAGCAAAAGTAAAACACCAGAACAATATTGCACACAGCTGCATGACTAATGTGCAGAATCTGCACAGGCAGATTGAAACAGTGCCTATTTAAGCACTCATGATTATAATGGTAACTCCTCAGGGTATGCTAAATGATGCTAACCCACTTATGCCATATAGATCTGACAAGCTGGCTATTTGTGGCCAGTGCTTTAGCAACACAGATCCCGAAGTGCCAACACATTTGTTGCATTATAGAGGATCTGAAAGTATTTGGTTATTCATTCTGGCTTTTTTTTGGCTACAGTTTCAGAGCCCGTTTGGGATTTCATCAGTTGGTTTGATGTGTCATGTTATGTACATCAAGAATAACTTCCACATTACCATAACTTACATCAGAATTTAACTCCGGCTGCTTTTGCAGCTCTACTTTTTCATCTAGACCAGGGGTGTCAAACTAATTTTAGCCAACGGACCACATGAAGTCTGATTTGATCTCATGTGAGCCGAACCAATAATACAAGTGTATAATAACTTTAGCTGTGCAGAAGGTTAACATTCGTTTGCAAAACACACGTTTGACACCATTAGCTTTAATCCTGCCTGTCTAATCTAACCTGTACACTACCCTAGATAATAAAATGACCAATAAAAGATACAAAACAACAACAAACAAACAGCATGCTAGACAGACTTCTTGGATTTTGTGGCCTGAGATTGAAAAAAAAAAAGTCTTCATTTGCTTTGCTTTTATTGTCTGGAGCCAATATAAAAGATGTTATTACTTTATTCCATAGAAACATGTATTGACGGTAGCATCGCAGTGAGGATTTTCCTCTTGCAGCTCCGGCCGACATAATAATCCAGCAATGACAAAAAGGGGCCATAAAATATATGACATGTAAACTGGCACGATGAATAGCTCAGTGACGCGCAACACGATTGATAACCCTGATTCAGTCTTTGTTTACCTCCATCCAGAGTGGCTGTAAATCAAGGAAAAGCAGAGCAAAAGATGTGTCTTTTAAAGATACCGGTGCTATGTTTCTTCTCTGAACTAGGTGACAGTTTCCTTTCTGAGTGCTTCCTGGTCTCGGCTCTCTGGAGCACCACAGCTCTTCTGACCTTCCAGCAAAGTAATTACATTTTTCCTGGTGTCCCAGATGGATTTAGCCCCAATTAAATGACTGAAGTAAAAGTTTAACAGAGCTTTGGGTTTTGAATTCAAGTTGATTTGACCACTGCTGTTAAACCCCCCCCCCCCCCCCCCCCCCCCCCCCCCCCATCTTTTTAATAATAAAATTTACATCCTTTTTGTGAATGTGACAGCTGTGGAGAATCGATATCAATAACGATCAGACTTTGTCCGTCATTCATCAACACTCTATCTGCGCTCTCGTGTCAACAGAGTATTTCTTTGTATGTGTGTGTGTGTGTGTGAAAACTCCTGTCACAGCAGATCTCAGACTTGTTTTGTAACTAAGTTGCCTGTATTTCCACTTTTACAGTACAGACTCACAACCCTTTTTAAGCACTCGCTATCCCCTGTTCTGGATCATAATATCCTGTGGGGTGAGATGGGGCAGACTAAAACTGAAGCGTGTGGTTCTCTGACTGACGCAGCAGGATCAAAGGCTCCCTAAGAAAAAAAAAAAATTGCCGAGGAATGTCCATATGGACTTTCACTGACCGCCTTAGGACATCGTTTGCAGTGCAGACATCCCACTCGAGCTTGCTCTTACACTTTGTTAAGGTTTTGGCAGTCTTTCAAGTCTCTGCTCCCCAAATGATCCCCACAAGGAGCTGAAATGGGCAGCTTTTAAACACTGTCCTGATAACTTCACTTTTTTAAAGGACTATTAAAACCAGAGTTTATATTTTCCCCTCAAAGAGCCTTTGGGGAGAGTACCCCCCCCCTCCCCGGTTGCTTCATTTCATCCACAGTTAACTGCAAGATAGTATTTCAGCAGCGAGGGACTGATATTGTCATGTCAACGTGATGAAACAATGGAGATTGTGCTGGAGATTGGCTCAGGAGTGGGCGGAGAGATGAGGTTATGTCTTTAGCACGGCTGCCGCAATGGAGTCGATGATAATACCAGCAGTGAACACAATAGCAAGAAGCTCAGGGATGTGTTGTAGTAGCTTTGAGTGGGGGGGGGGAATCCTTCTTGAAGAATTCATCCCTATATGTAAAATTTTAAATAGTAGCCTGCAGTGACTGCTGAGAATCTTTTACAGGCTGCACGTACTGATGGATCCCTCAGCCTTATGATGCATTTTGACCTGTGCAGTCACCTTGCATTTGAAAGGGGTCACCCAGAGGTTGAGGGTGTTGCGTGCTCAACCTCTGGTCACTTGCAGTCAGTTGCCGAAATGTGAAAAAATTCAATACAGTCGTAGTGGTTCATTCTTCAATGCAAATATCTGAGGTGTCACATTCATTTATGAGGTTTTCCTCATGTGCACTGCGCCTCTGTGTGCATGTATGTGCTGGTATGACTGACTGCTAACTGCTGGCCAGTTGTGAGCCGCCTGCTGATTCAGGCACTGTGATACTCAGCTGGAATTAAGTAATCTGTCAGGAAAGTGAAGATTTGGCAGATCATTGCTTTTCTTGTTTTGTGTTTACCTTTGTGTGAAAACCATGCAAATGGGTAATATGCTCCCCTGTTGATGTGAATGTCAAACATTCAGAGAGGTTGAAGAGAAGGATTGTCTGAGTGAAGGATTTTGAGGATCTGCTTGGGAGGCTGGGAGTGCGTGTGTGAGTGACTCTGTGTGTGTGTGTGTGTGTGTCCTGAGGGGCTGCAGTCTACGGAGGTTGATGTTATTTACCTGGACAGCGAGGATGACCTTACTTCTGACCTTACTTTGTCGAGAGAATGAAATGAAGGTAAAACTCGAACGCTTATACTGTTTGTTGTGTAGATTTCTTCTAGAATTACACACAGACTGAAGTCTGATGAGCTCAAATCAAGAGGGGGGAGTGAAGGTGAGATGTTGGATTAATCGTCAGCTGTCAGACAGATTTCATGCTGGAATGTAAGACCTTGAGCACCAAACACCCCTCAGGCTTTAGCGATAATTAGTTCATTAGTGATTGATAACACTTTAAAAATCTGCATCTTATTTTAGTAATTTTGTCCTGTGAGCAAGGAAAATTCCTGCTTGTAGTCCAGTCATCAGTTTGTGAGGGATCAGAGTTGTTGCATTATATATGACAGTGTCCATGATCAACCTTCAAAGCTGCATTCAGACGAGACAATAATTTTGCTTCTAATAGCTTAGCTGGACATCTTAAGATGGTTAGCAATCCATCCATAGACTTTAATGTGTCAGCTGATGATCGCTTGGTTTCAGGCCTGCCCCTTCTTGTCACACCCACTTTTTTTTGCAACCAAGATGGCGGAAAAGCTCATCTCAAGGCTTCAGAATAGGATTTGAGAAACCAATGGATGATGTCACGATAGCTACATCCATCTTTTATACTGTCTATGTTTTTAATGCTGTAATGCTTCGCAATTCAACATGGGGGCCTGTGAGGATTGGCTCGCTTTTGTCAGTAACCACTATAGAAGCTGCAGTTTGTGATGCTTCTGCTTCTGCTCTAGCTTCATTTTTAAGCCCCGGAGGCTGCCGCTTGATTTTAAACATGGGAGTCTATGAGGTTTGACTCATTTCAGAAGCAGTCTCAAAGGGCCAGGAGAGGAACTGCAGTTTTGGACACTTCCTTGTGCAGCCTCAGAGGCTGCCTCTTGGTTTAGGCTTGTTTTCATTTAAAAGAAGTTGCTTTTGCTTTATCAGTGGGTGTAGAAATAATGGAAAGCGGTGTTAGTTTGATATGTAGAGTGGCTGTCTAAATGACGCAGGGACTAAAACACAGGGAATTGGCCAACGTGTACCGCATTCCAATCAGCTGCACATCTGTATATCCAAACACACTAATTATGTATTATGGGCCTTAATGAGCCGTGGCACTGATTGTCAAAAGCATTCTCCCCTTTTCTGCCTGTGACAATCAGGTTCTTTATATCTGGGTTGAATTTTATGCACCAGCTGCAACCGTCAACTGGATGTACTCAGGACTAAGCATACACCCACATCTGTGTATGTATATAGACACAAACAACAATAATTAATCTCATGCCCAACAGCACAATCAAAAACAAGTCTAAGTAGCACATGTACTACACCCCCTATCTCTCACATACACCTACGCCCGATATGAACCAGAATATTGTGTTCACCTTCTCTGTTGTGCAGTTGTTGTTGTTTTTTCCAGGTTAACAGTAAATGTTTAAAGGGAAAAACAGCTGGACTGGAAGAGCTTTTTGTTTTTTTCTTGCTGAAAATACAAACAGGATTTTTTTTTTTTTTGACTCACTGAAAGCTTCTTGCTTTCATTAAACTTTTATCAAGCGTGGCCTGCAAACAGAGCAGCAGTGGCATTAAAAGGTTTGAGAACACTTTGAGAGAAACAAAATGAGCAACTGATATGCATTGGATGAAAAAAGATGGGGGAAAAAAGGCATTTCCAAACCTTTATAGTGTTTTTTCATAGTTCCCTCATGTGTTTTAGCAGAACTTTTTTCTTCTTTTTTTTTTTGCAAACGACAAATTGGAGCTTTAAGCTTCTTCGCAGCTGCAGCAGCAACACACACACAGCATCGTTGAGTTTCACACCCTCAAACTCATCCTCTTAGACACAGTCTTTGTGCGGCGAGCAAACTAAAGTGGTTCCAAATACAGGCTGCTACATCTGAGGACACTTTGACAGTGAGTGTTGCAATCTTTGAAGTAACTGCTAAAGGAGTGAGAGAAGAATGCCGTTGATGACAATGCATTGCGAAGGTGCTTTCACACCTGTTTGTTTGGTGTGGTCAGATCAGCCCCTCAAGTGTTACCATTCTGGTTTATCTTACATACACTGTGGCCAGAAAATGGTAAAGGTAGAGTGTGCCAAACAGCTGATTATCCAGATGCAGACATATGATATGATCAGCTGTATGTGCTCCAGTGGATTACATAAGCGAGCTCTATTTTTAGCTGGCAATCGGTAATTTAGAAAGAAAGAAAATAAAAGGAGCCACAAAAAGGAGGAGTAAAAGCACAGAGCAGAAAACTGGGACAGCGCGCCGGGCTGTGTGCGAAACCAATAAAACTGTTGACACGTTACACATTCAGAGTGCGTCGACCGTTTTTGTGATCTGCTCTCAATGATGAGAGGAAGTGTGAGGATAATCAAAGAAGAGGCCATCGATAGATATCAGAAATAGGCTGTGAGTGATCTCTAAGACGCATATGTGGGTTACTATTGATGTTCCTGTAAATAGAGCAAACATGCTACTTGTGTTATGGAATCCAACAATCCAACCAGTGGCATCGCTTTGTGATAATGATCCAATTGCAAGATGAAATATTCATGCAAGAGTATATATATCTATCTATATATCTATCTATATATATCTATCTATATATATATCTATATATATCTATATATATATCTATATATATATATATATATCTATATCTATATATATATATATCTATCTATATATATATATATCTATATATATATATCTATATATCTATATATATATATATATATATATATATATATATATATATATATATATATATATATATATATATATATATATATATATATCTCTCTCTATATATATATATATATATATATATATATATATATATATATATATATATATATCTCCCTTGTGTGTACATCCAAGCACACACATAAAGATCCACCCACCCTGCCACCCACTCACATGCTGTGTGCTTGCCTTCCATTCTCATGGGCAGACACATCCCTCATCCTGCTTTAATTGGCCTGGTGTGAATCACTTGATCCAGGAGTGCAGCCACAGTCAGACAGGGCAGGCTTATTAGCCTCCTTCAAAGGGCCTTCATCATCTGCTGCTGCAGTACAGTACATGACTGCTGCTGAGCCTGTGACCTCTTGACACCAAACCTAATGCTTGATCTTTTTTTTTTTTTTACTTTGAGTTCTTAGATGCTGTTTTCACTCAGGATTGTGATGTTATTTGAAGTCTTGCATAACACTCTGTTTGCTTTGCTGACTAAAGTTTTAGACTGAAATGATGCCATATATAAAATTCCCATTTCCTTTATGGACATTTTCTTGACATTTCTGTTATTAGTGGTGTGACTGCAAATGGATGAATACTCGTGAGTCTTCCAAAAGTCTTGTCCAGATGGTCAGTGTAGTTGTGTGTGTGTGTGTGTGTGACTCATATAGCCAGTGAAGTCAAAAAGCACAACGCTTCGCAATCCCGTCCCCTAAAATCGCCTGCCAGCTGCAGCTGGAAAGCCTCCAAAGCTCCGTTCAACACACAGTAGAGTCTCAGCATTTGGACATGTTGTACCTGCCAACACGGTCTCCTGATGACCCTTCATTCCCTTCATTCATTATTAGAGAGAAAGGGCGAGTGCTGCATCAGCTTTGTCCAATGACTGTATGAGGATTAATAGCTGGGAGAAAGAACTGTCTCTCACTCTTTATTATCTCATCCACATCTCTATTTGGACCGCAATATGAGCATGTATATCCATTTTTTTTTTTATTATAAGGAAGCAAGAACACTTCCTATCCCAGCCCTCTTTCCTTGATAAAGGGCTAATTACTGTCTAGCCTTCAGGGCTTAAGTCTACTTTTGGTTGATAATTCTAAAGGTTCTACGTGTGTGCGTGAGTCTGTTTTGGGTTCTGATTTTATAAGTTGATTTTACCACTAACATTGTTCTATCAGTGTTCTCCTGCATAAATCAAATAAAAAAAGCATCTGACAAAAAATATGTCAGCGCCTTAAGAGCAGTGATCTTAAGAAGCAGCACAGTGCTTCACATCCCCTTTTTATTTTTTCCCTGGATTTTGTCTGTCAAGCTGTCACACCTTATTTGCGAAGGTTGTGCTGGCTTGCAGGTATACTTGCAAACACTACTCAGGACTGTGGAAACCCCATGTAAGGCCCCAGTCGGCCATTAGGTTCAAACCCAGATCCTTCTCACTATGAGGTGGCAGTGCCATCTACTTCAACTACTGCTGGTCTCAAATGTGCATAACTGCGGTTGCGACCTCTCATGATGTGCTGAGGAGCTGCATGTGGCCGTGTCACAAACGCGCTGCATCCTCCCACTGTCACTGCTTCCTTTGATCATTAATGTTATTAATGCACTGCTGCCTGTGACGTGTGAGGATTTGACACAAACCAAAGTGTTTGATTGCATATCGTGCAAATGATCAGCAGCGTGACACTGGTATTAAAAAAACAGCTCCAGTTCTCTACACACTGTACGTCATAGCTGAGAGAGTATCAGCTGTGTGTCTCTCTCTGTCCTCTGTGTGCCACAGGGGGGGGGGGGGGTTATGTGATCAGTATTGATCTTGGAGAGCTCCGGGGCAAATTTATCTGTGTTACATCTGTGATGTGTTAGAGGGAATGCAGGAACGAGTGTGCAGGCATGGCCCACAAAAAGGGGTTAACGGAGAGTAAACAGAGTTCCCTGTTGAGGTTTGACTCAGATAACATAGCTGCATTCAACCAGCTGAGTTCGGTGGTGATAAGTCAAGTCACACACACACATAGAGATGTTTAAGGGCACTGAAAGCAGCTTGAAATGACCTGTTATACTAATAGCATCAGCTGAAAGGGATGCACATTTAATCTTGGTACCAATAAGCGGTCATGTGACACTGCTGTGCTGTACTGCTGGCTGTTGACTGGGTGTCAAATGAGTAATTTTTTTTGTGCAACAGCAGCGTCGTAAACCTTTCTTTGAAGCTTGTTCCTCTTTTATTGCATCTAAATACAATGAGTGTATTTTTGATGCAACCCAGTACAAAAATTGCCACTTGAGCATGTTAATACACATACATATAAACATGTTATTATTATTATACATGCTTCTATTTGCTCCAGTGAAACGTTTCAGTGTCTCTTTGTACAACACAGGCAACGCTGTGACTGTCAGAAGTGTTTGAAAATGCTGCCCTCATGTGTCTATTAACTGAATTGCAAGCTCATGTTTGCCTGAAACCTGTTTTTAATATTTTTCAGGTTATGGACACACTATCTAAACTTTCCCACACAGTGATTGCACAACAAACTGGAATCAGGTATGTCAAAGTGAAATGTTATAATACAAAATGATGCATTTATCTTAACGATGTGATATGTCTAGTGATTTAAGTAGTCTACAATAAAATATAATGTAATGCATTGCATTATCCTTCCTATGGAAGCATATGAGGAATTTTAATCCTAAGACACAGACTGCTTTTCCTTCTCAGGCCCTTTCCAACAGAGGAGAGTGTTGAAGACGAGGACATCTACAACCACCTGGAGGACCTCATAGAGTATGTTTCCTCCCCTTGTCTCCATCCATGTCCATAAGAACCCTTTAAAATGGATTTCTGATGCACATGATTTATGTTTTAGAAAGTCAGCAGACTCAAGCTTGTGAGTCTTTGTATGTACGTGTGTGTGCCATTATTGCAAAATATACATTTGGAGAAATCTACTGTTGCGGGAACTCCCACAGATGCATTTTTGAGCACTTTTGCAGCTGTTTATGCTGCTTTCACGATGTGTGCAGACAGATTTTGTCAACACGGCATCATAATAGGACAAGATGGAGTAATAAAACATTTTATATGCGTGGCTACGGTCAGAATGAGGTCCAAATTTGATGATCACTGTGGTCTGACAGCTCACTGGTGTGATCCCTTTGCAAGGCGGTCTCTAGTTTGGTGTCTGGCTTCCATAACGCTTAAAACACATACGCCTCTGAAGATAAAGGCACCATTTGTTCCCTGGGTGTTGTCTGGAAGGCAGCCACTTCTTCTTCAAGGCTTTCGGCATCAACTCGGCCCGCTCTTTCCTTAGTTAGCCACAAGTTGTGTGGGACTGTGAATGAATCGTTTGTTTTTCAAGCCGTGCTCTGCAGACACTTCTTTGCTTAGCAGATTTAAATGACAGATTTTTCTGTATAAAAATAACCCGTAAAGTTCATAGACAAGCAGCATGCAACTAATGTAGGCTGGTTGGTGTTTCATAACAACTGAAACCATTTTTTTCACCTTTGGAAGAGAAGCAGGGACAAAATAATAACATCACATAATCCTCCTCCATTGCAGACACAATGTCTGGCACAATCCCATGCAAAGGTCTTCATCTAAAATGCAGCTGTAAAACTACTGACTCTGGTTTATTTGGTATGGATTTACGAATGCATTTTTTGTTTACACTACTTTCAGATTGAATGCGTCAGATGCCAATTTATGGACATATTTTTTTGCCAGTAATTGTCCCCTCTGTATTTTTCCAGTTCATAGCACAACAGTGCATTGGCTTTCTCTAGTTGCTCTCTGTAATTTCCTGTCTCTTGCTGGACAGAAATACTGGCACTTGCATGGTAATTGAAGCCAGTGGAGACACATAATCCTACAGCAAAAATGCTGCTGGAAACCTCTACACTGACACAGTGGTTTGGCCTGTGTTTAACGCTGACAGCTCCTACAGAAGGACGCGGCGCGCTAAGAGTAGTGACAGCAAAACAGTGGCCCAACAGCAGCCGGCGGAGGATGGGTGGTTTGATGTGTCAGCCTGGATCTCACTGAACTGAGCCACGTTCTTCCATCTGCTCAGTGTTTAACAGCTATCAAACGGACACAGCACAAATACCCCCCCCCCCCCCCCCCCCCCCCCACACACACACACACACACATACAGCATTCCACACAAGAGATTTCATTTCATTTTTTTCCTGAATATGTGATCTTCTTGACCACGTAGAACCAAAATAGATCTTCATATGTGCAAAGTTTTTAGGATTAAGAGCAAATTCTACGCACTACAATCAATTTTTGGAGTGTCATTATGTTATGTTTTCTGAGATCTGACTGTGACCAAACAACGTACCATGGAGTGGGCGCAGCACATGTGATATAACCGTTATTTAAAACTGACCCCCACCTACTTTCAACACGTGACTAGAGCGCAAAGACAAACAGAAATATGACAGCGTGTCACTGCAAATAAACAAACAAGCTCCTTTGCAGCAGGAAGCTATTTGAGAGTTTGCGAGAAGCTCGAGGAGAAATGCCAGCAAAACATGCCAGCATCCAAGTCATGAGATAACTCAGGGTGGCAGCTACCGGTGAGACTACTTCTCTCCCGTTACTTGAGATTTCATTTGTATTAATCATTAAAATGAAACAAAGATGAGAAGAGGAAGAAGTTAATAAATTACTGCTACTGTTTTCGGACAGCTATAGATCTGGAAGCCAGTGGTCAAGTGTGGTTTCAGATAATGTGCAGGGCTAACAATTTGTAACATTTATTATTTTAATCTTACTTATATGATATGTATTGTGGTATTGTGATATGGCATAAACACCAAATGAATAATAAAATCATATTTATTCTTCTTCTAAAGCTACATATTCCTTGTATAAGACAAAGTAATCAATTACAGGCACAATTAGCATCGCTGCTTGATGAAGCCTTAGTTACAGATTTGCATGATGACACATTCCAGACCCCAAAGTGCCACTGTACTAAAAAATGTCTAAAAATGGTTTATAAGATTTATTTACAAATAACAACGTACACGTAAGCCAATCCCTTATCCTTCACCTCACCTTCCGCTCCTTACCCTAATGAACCTTCACACTTACAAACCCCAGTCCCAGTACTTAACATGATAATTGATTATGTCCAATTTTTCCATATGTTTCTTTGAACTGGAGAACATTTGGTTCTAAGGTAAGCGTACAAAAGTGGAAGGCGGCACACACAGGGACTGAGTCACATCATGCTAGCCCACTCGCTAAGGCTGCAGTAATTGGCTCAGATGTGAGCAGTCAGAACAGGCTTGTGGCGTCACACATAAAAGTCTTTTCTTGTCTGCGTGTTCCTGAGCCACTTTCACAGCCAGGGATTAAGTTTTGTCCCCTTCTAACAAGATTTGTAGTATGGCATTAAAATCCACATCTGTAAAACCAGAGCTGCGTGTGTTTGTCAAGAGAAGTGAAAACCATTTCATCCCACTCGCTGTAAAACTCAGGATCAAACAGCGGTGTGATGTAATGTAATGTCACTGCCATATTCTTCCGTTTGTCCTGCAGCGAGAACGGAGTGGAGGATGAGGAGGATCTTTATGACTGCGTGTATGATGATGAAGAAGGCGGCGAGATCTACGAGGACCTGATGAAGACAGAAGCCATCCCTCCTCCGGTTTGTCCGCCTCTGTAACTTCACTTCATTGATACTATAATGGTCACACGGTGTAGGATGTGCCACACTGTGACGGAAATGTGACTCTGACCTTGCTCAGAGAGTTGGACTGGCTGAAGATTCAACAGATGTCAGCCCACAGCGCTGATATGCAGTAACGGGTCCTTTTGTGTGTGTGTGTGTGTGTGTGTGTGTGTGTGTGTGTGTGTGCGTGCAGGCGTTCCAGAAGCTGGCAGAGACTGACATCAGGAGTTGCTGCATAACAGAGATCAAGCAGACAGAGGAGAAATACACTGAGACCCTGGAGTCTATAGAGAAGGTACACACTGACTGACTGACTGATTGATTGGTGGTTGTCATCATCACATTACTATATTCTGACTGAAAATTTAAGCAGGTCATTTCATCTGCATTCTGTACTGAGTTTGTTTATACTGGTGATATTTGGAAACATTGTCTTGTTAAAGTGCTCAGAATTATAACCACAATATATTGTGGGTAGATTTTTTTTTGTTACATCTCAGAAATAAGAAGAGATCCCCAGTCACTGGTTTAATGTGAGATGACTGAACTAGTTTGAAGAAGTGGGCCTTCCCGAAGTCAAATCTGCTTAGTGAGTGTGTTTAGATCTAAAAACCTGCTTTCCTCTCAGCTTGAGTAACAAGTACTTACATCAAGATCTTCTTTCACTCATATACAATACTGCACTACTAAAGATGCACATGGACTTACCATCACATTCATGATATGAGGGCATGGGACCAGTTTTTTCTTTTCAGTTTTGCTTGTATGTTAGTGAATCACGATCATTTTAATCCACATTTGCAATCAGCACACAGCCACGCTTCCTTTTCTCTTCAGTTAGAATGAAGGAATGGCTGCTAAAGCAAACAAGCAAGCAAACTGAAAATACTGCCAGAAAAGACAAATTTTTCTGAAGTGTTTCTTGGGGAGTGTTGATGGTTTTAAAAGGAGTTCAATAACCAGCAGTGACTGGGTGTTCAGGTGAAAACAGACGAGGCTCAACGACAAAGTTGATGTGAGTAAAAGACTCAAAGACTGCAAAAATTTGGGCAATTCCTCATAAGTCGCTGATAGTTTTCATGTGCAAAGTCAAAATGATTTAGTTTTTAACCCAAAGTAACTGACTGAAGCGTGCTCATTCTTGATTCTCACGAGAACACACTCAAACCACAGTGGGTGAAAAAATTTCCTTCGGTGAAAATATTATGACTCTGTTTCATGACCAAAGCACTTGAAATCAATTTGGCCTCCTTATCGCCTTCAGTGTGAGGAACTGTGAAGCTGCAATGACCACTTGTTGGGGATAATGGAAAAAATAATAAGTTGTGTAACAATCTGCACACCCAGAGAAAGAAGCGAGTTAAAGGATATATTTTTATTTTGGGAAATTAGTAGTGGGTAAAGAGTAATCCCAACACTCCTTACAACAAACTGCCCTAAAACCACAGAGCTCTGAGAAAAGCCTTTTGCCTGTGGATATATTCCACCTTACCCTGCACTTTTACAGGACTGTCTTGGACTACTTGTCTTCTACCTCTTGTGTACGTTCACGTCTGCACAAAGACCTCGCCTGATTTCCCACAGGAGTGTCTCAGTAGATGACTTTCGATATGAAGTGGATGGCGGAATTTAGTTTGTGCTCGCCGGCTCCTTTGAAATGTAGAGGTGACTACACGGTGGGAGTTTTCTGAGAGGAAATCATTAAATTGCAAACTCTGAAAATGAGATTATTGTCGTGACCCAGACAGTCCTCCTTGTTTTCGCTGACTGCAGCTCTTTGCAACTTAGCCCCATAATATAATAGCGTCTCACGCAAAATGACTTTCCCACTCTTACTCTAGAGGAACGAGCCTCTTTCTCTTTATTCATTCTCTCTCCCTCTCCCTTTCTCTCCTGCAGCACTTTATGATGCCCCTCACCATGTTTTTATCCGCAGCTGAGATGGAGAAGGTGTTTGTGAATATTCCGGTAAGTCATTGTCTTTAGATGGAGTCAGCATGGGGTCACAAAATTCTTCTCTGAATGGGCTTTTTCACTGACTGTCACAGCAGGAAGCGCATAGAAGTGTAAATAATAAACTCCTAAGCTTCACACGTACAGTGGAATAAAAAAAAAAAAATCTTATTTTACACATCGAAACACAGTGGCTTATATAGATTTAAATGTGCATTGAATTATCATGACAAAGAGACTACTTTAAGCTATTTCAGGGGCCAAAAACATGCCAGTGCTTTGTGTTGCACATGAACATGCAAACATACTGACAACAGCATCATGCTGATTGTTAGGACAATAATTTCTGTAGTTTATGTTCACTCCTTGACTGTGAAATGCTATCAGTGACTAGTAAGTACTAAGAAGTGAGTGCATGTAGAGCTAATAGGAATGTTTAGGTGGTAGGTAGGTTTACTTACTTTTACTGACATTTTGCCTGTAATAAGCATGTATTAAGTGTGTAATAAGCAAGAAAAAAAAAACACATTCAATGTAATTCGATTTACTGCATGCAGATGTGCTGACACACTATAGCGGTACCTCATGATTTTGTGAACTATGATGAGCATTTGTCTTACTCATATTGTCTATATATGCAATGGATTAATTGAGAAGACGATCTATAGATTAGGGGAACTGTTAGTTGCATGGCTAAATTAACAGGACTTTAACGACCAACACTGAAGATTTTCTGCTGTTGTTGTTCAGGACCTGGTTAAAGTCCACAAGTGTTTACTGCTGGAAATCCAAGATTCAGTCCACCACAGAAGTGCCCAGAACCTTTACCAGATCTTCATTACTTTCAAAGAGAGGTACAGCGGGAACTTTTTTTTTTTTTTTTATACATTTCTGCAAAAGTCTTAGAATTCAATCTGTACATACAAGAAACTTTACTAAATACCTCAAACCTGATTATTATAAGCTACCATGTAATGACAGGTTTCTGTGTACTGTGTGTAAAAAGTGTGTAGGTCTGAACCCATATCACGCCCATGATTATCACTTAAATGACTCAGAAGATTGAAACCTTTAAGCTGTTGTGTTTAGAAAAATGTAGGTTCATTCTTTCCAGTCCTCTTGTGGTTTCTTCACTTGTCTTATCTATTCCAGGTTGTTGATCTATGGGAAATACTGCAGCCATGTGGAGACAGCCATTGCCACCCTCGATGACATCAGCAAAAACAGAGAAGATGTGCGCATGAAGCTAGAGGTAAATAGTTTTGGGTTCTGTTAAAGAGAGATAAGTGAGTGGTTATTGCAATGACAGGTGTTAACGCCTCAGAATGGTCAGATAACGCCCTCCAGTGTCTACCTGAGGCATTGCTGGGGATGGCACTGCAGCAGCAAGCAGAAATTACTGTAAAGCTTTCTGTGATGCTTGAGTGACACTGTTGTTTTCATTGCATTTGCTTCTACAAAGTGAAATAGCATTATATTTACATTTGATTCTTGTCTTTGCGCAGGAATGCTCAAAAAGAGCCAACTATGGCAAATTCACACTGAGAGATCTGCTAGTGGTTCCCATGCAGAGAGTCTTAAAGTATCACCTCCTCCTGCAGGTACAGTACTCCGACCTAGAGTATCCTCTTCTTCTCTCCTCGAGTCATAAATCTTGGTGTAACTCTGTAGCCTTCCAGGTGATGCTGGGAATGCTGCCAAACCAGCTGTGGGGCTTCTTGAACAAATCTTTCGAATCCTCTGGAGTTAACATTTAGAGTGTTTAAAACACGTTTTATTAATATATCATGCAGCTGACACTGGGCCATCACGCAGCACCGTATTGTCTCCAGATCATCAGAATTAATTTTCTGATTTCTATTTTTTTTTTACTTTGACTGTCCTGTAAATGCATTTTGAATGTTTGTCCCTAAAGATTAAGATACTTTTCTACACCTGTGTCATTTTGTATGTATTTTCTATCCCTGAAACTTTATACTTAAAAACTGACAGAATGATAAGGCATTCATCATAAAATAGAGGCACCTGAAAAGATGCTAAAAATTTATAGCTGAATCTCAGTGATTGAGAGAAAGAGGTTTACTTCCTCAGCAGAGGCTCCATCGATTACAAAATCAAGAGTTTAGAAACAAGTGGACTCCCCGACACTACTCCATTCATCCACCAGAGGCAGCATTGACCACATTTTTGCTCCCCTGCTCTTGCCTTCACCGTTCAGGCTCTGAGCCTCCTCTCTATTCCTGTAGCTTCTTTATGACTGCGAGTCTCAAATGACCCGCACGTAATTGTCATCTGATGGAGACAATCAAGGAGGCGGTAGGAGAAAATAGATAAAGTGAAGTGAGGACTGAAAGGGAGCGCGGCAGACAGAACAAGATAAATAAGCAGTGAGACAAACAAACAGAAAGGGGAAGTATTATTTTGAGCTGGTAGAAACTCAGGTACTAATGTGTCACTGAAAATGAGAACATTCTCCATTTGAGCGTTTTAATCATCCAAAACCTCACCAACATTGTCTTTTATGAAACATTTTGAATGGATATGCACATAATGTCCTATCATATTTTCATTATTTAAAATTTTAAATATTTAACACAGATTTTAACACAATGGCAGATACAAATCACTTTTATATACCAGGTAAAATATGCCTGAATTAGCTGTATAAATAGTGTATGTGTGTCTCCCTACTCTACTGGGCGAACAGTGACAGTTACGGTGTCACTGTTTTGTTTTCTTCTCTCTTTAAGTTTATTGTGTGTATGCTCCTGTTGAACCTCAGGAGGAGGATTTATATGGATGAGTGCAAATAAATACAAGTAATTAAAAACATACTTATCGGTGTGTCTGCATCTGGGTAACAGTGGACTTCGTGCATGCCGTATTCTCTCACTTCAAAGTGCTCATTTACTCGTTCTCTTCACAGAGAAATGTGCTGATTCCAACAGGGTTCCATAAAAAGCTGCACAAACGTAGTGCCGAAAAAAAAAAAAATAGAAAAGGAAAAAAAAAAAAATATCTGTAGGAACAAAGTGATTCTGTTGTGTCAACATGGGCTGAGATCCCTGCGGAACAGCCGGGTAATAGCTAGCTGCAGCGAATAAAGCATCCGCTGAGTTACTTTCCCACACGGTGACAGCCAGAATCTGTACAACTAATGTCTTGTCACTTCCTCTCGCTCCCCGAGTACCTCTCTTTTCCTGTTTCTTTCTCTCTTTTTTTTGTCATCAATCTCTTGCTCTTTCTTCTTCACTGCCTCTGCTCATCACCCCCCCTTCCCCACTGTACCCGCAGCGACACGATTCCCTCAATGAGTCCATCATGTATGTGCCCTGCTATCAGTGTGACCACTCCCTTACTGTGTATCTTGGTGGATGCATGGAGGTGGGAGCAAGGCTTGATAAATAGGCCTCTGTCGTCTTGCTAGTGATAATAATGCCCAGGTTGAGCTTGACTGACACCAGGGATTTGAGCCGTGCCAAGCAGACACATATATCTCCCTTAGCGGCTCAGTGTGTGTATGTGTGTGGACACAGTTAGTGTGCGCCTGTGTGAAGGACATGCATGGCATCCTTCCTTATCCTCCACTGCTGAGGTCTAGATGTCTTGTTTACGCTGCAGCGAGGCACCGGCAAGCAATTTCAGATGCTTACTTGGGCACACACTCCTGCGATAGATGAGTGCACACATACACAGTATCTGATTCATTTTCACAGCAGGCCTTTTCATTTCGTATCTGGAGCTAAAGCCTCAAGTTCATGCATGGCACGTGGCACGCATTATATGTTTGCAGCAGGATGACAACGTTCAAGAATTTCACATACATCTGTTTTATGATTCGCAGACTTTCCGTCCTTTTCAGATTTTCTTTGCTCTGTGCTTGTGATTTGTTTTTGTCCAATAGGAGCTAGTGAAACACACCCACGATGGCACCGAGAAGATGAATTTACGGACAGCCTTAGATGCCATGAAGGTACATCATCGGTTTGTTTTCTCACCCTTGGGCCGAACAAGGCCGTTCAACTAAAAAGTAAAAAATAATCATAAAAATTTAAAAGAATTAAGAGTTTTTTAAAAAAGTAAGGGCAGACAAAGATACCCACACTGTATTGAGCCACTCCTTGAAGATTTGTTCTATTTCGCTAGAAGAATGGAAAAGAGGTGCAGTGGTTTATTGAAATATGTGCAAACATGCATGGAAAGGCAGTAGCTTGAAAGTCAATATTTGGTATGACCGCCTTTGTTATTCAACACAGCCTGAAGTCTCTCAGGCAGCTTTCCTATAAATTATTGAAGTAGTCTTCAGGACTAGTTCTCCAGGCTTCTTGAAGGACAGTCAAAGCTGCCTTTTGTTCTGTTCTCTATCGAGATGATCCCACACTTCCTTCAGTAATGTTGAGGTCCGGGCTCTGGGGAGGCCAGTCCATGACTGATAGTGTCCCTTTTTGTGCGTTTTTTTATTCAGATATGTCATCATTGCCATTGAAGCCGTTACCAATCAGACACTTTCCCGATTGTATTGCACGGTGGATCAAAATCTGATGGTACTTTCCTGTGTTCATAATTCCCAAAATTTTGACAAGATCTCCAAATGCAGCCCCGCACCACGACAGAGCCTCCACCACATTTTAGAGACGGCTGTAGACAATGCTGCACCTCTCTCCTGACCTCCTTCATATATATTGATGCTGATTTGGGCCAAAAATTTCTAATTTGGTTTCATCACTCTATCAGACCTGTTGCTACAGATTTTTCAGGCCAGCTCTGGTGTAATTTGGCATACCTCAGCCTTCTCTCCCTGTTTCCCTTCCTTAGCAGTGGCTTCTTGACAGCCACCCTGCCACTGACTTCACTGAAGCCTCATCATTTCTGATGAGGCTTTGTGAACAGTAGAAAGATCAACTCAAGGACCAGATCTCTCTCTCACGTCCCATGTCTAGATTTTTTTTTAAGGACATGATTTTCAGATGCTGTTGCTCAAGACCACTTTTGAAAAATGACATTTTATAAGACAAAAAATAAAGAAATGAGGGGTGGCTCAAGACTTTTGCTCAGTACTTTCAGTACTGTATGCAGATGAAGAAATGCATATTCCCAACACTGGATTACTACATTTTATGGTAGAAATCAATCAAGAAATGATCAAACGCACAAAAACCAGTGCATGTCAAAAAGTTTGTTATTTTTATTTTACCTCTCATTATGCTCAAGATTCATTTTAGTAAGACACACAGTGCATTTGTGTTTGTTTAGGGCACCTGACATGATAATTATGTTTTGAGAGCTGATGGCAGTTGTCAGAATAATGTATTTATGGCGGAGAAAGAAAAACACGGGATTTCGGAATATAATTGCATAGTTTCTTCATATGTTTTGGAGACTTTGGTTCTATCCATTATAAACGAGAAATATTCCCTCTGCTTTGTACTGCTGTGTTTTGCGCCTCAGGGGTCACCATATAATATCTAAAAGAAAATGAGAAGTTACCGTAAAAAGTTCCACTTCATTTCACTTGCTCAACTTTTTGAACTGCAGATAAATAATGGAATCTCCCAGTGAATGCAGTGCTTAGTCCATTTCATTCTGTAACCCTGAAAATCTGTTCAGTAAAGCTGAACGTTGAGCGTTCTGGCTTAATTAAAGTCAGGTTTATTTTATTGCATCATTTTTGAACACAAGAAAAAAAAAAAAACTGCACATAAAGGAAAGAAACTGCTCAGCACAGCTGGACACTCTGTGCTGTATCTAAGTACATTTAAAGATATGCTTTTTTTAATTGTGTTGTTTTCTGGTGTGCATGTGTGTGTGTGTGTGTGTGTGTGTGTGTGTGTAGGACTTGGCACAGTACGTTAATGAAGTCAAGAGGGACAATGAGACACTGCGAGAAATAGATCAGTACCAGAAATCCATCGAAAACCTGGTAGGACACATGTTTTTTTTTAAAATAATGACCGGCTGGTTGTCATAATTGCTTTTCTCAAGCTGACTTTGAATTTTCTCTTCTGTAGAATCAGCGTCTGAGTAATTACGGGAGACCCAAAGTTGACGGGGAAGTACGAGTGGCCTCAGTGGACAAACGAGCTAAACAGGACAGGTGAGATGTCATGGTTCATGCGATTGTTGTCTAGATGACTGGAGTCAAACTGGATTCAGGTGTTGTGGTTGGAAACCTGCCAGAGTATGCATTAGTTTGGGCCAAAGTGTTGTTACAAACTAAACCTGTGTGATTTGTGCAAATTAAAGTCAGTGAATTATGTCACAATCAGTGAGTACAAAGTGCATGTTGTGAGCATTTAGCTTATGCTGTTGTTCTCTGGCAGCTTTAGAATAACATCCAACCAGTCATATAGATGAAACTGCATTTTCAGGTGAGCGTGACTAGTGTACATAACTATGGGAAAGCTCCCTGAAGTTTTTCCATCAGGCACACATTGTATTGTTAATCCTGTTCTTCTTCTCCTGAATTATGGTTAAAATACATGTCAGCTAAATCTGATGAATCTTAAATGTGCACATTAAAACAACAGCTAGCTTGAGAGTGTCTATAAAGCCGTGACAGGAGCTGCAGAAACCGACTCAGAATTATCAAAGCCATGTCAAAAGTCTCATGTTAGATATAATTAAGACCATAAGATAAACACTTTTGCATGTCTGAAATTATGCATATTTTAGCTTTGAGTTAGTTTATACGCCTACATAATACAATACTGTACAAAAGTCTTGAGTCACTCCTCATTTCATTATATTTTGCATCCTATGAGTCAGACTTTCTTTCTGAAGGCCTTTCAAACTTTTTCTTTGGACATTGGCTGCTTTTTCACTATTTTGTGTCCAGTCCTTGTACCTGACTGTTTTCAGAGGAATGTCTTTTTTTTTTTTTTTTTTTTTTTATCAAGCAGCATAAGTTAACCTGTGAATCATTCAAGCATAAAAATGTCAACTAATTTGCTCCAATTTCTTTAGTTGAATACATGTAAAATGTCAAAGATAACACAATTTGACAGCTATAAAATATTTTTGCACCAACAAGGAGTTTCCCAAAGAGTTCCTGTCCAAAAGCTGGAAATATCCCAGCATGGTGTGGATTGTGTTCTTAGAAAATTGAAGAAACTGGACCAGTTGAGGACAATAGAAGAAGTGATAGGCCTAAAATCTATATACAGCAGATGAACAGTATCTGAAAGTATGAAAGAATTAGGAAAAAAATCCAGCAAAGAACTGACACTGGACCTGAGCTGATCCATCTACTGTTCAATGGAGCCTCATCAGAAATGGTCTCAGTGGAAAGGTGGCTGTCAGGAAGCCATTTTTAATGAAGGGAAAAAAGGAGAACAGAGATTACACAAGAACTGGACTGAAAATCAGTGGCAACAGGACTGATGGAGTGATCTCAATTTGAAATTTTTGGCCCAAACCATTGTCACTATGTATGAAGGAGATCAGGAGAGAAGTGCAACAGTGAGTGTCCACAGCCATCTATAAAACATGATGGATCCTTCAAGAAGCCTGGAGAACTATTCCTGAAGACTACTTGAAGAAATGAGAAGAAAGCTGCCTCAGTTCAGGCTGTGTTGGAGAATAAAGGCGGTGAAACCAAATATTGACTTTCAAGCTTGTTAGAATTGTAGAAACTCTGTTTTTGCCTTATATGCTGTATTTCCACCATTCACTGATTACACCACTTCACCTATTTCCCATTTTAGCAGAATATAAAGAAATGAGGAGTGGCTCGAGACTTTTGCACAGTTCTATAGGTGACATAGGTCTCCCAGAGTAATTAACATGAATATGAACTATTAAGTAACATTTGCTTTAATTTACTTGAACATTTTCGGACTATAGGCACATCTTCCTGTTTGATGCTGCGGTCATTGTTTGTAAACGGCGAGGAGACAACTACGAGATGAAGGAAGTGATTGACCTGCACCTCTTCAAAGTCACCAACAATCCCACATCGGACAAAGAGAACCGAAAGGTCTGTGGACACACAAACACAAACAACGAGTACATTTACTTTGTTATTATTAGTTAAATCATAAACACTGGGACTACAATGAATAAAACTGAAAAAAAAAATATTATCCAGCTAATTAATTTTCACTAGTCTCAGCCCAGTGTGAGAGTCATTACTGTGCTTTACTGTCACTGTGAGTGAGCCAGCTCAGACACACACACACAAACATGTCACATGTGGAGTGGAGCTGACAGCAGACAGGTGTAGTGAAGCGATAATAATCGACTTGATGACAAAAGTTGTGCTACTACAGGTGTAATAAAAACTTTCCATGGGTTCCACGAGAGAGAAGCTGACAGGGAAACCATTATGGCTTTAACGTCTTGTCAACTTACTTGACCACAGTTTGTGGTTAAGCGAAAAACGACCGTAGACATACAAAGAAGATCTATTGGCACCGCAGGTGTGAAGAAGCCTCCAAACTGCCGAGCTTTTGCTGTTAGCTCCATGCTATGTCAGCGCTCCCATTAACAACTTCTGCATTGAAAAGATTGGCGCCATAAAGGCTCACCTCTTGTCTCAGAGACCGTATCAAGCTTTGTGAGTAAGGACCGGACCAATATCTGATTCAAATATTGAATTGGTAACCCACTAACAATGAGCTGAACCTGGATTTATCTGGGCATCTGCTACAGGCACAGCACACCCACAAAATACAGAAATTACAGCTTGTAAGTCAGGCTGGATCCGAACAAACCCTTCAGACTGTGAATGAACTGAGGGGCTCCAAAACGGGCTAATGTGGCATCCTATCCTAGCTGTCATAAGGTGGGAGGCAGGGTCGCCAGTCTGTTGCAGGGGTGACACAGAGAGACAGACAACCACACGCTCACATGCACAACTACACGTCTTTGCACTGTGGGAGGAAGCCGGAGTACCTGCAGAGAACCCATGCAGGCACAGGGAGAACATGCAGACTCCACACAGAAAGGCTCCACCCAGTGGATTTGAACCCAGGACCTTCTTGCTGTGAGGCATCTACCATGCCGCCCTTTTATTATTATTATAATAAAGTATGGAGCTAAAACTAAGCACAAGTGGTTAATTTCATTTTAAATGAGTTTTTAGCCGAGCCAAAAAACCAAAACAAAGCAGGAACCCTCACACCAGGCCTGTTTTGTTTGCAGACATTTGGACTGATCATATCTTGATAAAACACAGGTGTAATAGCATTTCCAGGGTGACTGAGAATCTCTGCAGACATGGCTCTGTACTATATAATATTGATTAATACTATTAGATGTAGAGCTGTTTGTTGAATGATCAGCAGTGTCGAGAGACAGTTTAACATCAGGTGTGGGAACAGGGAGAGCGAGCAAATACATAAAAGAACTGCTCACATGTATCACATCACATAAATAGATCACTCTGGAGTAACACAGTAAATACAGGCAATACAGCAAATACAATGGTGGATCAATACTGAGTAGACGTGTTCAGATTTTATTATGTAAAGTCATGGGAAATTTATAACTTTGTAGAACACGGCCGGGTTTGGATCCCCCTACACTGTGCATGAATAATTCCCCCAGGTGAATTCAGCTAGCATGTACCTGCCAAGGTACATGCTTTTCTACTTTCAGAAAAGATATTGGCATTTCTCAGTCCTTTCAGACTGTTTTTTTTTCCTCCTCCTTTTCATTTTTTTTTTTTTTTTTTTTGGCTGCAGCACATGTCTTTGTGTGCATTTTATTTATTTATTTTTTGGCAAGGCCACAGTGGTGATGTTGTACCACAGACATGAGGAAACATTAGCTGCGATTCAATCAAGCTGTCAAAAAAAAAAAAAAAAAAGAACCGAAGCTGGTAGTTTATTTTTCTACCAGCCTTTTAGACTGCATATGGTGTGTTCTTCGCAGTTGCACAAAAACATGCATCTAATCCGTTATTATTATGCTAAAGACAGACATGGAGAACATTCAACAATAAAAAAAACAGAATAAAGTAGAAAAATGTCACTCAAAGAGCCTGTTGACCTGTTACATCACAGCTGACACAACAGCGTGATTGCGACTAAGTCTCGTTGAAGCCGGTTGATCCGGTTCATTACCCGAATAAGAAAATATGCCCTGAACATTTAGCTTTTAATTTTACGCTGTGTTATCATTTTCAGAAAGCAATAACCCACTTTAAGCTGTGAGTTACAGTGATTTTTATAACAGCTAAAAGAGCTTTAGATGATATTTAATTCCACCCAGGGCTCCGTGCCATCCAGTCCACCCCAGCAGAACTTTATTCTGCATCGTGTTTTTCCTGCTGCTCTAATGCACGGTGTGCAAAAGTAATAAAATAATAACTAAACTTGCTTATTATTGTGCTGTAAAACAAAACAGAACAAAACAACAATCTGATATAACAACCAGCCAGCTATAATGGAGGCAAGTCTTGCACTGTTGAGCCCATTATTGCCTCTTTACGACTGAGTCAGCGAAGCTCAGAAACCATGTTGGACTCCTGACAAACCAATTAACAGCGCTAGTTCTGCATAATGAGCCGCCATAACAATTTATCAGTTAAATGCGGGTTCACGAAATTGAGTCAACTTGCTTCTTCACAGTTATTTTATAACCACCTGTAACGACAACCTCTCCGCCCCACTGCTGCCTCCCCGTGCAAAAATCTTTCCAGCTCACGACACAAACAACGAAATAATCAACAGAAAAGAATCTTAAATAATTTGGTACATGCTCACTCCAGCACATGTTTTACATTGTCTTATTCATTTGCAAGGATCACACTGACACAGTGTCGGACTACAACAGTCTGCCTCCTCCCAGATGGTGTTATCATTAAACCTCGCTTTGGGCCTGACTACGCACATACACACGGTGAATACTAAATGCCAAGTGGGGAAAATATTGCCAATCATAATGAGGAATGATATCTAAGGCGTTCCAGGAAACAATGATTCGGGTAATAATGATGCTGTAAATAGCAGACATTAGGAAGCTTAGACCCATATGGGTTTATACGGTTATATTTTATGAAACTTACAGCCAACTCACTGTCATTCACCTCTGACATGATGGATAGAAAGCAGTTTGTTTGATTACATATTTATGTTCGAGATGATGGAGATGACAGTGGTAGTCTGAGGGAAGCAGCAATAAGAACCTCCATTAAATCAGCAGCAGTTATATGCAAGTCATCTGGAGGTAAAAGAGTCTGAGACTCTTTTACCTCGTAAACTGCATCCATACAGCAGTGGGAAACTTTTGCCAAATTACCGTCATTGTATGGAAGCCAACTTTTTTATGAGAAAGCCTATGGTTTGAGCATTTTTAGCAAATAATCAAAGCTCAAATAATGACGTGCAAGGTGTCGCTTCTTGACAAACATGTGCCACCAGTGGGGGCAGCTGTGGCTCAGGAGGTAACGCGGGTTTAGATTAGAGCCGAGTGATATAGCCTCAAAACTATACTGTGATATTTGAAAAGAAATCTGTGATAATGATTTTTATGACAATATAAAAAAAAAAACCACACTGAACAATATTTTATCAGCATTTCTCATCCTTCTTTTCCAGTGAGATGCGTCATTGATGATAGACTTGCTAATTCAAGGTGTAAATCAATTTACACAAAGTGCCAGCAGCAACGCTGCAATGGTGCAATAGTAGAGTGTCAAAGCGTTATACACAGTGGCACAGAATAAGACGAATGTAAGCGCAAATGTAGGCAGAGTTTTCCCTGCAAACTTTAAGTAAACACATAATTGTAACAGCAGTATAACAACTGCTTAACACTTGCTCTGCTTTTCCGTCACGTAACAGCGTCAGTAGTGTCCATCCACCCTTTGCTCTTCCTTTCATATGAAGCACAACTAGCGAGTGCTCCAGCGATGCTCGGTTGACTCATTTGTTTACTTTTGGGTTGCGCATCACCAGCTGCTAGTATCCCCTCCTTGCATCACTTCAGGTTTGATTATGAGCCAGCGCGTTGTAGCTGGCACTGTTTTCACTGTGTGCTCACGTCATTATACTGTAGCTTAACGTGGTCCACTACCTGATGTGACAGGAGTTACAAACTACCATAGGCGTGGCTGTCTGTAACGCAGTGTTTCCGTGAGTGCAACTGGGATAAAAATAAAAATAAATTTTACGACGAGTGAGGTTCAACCCACGAGTACCAAGTAGGCCTACTCATGTATTAATGTAGCAATGACATCAAGATGGTCTCTAGTGTTTTATAATGTTTCTGAAATAACCCAGTTCCCCTGGACATTGATTCACATGACAAAGATATAAGCATGGGTCAAAATAATTGATATTTTGGGAAGATCCACAAAGAAATACTTGACATTATCAGCGTGGGTGTGTAATCCCTTTGAATGCCAAGCAAAAGCACAGGAACTGACAGAAAGACAGACAAAAACCTCATGCTTCTCTTTACAAATTGGTAGCTAGTTGATATCTTTGCTGAGTGTAAGTTTTGGTGTCCACTGGGAATGCTTGTGTAGAGCGCTGCTTTCCTTTTCTCTTTTCATTCAATAGAAAGATGAGCCGCTGTGCTTCGCTGACAGCACTGTGAGTTTGGCTTGTTTTTAGCCTTCAGAGTTGAGTGCTCCAAGTTCAAAACCACAACTATGAGCCATGAAAAGTGCATCTCTCGAGCATCTGTTTTGTAATGCTGTCTTAAAAAAAAACAAAAAACAGATGCCTGTGTTGACACAGAGGCTAATGGACTAATATTTAGCCTTTGAAGTGGATAATGGTAACAGATTACAGGCCCACTCAGTACTTGCGTCTGTGCATGCTGTCTGATGCCCAGCAGTTATATGGCACAGCTACCTCACACTCGTTTTCTCCTTCACGCTCTGCCTCTGTGTTTTGTTTCTTCCTGTCATTTCTTCCGCCCTCCAACCCTTCAGCCTTTGTGTTTGCTCTCCCCGAGGCGTCCCTCTTTCATTTTGCATCTCTTTGTCTCCATCTGTCTCCCTGCATCCTGTCTCGCTCAACTCCCTCCTGCTCTGTTTGTCTTTCACTGAAACCCTCAATTTATTTAAACGCCGTTGTTGCATTTCGTGTATCAAATATGTGCTTTTCTTTCCCGTTGCAGTGGTCCTACGGATTCTACCTCACTCATAACCAGGGCCAGAACGGCTTTGAATTCTTTTTCAAGACCAAAGACCTGAAAAAGAAGTGGCTGGAACAGTTCGGCATGGCCATGTAAGTGTGCATTTTCTCCTCATGAGCAACTGTGTCACTGAGCGTCACAGCATCAGAACGCCAGGCGTTGCTAATCCAGTTAGTCGAGTCAGGCCTCTTGATTCATGAGGAACATGACACTGTGACGCACAGATGAGCAGATGATAATGTTCACTAATACTAATCTTTATACTCAGAAAGCTTAACTAGATACGTTTAATGAAAACATCAGGTGTCAACTGCATCAAGCAGCCCTCATTCTGAAATGGATCCATGTTCAGCCAATGTGATAAACTGGTTTCAAGAATGAGAAGTAGAACTAGTGTTTCACTTGTAGAGCCAAGAAAGAGGAAAAACTGAGTATTTGGTCCTTTGATACGCTGCCGACTATACTCTCTCACACTTTGGATCACATAATAGACTAAAGTAGCACATGTTGTTTGCATAATGAGTCTATATTAAACTTGTACATATCCCAGCATACAGTGCATTCAAACACACAGGTATGTTCATACATACATATTTCCATACAAGCAAGGGATCTATATCCAAAAGTAAAGCAGGAATGCTCCTGTGAAAATGAGTTTTCAGCAGTTGTATCTGTTTGCACATGAGCTGCTGCCTTTTGGACTAAATGAAGATGGTTACAGAGGATTGAAAAGCTCGTGGAAAGGGAGTTACAGCAATCTACATGTAGATGGGAGAAAATTAAAGTGTGCGCTAAAAGCTCCAGTTATTGGCTGATGATTGATGTGATTTTTTTTTTGCAAAGTTTCTCAGATGAAATAAACAGGACTGGATGAACTTAGAGACGATAAAATTCAAATGCTGGTCAAAAATAATAGCAATAAGATTGTTAGCAGAACATTTGATGACGGGGCCGAACATTGGAATCGCAGGCTTGCCGGGACTGAGATGGAGAAAATTTAAATTTGTAATAGTAGTGAAAAATTGACTGAGGTAGGCGAGGCTGTTGTGGTTGTTTGATTTGACAGAGCAGTGGCAGGAAGTGCCACCGCTGTTAGGCAGATCACCCGGCGATGTATAATGAAGACAGAATTGGTCCAAGTGTTGAACCTTGAGGGACTGCATATAGGAGAGGAGCTGGTGAAGATATAGAGTTTTTGCTGTCTGTCACATAAATATGATGAAAACCTACAGTGGCAGCACATTCTCACTCCCAATGCATCGCATTCGAGCACTTGGTCAAGAACCCCTTCTCATCATATTCAAACACAAGTAGAACCCCTGAATGTTTTTTTTTCGATGCACAGCGATACGCCTTTTTAGTGCCAACTTTCAGTGTGTGAAAGAACAAAAGCCTACAGAAACCTTCTTGGTGTCGCATGACCTTTACTTTTATTCCTGACTTTACCTTTTTTTGTTGCATTTCTGACGCTCACTCCAGTTGAACTCTATTGGACTCCCTTTGGTACCCAGTGTGTTACAGTGTGAAGCCTGTGGGTCCTGACCAAGCATCAGTGCTAGTTCTGCAGCGGCAGCACAGGGCCCGGTGTCAGCGCCCTGTTTTCAAACATGAAATAAAGTTTTAATTGTGTTAATTAGCATGGGAGTCATTTTATTCATTAAGACCAAGAAGTGCACTAGAATCCCTCTTCTAAAACTGGCAAAGGAAAAACACTGACAGCAGAGACTTGTTAGAGTAGTATGTTACAGTGCAGCACAGGGCAGTACTGTGTTATGTGTGGGGCAGCAACGCCGATGACATAAATATGACATGACAAAGTATCTTTAGGGAGTAAAAACAGGAAACACATTAGTATGAGTATCATTAAATCTGTGTAGTATTACATTTTCTCAGAGATAAATTGGGCAGCTGTTTTTGTAATTTATTGTTACACTTCTTGCTGTAGCTGCCACTGGCAGAAGCAGCTGCAGTGAGTTGACAGCAGTTGGATTCTCCTGCAGGTACACCCTCAAAAAATAAAAAATAAAAAATAAAAATGGAAACAAAAAATAGGACAAAATCTGTGAAATAACATCTTCAAGACAGCATCAGGAAGTGAAGATCAAGAAGCTGAAGTGTTTGTGTGATGTGAAACTGAGAAAACTGGAGCTTTGGTTGATTAATTTTTGGAGCTCAGTTAACAAGCTATGAGAATTGAGAGGCGTTGCCAAACAGTGATGTGCTCCCACAGTGATGCTTAATAGATGATCTGTGAACAGTTGTTTTCTCGCTTGCTGCCTTTATTACCAAACCACCCAGAATTTGCTGCATGACTAAGATTTAGCAGCCACAAGGGGCAGGCAGTCACACAGTCTACGGACTGAAAGCTAGGAAATGAAAATTCAACATTGTTGATTGAACAGCACACACTAAGCACTCTATCCTTGAAGATAAATGAAGTCATATTGTAAGTCTGTAAGTCTTTAAAATCTCAGGGCTTTCTCTCAGGGCAAGTTTGCACTGCACAAAGTTGCATTGCATGGCTAAAAAGTCAAAGGAAAAATGAAGCTATCCAAATGTTATTACAATGACACAGTTACAGATTTAGTATATTTTAGTTTGAGTATTTTTCTGCTTAAAGTGGACCCTCTTTCTTGTGGTACACAAGTTCTAGCCAGTGACAGTCTTCACCTGACAGCTGATGTCTTGGTTGACCCCAGTACAGACGAGAGGACACCACTGAAATTCTCTTTTCTTCTGTCTCAGCCCTGTTTGTCCTGTCTTCCACTGAAATTGTTGTAGCTCATCAGTTTTACTAATTATTTGAGTCTCAGATTAAGTACTTGTGCACAATAACCCAAATACTTATGTAAACACTAATACTGAAAATAAAGGAAGGACCTCTCGAATGTAAATATACGGACAAAGCTGAACAATTTCTTTCTTTTTTTTCTTCTTGCTTTCCTCCTTGCTCACACACGCAACCATGTCCCAAGGGGCCAAGTACACCTCTTGTGTTCACTTCAAGTAGACCTTGCCTGTCTGCTTGCAATTCTCCTCTTCCCACTTCAAAGAACCGTGTCAGGGAAATGTTACTGTAGTCATGGAAGTGTTTGTTGGCTGCAATTATGAGTGAAACAAAAATGTTACTTTTTGTTCTTTGAAATTGGCGTTTTCATCAAAGAGTGCAGCTGATTGGAAAGTGTAATAAATTGGGGAGAAAGCAGAAATTAATTTTCATTCAGTAATTGACTGAAAAGTGGTCATTTTATATTATAGTTTGATTTTCCTAATCAGCTAAATCCATAAATTACGGGCTTGGTTTTGGGTAAAAAGTTTGTTATACAGTACTCTACAAAGATCTTGAGCTACCCCTCATCTCTCTCTTTGTTTTCACTTATTTTGCGTTCAAGGAGTCAGCCTTTCTTATCATTTTTAAAGTGGTCTTGAGCAACAGTTCTTCAGGCTTTCTGAAGGTCTCTCAAAGTTGTTTTTTTGGTTTATTGAATCACTTAACATTGACCTATGAATCATTCAAGAATACAAAGGCACTTAATTCAAGGGATGAACCAGTGTTGCATCTTTGCATAAGACAACTTAGCAACGAACCAAAGTAAAATTGTATCTTTAGGCACTTTGTTACTAGCAGCCTGTTGCAAAAACACATAATTTGTTCCCATTTCTTTAGTTGAATGTAACAATGCCAAAGATAACACAGTTTGACAGGCATAAGATAGTATCTTTGCAACAACAAGCTAATTCCCAAAGAGCTTTAAGCTGAAAACTTGGCATCTCTGCAACTGTCTAATATTTTTTTAGGCCTACCACTTCAGTAGCAAACGGTATCTAAAAGTCAGATCCTTAAGAAACAGGAAAATAGCCAGCAAAGAGCTTTCCAAAGCCTGATTAGAAATGGTCTCAGTGGATAGATGGCTGTCAAGAAACCATGAAAAAGAAACATGGAGAAAAGGATGAGGTATGCCAAATTTCACAAGAGCTGGAATGAAAATAATTGGCAACAGATCTTCATTTGAAAATTTTGGCTCAAATTATTGTTATTTAGGGAGGAGGTCAGGAGGGAAGTACAACAGTTGAGTATCTACAGCCATCTGTAAAACACGGTGGAGGCTCGGTCATGGTTTGGGTCAGTGGTACTGGAGATCTTGTCAAAACTGATGGACTTATAAATGCAGCAGAGTACCATCAGATATAATAGTAATAATAATGGTAATAATTTTATTCGTATAGCACTTTTAAAAACTCACAGTTACAAAGTGCTTCACAATTTAAATAAAAGCCACACATTAATAAGTATACACGTTCCAACATACAGTCTTACATTCATCACACTTCCATACACAATTAGATGTAAAATATGGCCAAAATTAATGAGAGAAAGATGAAGTAAAAGCTAACCTACTGTATAGCAGTGAGTTTTCACTGTTAAAACAAAGTAGCAGTGGGTAGGCGCTCGCCTTGCAGCTGGAAGGTTGCAGGTTCGAGCCCCTGTTCCTGTGCTGCGTTGTGTCCTTGGGCAAGACACTTAAACCACATTGCCTAACGGTAGCGCCGGTCTCTGGCTGCATGACCGCAGATACTTGTCTCTGGATGAGACAAGTATCTGCGATCATTTCGTTGTGCGCACAATGACAATGAGTTGAATCTAACATCTAATCTAACATCTAAACCACAGGGTCAGCTGACCTAATAGGCTGAGGAAGGCTGTTCCAAAGTTTAGACACTGCAACCTCAAAAGCGTGACCACCTCTGGTTTTAAAATAAGAGTGAGGACAGTTACAGTAAGAGACCCCGATCAGATCATCTGAGGGGCTGCTGTTATAAGGTCTCAGTAGCTCTGCTATAAAAGCAGGAGCATGGCCATATAGAACTTTATTTGTTAATAAAATAATTTTAAATTGTATTTTGAATTTCACTGGAAGCCAGTGCAGGGAAGCAAGAATGGGGTGATGTGCACGTGCTGGCTAGTTCTTGTTAGCAGCCTAGCTGCTGCATTTTAGACCAACTGAAGATGGGCTAATGAATACTGAGAGATGCACTTGAAAAGTGTATTCTAAAAGTTTCAGATTATTGAATGAGTGTAAAGCTTTGATTTTTGCAATATTTCTTAGATGAAGGAAACAAAACTGGAAGAGCTTTGAGATTCAAAATTCAGATGTTGGTTAAAAATTATACCAAGGTTCAGATGATTTGGTATTGCTGGAGAGGGGGCTGATGCAATGACTGATCTCGTGCATACTGGCCGTATGCACGAACATCAGGATTGCCAGGATTGAAATGGGGGAAATCTGAATACATCCAATTATTAATGACAGTGAAGCATTTGCTGAGGTCGTAGAGACTGTTGAGGTTATTGGGTTCTAACAGAAAAGTACAGCTGTGTATCATCAGCATAGCAATGTTAAAGAATGAATTTGAAGCTAAGTTGATGACCCAGAGGTATGTATAAATGTATAAAGAAAACAGAATTGGTCCAAGGATTGAGCCCTGGGAACTCCACATACGAGGGGTACAGATGAGGACATACACTGGTTAATATAAATTCTGAAACATCTGTCAGTTAAATATGATGAAAACCAGGGATGACAACTCAATTCTGTAATCTGTTGGGATGACTAATGGTGTCAAAAGCTGCAGATAAGTCTAGTAAGACATTAGAATCTGAAGTGGCTAGTTTATAGGTAAAAATTGATTTTTTTTGTGATCTGATATCATACATAATATCTTTTTTAGATCGAACATTCGGCCAGAGAATGCAACCAACAACTTCCACGAATTTCGTATGCACACCTTTGAAAGAATCACTTCCTGCAACTCTTGCCACATGCTGCTGAGGTAAGAGGCTACTTATGACACACACACGCACACACACCCACACACACACACACACACACACACAGACACACACACACTGTACAAGCAGAACAAAATCTGCTTTCAGGCTATTGGCAGACATAAAGACTGAAGCGCTGCGGACCCTTTCCCTTCAGACAACTGTCAGGATTCCTTTCAAAGACCTCAGTTCTTCCTGTTCCTCTCCAGTGTACCCTAACAATCTATTCGTCACTTTGCCTTTGCCCCTCTTCTTCTCTGCACATGTGCCTTGGCTACACTTTTGCTTTCTTTTGAATTCACTGAATGGTATCGGCACCCAAAGGACTGCGGCTCATGGTCTCTCTCACAGTGGGGAACGACTGAGTGGTCTCACCTTCCGGAGACGGGGAAGAAAAATGTCTGTCACACTTCAGCACTTCTTCAAGGCAAAGGATGGGGAACGGGGACAAGATTATTGCACTGTGAATATACAGAGCCATGCAGTGGATTCACCAACAGAATAATAAAAATGTCTGAAGTGCATCTCTTCTTCTTTAGGACACTGGGCTGCATTCTTTATTATATCTCAAGTTCTTCTTTTAATAGTTATTTTTTCTTTAGACTATTGTATTATGGCTATTGTCCCAGAGCTTTTCATTTTTCAGTAACTGTAGGAATTCAAAGACACTGAAAGGTAAATCCAGCTTCTTATCTTACAGTCATTACCACAGTCTGACAAGTCAAGTTTATTCTGTGACTATAAGATGCAGCATTATTTCATAAAACTTTAAAGTATTTCTTAAACAAGAGTTTGGTCTACTTTATCTTGTGTAAGACTGGAGGCACTTGTAACACACTGAATTCCTCAAAGCAGAAACAAGCTAGAGTGATTACACTTCCTCTGCACATGCTCATTAGAATTCTGTGGAAGAAGTACAGCGATTACTTCTGCAGAAATTCTCAGGGCCAAAACTGATTTTGATGTAAGAAAGTAAGTTTTTGAATCTACAGTATTTTTCTTCTGCTCTCTAAAGTTTAGATGACTTTCCACAAAGTTTTAGGAGTGTTTATGGGAATTTTTGACCATTCTTTAGAAGCGCATTTATGCAGTCAGACACTGATGTTGGATGAGAAGGCCTGGCTCACACTCTGCTGTAATTCATCTCAAAGGTGGTCTAGCAGGTTGAAGTGCACTATGCACCTCAGCATCCACTGACCCCACTCCGTGATTTTATGTGGCCTACCTTCGTGGCTGAGTTGCTGTCATTCCCAATCACTTCTACTTCATTATAATACCACTAACAGTTGAC
This sequence comes from Archocentrus centrarchus, assembly GCF_007364275.1. Taxonomy (NCBI): domain Eukaryota; kingdom Metazoa; phylum Chordata; class Actinopteri; order Cichliformes; family Cichlidae; genus Archocentrus; species Archocentrus centrarchus. The sequence goes on along the minus strand of NC_044365.1, from coordinate 14,443,878 downwards.
TGTGGAATATTTAGTAGTGAGGAAATTTCACAGGTGGCATCCTAGCACGGTACCACGCTGGAATTCACTGAGCTCCTGAGAGCGACCCATTCTTTCACAATTGTTTTTAGAAGCCGTCTGTATGCCTAGGTGCTTGGTTTATACACCTGTGGCCACGGAAGTGATTGAAACACCTGAATTCAGTGATTTGGAGGGGGGAGTAAATACATTCAGCAATCATGCAGTAAAAACTGTCATACATTTCACTTCTGTTTCTTTAATATAAATATATAAATATGTCCTTCACATGATCATTAAATTCAATTTCAATTCAATTTTATTTATATAGCGCCAAATCACAACAAACTGTCGCCTCAAGGCGCTTTGTATTGTGGGTAAAGACCCTACAATAAATTAAAGTGAGTCTTGCCCTTATTAGTAAAAAAATATCAACTGTACTATTAGTTAATGCACATATATATATGTTCCTTTTCTCAAAAAGATGACTAGTGTATTTCAAGTCTGTGAGTTACGAAGGAAAATATAGGAAATGTTACAAATGCCCCCGGTCTCACTTACTGTAATGCTCCTCATGGTTTTAATGCTTCACATCTTGGATGTCTTTTTGTACTGGGACCAGGTTGTACCCGTTATTATTGTGACCTGTAACCATTTGTCACAGGTTGTCACCTTAAGCAAGAAGGCCACACTACTCTGATTCAAGTAGGTTTGGTGTTAGAACTGTTTAAATAATGTCAGCGTTCACTGACTTGCTCTTATTTACTCTCCGGTATGCAGCACGCATAAGAAGTTGTTTTTGAATTTCTCTTTGGTCCAGTGATAAGGATAAGGAGGCTTATTGTATTTCAGAATTTAATTCAAATGTTTCTTACTCGCACAGCTCAAGGTTGTTTATTTTAGTCCTACACTTGTCACTGACTGAATTTACGGATGTCTCTTCAGGTGGGGGAAGGCCTTAAGAGGTTGAATTCACTTTCTTGCTTCTTTCTCCAAAATCAGCAAACAAAAAAAAGAGCAGCCTTTACTTTCGTCGCATTATGTTTTCAAGTTGTTCTTCCATCCCATTAACAGCACGTGTCATAAACACCTTGAGAAGCATTAGCTTGGACTCGAGGTTAAGGATAAACAAACTTGATTCTAGTGGTTAAAGGTCAAAGGTCAAGGTGACTGTGAAAACAACTTCTTCAGCTTATTTCAAGAACTTACACTCTAGCTATGAAAGGAATAAGTGAAAAAAAAAAGATATTTTACATCTAAAATGGTCAAAGGGCAACTTCACTGTGACACTAACAGTAACACTAAAGTTTCGCAGCAGCGCGGGCGGAGACATCGAGGAGTTTACGGAAACTGTTGTGGGATTTATTGGGAAAGTTGTTGAAGACACTTCACTTAGGAGGACCATCAGGACTTTTCCCAACCAGAAGCCGTGGGTGGATAAATCTGTCCGCGACGCCCTGAGGTCCCGCACCGTTGCCTACAACTTCGGCCTCGCCTCTGGGAACATGGAGGACTACAAGGTTGCATCATACAACATCCGCAGAGCGGTGAAAGAGGCAAAACATCGCTACGGCCGCAGACTGGAACAGCAACTACAACAGTCTGATTCCAGGGGACTGTGGCAGGGACTACGCACCATCACGGACTACAAAGCACCACACACACACCCGGTGAGTGCCGACGCTTCTCTGGCTGATGAACTCAACATCTTCTTTGCGCGCTTTGAGTCGGGAAGCCGACAGCCCGCTGCGCTCCCGGCCGGAGGGGCGGAGACACTCACTGTGACGGAGCGCGACGTGAGGAGGGCGTTTAGACGTGTAAACACCAGGAAAGCGGCTGGACCAGACGGTATTAGTGGACGTGTCCTTAAGACCTGCGCTGACCAGCTGGCACCTGTGTTTACAGTGATATTCAACCTCTCACTGAAACTGTGTGTGATTCCCACCTGCTTTAAAAAGTCCATCATAGTCCCTGTCCCAAAGAAACCACACCCCAGCAGCCCCAATGACTTCAGGCCTATAGCACTCACCTCTGTGGTGATGAAGTGTTTTGAAAGACTCATCAAGACATTCATCACCTCCTCACTGCCCACCACCCTCGACCCACTACAGTTTGCATACCGGCCAGACAGATCCACAGATGACGCCATATCCTTCCTCCTCCACAAGACCCTTTCACACATAGACACTGGTAAGGGGAACTATGTGAGAGTGCTGTTTGTAGATTACAGCTCAGCATTCAACACCATAGTTCCCTCCAGGCTGGTCTCTAAGCTGCTGGACCTGGGCCTGGGCCCATCCCTGTGCAGGTGGGTTCACAGCTTCCTGACCAGCAGACCACAGGTGGTACGAGTGGGTCACCTCACCTCATCCTCATCCTCCCTCACCCTCAACACTGGATCCCCCCAAGGCTGTGTGCTCAGCCCTCTGCTGTACTCACTGTACACCCATGACTGCGAGGCCACGTCAGAGTCCAACGTCATCATCAAGTTTGCTGACGACACTGCTGTTGTGGGACTAATCTCTCACAATGAGGAGACAGCCTACAGCAGAGAGGTCTCCCGCCTGGAGAACTGGTGCCAGGAGAACCACCTCCTGCTCAACGTCAGCAAAACAAAGGAACTGATCATGGACTTCAGCAGGAAGCAGCAGAGGGACTACCATCCACTTGTCATCAGTGGTGCTGAGGTGGAAAGAGTGGACACTTTCAAATACCTGGGAGTGACCATCTCACAGGACCTGTCCTGGACTCATCACATAAACATCACTGTGAAGAAGGCCAGACAGCGTCTCTACCTCCTCAGGCGGCTGAGAGACTTCAAGCTCCCACTCAAGGTGCTCAGGAACTTTTACACCTGCACCATCGAGAGCATCATGCGTGGGAGCATCACCACCTGGATGGGAAACTGCACCAAGCAGGACTTCATGGCCCTAAAAAGGGTGGTTCGTTCAGCTGAACGGACCATCAGAACCACCCTCCCCAACCTGCAGGACATTTACACCAAGCAGTGCAGGCTGAGGGCCATGAAGATCCTAAAACAGCCCAGCCACCCCGGACACTCTCTCTTCTCCCTGCTCCCATCAGGCCGGCGTTACCGCTGCCTGAGGACTAAGACTGAAAGGTTGAAGAAGAGTTTTTACCCACAAGCCATCCGTCTGCTCAACTCTGAGCCCTAACTGGACCATTATTGCACAATGTAAATATTATAATTTATAAAAGTGTGTATAGTGTATAGTATATAGAGTATAGTGTGAATTACTTTTTTTTAATTTTTATTCTTCTTATTTATATGTGTGTGTATATATGGTTGCAGGTACAAAATACATTTCACTGTGCATTGTACTGTGTATAACTGTGCATGTGACAAATAAACATTATCTTAATCTTAATCTTAATCTTAATACAATAATTGCTAATAGTACTATATAGTACAATACTATTTTATCAGCTGTTCTTTAATGCCATAGCATTAAGGAAAAGGCAAGGAGATTTTGATCATATTTGGTTGAATACTGAATCTGTGATCATAGATCTTCCACATTACAGAATTAGTAGCTTCTTTGTAGCGACATTCAAGGCTATGTCTATTTTTAATACTTTGTGTTCCATCAGAATCAGCCATGTATGTAGGCCATGCATGTGACCACACACAAGGAATCATGGAATAAAAGACTTGTCAGGAAGCATTAGTAACTGTTTTTGACTGTTTTCCACATCCTCCATCCTTAGACCCTTGAATTGGGTGAGGAGCAACTCTCATTAAATGTAACAAAAAAAAAAAAAATCTGAACTGCATCTAAACTGGCAATCCCTCCAATTGTTTGTGAGGCATTTCACTCAACACCACAAATGTCAGAGTCATGTCAGTGCAAATGGAAGTAAGGTGATCGCCACAGTCCTTAGGGTTACACTGTCAAGCTGCCATAAATGTCAAATTTCATAGCACCCCTATACAAAATGAAAGTGCAGCACTCCACCTTCAGTCAATATAAATTATTTGCACAGGTCACTTTGCAAACTATACAAACTGACAGAAAGTGCAGCTAACTTTCCTACATGACACTAAATCTTTTGACTGCCTGTAAACACGCGGCTCAGGTTATTTTTTTCCCCCCCCATAGGCGTTCCAGCAGTTTTGCTGCACTTTCTGACTGCACAAATTCTCACGATGAACTTTCCTGTGTCTGCAGGGGCATCTTTTACCAGGGCTACTTGTGCTCCAAGTGCGGTTTAGGTGCCCATAAAGAGTGCCTGAGTCGCTTCGGCTGCTGCGGAAAAACAGGTAACTTTACTGCATGACCTCAAATCAAGTCTGCAAAAGTTCTGCACCTAACAACTCGTCACTGAGGCATTAAATCTAATTGCACAAATAGAACTGCACCTTTATAGCCGCATTAACATGATGACAGATGACACAAAGTGGTACATAAAACCTGATGTACGAGTGTCTTGTGACAACTTATGGGCACGGGCGGGATTTGTTGCAGTGTGATTTAGAAAAGCTGCACTGTGGCATTCTAAACAGGACGGGGTTTGCCACTTTATTCTCCCGTCCTTATTCCTCTAAACCAAGGTCATCCACGTATTCGATCAGGATTGCAGATACTCATTCTGAAGCTCCCTTGCTTCACTGGGTGGTTTTGACACTTCAGAGCACCTTAAAGGCAATGTCACTGTGTATCATTGCACATATTCCCCAAGCCTAATAGTAGTTTTACTGAGGAGTTTAAGAAACTCCTGACTTTGTTATTATGCCCCTGTTGTGTATCTGTCACTCAGCTCCCTGTGCAGAGGCGCTGACAGCTCTGAGAGACATGGAGGGAAAACTTCAGACATGTGGAATCAAACAAAGGCCTTCAGAAACCCAACTTAGCATGTTGTCCTTTCCGTGCGTGTGTGTGTGTGTGTGTGTGTGTGTGTGTGTGTGTGTCAAAGTGAGCGTGAAGAGGCGAAAAAACTAAATTCACACTTTGTGTAAGTTTTTCTTTTTAGGTTCCCAGAGTGCATGACAAAAACTTTGCACAATATTTTTTACAAGCAACTTTTACAGCCTGCACACACTGTACCAGTAATATAGCCTGTTGCAGTTGCATGAGTGTGTGTTTGTATTCCCTGTGGCAAGCTGCCAGCTTCTGTTTGACCTGGCATCTGTCACCGTGCTATCAGGTTGCAGAGGCAATAACGCCACTGCCAGGCCCACCTGGGCACACTGTGTACCTGAGTAGATTGGGGCGACACCAGTGGCTGGGATGTTGGTTTGAATTTGGCCTCTCATTACTCCACACAGTATTCAACCTCTGCTGGTGCAGGAATATATGCAGGGTTGTGGCTCGGCATTCCGTAGCACACTTGAATAAAAGTATTGTAAGAGATCTGGAACTTTACTTGCAAGGAAAAGTGTAAGACGTTGTTCCTTCTTGGTAACACTACTTCTGATTCCCTTTTGGCTCCAGATTTTTTGTCAATACACCAGCAGGGGATTTGGTGCATGTGCAAACATACAATCACAGTGAACGAATGTGTGTTTTTGTGTTGTCTGCCTATGTATGTGTGTGTGTGTGTGTGTATGCCTGTGAGATACAGAAAGATAAGCCGTTGTTTACCCGCATTTGTCTCTGTTATCAGCTGTCTTGCTGTGCTTTTGCATAACAGGTCATAGTTCACTTTAGGAACAATTGGCCTGCTGAGAGAGGTGTGTGTGTGTGTTTACGTGTAAATCCTGTTTGCATGTGTACAGGTACTTTAGGTACAGAGTGTATATTTGTGGCTTTCTGCCAGTTAGCTCGCGCGTGTATGGAGGTATGCAATTGTTCTGTTTACACAGGTACCAAAGTGTGTTTGTGTGTGCATAGGCGTGTGGTTGTGAGTGTGTCTAGAGGGGTGTAACCTATCCCTAGGGGAGCCAATGAAAGAAACTGGTGGAGCAAAACCCACAGGTCTGCCCCCCCTCCTCCCCCCGCGCTCCCTCCCTCCCTCCCTCTCCACCCCCTGCCTCGTTACCTCCTTTATCCTGGCTGTCAGGTAGTGGCAGCGCAACAAAACAAAGTGAACCGCGGTCAGACATGAGCGTCCGCCTTCTCCACTAATGAGGGAGTGTTGCCTTGTACCGATGAGTGTGTGCAAGTGTTTGCGTGCACCCGCTAACCCGTCATTCACTGTGCCTGTTCTCAAACTTCTTTCAGATTCCAGCTCCGTCAGAACTCAGGTGAGCTGCTGCTATGTGTGTGTGTGTGTGTCCACGTTGACGTGCATACTGTCTGTCTGTGTCTGCTGTTTGCCTCCTCTCCAAAGCTTTGCTGCACTTTGAACACTGCTCTCTCCTGCAGCTATTTGCCAAGGAGACTCCAATTGACTTTAGTTGTTGCAGCCCTACCTGATGCCAGAAACTAGAATGTTTAGGGAGATTTTTGGAGTTGTGTATTCTGCTTCTGAAACGGTTTTGCACTTTACTGCTACAATGCTTGCAAGTAACCCCAAGCAGGAAATTAAGCTGTGCTTGCAGCACTTTTACTTTAGTAGTATGACAGCAACTGTGGCTGAAACTGTAGTTTGTGGGTAGGATTTTTGTGCCCAAAAAAAAAAAAAAAAAAAAAAAAACTGGGATGAAATTGAGAAGTTTCCTTATTGCACTATTCCCCTGAAGTTTATTGTTTATTTCTGCTGTTGTGCACAAGTATGGAAATTAATGAGGAATGCTCTTAAAACCGCTGCTTCTTTCTGCTGCAGCAGTATAGTTGTCCCTGAGGTCATGTGGTATGTGTCTATGGCAGTCTTGCCACATATGGCCTGTATGTGGGGGACAGCAGGAGAGATTAACTTCATGAGTATAGCAGTGAGACTGTAGCAAATTACTGATTCAGTCTTTAAGCTTGTAGACAGAGATGCCGGTCGCTCGTTTGGGCTGTGAAAGTGATTAGTAACGTGCTTGTGATGAAGAAATTGATCAACTTTGACCAAAAATGGATTTGTTCATCCCTGTAAGTTCAGTTCCACATGTAACTATGTCTCTCTATGTTTACAGGGCAAAGATCGAGATCCAGGTAAGAAATTCTCACATCTCCCCCACATCCCACTACCTCGCACGTGCCCAACCCCCTCACTGAGAGGAGAAATTACTCATCTTAGACAACTACTGAGATGCACTAATACTGCCTGTCAGCCTGCTGTATGACTGAAAACACATGACCTTTGCAGAAAATGCCTAGTGTTATTTATTGCTGTTTTACTTGATGGGTGTCACAACTGTCAAGCTGTCATTGTCAAACTATATTAATGGCACGATAAACTTTAAAAGAAAACAAACACTTTTACACATAAACTTTTAGAGCTCCAGATAACACTTATTTTAACTTTTGTATTGATGTGCTGATATATTTCCAACAAATCTATTAATATATTAGGCTAAAAATGTAAAATAGAAAGCAAAAATAAGGAAAAAACAAACAAAAAGGGTTTCTTCACATTGTTTAGCTTTTCTGAGCAACATTCTGAATGACAAAGACGTTTCATTTACTCAGAAAAACCGAGACAAATAAGAACTTTATGACCATTTAACGACATTTTCACACCACACTAAAATGAAAGATAACCCATCGAGCTTCGATATTATCAAATGTAAATCTGAACTATTATTATAGGCTACATGCTGTATTAAAATGAGTAAAGACAGGACAGAAAGTCTCCTCACATTTTTGCCAATATTTCCATCTATGTTTAAACTGAAAGCGCAGAGTCGTCTGTGCTTTCAGTGCGACTGTATTTCCGTCTGTCATTCACATCATGTTCCTTTAAGGCCTCTAGTTGCTGTAAACAAAGAAAGAGAAAACAAATCATGTCCTCACAAGGTTATTTTTAATCTGGGCTAAAAAGCTGGGCTTCCTGGTGATTGCCTTCTGCACAGAAAATTAGCTACACTAGCAACAAATGAGCAACAAATGACTGTCATTGCTTTAAATGAGAGTGGCAGAAATTACTTAGTGTGTGTTTAATTATTCACTTATTGAAATAGTATAAAAGTTTCAGAATTTTTTATTATTAGACCTTTTTTCAGCCCTTTGCCTTTTGACAAATTGTTTGGCTTTTGCTCTACACACATTGTATAACAAGATCAGCCAGAAATATGCTCCTTGAAAATATTAAGTGGTTCGTCAGGATTGGCGATGGGTTTGCGTGAAATGCTGCTGGCATGATGTCAGCTTGTGTTTTTCCTTGACGTAGAGATAAGCTTGCCTGGTGAAAGAAGAAGGTGTACCGGGCAGCTTTTAAGTGGTTTTGCCATTGCAGCTGAGACTTAATCTATAACTTGAAGAGTTAATTGAAGAAAATCAAACCTAGAATGCATAAATTAAACATACAGTAAATGTAGCTATTGCACATATGCCTGTCTCCCTCTTTTTCACTGCTGTCTCTCAATCTTTCTGCAAAAGAACATGACTAACATACACTGTCTTTTCGAACGGTGTGTGTGTGTGTGTGTGTGTGCGCGAGCGTATTTGTGCGCGCAACCGTTCCTACGCCGCACCGAGGGCCTCTAATCTCTTATAAACCTGGCTTCAACACTCATTTTTCCACCCCTCCATCCATTATGCTGCAGAAAATTATTTCTGACTGAAGACGCATTAAAATCAATAGGCATTTGATTGCCCCAGCCCTCGGCGTTTCATAATATTTCAATGCTCCTCTCTTTGTCTATTTTCAAAGGTGCACTAACACGCTGTCCTTGTGTGGATAGGAATGCAATTCATGCCCCCGAGACTCAATTCTCCATGGCCCTGTGTCTTTAGAAGTCCTATTCAGGCAAGATCGCACATGTCAGGCTGCCAGCAGCAGTGCTACAGCACTGGAACAGATCCTGAAAGTGAAGCAAGGCAGATATAGATGTATTAGCTTTCAATACAATGTTGTTGACTTCTCTGTTGTTTGCCTGTAGCCTTTATTTATTTATTTTATGTTTGCCATATCATAACACTCCACAACACAATCTAGCAGTGCAAAGAAAGATATGCACGATTCATCTGATTGCATTGGAAATATGTGATATGAAGGAGGGACTTGTTTGCTTGGCATTATTCGGTTTCAGTGATTTATTGGTGGACAATGGGATCAATAGGGTATTGTTTAGAATCAAATAATGCTGGCTGACAGAATTCCAACAAGCAAATCCAGCTTGATTATAATGTTCTCTACTTTTTAGTGCAAATCCTTAGTACTATATATTGGAGTAAAGATCTCAATTTCTTCGTGGACTGTTAAAGTTTAATTGAGGAAAAAATGTCTACATGCTTGAATGTAATAAAAAAAAGGGGGGGGGGAGTTGCTTTTTAAGGGGGTGAGTTTGATAGATTAGTTACATCAAATTAGTTTTCATCAAATCTCATTAATGCAACAAGATATTTTTGACTGAACTTCATTTCAAACTTCCAGAATACATCATTAAGCAGTAAACAGTGCTCATTTATGCTTATCTTCTATCTCAGGGCCCGATAGCCCGCCATCCTCCATGTCATACTGCTGCTTATCTGTAATATGATAATAGGTCCAGATGATTTGCAAGGGCAGTACACTGCTGACAAAGAGTGCATTTGTGTGTGTGTGTACAAATGTATACTCCTCTCATTACCACCTATAATGGGGCCATGAATAGTTTAGCAGAGCAAAGACGTATTCAAACATACTCCCAGACTTGAGGCCTCAGCAGTTCATTTGATCAATTAATTTGTTTGTGTTACATAAATTTTCATAAAAGATCTTATTTTAAAGCAGTTGTACTTGGTCCTACAGGATTATGCATCGATAGGTAATAACATACAGGGAAAAAGTGCTCCCACAATATTGCCTCCTCTGAGGTTCTAACCACTAACCACTTAGCTGTAGAACTGCTATTTCTCCTTCTTAATAAGGTGAAACATGAGTAGTATTCACATTTTCCAGACAGTATAGTGGCACTAATGCTGTCCATCTTGCAGGTCTGCCCAAGATGCTGGTAATCAGGAACTACTTTGGTTCACCGAGCCCCACTTCAGGTCCAGCGCTCAACATCCAGACGGGTGACATCATTGAATTAATCTGCGCCGACATTCACAGCCCCTGGTGGCAGGTCAGAGGTCACGCTATCTCGTAATCGCTCATTTTGCAAGACTATGAAATAGACGTGCCGTATTTAAATCTTCAATTTCCCCCCCCACCATCTAACCTTCATCTCCACCCAGTATTTCATAATGGGTTTAGAATAATGTATTATAAGTTAGATTTTGCAGCCGTGTCTCGTTTATCTACTTCCCCATCGGTTAAATATTTGTGACGATGTCACGATTCACACCTGTGCTTTGTATCTGCTTCCAGCAAAGTCCATGTCTTGCTCGAGAAAGCTTATTTATAAGTGCAGAGTTCCTGCTAACAAGCTTCATGGAAAATTGAAATTCTAAGAGACACAAAAACACCCACAAACAATTATTCACACAACACAGAAATTCTTATAAGGAGGCAAAGCTCCCACACATTACTTTTATGCAAGCAATTACTGCTGTGCGAAGCAACACATGTGATTTAAGCCTCACGAGATGAGGAAATATAAACAGTTTCCTGGAAATTTGAAGTAGTGCTGTGTAGCAGTCTCTATACATATGTAGAAGAAGATGACTAAAAGTCATCATAATAATTATACAAGACGTCAGATTTTCACCTGAGGGTGGCAAAGGGCACCTCACTGATATTGTATTATAATCTGTTAGGAATCCAACAACTCTTACGACACTTAATACAAATCAGACAAAATAGATAAAGAATTCAATTAAATGTGTGTAAAAAGCCTTATTGGAGGCAGCTACAGCCTCAGAGCCAGTATGCATTTAATATCCATCACCTTTGTAGCCAACAGACCGTAATCATTTCTGTTCTGGGGTTGTGTGACAAATAGAATCGATCCCTGTAATTTCATTTCATTCAATAGCAGCCATCTGTTTACTCTGTCAATGTTACCAGCGCTAATCATTATCAAACTCTTAGCAACGGTGCAGCAGAAAGCGCTGCTTTATGCAAGAGCTGATACGATATCCTGAGGTTGCAGCAATGTGACAGGCGATGACCAGAGCACTGGAAAAAAAAAAACAAAACCGCTTTTCTGCTAGCGTGCCTCCAAGGTGGGCCGCCTCAGACACCTAATTAACACCTAGGACGGCCCTAAAACATCAAACTCTGATTGTGGGGGTGGGGTGGGGGTTAAACAGTCTGACAGTCAGGAGGCAGCTGATATACAGCTTAGTGGTGCTAAAGCTGCTGCCTTGGTTATTCCTCTGCAGTCCCCACAATATATAATCCCCAATATAGTACATTCTTCTCCATACATTCTTCTTCTCCATAAGAGAGCCTAATTCATGCATTTATACTTTACATAGACAGGTGGTTATGCAACATATCAAGTAATGCTTCGGGTGCTATAATTATTATAAGCCTCTGTATCACACATATGACACAACACTGCATGCATTGTTTTTTTTTTTGTACACTTGCCTTTTTAGCACAGCCTCAAGAGAATGCCAGCTTGCATCTCACTGCACACACCGGCTGAACATGTTGCAAATAAAACCTTCGACTTGTTCACGCTACAGTTAACCGCCATATTCACTGTTTATCTAAGAGACAATTTAAAAGGAAAAAAAAAAAACAAAAAAACAAACCCTCAAGATCATTTTACATACTTTAGAAAAACGATTGCTTTCCATGGATGTCAGAGGGTTTGAATCCAACTCATTTCTAAGTCACTTTTGAGACAGAATTTCAGTGCCCAGAACAAAAACGGCATCATGGGTACACAATGCGAAGGAGAAAGCTGCACTCTGCCTTCCAGAAAACTTGTGTTTATATGGACTGTGTTCCCTGCGGTTAATAAATCGAGGCTCTGAGCTTTAAGAGTCATCACCACGGGAGGAATAAGGAACTCATCCTATTTCTTTCCTCCTGCCAGGAATTATTTAAACAATAGATAACTGCTGCTGTAAATTTGCACTGCTGCGTTGCAGGCTAATTGTTCCTGAATTATGGAGACACAGTCAGCCAGATGTATGTAAAGCAATTATCTCTGTGTGGTTTCAGGGCAAAATCCTGTCAACGAAAGAGGTTGGCTTCTTTCCAAGCGATGCTGTGAAGCCTTGCCCCTGCGTAAGTAGCATTTTCTTATAGGCCTTTTGTAGTTTTAACTCACATTTGGCTACATTTAATTCACCAGTCATGTGGAGATAATTGGGAATTCCAGCTATTTTACCTGGCAAATGCAGAAAAACAACCCACAAGTTTATATATTTGAAGCGCAAGCAATCCGGGTTGTTTTATGAGACACAAACAGTTTGCTGCTTAATTTAAGCAAAGTGCAAAATGATCTCTTAAGAACCAAGCAATGCTTCATGCTGCTCAGACTAAACTGGGAAACTCAGGAAGGGGAAATAATGTGTACCCTCCACCCCCACCCCTCCCACCACCCACTGCTGGATTGTCACGTTCTGTTTGATAAAATGAACATCAGCTGCTTTAGGAACATGGGGCTTCCAGCAGATAACAAACTATGATCACCTTATCTCATTGTCTTAAAGATAAGAAGTGCATTAAGCTGTGTTACTGAGGCTGTACAGTGCAAAGGCATGTGTTTTACAGACAAGCAGAGCATTAGCTTAAAAACAGGCACCAAGAGTTTATTGAAGACGAGTAAAAACACTATGAAAATAACGAAACCGTGTGTTTGTGTTTGGTGTTTTCTCCAGGTCCCGAAGCCTGTCGATTACTCCTCTCAACCTTGGTAAGTTTGCCAAACAGCCCTCTCTCTTTGTGCTGTTTGTCATCTTGAGTGCATACTTTGACCTGCTTTGTTTATATCCAGCCAGAGTTTTATTCTTTTATAAACTGGACCTCTTTTGCTGCCGTGTCGTAGGTTTGCAGGCCCTATGGAGAGGCTGCAGGCAGAGGCAGAGCTCATCAACAGAGTGAACAGCACCTACCTGGTGCGCCATCGCAGCAGAGAGTACACAGAATATGCCATCAGCATAAAGTAAGTGTGCTGCTTTGTGTCACTCCTCCCTCAGATGCAGATTAGTGACAGAGACGTGCCAGTGCCAAAACCTTTGATTGATTGCTTGGATTTTACTGCGTTGCATGTGATCACTCATGAAAGTGGGTCCTGAAAATCTATCCACAATTTGCGCCGAAATGCAAAAGTAGAGAAGCAAATAATTCCTTCATCTTCTGGAATTTCTGAGAGGGAAGTTTTGTATTTAATTCCCGTCAGATTTAATTGTTTCTCTTTTGCATGACAGCTTTTTGGCCTTTCTCTTGCTCCACTATCTGTTAGATTGCTCTGATGCCTTTAGCCAAACCACAGGATTGACCAATTGAACTCCCAGCTTTACTACATAACTTGTCAGACCAATTTACTCTTCTTTGGAAGGGTGATGGTCTTTCCCTCTGAGGCCGAGGCTGTGGTTAACCACAGTGATATGTGTGAAATTTACCAAACCAAATGCCTATCATGGAGCAGGTTCTTGCTTGAGGCACATGTAATAGTATTCATTATGGTTTGACCTAAAACCCACAAAACAGTCTTAGTGGTTTATAATTAGAAGCATACAGCCAGTTTAATCTTGGTAATGAGGAATTAACAAAGCGTGCTTTAGAGCCTTGGGGTGCTAGTGGCCTTACTGATCTCTGTAACTTCTCTGTGCCGTGAAAAGAGTCCCATCATCTCTTCCCGTGGAGTTTTCTTTAACAAGGAGCAAGCATCCTTCTCTATGAGCAATAGAAACACTCCTGTAGACGTAATTTTAGTTTTTGTTTTTTTTTCCTCAATGAAAGGGCCGCTTTTATGTTCCTTCTACACTGAAGTCTTAATTGCACACATGCATACCAACACTGAGCTCTGAGTGGAGCAGAAAATGAATAAGACTATTCAAGGTCATTAAAACCTCCCCATGGAGAGAGGCAGTGTAGAAAGAGGCACATGCGGCTATGTGGCAATGACCATTGAAAATTATTGCTCTCAAACAGAAATGCCCTCTGTTGCATTTACAGGCACAGGAGTTCTGATGATTTTTGTCCAAATCACCATGAAGCCCCAGTTATGTTTGAATTAGGCTCCAGCATTTTAGCCTGCTATATTCTCCAAAAGTAAAATTGCTCTCTATAGTTATAGTTAGTACACAACTCTTCCTAATCTTTGAATCTTTGGTGTTAGAGCTGTTTTAATGACATAAGATACAGTGTGTTAATTGTTAAGATTTAGAATTGCCCTCTCTAGAGTTTTATCAGTTTATAGGTAAAAGTCACTATTTAAGAGAAAAATGTCTAAATTTGGTGTTTGCACCAAAAAAGACAATTCAGCGATCAGAAAGTATTGCATAACCTGCACCAATTATCATCTGATTTCATACATTTATGTACAAAACTGTTAATTGGAACAGAAAAAGTCCTAATATTGCAGCGTTATTGCTATCAAAGTACCTCTGCTTTTATTCCTGCAGCCTTAGACCTCTAACAGCCACCCTGTTAATGCGAACACAAGCACGCGGCTTCGGGAAGCAGTTACACACATGCGCACACTCGCTCCTGACCACCCATCATTCACATGTCACAAAGCTTTGGGATCCTATGCATTACCGGCTCTCCACAGGGGCCAGGGGCCGGCCACCGATCGATGGTGGTGATCAGAGAGGGAAATTACACTCATAACTTATTCAATGGCCCACAGGTACAACAACGACGTGAAGCACATAAAGATCCTGACCAAAGAGGGCTCCTTCTACATTGCAGAGAACAAAAAGTTCAGGAGCATAGTAGTGAGTATTTTCAGTCCTTTATTTTTTTTTTAAACTTCCACCACTGCTGTTCATAAATAAATAATTCTGTTCACTTAATGAAGTGTCAAAACCTGAATTTTATTTCAGCAATGTGCACAAAAATAGCCATGATTAGAGCCATGTTTATACTGACCCGAGGGCTTCAGCCTTATAGAGTCCAGAAAGGTTTGCCATTTTTGTGTCAGGTTATTTCAGGTTTTCAATATAATATTAAGATACTGGTTGCAAAGCCATATTTTGAAAATGTTTCATTTTGAAGGCTTCTTAGAAAACCTGATAAAAGGTTACATTCAGCATTTAGCAGTTATATGTAAATTTACTTGGATGTGTGTTTGAATGTGTTCAGGAGCTGATTGAGTACTACAAACACCACTCCCTGAGAGAAGGTTTCCGGAGTCTGGACACCACACTGCAGTTTCCTTACCGGGAAACGGAGAACGCTGCTGTGCACCGCCTCAACCGATCCGGTGGCAACGGTGAGTAGATCAAAAATTACTTAAAATAATAAAAACAATCCAATAAAATAAAATTCTTTCAAATGAAAGTGCTGCTACTGGATTCCAATATGTCCTTCAGTTTCAAAGTTGTCGCCGTGAGAGAGTTGAGGTTTAGATCTCCATATTAGACCTCCACCTAGATCTCAATATGAATCTGGACCTATCTGGATCAATCCTTTGATGAGCAGGTTGTCATGTTATTGGAAACCAAGGGATCTTTAAGTTCCTTGCATTTGTGCAGGTTCTTCATTTGCAATCATCCTACCAAACAGAGCAAAACTAGCAATTTTTTTTGCATACGAGAAGAATATGCGAATTAACCAAAATAGTTAGCAAGTAAGTAATTTCATTTGCAGCCATGACTTTTTAAGCCTGAGCCATCTGACAGTAGTACATGCTGTCAGCTCACCAGCATCAGTGGACTCACACTGAAGTGAGTCAGTCTTTGTTAAGTTTTTGTTTCATCCGGCAACACGCTGCTATTGCTGTTTCTGCTGATTTCCCGCCATCATTTCTCTTGTTTTCTGTTCTATTTTCTCATCTATCATCCTTCTCAGTTCTGTTACACACTGCTTCAGTTCACACAGGAGTATCTTTTAAGCCTCGAAAGAACTGGGTAGCTCTTTAACAACTGTTCTAAACAGCCCAGTCTCCTGACTTTAATTGTTTTTGACTCGGCTGTCAAACGGTGGTTGGAGAGTCTACTGAGCATGTCATTAGATTTGATAACAGTCTCTGGCCGATTGCTCAAGATCAAATTAATTTGAATGCCAGGGGAACAGGAGGGGGGGGGGGATCAGTTAGAACTCTAAACAAGTTTGCACTAATAATCTGACTTATATTGAATCTATTACTAGTCAGTTTTTAAATTTACAGTGTCACTTGTATTATTTTGGATTATCTATTAACATTTTTAAAAATTTTCACTAACAAGTTCAGTTCAGTGCAACACTGTACATAGCACCAAAACCAGGGAAAGACCCTACAGTATTAGACAGAAAGCCTCAGTATGAGCAAGCACTGGGCAACGGTGGGAAAGGAAAAACTCCCTTCTAATAGGAAGACACCTCCGGCACAACCGGGATCAGGGAGGAGCAGCCATCTGAGAGCAAATAAGAGAGAAAAGAGAGAGCATAGGGGGAGGGGCCAAAACACAAACTCTGGCAAGAAGATAAAACTTAACCACATGCTGCAGTGATTTATAAACACCTAGGGAATGAAAAAGAGGTGAGTGCGTGGAGAAGAAATGCCCAGCGTGTCATAGGAAGTCCTGCAGCAGTCTGTAGCATTGTAATTAAGGGAGGGTTCAGGGTCACCTGATCCAGCCCTAACTATAAGCTTTATCACAAAGTAAAGTTTTAAGTCTAATCATAAACGTAGAGGGAGTGGCTGTCTCCTGAATCCAAACTGGGAGTCAGAGTCTCTGCCTCCCACTCTACTTTTAGACACTCTACAAACAACAAGAAAGCCGACGGTCTGAGAGCAAAATGCTCTGTTAGGATAATAACACTGTGAGGTCTTTAAGATATGACCTATGTCAAAGTTAAAATAATTCTCAATATAGTTAATAATTTTAGTCCTGAAGGACTTCTGCAGCTGGTGGTGTACATTTTAAATATTTTTTTAAATCCATTATAATGGTTCAAACATGTAAAATGAACAAAAATAACATACTTTTATCACATTTTCTAAAGCATGTAACATTTAGGCCAATTATATAATAATATGACTTCCAAAATTATTACATTAATTTATTAGTTAATATTATGATAATATAACCATCATTTGCTGAGTAAAAATGATTAAAATGCAGCATTACTAAAATGTTAAGGGTCACACGGGGGGGGGTCATTCTTGTTGATAACTGAAGATTAGGATATTTCTAATCATCTCGCATCTCAGAGAGCCAGAAACCTTTGAGAGTCAGCGCCGACGTAGACTTGTGGATGCCGTGCTGTGCCTTCTGTCTTTTAATGGGGTGATGATTTAAGCAGCGGGATTTTTCTATCTGCGTAACAATGAGCTGTTCATGAAAAAAAAGAAAATCATGTGACCTCCCAAAACAAAGTAACACTTCTGATGGGTCTGGGGCTGTACAATAATGCAACACACTGGATGATTATAGATCCATGCAGCCGCTGTTTGCTTAACCATTACAGCTGCTTTAACAGGAATATCCGATCCAAAGTTTTTTCCTCTGTGATTTGGGAATTTAACAGGTATGGGGTTTGTAACTGTGATGAAAGGTTTTAAGGAGTAAAAGAAGCAAAACAAAGTTCATTTTGGATATAAAGTGTAAATCCCTTTTCCCTTATCAGGCATTTAAATCCTCTCAGTTAACCATTTGCAGTCTACAAATTGAAGTGGAAAGCGACGCTTGCCTTACAGAACATAAATGTTTACCCCACACAAGAAGAAAAAGAAATATTAAGCACAGTGTGCAAGCCAGGCAAAGCACCACTGCCCATTGACTGCTAAATGGAAAATTAACCAAGTGATCGCAGTCAGTGGTAAAATGATGATTTCATTTGATGCCTGCATGCCGCTGCGTGCTTTGGAAAAGTCCCTGGCTTGCAGACGATCACGTTCCAACGGGAGAAATGTGAACAGATTGTACAGAGCTGTTTGGTTGTTCTAAAGCGGGGCCTGTTGTTCAAACTCAGCTTCAAGACACAAGTTGAGACAGCTCCAATCCAAATTTGTTTTGGAGTGTTGTTGTGGTGTGCCCCTCTGTCTTGTAGGCAGCCTGCTCCTGGTGTGCAGACTTCATTTTCTCTCTTTCACTTTTAAACGACTCGTGTTTTGATTTCTAGCTTCCCAGAGCACGGCTGGAAATCTCCTAATTAAAGTTTGTGTTCTGTTTTCTTTGACTGCTTTGTGGTTAGAGAAACTGATTGATTGATTTTTTTTTTTTTTTTTTTGTCTGTCGTTACAAAAGAAGAAATATCATTGTTAAACCAAAAATGCATCCGTGGCCTGTGGGACCGCAGGTTTCTAACTCTCATCTTCACTGTCTTGTGGGAAGCTATAGCACATGTGTATGTGCGTGCTGTCGGTCCTGCTCCCCTCTATTATTCGCCCGGCTCGCATTGTGCATTCCGGTGTGGTCCACAAATCAGATTGTGCAAAAATGAAGCATGTAAGATGCAGCTGGTGTTTCGGTGGCTGTTTGAAGTGGAGCGCGATCCCTCTTCATATTGCTCGTACCTAGACACCATTAGGGGTTGCTGAGCTGTCTCTCAGTGCGCTGATTAGTATTCATTTTAAAAACCACTAGAGCCCCGCTCCTCTTACAGCATATCAATAACCCAGGCCAGTTAACTTGCCAGCAGTATTGTTGGGAGCGGCACATTTTTCATAAAGTTTGGGCATTTATCTGCCATTGCGGGGATTAGATTTTCTATTCCCAGTGGCTGAAATGTAGGCTCATGTGCAGAGGTGGCTTTAGAAGCCTGAATGAGGGGTAGACTGGGGCAGTTTTAAAAGAAAGGCAGCAAATTTGAAAAAAAAAAAAAAATGTAAAAGACCTGAATTTAAAGTGCTTTTTCTGTACTCAGAAATAATGAACTTGTGATAATTGCACAGCCTGTGACATATTTATGAGGCAATCCCATCCAGTGATCAAGAAACTGCAATGGTCACAGAGTTAACCCGTCTACATAATATAGTTTGTGTGATCTTTTTGTTTAGTTTTGTTCACCACAGTTCAACTTTTTTGGACAAACTTAATTGCTGGCATCCGTTTAAGTTGACTACATTTATACTCTGCAGTTTTTTTTGTTTTTTTTTAACTTTAGTAACACAACTGGGCAAAAAAAAAAAAAACCTTTTCAGTGTTACCCTGACTGTTCTCATGCCAAACTTTCTATGCTCTTTAGTTACGTTCCAAAATAACCCATGAACACCAAGGTACTAATACTGTCAGGGTTAGAGGTTCTATTTACCACAGCAAGGCAGTGACACTGCCAACTCTTAGACGTTGTTGGAAGAGGATCAGTTTCTGTAGCTGCCGCCTCTGCCAATAGGAGACAGCCTGGAAGACAGACGGAAGTACAAATGCAGTGGTTCTCTGGTGGTTTTGTTTTTCAAGCTGTACGCCGAGATAAAGGCACAGTTAGTCTTTGTAAAGAAGAAGAATCTGCGACATTTTGAGATTCAAAAATGCTACACACAAAGCAATTAGAGCACTTTAGGAAAAGACTGTAATAGTGAAATGTGAAATCAAGAAACTGGTAAGTTTCTGCGTTAACTGTGAGCATCTGCAATTGTGGGGATATTACAGCTATAGCTCCAATTATGCAGAAACCCTCCTTACGCTGTAATTGTGAGTAGACTGCGTGTTCTTCCTAGTTAAAAGCAATAAAGCGAAGATGTCATCCCCATTAGCGAGGCGGACGTCCTTTTAGCAAAGTTGGAAACAAGATGTGTCATCGCTTAATGTCTCGACAACATCTGAGAAGCAGTGCAGATTTTTTAGGACTGTCAGTATTCGGCCTTTAATTCAGTTTAGATAAAGCCCCACTTCATACTTTTGCACATTAATAATGGCCGTTTGATAGCTTGCTGCTGCGTTTTTATTCAATATCAATTGAGTGTAGAAGATTGTGGACATAAGAGGCTTTAGAATTCAAAATCGTCCCCTTTTAGTCATTAGAAATTGCTGCAAGTTTTGATAAATTTTAAGGTTTGATCTCCTATTTGAGGTTAAAAAAAAAAAATGTTTTTTTGAATTATAATTATAGTTCCAAACAGTGTAAATACTTTCAGGGGCACAAATTAATTAACCACTACAGATGAGTGAAAGAGCTGCTTCCAGTGGCTGTGTAGATAAGTCTCAGTAGCTCTCCCCCTGTGCCTGTCATCATTTATTTTTCATCAAACTGCGACTGTGTTTCCTTTTTTTTTAATACCTCTGAAAATGAAAGATCAAAATTTTTTTAAAAACATGCTTTTTTTTTCTTCTCCTTTTGCTTCTCTCTCTCCTTCCATCCCTCCCCATTCCTTGCCCTCTCCTGTCTTGCATCTCTCCACTCCCTGCCTGGCCTGCTCCGCCCTGCCATAGCCCCATTGCTCTGCGGCCTCTCTCTTCTAACTCCTGCCGGCTACAGCTTTGTACCTCCTTCCTCTGCTCCCTTCTGGTCAGGTACAGGTATCGCTTCTCTCTGACTGTCTCTTTAACGCTGTATCTCTTTCTCTTTTTCCTTTCATGTTGAAGGCTGCTTGGAATGCTGGCTGTGCGTTCACATCATCGCATGAATCTCAGCCTTTTGCATCTTTCATCTCGCTTCCCATTGAACCGTCTCACCTCTTACATAGTTGTGTGTGCATACATGCCATTCTGTGTGAACAGGGACGCTTTATTGTCCAATTGCATGTCTGTGCGGTACGTGAGTTTATGTGTGCGCCCATTTTTGCATGTGTCTGCTTGTGTGTGTGTGTGTGTGACGCACCAGTGAGAAAAAGGCGGAGTGTGTGAGATGTTTTCTGAGGTTTATGTGGCTGTGTTTTGTGTGTGCTTGTCCGGGTCTGTCTGTCAAAGTAAAGGTGGAAGTGTCCAAATACACAGAGCTCCTCTATATTAGATATTCTATCCCTACGGCCAGGTTGTAGAGGTCTGACATTCCATTTCCACATGTCAGCTTTGCCCAGTCGGACCCACCAGTCAGCTTCTAGAAGGGAAGAGAGCCGGCAGGGTGGGATGGAGCAGTGGTAACTAGCTAGCCTACTCCACATCTGTCTCTCACGCTGCTGTCTCCTCAACAGGAGACATGGAGTCTAACACAGAGTGCTGTCAGAACCCCGCTAAAGCTAAAGCTATGCACTTCCAAGTATGTGTAGTGAATGTGCTGTAAATTCTGCACTGGTGGGATATTCAAATATAAATCCTACACTTAAAGTGGTGTGTTTGTACAGAGTATCTGGATTAACATTGCACTGATAGAAGTCAAATTGCCTGACTTAAATTACCCATTGGTGATTTTGGACATAAAATAGTCCCTTTGTTTATTCTAGGTTCTAGCTAGTTTTATAAAAAAAAAAAAATAAATAGTGACTGACAGACTCTGCCTAATTAAAGCATCTTTTTCATTATGTTTACTCTATGGTTTTATTTATTTTTTGAATACTTCAGATGAAAGGATCAGAGATGCTGGAATTTTATTGACTCCGTGGGGGCGGTGAAGGTCCCTATCTTTTTGTGAAAGGAAGAAAAATCAAATTGCTGGCAAAAGTAACAGTTTTTCTAAAAATCAAACTCTGCAGGTATCAAAGTTAGATAACCCTACCATGAAGGCTTGCCACTTTTCTGTTTGGATGAATGTCTACATGTTGCAACTGATATTTTTGAAGTCATCATCATTACAAACTGTGGATAAGCACGTTCTCTCTTTTTTTTTTTTCTTCCTGTTTTGCATCCCCATCATTTTTTTTTATTTTTTGTGCTCTTTCTCCAGTGTTTACTCCCAAAGTGATTGGTGTGGCAATAGCGCGGTACGACTTCAGCTCACGTGACACCCGGGAGCTCTCCCTGCAGGAGGGAGACGTGGTTAAGATCTACACCAAGTCAGGAGCTAATGGCTGGTGGAGGGGCGAGGTCAACGGCAGGGTGAGTGGCAGCCTTGAGATGCTGAGTGGAAATGGGGGGTGGGGTGGAGGAGCAGCATCATCTTTCTCTAAAATTACAAAGAAAATTCCATGTTAGTAGACACACTGCCATTAGGCTTTAAAAAACAATAAACCTTGATATAGCGCGCTGTATGTGTCTTTATATTATATTCATGTTTACATTCAGTTATGTTTAATCAAAGCACAGAAGTTTCAGAGTTTGTATTCTCTGACTTCACTCAGAAATGCTTCCAGTTGCTAAATTTTTAAATCCAGTTTTGGGTAGCAGCAAACAGGCGTTTTGCAGAAGAAAGATTTGGCGAGATATTTTTGTCTACAGGTACCTGGAAGGGGCTGTTCAGAGTCAGTCTATTTTTTCATTAGTCTGTTGTGTGCAACATTTATGTCTCCACACAATCTCTGTTGGAAGGATTCATTTGCTGCTCTTACATCACTTAAATGCTTACATTTTCCCTGCCAATGCCAAGAGCGCTCTGTAATCAGGCGTACAACGCTGAGAGAATCCATGTTCTAAAGGCAGGGGGAATGTATGTGTTGACTCCCACTCACACGCAGTGGATCTTAGCTTGTTGGACCGAGTGCGCCGCTTGTGTGTAAATACTGTGCTTGTGCTGCGAGTGTGAAGCGAACAGCTGCAGCAAATGGAGCATTTCACTTTTACTGAGCCTGATGTGTGCATTGATGCCACTCTTGTGAAAACTAAGCAGGGGGAGAGAAGAGTCTGTGAAGTGCTGCTAGTCTCGCTTTAGGGCAATCAGCCAGTAAAAACAGTTGGTATTACTTGCTGGCTCTTTTCATTTAAAATCCCATAATATCAATCCCATAATATCAGATCAGAATCAACAAAATAGAGCAATACAAACATGTAAACACGGTTTGTTATTTAAAAAATAGTAACAATAATAATTTTTAAAAGAAACTTTACCAAGTTACTAATGTTTTTTACAATAGATCCAATATTATACGTATGTAATAACTACTAATTATAATTTAACTCCACAGCTCAAAAAATGAAGGAAACTGTCATGATAGCACTAAAACAAAATGATATAAATGCAGACTCAGACCTCAGAAATGGTTCAAAGGGTTTATTCACAAAAACTGGAGTTAAAGACAGTGATAATTTCTGAGCAACAGAAGTCAGGTCCAATTCTGACTGAGTCCAGGCGGGAGACCTCTGAGAGGACAGCGAGCAGCAGAGCAACACATCGAGGCTCTTCTGTGAGCGAAGACCAGAGCGCACAGCAAGCGTTTTAACCCACAAAGTGAGCCTCTTACATAACCTGAGAGAGAGGAGATGCTGGTCCCGAAGTATGTTAGGTGTAATGAGAAGATGAGCAACAGGAGCGTAAGTAGCTCTGCTGCTATAGCCGGGAGGCATGCGTGCTAGGATCTCCAGCCAATCACACGTGCAAATAGGAGAGAAGAAGGAAGAGAGTGAAGCAAGGGGAGCTAGAGAGCGTGGGAGAATGGGGGACAAAGGGAGAAAAAGAGAGGGGAGGAGCACTGGACCCAGGGACCATGACAGAAACACTCAATCATCACAGTATAACATAAAGGCAGTTACACTTCACAGATATCACTCTGTGCAGTTACGAAGCATAAACCATTCTGAATCCATTTCACCTGCTTTGGTGTGAATAGAAGCAACAAGCGGTGCACTGGAAAGGCAGCAAGACTTTACAAATTTGCTCTCCCCTTATTCCTCCTGACTGATTTTTCTCTAGTTCTGTTAGTGTTCTGACTGCTGGTAGCGTGAGATGGTACCTGCAAACCATTTAGGTCAAAAAGGTGGTCCAGCTCATCCAAGATGGCACATCCAGCACCATGCAACTCAACTGCAGAGAACACCAGAACTGGCAGGTCCGCCACTTGTATTGTGTTGTCTTGGCAGACGAGAGCAGGTGTCACAGAGATGAAAGAGTCTGAAGATGCCGTGCTGAACATTGTGCTGCTTGAAACATCATCCAGCATAACCCATTTGTGCACTGCTACATCCAATGCCACCAAATAGCATACGCTGTCGTTATATAACTTAAAAAAAGCTCAGTAATAGGTAAGATCGATAAATAGGTAACAAGAAGCTAACTGCATAAAAACAGGTATTGTAGTCTGTAGTAGGAAGGATTCTCCTTGTGGCAATGGAGTATCAACTCATAACCACCTCATTCTGATGGTGTCATTCAATCCCTGTCTGATTACTAATCTCAATTTATTTCCCCCTCAGGTGGGCTGGTTTCCATCCACGTATGTCGAAGAGTGTGAGGAGTGAAAGGTCCCGCGTAGGAAAAAAGAGAAGGACAAACGAAGAACGGCAGCAGTGGAGTAAGCAAACTGATCACATAACAGTGACTGAGTGAGCTTTTGCATCCCTGCTTGGCCCCCCCGTGCTACTTTTCAGAGCAAAGCAGACGGCTTCACTCTCCTCCACGGTGCCCTACTGCCTAAAACCATCCCAGAAGCCTTTGGGAGAGGAAAGGGCTATAGTACACTGCAGATGCAAAGATGCCCAGTCATTTCTGGTTGCCTCTGTGTGGCTAAGCGACTCCACCGACTAGCAGCTTGCCTGTCAGCGGGGCACAGGTCTTCGCCAGACACCCCCCCCCTCCTCATTTCATCCTTCCATCCATAATTCATCCTTCACTTCCTTCCGCTCTGCCTTAGCCCGCCGCAGCCCCACAACTCCCACCTGTTTCCGCTTGCCAAGTCGGCCGTCGCCTGAACTGTCAGAAGCAGATACTCAAATGCCGCTCTTCCATTCATCCACTCATCCATTCATCCATCTATCCCCCTCACCGCTCCGCGTGGGAATAGAGTCATCTGAGAGTTAGGAGAGACTCAAGTTATTTTCCCCTTTTATCCTCGTCTCTCACTGAAGGGATTTCAGTCAGTTTTGACCTTGCCTGCGTGTTTTTTTTTTTGTTTGTTTTTTTCCCCACTAATGCAGGTGGATATTGATGACTTGATGACCCAGATTCATACACACACACACACACACACACACACACACACACACACACACACACACACACACACACACACACACACACACACACACACATATGCACACGCGCACCACCCACCTCTCCTCCCCTTCAGATTATTATCGCCGCACACTTGCACACGCACTCTTCCAGGAGATGTAAGGGAGGGATGGTGTCGGATAGCATCGCTGCACAGTGCCAGCAATTGATCGCTGTTGTTCCTATTTTCCTTCCACCTCCTACATTCTTTATCTCCAGACCAGCCTCTCATGTTTTTTAGTTGTCTTGGCCGTTAGCGATCCTCCGCTCTTATCGGTGGCAGCTCTGTCAACAAGAGCCCATCCGCCAAGGGTTTATCTTATTGGAGGCATTAGCGGCTTGTCGGGGGAGCGAACCGCGCTACCTGGAAGCCACCTGCCACCTCAGACCATAGCAGGAGAAAAGAAAAGCGCGTGAAACGCAAACACGGCCCCAGCTTTGTTTCTCCCAGGTTATCATCTCCCTTTCTTAGCATGTTTTGAGTTGTTGTTCCAGGTTCATCATGTGCAGGTGTGATGAATGTGACTGATTTTGTTCTTGCAGCTCCACTGGTCATCTAAGAGAGACTTTAATGTTTGCTTTGGTGAGAAAAATGTATTTAAAAAATTATTTTAAGTATCAACACTTCAGTCCAGAAGAACTAATATCAGCTTTCAGAAACCTTTCTGTCACGCTTATATCTCCCTCCTAAGCATCCTCCCTCTACACCCTCAACCTGATCGTGCATAATGTCTCCTTAGTAAAAGTGAAAGAGGATCTTCCCACATTTGAAGGACTAACAACCCTTTCAGGAAATCAAGCTGTGTGACACACTTTTAATGTTAACGTCACAGAAAAAGGAGAAAGGAGCCAAAGGACACGGATCCAAAATACTGATCATGCAAAGAGGCTGGACATGGAGAATTCCTCAGTCGTTGGCTTCATGTAGCTTTGTGTAGAGAATATTTATTTGCTGTAACCTCAGATCATGTATTTTCTTTTTTTTTTTTTTTTTTAAATGTGTACATACTGAAAGTATTATTTAACTGATTGTTGGTGATCTCTTTTCTCGCAATCACCCCATCATGGAGCAGTCCATGTGTATTACATAAGGATGGTCAGAACACTACTTTAAACTGGTCCTTTAATGTCTTGAGTTGGAAGTTGTTGTTTTGGCTGCATTTCCTGTGCCCCTCGTCAGTGAGGCAGATTTATTTATTTTTAATCATGCGGTGTAGCTTAAATATAATTACATTTGTCATTGAAGCGCACTGTAGGACGGCAGCATTGGCTAGTGAAACTATAGTGAAATTCTGTTGCAGATGTCGAGTTTTCAGGGTTTATATTGATTTGACGAGATCAAAGAAACCATCATTCTCCAGCTAACTCAGGGGTCTTGCCTCAGAACCAGCCTGCAGGGCAATCCTTCCAGTCAAAGCTAGCCCTTCCACTGTCATGTCTTCATTGCATTGATGCCATAGAAAATATAACACTGGGTGAATTTCAGTAAAGCTTTATTGTGAAGCAAGGCATTTATATACACTTAATGGAGCCATTATGTTTGAAAGTCATTAATAACTCCCTGTCTGCCCTGTCACTCCATGCTTTTATGATATGTAGGAAAAATGCAGCTGTTTTCTTAAACAACCAGACTGAAGGAAGGAGGATCCGAATGATCATATTCATATGTCTTTGCTTTGTGGCGTCTCCCTTTTCCAGTTTCCTCTTATCAACACTGTCATTAAGTGACCACTAGATGGAAGCATTTTAAACCCAGCCTCTCCCTCTCCCAGCAGTCACTTATAACTTGCAAAAGTTTGGGCATGACATCATCTGATTAGGAGGTGAACGATATTAAAGGAAACAGCTGGCAGCAGCCTCAGACATGCTGCTGTGAGTGTGAGAAACAGAGGAAGCCTGAAAGACAAGCCCAAAGTATCAAAGTACAAAAGATTCTTTTCTAAAGGAGGGTTGTTTAAACTGCTCCTTGAGTAGATACCACAATGTCTTTTTTTTTTTTGACATTTATTGATCATTTCTGATGTTCGAGAAACTTCTTGTCAAGTGTGAACCCTCAGGATCACGCTTCTTCTTTCCTCCTCCTTTCAAGTGTGACTGCTGTCTCTGAACAGTCAAACATGAAATTTGTAACGTCTTTAAGAAATTGGAGAGAGAGCGTCGTGCTGCAGAAGAAGCACGGTGCAGTCCAAACACCTCTCTCTCATCTGGGGGAGAACTGGAGAGCTAGAGTGGGCTCCTCTAATCGTAGACTCTGGTAATCCACTCCTGCTCTCCCTCCTCCACCCAGATGAACTCTGACAGCGGGGCCATTTACAGCTGCAGGCCTTCCTCTCCTCCAAGTGTGCCTCAAGATTCTTTTTTTTTTTTTTTTTTTGTGCGCAGGAGGGACGGGAGGAAGGCTCAAGGGTATCTGTGATCTAATCATTACACCATCTCCTCACCTCAGCGACCCTGCTGCATCCATCTCTCTGTCGGCTCCCCTCTCTCTCGCTCTGTCTCACCGTGTCACTCCCCTTCTCTCTCTCCCACTCGCTCTTTACTGCTCTCTTTCCCCATCTATCTTTCATCCAATCTCTGTCTTCTCTGTTTCTCTCTGTATTCTGTCCCTCACCCCGGCGCTCTGTAGGCTGTAACTGCCGCTGTATGTTGGTGGGAGGAGAATAGGAGATTCAGTATTATCGGGAGAGGAGGGAGAGAGGCGGCCTCAATCTCAAAACAACCCCAGCAAAATGAGGACTAGTTTAATTTGACCACAAATTAATAGGCTGAGAGAAATGATGCCAGTTAGAGAATGAATTAGAATTTGCTCTCACTATCACGAGCCCCTTGGTGTACGCGTAGATTATGTCCACATCCCACGTGGGGAAAAGCATTTTGACTGAATTCAGAGCTATGTTATACAAACCTGAACAGAAACTCATGTATACGTGAAGAAAACTTGTAATTTATTTTTTGTCAGTACTTCCTGTGGACTAAAGTTTGCATTGTGTGTGTTCATGCTTTTGTTATCCCCTTGAAGCCAAAGATGTATGCTGTACTTGCTGTTATGTTTCATAACCACGGTACCCAACCGCTGTGGCCTAACTCTAAAACTGTGCAATCCTGAGTGTGTAGCATAACCCTGTATGGTTGCTGTATCATACTGTAAATGATGTACATAGCACATAATAAAGATATACACCGCTTCTTCTGATGCACTAGTTTCATGCCATTTTTTCAAATAGATTATATGTTTTTTAACCGTTGAAAGATTATATAACATATCTGATCAAGCTGAAAAAAAAAAAAAAACAGCCAAAGCACAAAATGCCAAAAACTGCAGTTCCTCAAATAGCCACATGAGGCTGACTCCAAAAGTGAGACTGTGGATCCCCATGTTAAAATGCCTAAATTAACATGTTTACAGCCAGATATATATATATATATATATATATATATATATATATATATATATATATATATATATTCAAATCATGTGTTCCTATATGCGGATGTCAGTAAATTTGTGTTAGCTCTAGAGAAAGGTAACGAGCTTCAAAGTGTAACCTTTTTTTTGAAGCAGTAGGTCATTTCAAATACAATATAACAAATATTACAAAATTCAAGTGCTTTCTGTGCACACAGTCTGGACCACAGTCTGTTTGCTAGCTAAAGGTAGCCTGCAGTCGCTGTATTTTTTGGGAAGGAAAAAAAAAGTTAATATGTGACAAGTTCAGAGGTGAGGAAAGAAGAAGAAGCTGAAGGGTTATTTTTAAAGGTAGTGACTGTACAGAAAGTGGCATTTGATTAACTGGAAATCTAACGCTTACATGTAACATCACACTGACTTTGCTCATCTTTTATACACAAGTTTTTTAAACTATATTAAGTTTTCCTACATGGTTCTTAATCATACTATAGCACTGGAACCTGGACTTTATGGATTCTGTTGAGCCGTGTTATTCATTTAGACACTCAAACATGCCCATGCATTAACATGCAAATAAAAGCAAAGAAGGTGGAACAACCATAAAACCAGGATTTTCAGATAAACCGTGAAAAATAATTCAAGGCTAAGACGCACATTATAATTGTGAATGTTGGCTTTATTAATGGGAAACTGCTTAAGCAAGAGCTGTGTCACACTGTGCTCATTAGTTGACACACACACATCTTATCAAATAATGAATAAATAAGAATATGAAACATCCTGTGAACTTCACTGTGGTCAGTTTCATCTTGGTTAGTTCAGTCTGTCTGGAAGTGACTTTCTTGCTGGAAGTAGGAGCTTAAATTATGCCGCTTCCATGCTGTTACTGACGCGTTTTGTTGCAGTTCCCTCCACAGGACTTAAATAACCTGCAGCCAGTGGGGTGCTGTTTCTCACCAGCTTATTGGCTAATAAGTGTGAATGAATGTGGGGATAAACAGTGGGTCTTGTTGCTGTGATCATGCTGATCATAATGAACCAACGTCTAAACCCTGCTTCTAAAAATAGTAAAAATGAATACAAAAAAAGGTAAATGCTAACAGTACTGTGACTGTGTGAAAACGTGCAGTGAATAGTTGTATGGGTGTCAAAAAAAAAAAAAAGTTGTGTACAAGCCACAGACCATATGCTTGCTGTGGCTTCTATGTAAAACTGATCTGAATCAGGACTTGTTTATTTGTGCGTGTCCATGTGTGGGTAGTGGTCTCTTTGGCCATCTGGTGCCTGGTTACCTGCCACTGCTGAAGCTAGACCGAGGGTCGCTCTCCAAAAGGATCAATAGCGCTGGGCTGTAGCAGCCAGTGCTCTTGGCACTGCAGGGATGGAGAGTGATGCTGTACTAAATGCCCACCAGGTGGGCTTCGCCTTTGCTGGGCCAGTCTGGATCACGCCGGTCCACTTCCAGCTGAGGCTGGACCACCAGTGTGACAGATGGCTGGGTGACATCAGCCTTCTTTGCCACTCTGAAAGATTGTTAGGCTCAACTCTCTGGACTGCGGTCATGTCTGATATGAGATTCTAAAGATGAGCAAATATTTGCTCTAGGAGCTGAGACAGAAGCATGACATACAGTAATGTCTAGGACGTATCAGTCGCACTGATTCATTCTGCAGCATGGAAAAGATCCCAAACACAGAGTGGTCTCATTTCTATTAAAGATACAACGCTTGGAGTAAGTCTACAATAATATAAAAATGCTTCTTCTCATGTATAAATACACAAAATTTCTACTGTGCAAGGTTAACACAATGAAGAACATCAATTCAAAACTCTGCGCAGCTATCTGAACTGTTTTCATTTTAACACTGCAGCCATTTTTCTACTTTTCTATCATGTTTAAAAAAAATTTTTTTTTTTTAAATCCCTCATAAAAGCTGCCATGTTTTGACTTCTTCGACTGCACTCCATATATCCCGCCCTATTTCTCACTCTGTCTTGCTCGTGCTTTCTCTGGGTTTATTGCTGTCTTTTGGGGCCATGAGGGAGCCATCATCATTGCCAGACGGTATGGCTGCTGTGTATAAATATCAAGCAGCACTCTTTCCCCAATGTTTTCCTGGAGACTATCAGCGCTGCATAAACATTGAGGTGCTGTCTACAGAACACACTCAGACAGCTCATCACCATAAAAACACACATGCACTTGTCCATTCAAAAAAAAAAAAAAAAAAAAAGACACACACACACACTCACTTTCTTTACTGGTTGGAACTAGTACATTATTGTGGCTTCTAGCTCGTTTGCTTACAAATGTTATATATGCAGTGCTTTTCAAGGGAACATATGTCTGCTGTAGCCCTGTGTGCATGTTAACATGGCTCGGCATTGCTCAGAAACAAAGGTGATCGCATTTATTCCATCTGACACCTGCATAAAATACACTCATGCATACTGTAGCGCACTTTTCAGAGCTTCAGTTCTCAGTCTTTGCTGTTATTCACACATGCGAGCACAATTCCAAACAATCTATAACGTGTGTCCCCAACACACACCTATGCCTGTGCACACGACGGTGACAGATGGTAGCGAAACACTGCCTTCAATAATAACCGGCGTTACAAAACAGTTAAAAAATGTATCCTTTCATTTGCTGCAAGGCTCACTCCGAAATGTATTTGCCACATTACATTTGCAATATTTAACAGGTTCAGCTCTTTTCTTCTTCGAGCCTCAGCGCGGTAGAGGTGTTGTCCTTCCAGATGCACGTTCAAGGTCAATCAGAAAGCTTCCTGCATAGCTGGGAGTGTAAATGTAAATGTATTGAAATACAATACAGACTCGATAAAAGAACCTTAAGAGGGGTCACATGCAAAGCTGATACATACCATAATATTCTGATCCATGCGTCATCACACCGTAAATACCTGAGTGTGATGATGCCCTGTAGTTCCTCTCAGTCTCCTATAGATATAAGAAGTGTGTCAGAAAAGTTCCAGGACTGAGTGTGCTGTGTTAGCTATGAGTGGGGGAGGAAAGCACTAAGAATGCTGCAGCAAGTGTACGGAGATGAGACTATGTCTGTCATGGCCCGGGGTCCTTTTGACCCTGTGTTTTGTTTTGCTTTGTTTTGTCTGTTCTGGGTTTCTTTTGTTGTGGGGTTTGGTTATGTTTTGATTTTCTAGTTCCTTCTGTTCTGGGTGTTCTGTGTCAGGTCTGCGTCTGTGTTCCCTCGTCTCACTTCCTGTTTTATTTTGATAGTCATGTGGTCCCTGTCTGTTGTGTTCAATTTTGCATCCCCCGTCTCTTCAATGTAATTATGTTCAACTGTGCTCCTCAGCTGTTTCCACTCCCCTCATTATCCCCTGGCGTATTTAAGTCCTGTATTGCCTCTGCTTGTTGTTGTGTGTTGGTGTTGTCATGGTGGAGTGCGTGTGTGTTCCTGTCTTGCCTCATCTTGTTTGGATTATGCTCTATGCCTGGCACCCAAGAGGATTTTTGTATATGTTGTTTTGGTGACTCAATAAAGACATTTTAAGTTACGTCTGTCTACGGAGTCCTGCAATCTCTGCCTGTCACGCTGCCCGCTATGACAATGTCACGACCACCTGTTTTTGAGTGGTGCACGAGGTTCAAAGAAGGACACAAGAATGTGAAACACAACCCCAGTGGAAGACCTTGAACAAGCAGGACTGAGTCCAACGTGGAGTGTGTCAATGGTGCATGGGGGTCGTTAGTCGACTGTTTGGTTGATTGCAAATGAGCTGGGCATGAACCGGGGCAGTGCCTTAAAGTTTATCACTGAAGATTTGGATCCCCTGTGGGTGGTCTTTGTCCTCCTCCAAGCTCGGGTCCTCTACCTGAGGCCTGGGAGCTTGAGGGTCCTGCGCAGTACGGACCTTGCTTTGTGCACTGGTGCACAGTTATGTTGGAACAGGAGGGAGCCATTCTCAAACTGTTCCCACAAAGTTTGGAGCATGAAATTGTCCAAAATGTCTTGGTATGTTGAAGCATTAAGAGTTCCTTTCACTGGAACTAAGGGGCCGAGCCCAACTCCTGAAAAACAACCCCACAACATAATCCCCCCCTCCTCCAAACTTTACACTTGGCACAACAGAGTCAGACAAGTACCGTTCTGGCAACCACCAAGCCCAGACTCCTCCATCAGATTGCTAGATTGAGAAGCCTGATTACTCCAGAGAACATGTCTCCACTGCATCCAGTGCTCGTCATTGCACTTGGTAAGGCTTGGATGAAGCTCTCTACGCACTGTTTTTTAGCTATTTTGAAGGTCACATGTGGCGGTTTGGAGGTCTGCAGTGATTTGGATGGGTGAGTGAATACTTTTTGCAATATAGTGTAAGTTTTTTTTTTTTCAGTGCAAAAAAAAAAAAAGATAAAAACAAAATAAACTGGGAATGCTTGTGTGTTTGTGTTTGTATGTACTCATGCATCAAACCTGTGACCTGTTCATACTGTCTGGAAGTTGCAGTAATACTTAGCAGGTTACATAAAATTATATATAGTTGCCTTGAGGCAACTGTTGTTGGCGCTATATGAACAAACCTGAATTGAACTGAACTGAACGTTGACCTTCTGTATTATTACGGTTAAAAAGTCGTTGCCACACTGTTACGAACTAAATCATCCTAGGGTGTTGCCATGGCTACATGACAGCAAATGACCACAAGAAAAGCAAAATGTTTTTAAAAGATACAAATAAAAAATAAACAATATGTATTATTTGTGTAAAATGTACTCATACTTGTGAAATACAACCACAGGCTGCATATAAAAGAGGGATGTTTACAACTATTGGATAGTGATTTCTACTTCTTTATGCTACATATTGGTTTTTTTGATCAGATGTTACAGTACTTAGATGAAGAGTTGGATCACTGAAAAGTGAAAGTAATGGATGCAGCTTCTGAGCAAGCTGCATTCATAAACTGTATAGTTGTACAGACGCACATGTCCACTAATAAGTTCTGTCCAGTCAGGAAACATAAACCATGGTGAACCCATTTCATCTGCTTGTTGAGCGGTGTGCTAAATTTTTCACTTACACTTTACTACCTTAAAACTGAAAGCGTTCATATAGATGAGTTAGAACCCACAAAACACAGTTTAAACTTTTATTAGGCATTCCAAAATTTCCAAAAATATCAAACAAAAATGCACATAAAAGGGAAAATAAAATTCAGTACTTCATGTAGTGGCAGAGACTTAAAAACCCGGGTGTCTCTGACTTGAATATTTACTTCACTATAAATGTGGTATTGCTTCAAGGCACCGCTGGGACGCACAGATACAGAATATATATGTGATGTTAGTTAACAGGCTAGAAAGTGTTATCTAACGTCGAAGCAACCTCAGGGCAAATTTAAGAGAAATATTGGGAACATTAAGTTTAAAGTGAGTAAATGAACTCCAAGTAGCCTCTTTTTTTTTTTTTTTTTTTTTTTTTTTTTTACTCCAACAGATTTTAAATTTAAATCTGTATTTTTTTGACTCATGCACAAATGCAAGTTCATCACAGCAGAGGTGTCCAGGAGATATTCTTCTCTCCCCTGTGATTTGCACGGGAGGCTGCGGCTCACAGTGATCCACTCCAATTTGACAGAAGAGATGAGGGAAGGTCTCACTCTGTATGGTAAGCTACTGTCTCAGTTACATTTCATTTGCCCCTGTCTTCCAGCTGCATTAGCCCATCACACCTTATAATGTTGAAGTGGGACTGGAAGGATTTTCCGGCAGCGTATAACTTGTGTTACAGGATCCTCACTACTATAATGAATGCTGCAGACAGGCAGTATGACATGCCATTTGCCTGGCATCAATTATCTGCATGACTATCACATTTCTAATTTGACATGTTAACCACTTGATTGCATTTACTCCGCTGAAATGCCTGGTTCAGTTCTGAGCAAGTGTGCTGTTTTAATGTGGGGATGTTATGGCAGAATCAAAAATAAATGTTCAGTTTTTTTCCCCATTAGTTAGATGCTGCAGAGACACAATTTACTGCTACACTTAACTAATGCCTTAATTCTGTAATGTACTTCTTCAATTACAGGGAAAAGGAAAGAGGATGAATTTAGCTATTTATAGGGTTTTTTTTTTTTATATGAAAAGCACAGAGCCCTGGAGGCCAAAACACTGTTAAAAACAAGCTGGTTAACACTTGACATTCAAACACAGCACAAGCCTCTCAATATTCCATCTGTTTCAAGTCACAGATATTTAAATCACCACTTAAAAGTAGACCATGGAAGAAAAACGATAGCTAAGGGAGCGAAATACAAGCTTTCGGTACTTGAGATCCTCATACTGCACCCGGTGCAATATTTCGATCACTGATAACAAGAAGTCCCTGCTAGACCTTCGCTTTGCAGTGTTTTACGTCTGTCTTGTTGAGCATCCTTTTTCTTATGCTGCCACCAATAGGAAAGGGCTCAAAAGTCTGGGAAGAAGAAGAGAAAATTCTTCACTGACAAAACAAACACAAGCGCTAATTAGCTAACATTAGAGAGCTGCTTTACATTAATCCATCAGTGTTTTCCCTTCAAACCATCTTAGGACATTGTGCCAATCAAAACTTATTTCCAGCGTCAGCTTAAACCTGCGTCGCTGTTTAGAAGAAGGGATTGGTTTGATTTGGCTGAACTGATTGGCTTGTCATGAATGCATCCATGACAAGGTTAATAAAATATTAAATAGCTACATAAAGCTCTTACATAAAGCATGACAACATGAAAGCATGAGGATCTTCAGCATAGATTAAATATGTTTTAAATGTACTTTCAGAATCCGGCGGTGAGGATGCATCTTATCTGACGCACAGCTGTGGTCATATTGCATTTTTCTTTACCTTTCAAAGCACCGCAGCTGTGGTTCGAAGTTGTTGATGTGATACGCTTGCATCTGGTATGAGTACAGTATGTATGCAGACCCCTGCTTCCCCCTCCCCCTGTGTGGCAAACGGATAATGGAGATGTGGGAGGCAGCACTTCTATTTTGGGGTCCTTGAGTCTAGCTCACGCTTTGCTTTGCCTCTCTCTTTCCCTCCAAACCTCAACTGGCAATTGTGCCATTCGCAATGCGCCCATTCCCCAGTGTCCCCTGAAGCACCTCCAGATGTATTCAGCTCCCATTTGTCATTCCCGGGAATGTGGTGGCGTCAGCAGTTATGCCCCAACCTCTACTGACGGTACCACACCACCAGAACGTGAAAATTTCAGCCCCCGCCTAAGGTCACCCTACTCCCTTATTACAGTTTTACATCTTCAGTGTGATGGATAATGATGATGTTGTTGCCCTATTTAGTGGTGCTGTGGTAACCAAGCTCACATGTGAATTGCTCCTTCAGTTGCATTTCATTTATGCGCTGGCTCACTACTCACAGATCTGTTAGCTATAGCGGTGCATTTGAAACCAGACCTGAATGCACTGAAGTGAACCGTGCTTTATAACCAATGATGTGGTTCTGCTGAGTGTATGCAAACAGCAGGACTGTGCATGCACAATTTAAGACATTTTGTGCAGTACAGACCTTTTTAGCAGAAGACTTGTCAGTTAAAAATAATGCAGGTGTAGTTAATAAGAAACTGTTTTACTGAAGCAGCTGAATGGACTCCCTCCCCATTCATTTTCTTTTTCTACTGAGATATGCATTCATTTGTTATTGTAGAAAAAAATGTTGGTTAGGTTAGGTGTAGACAGACTATCGCATATAATATGTTTTGATATTGTACGTGTTTATTGTACAATCCCTAGCCTTAATAGGCAAATATAAAAAAATAACAACAACAAAGGGAGTCCAGACCAAAACAAGAAACAAAGTGACTCTAGTTTGAATTAGAAAAAAAAACTATCTCCCTAATTACAAATATAATAAGCAAAGAACTTAAAGAAAACAACAGTTTAAAAGTGAACAAATCTGACAGCAGGCGACTCTTCTGCACCAACACCGAGCTGCATGCAGCACACTAAAGAGCTGGGGGATTAATTCTGCACAAGTAGTAGCTTGGTCAGTGTGATAATAATAATAAAGAAAAACAAAACAAAACCGAAAAAAAAAAAAAAAAAAACGTGCTTAATATCTCAACATTCAGATATTGTTGGGAGCGGAAAATGGCAAAGCAGCCTGGGATTGTAGCTCGACAGCTTTTGAATACTCTCAGATGGTCTGTGATAGGCTGCGTGATCCCAGATTCACCTGCCAACTGCATGAGGTAGGAGGATGACCTATAACTGATGCCCACAGAGCCTGAGCAAGCACAGAGGAACAGAGCAGAGCTGTGAAGTAATTTTGGCCTGTTGTAGCCACACATGGTATATGCAGTTTGCTCACATTTTCTTTCTCCCCCCCACCCCCCCCTTTTTTTTTTTTGCCAAGCATTTGCCTCACTACACTAAATCCTCTTAAGCACAACAGTGGGCGAACGTGCCATCATTCATAACGCCCAGCCCTGATTCAGAGTGTCTCTAGCCCAAGCTGCTGCATTTAGTTGAACTGCACATAAACAGCATATTAAAGAGCTGAAACTCACAAGTTTAGCTGCAGATTCTCTCCATCACAATGAGCAACCCTCATTAGCATAAACTAAGTAAACACCAGTCATCCATCTATTTTCTTCTATTTATCCAGGTCAGGGTCACAGGTGGGCTGAAGCCTATCCCAGCTGTCATATGGGGTGGTACAACCTGGACAGCTCACTGGTCTGTTGCAGGCTAAGATAAAAAAGACAGAGAACCAATTGCATTCACACCTACAGCCAATTTATAATCACCAATTAAACTAACCCACGCACATTTTTGGGCTGCAGGAGGAAGTCGGAGTACACAGAGAGATTTGAACCCAGGACCCTCTTGCCGTGAGGCGACAGTGCCAACCAGTGTACCAATTCATACGTGAGAAAACATTTTCTTTAACTGATTAGATTCAGCACATAAAGCAGCCGACGTGAGGCTCTTTGAATAATGGATCACGGTGGCTACAGAAACAAGATGGTGAGGCCTCCAGTAACTTGTTGAGCAGCTAACGGCGGCCCTCATTTAAAACAGCATTGACAGCTCTGCTCTCATCGCTACAGATTTCACCTACAGAAACACAAAGGCCCAGCGGCAGCATACACTGTCGACAATCTAATAAATTAAACTCAATTAATTACCGTGTTTAGCATAACTCTGGAGTTTAACAGAGGTCTTTGTGGTAGATGTATGCATTATAACAGTTGTTCATTTTGATGAGCAGGGATTATAAATGAGGCAATTAACGTGCTGTCAGATCGGAGGGGAAAGGGCCTCGCTGCTCATTCTCTGAATCCTTTATTTTTTGCATGTAAACTTCAGACTAGAGTGCAGCGGCGCCTGGTGTCAGACTGTCAGATGGGGAGGGCCGGGGGGTCAGCTGGGCGCTGGAGTGACCGGGACAGCAGTGGACAGTTGACCCTATCAGTGGAGATGCTTCGTCCTTCCATCTTCTCATGTTAACCTGATTTAACTGAAGAACGCACGCGTACGCACAAGCGCACACTTGCGCGGACACACATACACACACGCACAGGCTGCCAGCGAGTTAAGTCCCCAGGCGAGAACTGGGGCTGCAGAGAGGGGGAACACATTAGCCTAATAAGGGCCATCTGGTGGCCATTCATTAACTTGACCATCCTTGAAGTCCCCGACCCAAAATGTCATTTTTCACTTTGCAGAGAAATCCGTTAGGTGACAAGAAGAACTTGGGCCAAATTACCAAAGATGGAAAATGGGAAGACAGAGAGCAGACAAAGAGGTGGGACTTGACGAGGGGTGGTGGAGCCAGGGAGAGTTTGCGAGTAAAAAGAGACTGACAGGGAGTGGGATCTCAAGTGAGGCTAGAAAGGGAGGTTAATTAGCAGATACTGTGTACACTGTGGGCTCATCCAAAGCATAGCATTAGTGGCACAGTGAAACACTTTCACACTATTAACTAATTCTTTATATTCATACACCCATTCAACCATGCGGGTCCAAGCATTTGACTTTTTCTATGCAAAAATATGGAAGAATGTGCCAGTGAAAGTAACACCATTTGAGATGCCATGAAAACTATGTCTGGTGGAAATGGGCTTTTTGAAAGGATTCATATAAAGACACTGTGACAGATGACTTTGTAGTGCATCGCAGACCTTGACTGACACTCATTTGCTATGATAAGTGATTTTTAAATGAGTGTACGCTCACACATGCGAGAATCAACGCCCTCGTGCAACAGGGGGTCTGCACGGGTTTAATCAAGCTGTCTGATTCGAAGCCTGCACGGAGGAGCACCATTCATTCTCAAAGCAAAACATTCTGCAAGGTCATATGCAAATGCTCTTATTATTTCTAGCGTCTTAAAATGTTTTCAAGTGGTAATGTGAGTCATCTGTATGTTTTTTTTTTCTTTTTCTTTTTAATCCATGGTGTTAAGCGGCCATTTCTTTTCTCTGCATCTCCCAGAGTGGATGCATGAATTTATGTTCAAGGCTGTTGTTGGTCCAGCAGGTAATATAATGTTTGGAGTAGGACAGTTTTACATCATTAGAGCGCACTGAGAGCCTTATAGGAGTAAAATGTTATACACCCCTCGCTGAGACCTTCCCAGCAAGCAAGGACACACAATCTGTCTGTTTAAAATATCCTTACTGAATCATAAGCTCAAAACAACTGATGTTTACAGTAACAAATGGTGGGGAGGATAATATTACCCATCTCGGCTCAACGCTGCTGTCAATACTCTATTGTTACATTGTTGTGTGCTTGAGAGTCAGCTCTTTCTCTAGGTTATCTTTATCTAACATTTCTGTAGTTAATGTTTTCAGTATCATTTGAGCCATTGTTGCTGTCCTTCGTGCACACGTGGTGTGCTTGTGGCTCCTCCTGGCTGCTTGAAATCCTCAATTCAGGACCATGAACCCTTATTTGCTGGGCATTCACTGTCATACAAGAACTCACTGAGCTACTGATAGATATAAACTGTGGTATTTTTCACGTGGTCTAGTAAATACTAACACTTAATGTACATATAGTAATAAACTCTCAGCAGTACAACATGAAGCTAAGCAGTGCCCATATACCTGAACTGAAACTTAACAAGTCTTTCTAGCCATAGCTAATAATAGCATAATCAGCAATCTACTGTATGCACAAAACAAATAGGGTTCATTCAGAGAAAGTTTATTTACAGCCACTCAGTGGAAAGAGTTTCTGTACAGGATTTGCTGAAGCCTGCATGGGTATGTACAGTACAGGAGATCACCCAAGTTATTACAGTTCATCAGTAGGGAAGCATCAGTATCTGGTATTGCTTTGATATGAGACATGACAAACAGTGGGAAATTGTGTAATGTTAGTTCAATGGTTTGTGACAGCCTTAAAAGCCAACCAATCTGTTCCAGCCTGTGACAGCTGGAACAGATTCCAGCACACTATGACCCTAAATTGGATAAGTGGAAGAAAATGCATGGATGGATGGATGGATGCTCTGGAAACTCCATGGGTAAAATGAGAGTTGTAGAAAGTTTGAATCACAAACTTTGAAGTTTGAATCCAGATTTGATCTTGATCAGGTGAAAATGTGAGACAATATCTTGAACTGCTAAAAAGAAGGGGGGTAATCAGTTGACTGCAGCATGACTAAATGCTTTATTGGTGAGGGGTTGGTTGAGTATGTTGTCAAAATGTATAGTTTGACAAGAAGAAAAAACTAAAGATTCTCTAAAACTATTTATGAGGGCACGGTGTCACGGCAAACCAAAGCCACGGGAAAGACTTCAGACTTCAAACTTGCCACGTGTGTCATTAGTTAACTCATATTTTGTGTCCTTGGGGATAAAAAGCAGGAAAAAAAAAAAAAAAGCTTGTTAATGAAGTTCTTCCTAGGCGACAATCTCAGTTACTGAGTGCATTTGCTCATCAGCGGAAACTAGACAAAGGAGAGATTCTCAGCTGGCTGGACACAACTTTCAGGTAACCGTAAGAAAAGGTAATGAGAAAACATGCAAGATGTTTTCTATGAACCTCAAAGGTGGTTTAAAGATAACAATGTCACTCCTATGAGTGCTTCCCTGTCACTAAGCTAAGCTTTTCAGCTTTTACCACCTACACACACGAAAACATTTAACTCGTGTTTTTCCAGCAGTGTCCTGATTTTGTTTTGAGCCGCCCAGTGTAGTCATATGAACACAGAGCAGATCCGCTGAGGTTAGCGGGTTGCTCAAGGGCACTTTAATTCCAGTGGATGCAAAGCAGAGAGGGATGTTTTCATTTACTTTCCCTGCTTGGAGCAGCTGAGCTGCCAAATAACACGCTGTGCTATCCAAACCCTGGAGGTTGCCTAGTAGTCCAGTTGCCAGGCCAAGGGACCTTTAGCTATGTTTGTGCCTTTACCATCCAATAACCTGGTTTTGTTTGTTTCATTGCCAGAACCTTTGCAAAAATATTCCCATCTGTAAGGCTGGACCACAATACAGATGATTATGCCATCCTTATTAAAGCCGCCGACAGTGGAGCAAACTCTATTTACAGCATCAGAGATGCTCTTTCGCTCTCTCAGTAAAAAAGAAGATACAGGAATGTTGCCTAATGATAACACAGATGACTGTCTTGGCCATTATTTGTAGTTATCAAGCTGCATGAGGCCACATTCTCTCCCTTAGATCGTTACCTTTTTACTCCCATCTTCCACTACACGCTGTACCTGCAGCAACATCAAAGATAGCAGGAATTAGCCCGCCTCTTTGAAGGCGAACAATGCTACAGTCATGTTAATTCTCCTACCCCCATCTCTTCTCTTTAAAGTGAAAGAAACTTCAGATTGAAATATCAGAATCTGTCGAGCTTGGCCTCGTTTTTCTCAGTTACCAGAGAGGAGATTACCGAGCAAGCATGAACTTACATAAGGCATGAAAACATCAAGCTATGACTGACAATTTCATTCAGAAATATAAAAAAAAACCCAAAAAAACCCAAAAAACAAATAGCCAGTTCAGGCACTCTATTCTTTTCCCATTGTGGTGTGTTAAAGCTAAAGCTGTAAGCCTCACATGTCTGAAAGTGTCTGTACATCAGGTGTCTTGCCATGAGCACGGCGCAGAATCGGTTCTATTTCTGACGAGACAGATGTCTCTGGTCTTATTAGTGTGACACAGACAACACAGAACGCTGATGTAACTGCCTTTAAGAGAAGACATGAATAATACTGCCCTGACAAATTACTGTCATAACAAACCCACAATGAGTGACAGTAATATGACAAATGACTCTTCACTTACATATTTGATTCATTCAATTAGTTGACTATTACACCCAACAATTTTTTATCAGAAAAAAAAAACAAAGACAAAGATAAAAAAACAAACATCTAGTTGAACGGGCGTGTGAGCTTTGTGACTTTCTATTTGACCCTGCATTTGTTCAGTCTATCAGTATACATATATAGTGTTGACGCTGTGGTTACACACGCTGTTTGTCCATGGCACACACTACATTTGTGGAAAACAGCCAGTGTGTACTCAGGTTGATACTATACACACTGCAGGGAAGAGCATGACACAGAAAACAAACACAATCTGTTACGTCAAATCTCCGCACTTCTGTATTCAGTCATGTGCTTTATTTTTGACTTTGACACGAGAATACAGCTTAGCGAAGTGGGATGTGAGACTTTGTTCTCAAAAAGCCTTATGTAAGTCTTTGTAGGGGAGTTGTACCATTTCTAAAAACATACACTGATAATGACATGTGTTTCTCAGAGTATGGCTGAAGCAGTGAAGGCAGAAATGAAAGGCCTTTTGAAATCGTTCACAGTCCAAGCTTCTGTTTATTTTAGTTTCCCTTTAACTGCAGTGGGTCGGAGCAGCGTATTTACAGTGCAGATTAATTCGGTCAAAACTGAAGAAAAACTCAAGCTAAGAGAGGGAATCAAATTAAGGAAAAAAGAAACTAACTGGGCATATCAAACTTAAACACAGCAATCCAAAGCTAAACTTAATATGTGAGAAAACACCTCGGCACTGGGCTATACCCTGTTTTAGTTTGGCCCCTGGCAAGATGGCTGGCATAGCCTGTCTTTCACTGTGTTGCCTGAATCACAACGAAACTTCAAGAAAAGCTGCAGCTCCTGCCTATATAGTCAAAGCTCCTTCCACTACATGAAATAACATTTAAGTACTAAATTAATTTACAAATTTACATTATAAATTTACATCAATGCTTAATCTAATACTCAAAAGACAATGATAATAACAGTAAAACAAAACAAAACATTTAGTTAACTAAGAGACTCAACTTGATCTAAAACAGCTTCCAATCAGTACTGTTTACTCAATCAGGCAAATGCCCCCCTCCTTCATTACACACACTTGGATACATTCCCACAGGATCTTAACCAGAAAGGAGCCCCAAAGGACCTGGACTGGATTGGCAGCTCTTGGGTCTGAAACACAGGACCCAGGACCCTGAGTTCCTGTTGATCTTGTACAGTTCTAGGTGTTCCAGAATGCCAATTCTCATCTTGTGTCCATTAATGCTGAGCCTTGTTCCAGCAGCCAACTTATCGTCAGTATATATATATATATATATATATATATATATATATATATATATATATATATATATATATATAGTTCCTCAAAACCTGACGCAGACCTTTTTAATCTGTTCGATGTCCAAGTCGGTATGACTTCAGTCATATTGGTTTCCAGAAACTGGACTGTGTTTGCTATTATGCTCCAGTCTTCATTAATATTTATTTCAAATTAGTCCCTGGCATTTTGCGTTGCCCTTTAATATTTGTATATGCAGCTATAACTTTACCAATGCATTTCAGGCATCTCAGAGTGCGTAAATATGATTATTCCTTAAGTGTCTTGTAATTCCATGGAATCCTCAGCTACTTCTGGCTATGGTTTCCAGTTCCAGGTGCATCCATTCACAGTGCAGAAGAAGCCTGTCACTGCAGCATCAAACCTGCTCTAACCATATGATGGTGGCTTGTGTCACTTCCCCTTCACTCCTGACTCTCCCTGCCATTAGAGCCGTATTTGACATCCATCAACTGTGTTGAGCCACGATGGGAATTCACTCTTTACATTTCAAACACTTCCGTGTGAAAACACATCAGGAGTGTCAAGAATTTTAAAGTTCTGGGAAAAAAGTATGATAAATCTCGAACCCCGATGGCTTTTCTCTGTGCCAGCACTCAAAATTCTTACTGCAAGTCGCAAGTCTCACTTCTCAGTGACTTTGTCTAACGTGTTGTGTCTCTTTGACAATGAACTGACTTAACCGAGTAGACTGACTTTAACTGATTCACAAGATAATGAAACGAGTGCATTTTTTTCATAAGTATAAAGATGTAAGTGAATCACTAGTAAAAAATGATACAATAGGCATGAACACTATACTCCTTCAAATCTAGGCTTTTGGTACTGCTGGCTTGCATTGGATCAAAAATATCCTTGCATGTGTCTTCTATAATCATAACAATAAAGGGCTGCCTGTGATTCCATACATAGTGTGAACTGACTATCTGACATTTCCCCCAAGAAAAAAATGGATCCAACACCGATATGTTGCAGCTATTAAAAATTCTAGATGTGTAATACTTAATCACCGGAAGGGAGACATATTACTGTGGTAACATCACTGTGGAAACTCTCAGGTGCCCTGG
The DNA here is from genome assembly GCF_007364275.1 of Archocentrus centrarchus. NCBI lineage: Eukaryota > Metazoa > Chordata > Actinopteri > Cichliformes > Cichlidae > Archocentrus > Archocentrus centrarchus. The sequence goes on along the minus strand of NC_044365.1, from coordinate 14,399,800 downwards.
CCTCCAAAGGCATCTGTACCTTTGAAAAATGGAGGCTTGAAAGTATTCATTAGTCAACCAAGCTGTGAGATTACCCTGCTAATGCCAGTGTGATTCAGAAATAAAAAGATGTGGGCCAATGGAAAAAAAAAGTTTTTACCTGCTCAAAAGAACCATTTCTAGATGAAAATAAAGGTATGAAAGTTGAAGAGTTTCAGTCCAGTTCTGTGGAGGCCTCCAGCTGAGTAGCAGCTTAGTATCCATTAATGGTCTCAGTGTGGAGAAAACCGGGCAATGGAAAAAATCACCAGCCACTCAGCACCCACACTGTAGAAAAAAGAAACACTGATCAATAAGTGCTGTGTGTGGTTCGATAAGAGCATTGATCATCACACAAACAAACACATCACAACCGTAGCGGGAATAATAGTGCCGGGGCAAAGTAAATTCTTTTCAACCCGACCTAATGTAAGTCTACTTAGGCTTGTTTTCACCTGCCCTCCGAGCATCAGTCAATGAACATTTGAAGTACAGACAGTGATGCAAAAATACACTAAAAAGAAAACTGCTTGACATGTGTGAGGTTTGTGTTGATGCCTGCAGGTAGTGTTCTTTCATCTTAAACAATATCACGGTGCAGTGTTGTTTGACGGTTAGAAGTCTGTCTGTTAACTACAGAACTATCCATGTCGCAGTAATCTCTATGACCATTAACTAAATATTAATGAATAAAAGGTTTATCACTTAACCTTAAATGTTAACCTTAACACTTAAATGTTCCCCTCAGATTTTGGTTCATTATCTTGGTTTGACCCTCACCTTTGGGTTTGTTTACTCTTATTGTTTTAGATTTCTAAAAACTCCCTGCAGGTTAACTAATTATCCAGCACCAAGTAGTAGAGAAGTTAGCAACTAGCCTTTTAAATAATGTTAGCCTTTGTGGCTTTACTGGATAGTGTGACAGTGAAGAGTAGACAGGAAAGTAGGAGAAAGCCATGCAGCAAATGGCCACAGGATGGACTCAATCCCGTACCGCTGACTTTCAGCCATAAGGCATATGGTCGCGTGCTCACACCATGAGCTAATCTGCTATCGCAAGTTAGCAACCAGCTTTTAAACAGTGCAAAGCATTTAGCAACTAAAGAGTTTTCCCGAGGACTTGGGCCAAAGGCAAAGCCAAAGGAAAAGTCAACATTAGACTTAACAGTTTTTTTGGCCACATGCAGTACAGCCCACTTTCCTACAGTCTTTATGAATGGAACTTGCATATAATGTTTACTATAATGTTTTAAAAGAGGTCGTTTGCCACCGTTGTCACACATAAACTTAGCACAAAAAGTAAGGAAATTTGTGTTTGGTTGATTATTTCTTTGTTATAACAATGCTTCTTGGCAATAAATCTTATACTGCTGGAAAGCCTGTTTAATTCCCCTTAAGTGGTGCCACATTTGTAAGGAAAATGCATTTGTGGGTTGAGCAGCAGAGTTGAGTATAGGTACAGTATGTGGATTGCACCCATGAAAAACTTGCCAGATCTTCTCTGCCAAAGTCAAACAGCTTATTCTGCTATTGACTCTTGTTTGGTGTCATTTATTGGATTGGGTGAGTCTGAAGACACAAGACATATTAGCATATTGGTTATTCATTTAACAAACAAGGGCCTCACAGTCACAACAGCCTAGCACCTCCTCCTCATGCTGGTACAGTATGGGATTGCCACTGGTTGAAGAATCCCATCTTGATATCTCTCTGAATTGAGATTGCCTCCAATGATGTGAGCAAAGATTTGGGAAGCTTTTCATGCACGCAACCGACATACTCAACTCTGCTGCTCAACCCACAAATGCAGTTTCCTTACAAATGTGGCACCATTCAAGGAGAAATAGACAGGCTTTCCAAGATAAAATTTATTGCATTGTTACAACAAAGAAATAATTAACCAAATACAAATTTCCTTACTTTTGCTGCCAAGTTTCGTTTTCACTGCTCTTGGTTGGGGGAACAAAGCAGCTTAATTGTGTTCAGATCCGGTGACTGATTTGGCCATTGAAGAATAATCTGATTTCTTTGCCTTGATGGGAAAATTAGCCATATCTTAATTGACTGTAGGTACATGACATCACCAAACACAGTCCATCTCAAAGAGTGAAGGTGCCAACTTCCTGTTTTCTTTGAGTCTGTCTTGTTACACCGAGACAACTCGCAAAGTCCTTGAAGTTATGATTTGACACTCACCTTTTTATCTTCACACAAATGACACAAAGGCTTGTCCCCCTGAGCGTCGGTGGCCTGTGAGTGACACCAATAGTTGTTATATGACAGGCGAATTCTACCTAATTACAGCACATCCAAAGACATCTATTGCCATTGTAGCTGAAATGCCTTTGCTGAGTCACAGATTCCCCATAGATAAATTCCACGCTGTTTTTGCTACAGGGCAGAAATAAAAAATAACACACCCATGGCCCCTTTAAACACTCTTTACCAGTTTCCACAAAGCACGTTATGGGGGGAGATAATCCAGTGGCAGTAGATGGTTTGCTCTGAGGTATTTCGGTGATGCTTCATGGTTGGGTCAGGCAACAGCTGCTGGAGGTGAGATATCTGGGATGAAGTCCTCTCCCCAAACGACATCAACTCTATTTTAATTCTCCACACAGCATGGTGCATTGACACCTGGGCTGAACACATGGTTAAAATTAGGGCCACTGTAGGAGACCTTGACAAACAAGTGACTTTGACTGAATTCATCAGGGTGTCCCTGGAGTCACAAAAGTGTTTTAGGAAAGTTGTTTTAGTTTTTATTGTCCATATGTCCTGATTTCAGTTTTTAAAATTACCCTTGAATGGTTTTTCTTATTGTCACGTATTGTACTGTATATAGAGTATTTTAGTGTAGCACTTTCTCTAATGTGTTAAATTGAGCTAGATCTGTCTGTGTCTGGAAGCTCAGTACTTTTAAAAAATTTATGCCTTAGAAAAGTAAAATATCACAGCTTAAATAGCGTCTTTTTTTTTCATTATATTTTCACAAAGAAATCCCAGCACCAGAAACTTAAAAGTTAAAAAGGCATAAAAGGCTTCACTTTTTCATTTCAACAACTAAACCCACATTTCTCAGAATAAAAAGGCTTTGAACTGAATTTATTCTTGCGATTTGGACGTGAGTTGGTGGCTGTGAATCAGACACAAACAAAAAAATCGGAATCAATTAATCGGGCATATATGAGCCAACATGCCAGGAAGCGAGAATCTGTTGTTTTTGTTATTGATGCATTAGCAGAACAATCAATGGCCCTAAGTCCTTTTCCTCCCTGTGAGTCAAACTTTAAAAAAAAGAAAGGAAAAAAAAAAAAAAGGAAGGGGGGGGGGTTTTTAGCCGGAGCAATGGCTTGAATATTTCAGGTTATGGATGAACTGTCGAGTGTCTGACAAGACCCACTATATAAACTTTGAACACAGGCTCTCCGGGACACATCAATAGTTGTAAATATTTAATTTGGTGCCTCCGACAATGCATGCCCACTGAAACAAATCTTTACCAGATTGAATTCAAGATAAATAGCACGGAAATATCACAAAAGCTGATACACCGACTTTTATGCTATCATTTTGTCAGATTTGCCTCTTTGGGGCTTTTGCTTCATATATCGCATATTAATTTAGTTGAAGTGTCAGCAATTTTCAGATGTAACAGAAGCCGCGTAGCTCTTTATACTGCATGTGGAGTTCTAATTAGGATGGGAACACATTCATAGACATCATAAGCATGTTTCCAATAATTTAGTTTTACTGTATCTGTACATTAGAAAAAAGGAGATTAGTGCAAGATCATGAATGGCAGCCATTATAACGCACACGAAAGCTTTAAGTATCAGGATTAGCATGATCAACTGTCATGTTATCTTTTTGGATTATTACAGAGGGCATTAATGTGCATGAATCACTTGGTTCTTGTTGCGTGTCCTAATGGAATCCTTGCTTTTGTGAAAGAGCAGGACCACACAGTATTATTATGGATGATATATGTCTACACTAACATTTCTCTATGCAGATTATTATACGCAAAGTCTGATGCAGGCTGTCTGGACTTAAATGACTTTACTAATTTTATTGCAGTTTATTGAAATGTTAATATAGTCTCAGTATGATTTTGCAGCCATACTAACATTAAAGCATTCTTTGTTTTATGACAAAAAAAAGGTGCAATTTACAGAGAAAAAAATAAGAAAAGCTGCATTTTAAAACTGTCAGTTTGATCAGTTCTCTAAAGCACTGTATTTAAGTAAAATTCTGACTTACACTTCATGTCCTATAATAGTATTACAAGGTGAAGTTATTTTACATTGTACTCCACTAAATTTGTTTGCAGATTAGGGGTATTTCTAATTTAATTATTATTATTTTAACTACAAGAGCTTAATTTTCTTTCATATGACACTGATTTACATAGTTGTCGAAGAAAGTATGATCCAGCCATGCTCATATTGTTCTTAGTATGTCCAAAAAACAACCAAACAAAAACAGAAAAGTCAGCACTGATCTCCAAATTTCACAGTGCATTTTGTATTTGCATTACATCTTTCTTTTGGGATCAACAAATGATCAACACAGGTTTAATTTTTAAACTTTTATTCACTTAAATTCTCAAGTGTTAAAGCAAGAACAAAACATTTATAATGTCCTTTGGTGGGATTTTATTACACTTTATTAATACTGTATATGTAAACTGATATTCTTTGATGCCAGCACGTTGCCAATACAAAGGAAAAATCAACTGCACAACTAAAAGTAATAAATAAAAATCAGTTAATAAAAGAACTGAAAATAAAAAGAGAGAAGAAAAAAAAAACAACTGCTTCTGCATTTGAATGTCTTAAATAGATACAGGTTGCCTTTTTTCAGTCACAGTTTGGCAATGATACAAAAGGACTACATGAATTTTTTTTTTTTTTTTTGTTTTGTTTTGTTTGCTCTGTCGAGAAAAGAACTTGCAAATACACTGATGATTTTCTACGCACTTCTCGTCTGCTCAGGTGAATACTATCCTCTGACCATGACAGTAGGGAGGGCGGTGGCACTAAGATAGAAAAAGAATCAGACAGCTTCACTGGAGTATCTTTTTGGAAGAGAGGAAAGGAGGGCGAGGGATGGGACGGGGGATTCTTACATGTGCATCACTAACATTGGACAAAAGAATCTTTCAACCAACAAGGGTTTACAGAGTAACGGTCACGAAAGCACAGGTCAGTGGCAGCATGGGGATGGATCTGGGATCAGAGGGAAGAGAGGGGGGATGAACAAGAGGATGAGACCGAGCTCAAAGGAGAGACAGAAAGATAGAGACAGAGAGGGATCAACGTGGGCGAGGTTTTGTGTCACAAAGTGGCAGTCCGGACAGATTTCCTTCTATCCACAATGCACTGACAGCAAAGAATGAGTCCTGGGGTTTTTCACCTCTTTCTGTTACCGCACCGAAGTGTAACGGGTTTGTTTCTGAGGCCAGTCTTTGCCGTTCAGTGGGGACGAGTTTTGCTTTTTGCTTTTTTTTTTTTTTGTTTTTCTTTTTTTTTCCTCCTTTTTCTTCGGCATCAGTCCAGCCAACATTAACGCGCAGAAGCATCCCAAAGGGGTCGACGGCCACTGTCGGCTTGTGCGAGAGCTGATTGGTCGCAGCTGTTGTTGCCGTGGCAATATGAGAAGAAGTGAACAAGTCTGTCATCTTTAGTTATCTCCTCGAAATCGAAGGGGCTCATGTACCTGGTATGGCTTTTGGGGGGAGGGGGATGGGGGTGGGGGTGGGATTCACCATTCTCTGCTCATGTTACTTTTGTTAGGCAAACCCTCAGTTACTCATATTTCTAATAATATCTGTTTTTTTTTTTTAGAAGTATAAGATTTTTTCTATATATTCTTTGTAATTAAATGAAAAGTTTTTGCACTCATTTGACTGGCACATTCCCTTTATTGTCAGTGCGAGTGTCCATTGAGTCTGGAGGCGGAGAAGCTCAGAACATTACAGTCCAGAAAGCTCATGGTTGTTCTTTTTTAATGGTCATTGATTATTTGAAAGGGGAGGGGGGGATGAGCGGGTTAAGTCGGAGACGGTGGGAAGTGTGCGACTCCCACCAAGTAATGGGTCTCTTTAGAGCACAGCGGGCCGGAAGGAGGCCTCTCTCAGCAGAGCTGAGCCTAGCAGCAGCAGCAGCAACAACCTGGAGGTGGATGGAGGCGTCAGGTGAGCCTGGCCTGAATCTGGGCCTCCACAGCCTCCCAGCTCGGACTCACAGCGGGGCTTCTCACACAGCAAGCCCGTGTAGGCTGAGGGACAGTTGCAGCGGACGTTGTTGATACACGTCCCGCCATTTTGGCAGCGCAGGAGCTCGTTGTCACACACCCGGGCTGCGGTGGAAGCAATGTAAAGACAGGAAAGAGGTGTGAGAAGTTAACACACAAACAAGTGTTGGGTGACATTTTACTTGAAGTGTACTGTGGTGCATTAAAGAGATACAGTTCCCATTATCTCCCATTTTCAAATCAAAGAGAAAACCCCCCCGATCACAGAAGAAAGTTAAAAGATTGCCAATTATGGAATCTTTTTATTGTTTTGATAAAAAACACGTATTCTTCAAGTAAAGCGTTGCTACATTTTATTCCATATTTGGTGTCTCTGAAGTCTTAAAGGAATGTGTTTTGAAAAATATGCTTATTCTTGATAGTTAAATCGATATCATATTTTTACCTGTACAATAAATATCGAGATAAAGCTTAGCCCAAAGACTGGAAACATGGTTATATGGTATCTTTCTATAGGTTCATGGGTGGTTATTTGCCCATAATCTACATACTTATACATTTACCCATTAAATTACAGTAAACTAGATTTGAAAACATTATTCTACTATGTTGCTGGTATGATCTACAACAGTTTCTTACTGTTAAACAATTACTGTACTGTGCTATATAAAATAATCCTTTTACATTATAATACTGTAGGCTGTTTGGATCCTTTTATTTAAGCTTTCATATTACAATCTCCATAAACAGTTTATTAATATAGAATCTAAATTCATAAAGGACTGTGTAGTAGTAGTCACTGTTATGATGGCTACCGCAGGCTGAAACTCAACACTGTTCAACAGAATTTACAATCACAGTACGGCGAAACTAATCATTTACTTATTAACATTCACACGAGTCTTTGCACCAGCCAGCAAGGAAATATCCACAATATGTGCAACAACCTCCTCTTTAAGTTAACTGTGTGCTAAATGAAGCAGAACAACTTGGAGTGACATAATTTTTCCTTAGTGGATTATGGGTAGACTCAAGCAAAAACGTCAGAGTTGAATTCTTCGACGGCATCTCAACTACAGCCCTATCTACACTCACAGCTTTTGCCTAAAAAATGCTACGTCCATAACAAAAAATAAACAAACAAACAAACAAAAAACTTTCATCCTAAAAACAACCTTACATCGCACCAATTCTTATCAATCTTTATCACTGAGACCTGGCTAAATGTTAGTGAAGCCTCTCCACTTTCTTCCTCACCGCAACGTTTTAGAGTCCCCAAGGATGGAAGCCATCATGTTCAATAAATGTTTCAAATGTATGACTGCGGATGAGTACGCTAGCTCTGAGGAGCAACGTTTAAAGATCACTGTCACTAATGTTCTATGCACAGTGGTGTACAGACCACCTAAATCAAATTCAGGTGTTTTCTTTAGCCCATCTAAACCCATGGCTCAAGGGATTATTTGTTGTTGTGTTAAAATGTAGTGACTTGAGTCTGACTCGACTGCAATAGAGAAATTATTATATTTGTAAGATTGTACAGTAGATTGATTTTCCCCTCAAAATTGCTCCAGACTCTGGCTTTATATTTAGTGTACAGACAGCTTTATCATTAAACTCAAGAAATCAAATAAGCATATTTCCCAACATGTCAACTGATGACACCCATCGGAAAGTAAAATGTATCAAAATATAGATTATTCCATCATATATAATAATTGAATAGTAATAATGAAATCTAGTAAAATCATAAGATTATATAAATAAATTTAATCTAGTCTAAATTTCTAATAATTTTATGCAGTCTAACTTTACGGTCTGTAATCTTTAAACAACACCAAATGTTTTCAGCATCTAAAAAGACTCGTGTCTATTTGTTTAAGACCAAATCTTATTAAACCCCATCAAATCAGCCATGTTACAGCACAGAAATCCACACTTTTCCTCAAAGCCTGCAAGGCTTTCCCCAAACACCACTGACTTTAGACAAACTGAACGTCAGGTGAAAATTGGTGTATATTTAGAGCTGGGACACCGAGGCCACTCTATTCCCAGCGGAGGCAAGCTGTCAAGCAAGCTGGAGGCAAACAAAGCTGCGCTGCACAAACTAATAAACCAACAGAGACAAATAAACACTGATAAACACAGGGGCCACTTCTGCCCATTTCAGTCCTTTATAGGAGTGGAAAACAATGCGGTGAGCAATCTATGAACTCTATGGGACATAAATATCACAAACAAATATAAGACCTCTCTCCTAATAATCAGGATTGGATGCATGCTGTCTCACAGGAATAGCCAAATAGAGCTTTGATGGGAGCCTTGTTAAGAAACATTGACTGTGCGAATCCTATTTGTATGTTGTTGGAGAAAAGAGAGCTGCTGTAAGTTTCGCTTCAGGCCACAGCTCACCAATTACCATGCACAACTACATCCAAATAAGACATCTGAACTCTATCTTTGTCCCCTCACCCCCAGCCCCACCTCCTTTTTTTTTTTTTTTTTTTTTATCTGACATATCAATTTCATGACCACCTCAACCACTCAGGAGAAACTACAGTAATGAGTCAATATGAGACTGCAACCACTGCTGCAAAACAGATTCTTTCTATGGAAAGCCTTTGTTCACTTTGATTGCTCCCTGTGATGAGGCAGCGGCTAAACTTGGTAATTAGATTGTCTCCTCAAGATGACAAGGAAGAGCGATCAAATGTATTAATTAAAGAATCATGAGGCCTTGATATGATCAGTACACAGGAGAGACTCCTTTAATTAGACAATAACCTTTCGTCTCGTCTATCTTATTCTTCCTTGCTGTCACAATAGAATGATAACATGTATTTCTAAGAATATTCAGAGTGGCTTGTATTCAGAATGTGCTCTAAATTGATTAATTTTTTTTTTTTTGAAAAAAGGTGTCAGACACCGTTGTGTATGCCCACCTTTTTGGAATAAAACCTCAAGCTATGATAGTCTGATAAGAAATGATCGCATCTTTAAAAAAAAAAAAAGCATTAAAGGAGCATTAAGGCAAAAACAGCCTTGTTATTTGATATATGTCTCATTTAGTCTGTGCTCAGGAAGGTAATTCCTCCTTAAACACAACACATCTCTAACAGGTTGATTGAAGCCTGCAATAGCTTAAAGATGAGATTCAGGCAATGAGCTTCGTGTAGGTTAATTTATCTAAATTTGAGTTAAAAACGACCTTTTCAGCAGCTGGAGCAAAGTGGTGCGCTATGAAGGAAGATTAATAGGTTAGGCATCAGTCACACAGGGATAGAGAGCAGTTGGTGACCCCCTGGCGTCCTCTGGTTACTACAGAAAAATGTGTATCCGACTCAAACCGACAGATTTCAAAATACGCAGCTTTTACTTTGAAGGCAGAGTCTCTGGTTTGTGTTGCACTTTTCACAGTTTCACCATTTCAGTTCAATTCGATTTTATTTATATAGCACCAAATCACAACAGCAGTCACCTCAAGGTGCTTTATATTGTAAGGTAATATCCTACAATAACACAGAGAAAACCCCAACAATTAGACAACCTTTTATGAGCAGCACTTAGCGACAGCGGGGAGGAAAAACTCCCTTTTGACAGGAAGAAACCTCCAGCAGAACCAGGCTCAGGGAGGGGCAGCCATCTGCTGCGACTGACTGGGGATGAGGGGAGGGAGAAGAGAGGAGAGGGACTGCTAAGCAAGTAGCTGGAGAGTGTCTGCAGACAAGTCTGCGTATTCCCTGTAAACTCCAGGTGACCGGGGCAATCTTCTAGCAACCAAAGCAGTGATAAATATAACGATTTTCAGTGCAGCACTGTACAACGCTTTGTGATAACAAGCACTATCCCTCAGTTAACCAAATGGTTGGCAAATACACAGTTTACCCTAGCAACTGGTTGGGTAACAGGAGGTCACTGATTTGTGAATGGGGCTTTAGCAAACAATTTCACATCAACTGCCTCCAGCCTCCGGCGACCACTAATTTTTCCCGTAGAGATTGGTGGTTACCAGGTGGTTGTTGACTGGTCTCTAGGCCTGTGTGTCTGGGGCCTTAGCAAGCTTTGTTGAGCCTAATCCCAAGTTTTCAGTGTCAGAAACATGGCTCTCTTTTAATGTAGCAAAGCTCCGATTGTAACTTATATAGAACAAGAAAAGCATGTGAAAACCTTGATAAATTCCTGCCCTGAATTCTCTCTCAGCTGAAGGAATTCAGAATTTGATAAGCCACACAGTGATGAATTAAATTGTCAATTTCACCTGACTCTTACCAGCAGATTATTATGCATCATTATCCCCTTAAAATAAAAAAAATAGCCTCATGTTCAAAAGGAATTGAGTTCTTTTTAAAGGAAAATTCAGGTAATGGCCAACCCCTGCAAGCAGAGTGATTTATCGGCTGACAGGACTAAAAAGAAACACAGATATTGATGGTTTAAAAAAAAAAAAAAAGAAACATCAATAAATGGCATCCTGGCTTGTGAACCAGTCCTGTCAGTTTGGTTATCCTGAAAACACAGCAGAGGCAGGAATTCTTTTTTTGGAGTCCCGCACCTTTATCTGATTTCAGTTCCTCACATTAACCATTTCGCATTACTGCATGTAAACAGAGCCGGCACACGCAGGAAAAAAGAAAAGATTTGTTGTGTTTGCTTTTGATATGAGTGATAATATTTAGAGAAGGGGGGCCGACGAACTAGGTGCGCCTGTCTGGGAAAGTGATGTGTTTGACGAGAGATTTAAGTTTTAATTGCATTTTTCACTCTGCATGCAGACTGCATCGTGCCAACGCACAACACTGCCGCAGCAGCCGCAGAGATGCAAAGGAGGGTCAAGACTAAAAAAAAAGTTTTTCCATTTCAGCTGGAGAATCATTTAGTGGTTGTGGACCGGCATTATCTTAGGTGTTTTTTTTTTTTTTTTTCCCCTTTTGTTTTAGTTTTTTAAAACTTTTTTTGTGGACGACATTTTGTGCAGTTGATGTGACAGCAAATTCACAGCTTCCAGCTCCAGTGAAAAACTTCTCCTTTGAGTTAAAAAAAAAAAAAAATCAACGATACAGGAAAAAGTGAGGAATACTCGGCAGCCTTGGTAGACCATAATGCATAATAATGCAGCCATAGTTCTTAAATTTGACGACTGTCAGTATGGAAAACACTGCACTGTTTTGTCAGCACTAAACATACTGCAATATTATACTATTCTTTTTCTCACTACAACCTTACTAATATCATCTCTCTGACATTTATGGCAAAAAGATCCCCCTTCTTTGGGTGTTGCATTCTTTGAAATGTCACCGACACTTCGATCAATGCGGAAAAGCCAGTGCACCAAGAGTAAATTACAGCCTCAATACAAAAGAACTTTTATGCCTTTTATTTGTAGGCAAAATATATTAAAAGCAATCTAAATGTGTTTTATAATATCTCAATATTTTGAAAAATATTGAGATATTTGACCTTTTCAGACTGTCTTCAAAATCATCTAATGAAAATTTCTCTAAGCGTCCCACGTACACCGAGGAAGTTGTTTGAGTGATGTAGACATTTTAAACCAAGCAGTTAAACCTTTGAGATAAAAAATATTTACATATGAATATATCCTGGATTTTTGTTTTTTTTAGTCACAGAGGAGGTGCAAATGTTTCTTTTCTTTTAAATTTTCACCCAGGTAATTAAACTCAGACAGACATTACTATGCAAAGCCGAGTATTATATCTTCCATCATGTCTGGAGCCGTCCTTTAACTTTAGCAGCTTTCTAAGTGTTGAAGCATTACTTAAACCTCTTAGATCCAGAGTTTGAAGTTTTGAGAGCACAAAAATACTTCAAACAGTAATGTTTGTGGATTTTCTGATCAATGCTTCATCTGACAAACAGAAACCACCGATCTGCTCCCACTCCCACTGCATGTGACTCCCCATCTGTTTAACTTGGCACCACCTAACAACGAAAACATACATTCCTTCATTGTTTTAACTTTTTCATGTTAAATGTTTGCTTTCTGCTTTTGCACTAAGATGCTCAATATGCCTTTTGGTAATGGTTCTGGCTGTGCCTCACATTGCGTGTCATATTGGGATGCCATAACAGCCTCTGCCTCCTTCTCACCTTTTGTTTGAAGCAGATGTGCATGTTGACAGTGTCTTTACACTGTACACACAGAATATGTTAGTACAGTCACAAAAACAGTGCATTTTAATGAGTACCTTCCTGTGTTGAGAACTACTGAAAAAAAAAAAAAGCAAGTGACTCATTTTACCCTAAATTTAAATCATAATGCACCAGACTTTAAAGCATTCTTATTTATAAGTTGCAGCCTAACAAACACAGTATAAGCAGTGGGGGTATCTCTAATGTGCCATCTACTCAATATTCAGCTAGAATGAAGGCTGGCTTTGAAAGTGAAATGCTTCTACCTGCTCGTGCTATATCGATACATTTCACAGAACCAAATCCTGACATTTAGTACATCTCAGAAATTCACGCTAAGTGCTTTAAGGAGCTCTTTGATGAAGTCCTTTATTTTAAACAGACCCACAGATAAAAATCAAGCACGCTGGGGTGCCTGCCTTGCATGTTGAGTCTGTTGATGTGGAAAAAAAAGTGATGCTTTGCCTTTTATATAATTGATTTTTCTTTGTGCTGTTGAACAGTCTTTGCAAGTTGCTACTGCAATACAGTGAATTGATCAAATTCAAAAGATAGATTGTGCAGAATTGCAAGTTATTTGGATCACATGTTCTGTCAAACCTGTGCAAATGATATTCCTCTACAATCTGCTGATGACCATGTGGCTCCAATTCTTTCAATTTCCCTTTGGAACACTTGGAAGCAAAAATATGATAGGATGATAGGAGCTCTATTCTTTGGGCGAGTCTGTTGTCTTATGGTTTATTGACACAGCGAAACTAGAGTTTTCACATTCATTGATGAAACTGAAAATTTTCTCTCTGCTCACTGAAACTCACATGGGCCTAGGAGTAATATTTGTGGCATCACAAAATCTGAAAGCCGATGCTAGTCCAATATTTAGGATACACAAGCACTCATTGGACAAACAGTGGTAATATACTTCCTGTGTCCTGTCCTGTGTCTAACAATCAAGCTTGCATTAAAAAAAAAAAAAAATAGCTAGAATGAATCTGTGGCATTACACATATTTTAAATGTGTTTCATTTAATTTGATTTCTCTTGTTTAAAGTCATCTCAGATGCATTTAAAAAAAAATTAATTATATGCTGTAATAAAAGTGTGGAGGGGCTCGTTAATGTCAAAATCATGTCCACATACGCCATTGAAGCGCCTTACTTAGGACGCCTTTGTTAGTCAGGAAAGAGATTAATGTTGAGCTGCAGGAGGCGGGCAAATAGATGTCACCGTCATGTTGAAAAGGCCTATTAATCTGGGCTAACTTGATACAAAGATGGGTCGTGGTGGGTGAGTGCCAATTAGCAGCAATTATCACCTGTTCTGACGATAAATAATGTGAGTCTTTTAAACCAGCACTCGACTAGTCAGACAGATCCAAAGAGGCCTAGTAATGTGTGCCTGGAGCATAAACAGTGTTTGCAATGATATTTTCAGTTTTTAAAGTTCTTTGTCAAACAGTTAAAATCCATCATCCCGAGGTGTTTACTCTATTTTGTCTACCTCTTGCAGGTTTGTCACTGAAGTTTGACTTGAAGGAAACAATGAAAAATTGGTGACATTTGAAAAAAAAATAATAATACATAGGGCATGCACTGCAAAATGAGCAGGGGAAATATAAACTGTAGACAGTAATAAATGGGCTGGAACTAAAAATGACCTGCATTCCCCTTTAAAAAATGTTGATGTTGGATGACATTGTCCTGTTGTGGACTGTGAAGGGGGTGATGGCTACTCAAACAGATCACAGGCAGCCAGTCAAGCAGTCAATATTGACTCAGCTGTTGTGTTGCTGGTGTGCGACACGCCTGAATAACTGAGTTACTGAGCAGCATGCATCCTGTCATTTTATTCGAGCCATAAAGGGCGCCTGCTGATACGACGTCAGTAATGCAGCCACAACAAGTGTGAAATGCAGATACAGGTTATGAAAGAAATGGCTTTGTGTATTAGGTTAGGTCGTGTTATGAGCTGGGTCTGTATGTGTCAAGGCAGCTGGGCAGTCTTGCGCATGTGCAGCGCTGTTTTCCAGCCAAAGCTCAGGAATCACGCAGAGAGAAAAGACATCAGAGAGAGAAGAGAAGAGAAAGACACAGCTGAGGGGGAGAACAGTCAGGAGCTGCATGGGAGGGTTACGGTTCTACTTACATTTGCAGCCATTGTCCCACAAATAGCCGGGTAGACACTCCTGACACTTAGGCCCTGTAGTGCCCTCCTTACATATACAAAATCCTGTGCCATTACAGCGATCACTGACTGAGCCATAGGGATTACAATTACATTCTGGAAAAACAAGACACACATACACACACACAGGCTGGAGAAAAAAACGGGTAGTGCTTTGACTTCCCAGCACAAGTCTAGGATTTTCACAGCGTGGTCTGCGGTCCTCGAGCTCTAGCTCAAGAAGGTGCTTGATTATTATAACTGGTAAAAAAAAAGGGAATAGATTTAAAGACTCATACAGAATAAAATGCAACCATTTCAACTGTAATGGAGATGGAGTGAGAAAGGAATGAGGCTGGTTCTAGATACATGAACATTTTCTATTGGCTACAACAAATTTGTAATTAATGCATAATTAATTCTGCTGCTGTAAAGAACATAGCGTGCAATGAGCAAATATGCAAAGCGTCATCAGTAGCTTTGATTTTAGATGGACAAAGTGAGCTTATCTGAACATGCTCTTCTAAACTCTGACTTATTCAAACAGATAGAAAAAGGTGGTAAGAGGACAGGAAATGTGATGAGAAGATAGAGGTGGATAATGATATGAAACAAAGATAAAGGTTGAATGTTTTAGAGGAATGAGAGAGTACATTGAAATGGGCATTGTAGTAATATGTTCTTTAATTCTCTTATTTTCAAATGGCTCTGTAGACTTATTGTTATCCTCTGATAAGACTTTGGCTCAGTCTTAAATTGCCTATAAACAGAGGACCATGGTCATTATTTGCAATCTTAATAAAAAGCATAATAAAAACAACCTGTCAAGTCTTTAGTGCCTCACACTCAACTGACCTTCCCACTTTCTAGAGCACCTGGAACACTCTGCAGTCAAAGTGACACCTATTTTGACAGTCCCTGACCATCACATTGCACCTCCTGTGTCTGTGCTGGCTGCACGTGGCTGCGCCCGAGTGACATCCAGGGGTCAGGCAAGAGGAGAGAGGTGACGGCAAGTGACAAACTGGGGGGTCAGTGAGAGAGAGGCAGGGTGACGGTGAGTTTGGCACGCAGTAACGCCTCAGTGACTTTTAATGGCTTGTGACAGGTTTCAGCTGCTACTCCTGAGGCCATTTCATGTATATGACATATGCACTTGTGTGGCACCTCTGACTGGCGGTGTGACTTCGCTGCAACATTTCTCTCAGAACTCTTGTTGCTTGTCAGACTCCCCCCTCAGGACTCACAAATGCACCTGGCACTGAGCGCTGGTGAATTCACACTACATGTGCTAGCTAAAAAAATTCAATGGGGAACCGAGATATCGCCCTAGGAATCGAATGAAATGCAATTTTTTATGCATACAAAACGTAGATAATGCATTTTATGAATGCCTGCATAAAAGTAATGAACAAAATAACATGAACACCAAATGGAAATGGCCTTTTACCTCTGACATAATTACAAAGGTGGCACTGTCTTTACAGGCAGGTATTTGACTATACTGAATACATTTACTTATCAGTTCCATTATAAATTGTGTGTAGCCTATATTACTGTGCAAAAGTCTTGAGTCACCCCTCATTTGTTTATATTTTACTAGGAAAATGAGAAATAGGTGCACAATTCTAACAAGCTTGAAAGTCAGTATTTAGTATGACCACCTTTATTCTTCAACACAGCCTGAATGCTCTTAGGCAGATTTTATGTAATTTCTTTAAGTACTCTTCAGGAATAGTTCTCCAGGCTTCTTGAAGAACATTTAAAGACCTTCTTTGGATGTTGGCTCCCTTTTGTTCCCGTCTCTGTCAAGATGATCCCACACTGCTTCAATAATGTTGAGGCCCAGGGTCTGGGGAGGCCAATCCATGACTGACAGTGTTCCATTGTGTATAGGTAATGTTTTATTGCATTGGCAGTGTGTTGGGGATTATTTGTCATCCTAACAAATGAAGTCGTAGCGAATCAGACACTTTCCGGATGGTACTGCAAGGTGGATTAAAATCTGATGGTATTCATATTTCCATCAATTTTGACAAGATCGCCAACACTGTCACTGAAATGCAGACCCAAACAGTGACAGAGCTTCCACCACGTTTTACAGATGGCTGTAAGCACTCACTGCTGTACCTCTCTCCCGACTCCCTCCATACATATTGAAGAGGATTTGAATCAAAAATTTCAAATTTGGGTTCATCACTCCATAAAAGCTGTTACCACTGATTTTCAGTCCAGCTCTTGTGTAATCTGGCGTACCTTAGCCCTTTCTTCTTAGCCACCTTTCCACTGAGTCCATTTCTCATAAACAGTAGATAGATCAACAGAAGGGCCAGATGCATCTCTCAGGTCCTTGTGTCAGGTCTTTGGATTTTTTCCTATTTCTTTAGGACATGACTTTCAGTTACTGTTCATCCTTTATAGTTAGTTTTTGGGCCTGACTTCTTAGTTTGTCCTCCACTTGTCCGGTTTCCTGAAATTTTATAAGGACACACTGCACACCATGCAGTGATGCACTAATGGCTGAAACACTGTTTTGTGTCTGTCAGACTGTGCTCTCCTTGGTATTTGTTGCAGATTTCACTAAAGAAATGGAAACAAACGATGTTGTTGCAAAAGGCTGCAACTAACAAAGTGCCTAAAGATACAATCTATAATTTGTTCTTTGCTAAATTGTCTGTAATGTGTAGACACAACTCTGGTTCATCCGTTGAGTTAGGCATACTTTTTTTTATGCTTGAGTGACCCCCGACCCCCTCCCCCCAATGTCAAAGAAAAACTTTCACAAAGCCCAGAGAACTATTGCTCAGGACCACTGCCACTTTAAACAATTAGAAGAAACTCTGGCTTCCTGGAAGCAAAACAAAGAAATGAGGGGTGGCATAACACTTTTGCCCAATGGTCTATATGCCATGTCAGAGAAGCCTGGGTTACAAGCTTTGCACACTGACAGATTAACTGACTTTTTGGGGATAACAAAACATGTAAAATGGAAGTGAGCAATACTGTGTATTTTGGTTTCGGTACACAGTAAATTAACCTCAATCACTGACTGATGTGCTTTGAGGAAA
The DNA here is from genome assembly GCF_007364275.1 of Archocentrus centrarchus. Taxonomy (NCBI): domain Eukaryota; kingdom Metazoa; phylum Chordata; class Actinopteri; order Cichliformes; family Cichlidae; genus Archocentrus; species Archocentrus centrarchus. Next base: position 14,382,143 of record NC_044365.1, on the reverse strand, counting down.
GTCTTGTTACCTTTGGACAAAACAAGACTAATTCTGGCTTCAACATACATCGTTGAAATATAACCTTGTGAGCATCTAAAAATGATAACACATTATATATGAGCTAGTAGATAAAAGAAGACAATGATATATTTATGAAACCACAAATTTCTCTGCAAATTTTAATATCATGCCTAAAAGAAAGACTCAAAGTCACTTGAGCGATCAGCATCATCTGCTAAACACCCAACCTTGTGTGAAAGGAGAAGAAGCAAAAGAGGAAGATGACTGGGTATGGAAACAGGAGAGTGTATGAACAATGAGGTGTTGGGGATGAAATTGCCTATTTCTCTAGTGAGGAGTCAAAGACAGGAGGTGAGGTGAAGAGAGTGTGAAAGCGTGGTGGCGGTGAAGGGGCCCAGATGGGGGACTGACCTATGCACACATTTTCATCGTCCAGTTCTGCTGAGGCATTGCGGTAGTAGCCCAGCTTGCATAGCTGGCAGTGCTGGCCCCTAGTGTTGTGCTTACAGCTCACGCAAATGACGGTGTTTAGCAGCTCGATATAGCTGCATCGGTTGGAGTGGCCGAAGCATTCGCAGTCTTGCAAAGAGAGAGTAAGTGTGAAGGGAGGAGAAGGAGAGAAAAGGAAAGAGCAAGAGACGCGGGCAGGAGCGCTGAAATTGTTGCTGTTGCAGCGAGTGCTACGGCGGTGCGGTTAGCAAGTCTGATGGAGGCTCCATGGCATGCGAGGTTAAAAATGGAGATACTATGAGGAGAAGAAATGAGGGAAATGAGGGGTAAGGTTGGTCATGATGAGTCTGGCCCAAGTTAGGAAAAAAAAAAATTTCACATAAAATAGCACGGCATTAGTAGAGAGCTCACATCACTTCAAGCACACCACAACACGAGGCGACAAAGGCTCTGAAATGATTGCACAGAAACACGATCACATCAGGAACACCACGCAGCATGAGGCAGGTCAAACCATGAATGAAATGGATCTTTCAGCCACTGAGAGTGGTGTGTGAGGGAATTTAGAGGTTTTTGTGTAACTGAGCGCTTAATGTCAGCAGTTCTCTGGTTTGAAGAGAGGATGAAATGAAGCTTTTAATTGTGCTGTATTTTAAAACCCTTTGCAATGACATGGCTGAAGTACTTCTTATCCAAGAAACCCTTAATTCATCCAACAAACATTTTTTAAGTAGTTATTTTTAGTACAAACCAACTATGCCTTCAAAAAGCAATCAGCAAGGCAAGTGAGCGTATGGTAAATTGCAGCTGGGTGGGGATGTGACATTGCCTACTATGCAGTCATGCTTAATTAGATAGCTATATCGGGTTGAAGCTGCTACAATCCATGATACTCACTGGCAGTCCTGCTCTAAGGCTTCCAGGCTGGGGTGTGTCCAACCCCAGCTCTCTTCCAGTGAAGATGAGCCTGGCACGCTGAGTGACCACTGACACCATGTGTCACAGCACAGACAGATGTGACCCTTAAGCCACACTGGCAGCTGCTTGGACAGTGCCCACGCACAGCTCCAGAATAAGGTGGTTAGTGCACGGGGCTTTCATCCAAGGGATTGCGGTTATTAAGAATCTGTATTGAGGTCAGTTCTCTCTGTCCAGCTACTAATAAACCCAACAAGGCTTGAAAAACAAAAAGGTACAGCAAGTCCAGTCCAAACTACCTTTCACCTAAATCAGCAAGTCTTATCTGAATGTGAGCTAAGGTCTTCTACATTAGATGCCTCACTCTTGCAGGCATACTCTCAGAAGACAAATAATCTCTCCTTTCTAGAAATAGGCTAAGGTCATAAATCATGCACGCACAGGGAATAAAAAGTCTCAGATACATGTTCCCCCCAAAATAGTTGTAGTCTCAAACACCCATTTTATTTGCAGTGAAGAAGAAATGATTCCAAGGGACTTTTATGGTGTTTAGAAACGATTCCATAGACGAATGAGTCTTCACTGTGCCCAGTACAGTGAAAGCCATCAGTCCAGCACTGAGCTGGCGATATGGATACAGAGTGCTCTAGCACTGGGTTAGTGTTACAAGGGGTTAGGGGGCTCACAGGTTAACGGAAACATCAGTTCATACTGGAAGAAGACTTTGGGTATCATCTGGGTGGGGGCGGGGGAGGGGGGGGGGGGCAGGCAGGGAGTGTGTGAATTCCAGAACTCCTACCTCGCTTGCTGTTTGCAACGTGGACAGAAGGGGCAGTGGACAATGCAACTTGAGGAGCTACTAGACAAATTAAAAGAAGAAACAAAAAAAAACAAAAAATAAACAAAAAAAAAAACAAAACATGAAATTGCAATTCAACATAACAAATGTAATGCCAGAGAATTAAGAATACCAAGCATCATGCCTAATAAAAATATAACAGTAAAAAAAAAAAAGAAAAGAAAAGAAACATACGCAATAAAGATGAATGATGGCATTGAAAAATAAGGAGTGACATTGCCAAGTGAAGCTGGCTGCATGTAGCAGCATCTGTTACAAATGCCTTAGATTCAACAATTCAAATATTATGGCCCCTCTTTTGCGCTTCATTTCATTAACAAGTGCTTAGTATAATTCAAAACTGTCTGTGTATGTTTCCCCAGACAGAAACTATAACCTGACAAACTACTCTCCACCTTGGTGGAGGCCAGCCAAGAATTTTCACACTATAAATTTGTGCACGGCTGCGTGGGTAAGGAAACTGGCTAGCAGTGAACACATCAATCCCTCCATTCTTTTACGACTATAAAGCAAACAGTGGGAAAAGGAAATAATAGGCACAGCCTCTGCCATTGTACCAGGTGACATAAGCCCCCGCCACATACATTGCGAGCGCTTGGCTGCAGTCATGGAAACACAGAGCTGAACGGTTGTGCTCTAGTCGTGAGGTGGCCTGAACATCGCATCTACATGATGGATTAAACTAAGATGAGCCCAGCATCTCCAAAAAAAAAAAAAAGACAAAAGTGAAGCCTCTTCTGCTTTTCTACCTAATGAGCTAATATGGTGCTGAGAGCTGTTTGTGTATCAGTGTGTGTATAAATCATAGAACTGCAGCTTCTTGCAACTCTTGCCTCCTCTTGAGCCTCCATCCTGAGGAAGACACGCTGGCTTAGAGTGTTTTGGGCTTTTCAAGAAGCCAAGAAAAGGGAAGGACACTCTTAGCTACCAAAGAGTCATTTCGATAACTATGCAAACACCTGAAGTGAATGGATCTGTGAAAAAAACAAAAAACAAAAAAAAAAAAAACATAATTGTTGCATAATCTTAGATGCCTACCTTCTTTTCGGTTAGCGACACCTAGGGATGACACATTCGGCCGAACTGCGTGCAATTGAGAGAAATCAGGAGTTAATAGCGTGTCCTTGTGTGATGCACTTTACAGATTATCTAAAGGGGGGACTATGTGGTAGTGGACACAGACAACTGGAGACACGAACATGTCCAGCATGACTCAAATCTGTAAATCAGGAAACAGCACGATGGGGCAGGGCTGACATGAACGGGCAGAGAATGCATCCAAAGACCCATTAAAAGGACGTTGGAGAGACGTTGTATGTAATTTGTGTGACGTCCATGAGCTTGCTGTGTAATTGTATGTTCATGGCAATGGCAATGATGAGTGGAAAAAAAAAAAAACGAAAAAAAAAAAAAAAAAAAAAAAAGGAAGAATAAAGGTTAAAAAAAATCAGTTAAACTTAGTATTTGGGTCATGATTTATGCAAGGGACTCTATGTATAGCAAATGAAGACGTTAGGGGGCATTTTGTTTAATTCATCACATTGACTGAGTAATCAATATCTAATTACAGTGTATTTCTGGTGGAGGAATAACAATGAATAAATAATGGCAGGTGTTGGGACTTGGAATGACGGACTGCTGTGGGTAGCATAACCTCATAATTACATACAAGTCAGTATTTCCGTGTCAGGGAAATACTTTGCGGTTGGAAATGGAGAGGACTCAAGCAAAGGGAGGAATACGGATAAGTTTCCTCACTGTGCCCCTTCATCTCTTCACTTGATCTTTCTGTCCTTTTGCTATTGACTCCATGAATCATGCAATCTTGGGTAATTAACATCCAGTGGTGTCTTGGCAAGAAGCCACTTACCCTAACTATGTGTGAATAGAGAATATGACTGCTGCTCATGAAGTGGGATCTTTTTAATAATGACTTTTTCCCTTGTGAAATAATGGTTTCAACTCCTTTAGTGTGCTGGAATTCAATAAAACATTAGATTTGAGGTTTGTATGTCTACACACAGTGACAATCACTTTAAATACCCTTAGCTCTGATTTCAAAACCAAAGAAGTATTTCTTTTCGCAAGCGATTCTTCGCGGGGATCCTGGCACCGGTGATGACTTTGACATCTCCAGTGGGTTTAAGTCACATGAGTGAAATGCTGTGTGAAAACGAGACATTAACAATAAAAGAGCTTTTCTGTTTTTTTAATCTGCTCTTAAATACTTTGTTCCTCTGATAACCGTTTAGCAGTGAGGATGTTTGTGCTCAAAGTGTGAACATTTAGAGGGCAAAAAAGGGAGAAAGCTGCACTGTCTAGTCTAAAACTGGAGATCTAATTGTTAAAGTAAGATGATATTTAATTACAACCCATTTCCAAAAAAAATGTTGGGATGCTGTGTGAAATGCAACTCAAAATCAAATGCAATCGTCATCAAATAATTGAACTGGAAACAGTACAAAGACATTATAATAATAAAAAAAAATCTTTTGATAATAACGTTGTAAAAAAGATGAGTCAGGGTCAACAAAAGACTGGAAGCTGCATTGTGTCAAAACTAAAACATAATGAAAACATTAAACATCTCATAACTAATTAGATTAATTAGCTACAGGTCAGTAACACGATTGATCATAAAACGAGCCTCAGCCTCTCATAGCTAAAGAAGGGGAGGCGTCTGCTACTCTGTGTATTACCACGTGTGCAAATACTTCAACAATGCTTCTCAATGCTAAATTTGAAAAGGGATTTAATAATGCAAGGTACATAATATCGTCAGTGGATTCAGAGACTACTGAGACATCTCTGTACATAATGAACAAGCCTGCAGTTGGCTGTGATCTTTGGGCCCTCAAACGGCACAAAGGAGGCACATTTTGTTCTGGAAATCACTGCGTGAGCTCAGGAACACCTCTGAAAGCCACTGTCAGTAAACACGCTTCAAATCTACAAATTCCAGTTAAAACTGACGCGCAAAAGAAAAAAAAAAAAAAGGCAAACAACATCCAGAGGAACACCGTCTTTTCTGAACGTGAGCTCATTTAAGATGAGCTGAGGTCACATGCGCATTCCAAAAGCCAGCTTTCATGCTGGTCATGGGGGGGGATTTCAGTGCACACCGATCCACTTGTAAATCTATGATAGCGCCGTCAATACTACACAATATCTATAAGTTCTGGAGCAACATATGATGACATTGTTTTTTTCAGAAAAGGTCTTGCTTATTTCATGATGACCATAAAGTTCCAAATGTTGATTTAATTTAATTAATTTAAAAAGAAGTCTTGATTTGTTGTCTTTGTGCTACTTTCAGTGAAATGGAGTGTCAGTTATTTGCAAATCATTATCAGTCTTTTTATGTTCATTTTACACATTGCCCAAACTTTTTTTTTATTTATCTATTTCTTCTTTTTTTTTTTTTTGGAAACAGAGTTGTATCCTTTGTTGGCAACTGACGGGATGTAATACACATCTAGGTTCCATTAATTATTTTGTTATGGGGAATATTCAGGAGTTAAATGAGTGGTGACGGATTTTAATCAATGCCATACTTATAATGAAATGCAATCTTGCAGAGCCAGAATTGTTTTTTAAAATATTAATTTCACTTTAATGGTCTGCATTAGGCAATTCTGCCTGGCTTAATAAACTTGAAATAGAATTGAGGAAAGTCAATAAGGAATTCAATTACCTTCAAAAAACAACATAAAAAGTGCAGGGCTTTGTTCCCCCCCCACACACACACACACACACACAGTAGCTTTGTTTCCAATCCTTTCAAAAACCTCAAGGACATCATAACCTTTTTTTTTTCCCTGAGTCTATTCTTACTTTATTAATATGCCGACTTAAAGTTGGTTTGTGTTTGCACTGAAAATGGCCTCATCCTCTTCAGTGTGCTTAAAAAAAAAAAAAAAAAAAAAGACAGTCAGCATGTTTAGTTTTTGTGTGGTGTTGGTTCTGTGGAAGGCTGCTGCAACAAGACAGCCACTCGTGAGAAATCTAAATCCCTGCGGGCCAATCTGGATGAGAAACGAAGACTTGGGTTTGTCAGAGCATCCTTTCTACACCCCCCCCCCCCCCCCCAAAAAAAAAAAAAACTACACACACGTGCACACACACACACACGCGCGCACACATACACCCACCCACCCTGGGACACACAACCGCACACTTTTCGGCATGCACACCCGCCCTGTATAGAATCCGAGGACAGCCGTTGGACATGGTCTGGCCTGGCATTTTGGAAGGGATGGAGAGGATGGATGTGCAGCAGTGAATATGTATGGATATATGTATGAAGAGCATGCCCACACACACTAAGCACTAATAATGCCATGCATGGAGAGGAAGCACAGTTTCTAAGTAGGTGGGAATGGAGGCAAGCAGTGGAAGACTGTAGATGGGGGGGGGGGTTGGTCTCCTTGGCCACATGTCCATTTCTGACTCATGACATAGCATCAGACTTTATAAGAAGTGTTCACTTACTGAGTAAGCTACCACGCTAAAGCCTGATTAAAAACCACCTGGGAACAATCCCTATGTTGTGCACAACCCGTTTTAGGAAGCTTGCCCAGAAGTGATCTTAGCACTTAAATGATGAAAACAAGACAAGCACACACGTGTCCTTTGGGGAACCTTGGGCTGGCTACACTTGAGCACACACTTGGATATTAAATGAAAGTAATTCACTACTATTCCAAAAAAACGGCTATAAGAGAGCTTAAAAATAATTTGAAAGATTGGAAAATGCTGTTGATCAGAATTTAACAGGTAACTTTATCATTTAACTTGTACGTTTCTTTAATCAGCCACTCAAGAATCAGGCAGGGAGGGGGCAATTTATTAATCAATCTGCTGCCCGGGGAATAGAGGGTGCTCATGAAGAACAGGGCAATGGAAAAAAAAAAAAAAAGAGCCAGACTGTTAATGCTCTTTGACTTGTTCAATACAGTCCTATGTTTCCTGCATCACACAGCCTTCCAGGCAGCAGTAACTTGAGACATGGCACCTCTCTTCTTCCTCCTCCTCCTCAGGGGCTACTGTTTGACGAAGATAATACCAGCCGAGGCGCTTGCGGCTTATATTAAAATGACCTCCTGTGACATTACACTGTCAGAGAGGTCTTGGCACTTTAATAAAGTCTAGATGCCATTTATTTATAATGCATGGGAGAGAAGAAAAAAAAGAAAAAAAAAACAAAACAAATGACATTTGCCATGCAGAGCCAGGCAAGTATTATCTGGTTGAGTTGAATCAGGATAAAGTAAATTAATATGCTCACATTATGACAATATAGCCCCCAGCTATTTCTTATCACTCCCCCTAACCCCCCAAAAAAGGTTAGTCAACAATTGCTGAGTGATTTTTCACAGGAAGATTGGAATCAGAAATGAACACCTGGCAATGGGTTTCGGGGTGTACGGTGAAGGGTGGGGACAGTAGGCAAAGCAAAGCATCAAGCATTCATACTGTTTACTTGTAACTGTTTACTTACTAACTGGACCAATGTTACTAGGAATACCTGCAAGAGAGGAAGAGGAAAAGCAATTAATATTAAGACTTAACACAGACTTTAAGGCAATATAAGCAACAATTCTTTTGTACTTGTTGGGAGATTGTTGCTACTGAAATCCATCCCCACAGGTGACCAACTTCCAGCAACTCCATACACCTGAAATCACGACATCTAAAGCAACGTTAGCAAGGCTCCCTGTGATTTAATAGCATCGCCCGGTACCTGTTTATCCTTGTGTCCGTTTGGTTTCGTATGGTTTCCTCTGTTATTTTTCTTTTGATGTGTCTGCTGTTGGCAGTGTCAGATAAGGTCACTGCTGCCCTCTCCCACAGCTAAAAGGTGCACACCCCAAAATGTCACAACCCCCCCCAAAAAAACAAAAACAAACCTAAAATAAAAATAAATCACTGGAAAACTCATGTCAGGCTCATGACAGTCACAGGATACTTTGTGATTAGTGAACTGCGTCAGTTTTCATGAGAATTAAGTTGTCAACACGTATTCCAACACACACACGCAAATATCAAATGGCATCAACTCTGCCTCTGACACCAAAGGAGGACATATCTTATCCTGCTGCCTAGCCGCCCATCCCTCCACTGAGCAATCTCTTGAGGCAGGCAGCCGCGGAGCAGATAATACAGTCTGTCTCATGCCCACGGTGACCAGATCTCTCCCATACCAGGACACTGGTTGGCTGTGGATGTGAGGATGCTAAGACATTCACAGGCTTCTTACGCTGAACCAACCACGATCATCTTAGTTCGGGTTTTAATTAGGACCTCAGGAAAATGAATGCGAATGACGCACATTTGTGGCCGCGTCAGACAGCACGAAGCGGAGATGATGTCAGACAAAGTGTTAGGGACTTTGCCATTTTTCTCAGTTGGAGCCGGTATTCCTCAAAGGCACGTGAACGCACCGGCTGTGTATTTTTGGTCAGCGTTTGTCTTCAGAGGAATTTGCTCTCAGCTCTACTTTTTCTAATCATCCCTTTAAATGGAGGCCCTCCTTCCCATTCGCTCTACCCCCTGCCCTCAATAAGGCAGCCTGCCCACCAAAACAAACAACCTGCTCGCCATGAAAAGGGAAGCATGCTGAGCAAGAGTACCCGTACTTTTTCTAAACAGGAGAAAAAGAAATTAAATACAAAGAGATCTCTCTTTCCCTCCAGCTCGCATCTCTCCAATCATTTGCTCACTATCACACTTACTGCTTAAGAAGCTGAGAAGGCATATGTGCAGGATTTTTGGTGGGGTCTTTCATCTAATGGAGCCGTCACGAAATATCTCCAAGTACTCAGGGGGAAACATGAGGATTTCCTGAGTGTGTGTGTGTGTGTGTATATGCTGTCATTCAATCACTCCTCCTCTGATCTCTGCCTGCCGGTTGTATTTAGTAGCCAAAGCTGTGACCTGCTTGATAACCATAAAGTGCAGAGGTCTATGCTGACACATGGAGAGTGTAGTGGATGTCAAACATCAGGGGGAAGGACAGATGCTGACCACGAGACAGGAAGGACGAGGCAGAAATGATCAGAATCACATTCATCTTAATTGTTGATTTGGAAGTTGGGATGAATATAATAATTTGTAAATCAAAGCCGACACCTCACTGAACAAAGTGCAACATAACTAATGTTGAGACTATGAATTTTTATTTTTTAGAAATGTTGGGACAGGGGCATGCCAGGAAAACTGTATTGCATTACTCTTCTTTTCACACAAGTCCTTTTTGATTGCTAATATTTTACTGCTCTAGGTTGATATGTTGTACATATGTTCATGTTAATTAAGCATGCACTGCCTATTGTGCAGTGCAGAAACAGAAAGCATGATAATGAAGCTCTCATATCTGTCCATGTCCATTAACATCCACTGTCCCTGTTGAAAATAAAGAATAAAATGTGCATGCAATAAAATCAAGATATGCATACAGAGCTGAAGGTAGTAGAAGTTTAAACTGAACTGTAAAAATAAAAAAAAGGGGGGGGGGGGGGGCTGGGGGTAATGGCAGTGCTACAAAGAGCCTGGTTAAGCAGCTGACTGAGTCATAATACACAAGTATTATCTGCATCTAGTCTGAAAGATTCGCGGAGGACCCACTATGTTCAATGGAAAAAGATATAAATAAAAAACCAGAGCTGGCATGTGTGTGTGTTTGAGTGTGAGAGTGCGAGTAGCTCTTGTTATTACTGTACAGACTTTCATTAGTGCACACCGCAGAAAGTTCACAGATATTCTTCATAACAGAGAAAATATTCACAATGTGCTCCACTGTACCAGCTTTACAAATGTCAAATCTACCACAGCAGCCCAAGACCCATGTGTTCATTATGCAGTGCAGTCTGTCCTCCACTCTTCCTCAGGTAAAATGCACCTATGAAACTGTTTAAATCATGTTTCATGCAAAGACGTTGTTCACAATGATCGCTCATTTGACAAACTGCACTTTGCCCCTGCACTGCGTTCAGGGCCAAGTAACTTTTCCTCCCAGGTCATAATCTCAAACACCAGTGGCCCGCCACTACAATTATTCACTGCTTCAGGCACAACCTGTGGGGTCCTAGCAGATCCATGGATATCATGTCAGGTCACTGAAATGATTTTTAACTGCCATCATTTCAAATCCCCTTCACCTGCCTGGCCTCACCATTACGGGGCACGGCTCCAATCTAATTCCATCCCGTCGCACAGGAAGAGCATTAGAAGCTGCTTTTGTTGACTGTGTGCTCCATTGATTTTTATGTGTCGCGCAGGGATCACGGTTCCGAGCTGCTAGGTCGGTGAACATGATCTCCTTGGGCTGTGTGATTCACGTGCACATGTGGGGTCAGCGCATATGACACACGCACAAATAGTTGCATTACAATACAGTACAGTCTGACTCATGTGGGGCATCAACTGATTTACAACAAATCTCACTTCACAGTGTGGTTAGAAGTCTCAGTGCTTGATGTTTACTCTATATCGGATGGCTTCCAGCTATGCTGTCAAGCATCCAAGATCTCACTAATGGATTATCAGAAACCCATAATAAAATGTTCTCCCATGGATATTCAGGCTTTAAATCTTTGGCATACATTCTATTTCATCACTGAACCGGCTCATCTGTCATTTATTCACCCGCAATGTGTCTGCACATGTGCAGAAAGCACAAAAGAATTTTTCCATATGCTTTCTAGATTTTACTGTCAAGAGCATTTGCTGGCATGGAGGTCAGGTGGTGTGTGCTTGTGCGTGTATGACTGCGCGTGTCATTATGTTGCTTCTGTCTGTATCCATTCCGCTCTGACCTTCAATGTGTCTCACCTGTTTGCTTTGGCAATACCTGGACTTCTCTGGAAAGGAGCTTATCAGGTGAATTTCCACCGCAGGCAAAGTTGGTAATTACTTTCCGAGGCTGCCATCATTTTATAGCAATCCATCATCATCTAGAGCTCTTTGGCTATATAGAGCTCAGTGATGGTGACAGGCATTGCTAACTGGTTAGCAGCGTAAAGGCTGCCAAAACACAAGCACACAGCATGCATGCTGATTGAATTCCTCAGGAGCAAAATTACGTCTTGCCATGCTGGAGTGCCCGGCTTCCTTGCTATGTCTCAGTCTGTAGATGTGAATTGAAGGTGGCAAGTCTTAAAGTGCCAAAGAGCCAAGTTGGAAAAAGCACAGTTAAGATTTCAGGGACGGAATGAGGTGTACATCAGTGGCAGCAGGAAAGGGAGAAGGAGGAGGGGGAAAAAAAAAATCTGGAGATGGAAGAAACAAATATTTGAAAGAAAGATTACCGTCACAGCTGCACAGAGCCGAGATGTGGAAAAGACAGAGTAAACAAGCTTGGTCTCTGGGGTGGTTGGGGGTGTTGTGGGGGAGAAAGAGAGAGAGCGAGAGAGAGAGAGAGACGGAGTGAGAATGCGAGCATGAAACAAAAGTAGGAGACGGAGGGAGCACAGGAGAAGATGGAGAGGAAAAGGTAGCGGGGAAGATGGGCAGAAGGAGCAGCAGAATGACAGGATGCACAACAGTCAACAGGTTTTATAGAGAACAAAGAAAGAGAACGGGGATAAAATGAAAATTCAAATGACTGTGGAAAACGGAGGAAAAGCGTTAATGAGTGGGTGTTCCATGCGAGAGCGGAGCTCCTGTATGAGTGTGTGTAGATGCATAAACATATGGTGCTAATTGGATACACAGTAGAGCCGGGAGTTTGATGAAAAGCTCACATTTAACACAGTTTAACGGACTTCACATAAATTCAAAAAGGAGCGACAGACCTTCCTTTTTGAATCGAATCACTAAGGTTTAAAAAAATAAATAAAAAGGAAATAATTTTTCCAAAAGTGCCTAGCACTAACTTTGTTTAAATTATACAATTAACAAATGTATTGTGTGCGTAATCTCACTGGACTACTGCTTTGTAGTTGATTGGTAAAGAAATCAGACTAATGCGTCACCTGGGGCTCATTTTAATGCTTTTCATAAGAAACATTTTCAAGACAGGTTTTTTTACATGTTTGTGAAACCCATATCTGCCCTATTACAGTAATTGCAAAAAAGAATGCGGTTTATTCCACGGTGGCACCATCGGTCCCTGAGGGATCCGGACTTGCCACTGAAACACATAAATCTCTTGCATAAGAAGGACGATCGATCAGGCAACCTAAATATGTGTATGTGTGCGTGCAGTGTGGTTATAGGTGGGGGTCTGTGTGTGTGTTTATTCACATTCCCATGATCAGCACCCTCAAGCTGCCACTCATTAGAGAACGGCACAAGAAAAAACAAAAAAGCATGCTTTGAATAAGTCAAATTAAATAATACTTAATATTAATATTGTCACTGTAGGCTCCAGATATCACAGTGCTTATCATCATGTTAATGTGGAGTGTGGGAGAAGCAAGGCGTTCTGCATGACTGGGATATTGAGGGTTGGGGGGTTTTGGAGGGAGCATGGGGCGGGGTGGATCTACTCTTCAAGCAGGGGATGAATCCTGCTGGAAAAATCCACTGCATGTCCATGCCTTTCATTGCTTTGATCAAAGGAGATCCATAAACTCTGAGGCTGGCTTTAGCTAAATCTGAACAAGTGCCTCTTAATCCTTCTCTGATAAGGCAATCTACTCGTTTTATCAAGTTACAGACGGAACAAATCAGGACTTAATTATCTGAACGTTATGCATCGCTGGATGAAAATGACATTTCCTGAATACAATGAAGTTGCAAAAAATACAAAAAAAATAAATCAAAAATTTGAAAAGCTTTGTTTCATTTCTTCCTCGCTATGACCATTAAAACGTCTAGACACTAGTCCCAAAGACTTTCAATTAGTGGTGTCAGTCAAAACATCACACGACCAAAAAAAACCTGTGTGCTGGCCCTTCGACAAACTAAAGTATACACGTACCGTGCAACAGTGTGATCATCATAAAAAGGTATTGGCTGCAGGTGACTAGTAGGATATGTTATTATGGCTGCCATAACAGCTATCATCAAACTCAATGACTGAACTTTTACAAGGCTGTCACAGTTCCATCTGCGCTTTATAAAAAGACAGAACGCACCTATGCATGCACGAGCACTTATAAGGTGATATGAAAGTAATCTGAAATGCACTGCAAACCAGCAGGAGTTTATTTGCTGCTGCTGAACATGTGAAGACCAGGGATGCATGCTTTTATTTTTCTTAAAAAAAAAAGGGATTTCCTGAAACAGGTCAGCACGGGAGCCTATCCCAGCGTTTATATCCTTTGGTAAAACAAGAGATCACAAAATCGACTTTTCCAACTGTGACCTGACCAAGAGAGCAGCAGTTTAGTTAGTTTGACCTCAAATGACCTCCACTCAAAGTATTGTCCCATGTCTCTAAACTTCCTTTTCACACATGCCCTCCTTTGTTTTAATCTGAATATGAATGTGTGCGTGGTCACCCTGGTTACTTTTCTGTAAAACAGCAGTCTTACTAGGTTGGACCAACACAAGATAACGTGTGCTGCAGCACACACACACACACACACACGCACACACACACACGCATGCACACAAAGAGGCCGTGCCCTAGTGGCAACAGTGAAGTGAACCAAATGTTCAAAAGTGTGATTACACCTCACTAAAGTCGAGGTGCAAGAAGTGTTTTTTACATGGCTCCCTCCATCACCGTTGCGGGTATGTCTGAATGAAAAACTGAGGGGCATTAACTTAAAAGTGAGCTACACCTGAATGACAGAATGCTGTCACGGTAACAGGATTGACTGAAGTCAGTAATGTTACATATTTCATGCGTTAAAAGAAGTACTCAGCTTTAAGTGTGGATGGAACAAAGACATGGCAGATCCAGAGTCAGATTCATTTCTAAAAATGTGTATTCTTGTATTAATTTGTATATTTGACTTCTCAGCTTTACCTTAAATGTATGTACTTTCTCATTATTTGCCAATATTTTATGCATTCTGTAACAAACATTCTAATAAATAAATCTATTCTGTAAAGTGATAACAAAATGTTAAATATTTTGAAGAAGAAGAAGAAGACGTTTCTTAGACCTTTTAGAACTGACATCATATCCATCCAGTACTTGGATACTGTAATTCTCTAAATCAAGCTATCCATTTAAAGTGCATACATGGATTCTGGGCTTAATATAACAGTGAGGATGGATTTTTACAATCTGAATTCAACTTCTCAGAGGCCACCAGTCTTCTGCCCCCTCCACCGCCAGCCTCTATTTCCCTCAGTGTCCTCAGCCCTACAGTGAAATGAACTGCCATGGTTAATTCTCAAACTGATCTCTCTCCTTCTGTCTCCACAGAGGAAGGAAGCAAGAATGAGTGAGGATGAGAGAAGCACGGTGGGTGTGTGTGTGTGTGTGTGTGTGTCTGTGAGGGGTAGGGGGTGAAAGACATCGATGAAAAGAGGGAAAGCGAGAAAGACAGAGCCACCCCAGCAGGCTGAGTTAGCTGTGACAGAGAGTGATACCCACTTCCCCTCCTTCTATCCTCGCCATTCTTTTTTCATCACTTTCTAAATCCTGTTCTTCTTCTGCGCTCTCAACACAGAGCCACTGTAAGACGACATATCGCCGACACCCCCCCACCCCACCCCACCCCACCAAAACTCCACCCCCTCTCTGAATGATGATTCATCGACCTCCTTATCGCATCAGACTACTTGATGGGCATAGTAAAAAGAAATTAAATCTTAATTAAATTTTCATCTTTGACAAATTTGTCTCCGCAGTGCTGCCATATGCTCACTGGGTTTGGGGGAAAACATTGAGAGGGAAGGAGGCTTTTGGAATTGGTGTTGAATGGGCTTGAAAATTACAAAACAGCACAAGGTGCATTTTTCTGTCAGCCTTGAGCATTTTCTTTTCTATTCAGGAGGGATAACCTTGCATTCCTATAGATTTTTCACAGCGTTATTACATTATGGATTTTTCTTCCTCCAAGACAAAGTATAATAACGCACTTTATACTCGGACTGTTTTTCATCACTTGCGGGGCAAAGGGAGCATGTGTGTGTCTGTCCTTGTGTAGTTATGAATGTGTATGTGCGCATGCAGGTCTGGATGATCACCTGTGTGTGTGTGTGTGTGTGTGTCACCTTTTTTAATAATGTGCTGTCAATCTGGGCTCTGGGAATGGGCATTTCACTAACCCTCCCTAAGTCTCATAACGTGGATCCTCTGGGAGGTAGAATAAGTCATCAGTGGCCGGCGGCCGGGAGCCCTCGAGCACCGCAGAGAAAGGCAGAAATCACAGTGGATGCAATAAGGAGACAGGGCGGAATAAAAGTTGGGCTTTTATATTAATGCCCCGCTGCTCATCACACTTTTTTTTTGGAAATGATGTAACAGAGGAATACTGGCTGCTATGGAGCCTGTGTTCATATCATTTTTGTAAGGGGAAGATAACAATCAGTTGATATTCACTGTTTCTATGCGCTTACAGGTGCGTCATCCATTTACTGACTGAAGTACTTTAACAGGCATTGCAAAGTCTACAGGTGAGATGCTGGACCCGGATCATCTCCCAGCTCCTCATTTCAGTGGCACTAAACTGCTGTATGAACAAAGTACTATTGTACTGTCTGTACCCCAGGTGGAACACATGCTGCCCTTCAGTTTGGGAACAACATAAACAGTAAACAGTGAGAGTTTTTTGGGGGGGAAAAGGGCCATGAAGATTTTAATATATTCCATATTTTTCAAGCTTGTAGAAAGTGGTGTACTTCTCCTTCTAGACAAGACAAGTTTTAAATTCTAAATATCTCAAACAACTGGCTTTATGCCGTTTCTATACTGCCATCCTTCTTTCCCCGAGGTTTGCTCGGGGCTGCAAGTAGGATTCAACAAACTTTGCTAAACTCCCATTTTTTTTTTAATCAGTTGATTACGATTAGTATGTAAGATGATGATGATTATTTAGCTGCTGGGGGGCAGTGGAAACAAGCTGAGAACACAGCATTCTCATTTCATCATTCGAAGTCATGATTCTGGCCACCTGGTGAACCTCAGACTCATTTTCACCCTCCTTTGGCTTTTTGTTTCTATGTCTCCACTGTGGTTTTTACCACCCGCTGAGGTTTGATCATCAGTTGAACTCATCTGCAAAACTGCATTTCAAAAGCAAAACAGAAGTGTAAAAATCTCTTGTTGTTCTTCATTAAGTCAGATATTGCACACAGGGCCACCACAGCAAAGGTTCCTCAAGCTCTGTGAGAAGAAAATGAAAAACTGCTTGTATGATGCGACGTCACCACAACACAAAAGGAGGCTAGCCCACTTACTTCAGCTTAAGCAGGAGTAACTGAGTCCATTCTACATTAGAGCTGCAGCTTAACAATATTATTTATTGACTGTAATTCATGTTGTTTATTAGTGTAAAGCTTGAGCCCACTTCAAAATATAACAATGTGAGATTATGCAGTCTGGATGCATAATTTCCCCATTGACAACATTTGTTAACATTCCATTGTTTAATTAGGACATTCCTTTGTGTACATGACATTCTTTCCTGAAAGCACAGTGGGATCAAAAGTGGAGAAGCCTTCTGCTTGCATTTCCAAATTGTGGCCACCGCCTCCAGCACATCCAGTGAATAGCCAGGCTTTCCTAAGCCATTTGAGAGACAGAGTCTCTCCAGCATATCCCGGGTCTGCCCAAACCCCCTAACCTATGAGACACCCAGGAGACATCCTGAGTGAGATGCATTAAAAGTAGCCAATGGCTACCCCATAGGCTAGTTTTAATGCAGAGTAGCAGCAGGTTTACTCTGAGCTCCTCATGAATGACTGAGCTCCTCACCCTATCTCCAGAAATTCCTGCCTTACAGTGGTGAAGAGCTTTGTATGCCTGAGTCATCCCAGGAGCTGTGCTGTCAGGGCTGTGGGGCCAGACCGGTGCAATTCTTCTCACGACTATGAACATCCTGTGTCTTTTGTGCAGAAGTGAACAGCACAATGCAGCCAAAACACTATTTTTCAAAAGCATAAACAGTAAAGAATACGTGGTTAACAGAGCAGAGTAAAATGTTGGCTGGTTATTAATGTGGACTTTCAATAATATTTCCATTACCACAATCCTAATCCTAAAGCATAGCAGTATACATGACAGCTAGGATAGGCTGGAAGGACGACTCCTCAATTCATGATTTACTCCATCTACTCGGCCTCACAAATGTTATGGCTAAAAATGTAAAACATTTTATATCTATGAATTTCAAATATTAAGCAGGGACATAAAGCTTTCTCTTATTTGCAGAAATTCTAAATTTGCTTTAACAGTATAACCGCTGACTCTACTGTGTGCGTGTGTGTAAGACTATAAACAACTATAAATTTCTTTGCTGCCAGTGTAGCTGGCAAATATTTAGCTTGATACGACATAACTCTGCTAATAGCCAGTTCAGTTGCAGCTACTCAAAATTGCCGTTTCAACAGAAAATGAAAGTCTGTGAATCAAAGTCAAAAGGTGTAACACAGCTTAGTATTTTAAGCAAAACAATATGTTTGACTGCTGAACTTCCCACAGATTTATATAATCAAGAAGAATCCATTTTTCCTGGCAAATGGAAAGATGCACAAATTGAAGAAGGGAACACACGCAAATCTGAAATCAGCTAATCCCATGGCAGCAAGCTGAGCATCAGAGAGGGGAAGAAAGGTGATTTAGGTGACTGTGAACTTAACCTCGTTGTTGGTCCCAGAGGGGCTGGTTGCTAGTTTAGTTTGGTCCTTATAAATTAAAAAATAATAATAACAAATAAGAATTTGTGGAAAATGAGTTTACAGAAGAGCTAATAAACTAATCCAGGTCTGAAAGGGCTGTCACATGTGGAGAGGTTAAGAAAGGTTCACAGTACATATGATATCACAAAAAAACCTGACATCCCCTTTTGGAAAAATATGTGTAATTTAACAGGAAACGCCTTTAAATAATTCCCACTAAGATTTTCCCTAAAGAAGGGAGAAAAAGAAAAATCACACATTCTGTGAAAGCATATAATGAGCTTCCAGAGGAGGCAGTGCAGGTTATTTCACTTAACTCTAATTAGACTGGCCGAGAAAAGGACAGTTCATAGAACACAGAGCTGCAGAACAGAGAAGCGCATCCTATTTACACTACACTCTTTTTTTTTTTTTTAGCTAAACTGCACTCTGGTCTGGAAACATTTGCTTCACATCTCAAATCATATACACGTCTTTTCCTTCATGTGGTTCACTTTGCTTTAAACATCACAGCTCAGTACCTCACTCTAAATGTAGTGATTGTCTGAACACTCAATAATGGACACATGGGTTACTGATAATGAGGATTTGATTGGACTTTTATCACCTGCCTCTGTAGACCCCCCCCCCCCTTTTTTTTAAATGAATTCAACAAATTTCCCATTATTTTGCTGAGATCTGTAAGACCTCCTCAAAGTCCTCCACTGCCACGCCATCAATCTTTTTAATTAGCCAACATGTCAGTGGTGTGTTTGTGTTTGAGTGTGGGTGTGGGTGTACTCACAGATATTTGCGGTGCCCTTGGGTATGGGCAGGTATGAGCCAGCACTCCACGCTCGCCCCTGGTAGTTCCTCTTACAGCGGCCACAGTCGGGCCCAGTGGTGTTGTGTTCGCACTCACAGCTCAACTTCTCTTTGTCATATACGCAGCTGTTGGCATGGAGATTGCACTTGCACCTGTCAAAGCAGAGGAGGGGTAGGGTTGAAAGAGGACAGGCACGTCAACATGAGTGAATTTTCTGGTGCTAAATAGAGAACAGACAGCTTTTATTTTGTTGGACAATGCAGCTGAAGGGCAGCGTGTCCTTGAATAGCGGCGGCACTGGAACACAGGCAGAACTGCTAAAACAGTTGCTTTCTCAACTTCAAGAGGTACTAGTTCAAAGAAAGGCAGGCGACTGCACTAATGAGTCTGGCATCATTATTTCCTCCACTTTCTTTCTCCCCTCTCCGTTCGGGAAGGTAGCTCAGTTTTAATTGTCCCACTGGAGGATGCATAATTGTTGTAAGGTCACAGTTGATGGGCGAGAGAAGATCAGGAGGGAGAGAAGGACGGAGAGGTACGGGAGGGGCGAGGAAAACAAGCTAAGTTAAATTGCGGAACAAGCATTTGGAGATTGAAGCCGTCGAAAGGCTCGCAGCTCCGCGGGACGATGAATAGCTCAGAGTTAGCCAGAGGGCGGCACGGAGCACCCGCACGACTACCTTCTCGATGACAAATTAATATGAGATCTCAGAAGCACATTTTCAGTTTGGAAAGAGGGACTCCCTCAAGGTGCTCTAAATCCTCACTCACATCCTGCTCACTGGAACATCCATTTAACAATAAACTCAGCAAATTCATTTTCTGCTGTGGCTAGATGAGTACTGAGGGGATATCTATCTGTTAATTTAATTTATGAGCCTCGCGCAGCGTCAAGTGCTTTGAATTTTTAGACCTTTGCGGCAGGCAACAACATGACTGAATGTTTTAACATTTACCAAAGAAAAGCTGTGAAAATTCAGCGACAATGCATTTGAACATACAATATGAAGTAAGAGTAGGGGGATATTCTCAGCCCACAAGTGGATTAAAGGATTAAATTTCAAACTCTTTTATATTCAGTTGCTGTCTGTATTTCTAGTTGTAGGTTACGTCAACGTTGTGCCGATGTTTTCATCATCATGTCCGTTTCCTGCATAGAATCACTATGTTTTTGACAGCTAATGCTGAAAGGTGACACACTCCCCCAAAATCCTCCCTGTCAAGTATAACTGTGCTGTTTTCAAAGAGTGCCAGCCGTGATCCCGAGCTACTGCCTGTACTGGCTGCAACAGGCATGACTCACCATAGATTAATGGTGCTGTGTTTGTTTATTTTTGGAAAATAAAAATGCTGAGCATCAGGTAAAATGCCACTATTCAAGCCTGTCTCCATCCTTTTTAAGTGCCATTTCATTCAACATATAGGGGGAGAGGCACAAAACTTTGAATTTGTTCTCAAACCAAAGGGGGGCGGGGGAGGGGGGGTTGATATAGATGGATGTACGAGGAGGGGGTGATGCAGATGAAAACAGATGAGAAACTCCAGAAACAGCTGGCCTCTTTCACCCCGCCCAGTCTGTTTTGCCACATCTCGATTCGTAAATAAATACAATAACTCCTTAAAGGGCCCAGTTTGCCTTAATGAAGGCATTTAAGGCAAACTGTCAAGAACCCCGTGTTTCACTCATAAATGTCACCAGCTGCAAATGATATCATTTACCGCTAATTACCTCGAAGTCTGTAAATAAACCAACATTGTTATTTGGCTTTTTCTGTGTGTGTGGCTATTTCCCATCACTTAACACGAGTGCGTTTGTAATTTTGTGCAACACTAGCACAGTCATATTCATTTCAAATATTCCATGCATATCATTAAAAAAAAAAGTCACATAAAAGTTCTGATGTGGGACATCTGTTGTTTTGAGTACAGCACAGAAATTGAAAGGTGTGAAAAAGCTTTCTCTGTAAGTAATGCTACAGCTTTTATTTTTCATGATGTCAGGTATATTTTTAATAAGCCTTTGCTGCCTTATGCTGCTTGTCTCATTTTCAGGTTCTACTCTAGCAAAAGGCTGCGAATAATAATTAGGCTGACACCCACAACTTTAGTGTTTCTAAGACAACAGAAGCTAAACCGTGAATCCCTGTATAGTCTTTGAGTTTTTTTTTTTTTTTAAACCTAAGTTACAAATGTGAAAGCTCATCCAAAAAAGATATGACAACTTGAAAGGAATCAGATTTGTTATCATTGCAACCACAAGATATAAATGTATTTGGTTTCAGGCTGATAATGAGTTACACAGTACTATTAATGTCACCAATCTCTCCCTAGTTCAAAAATCTCTATTGAAACTTAATAATCAATAACAGTTATAACAAAGGGGGGAAAAGATGCAGATTGCACAGTATATTTGAGCAATCTAATCTATCCATTTCCCCATTAACTGCCTCCTACTTTTCCATGGGATAGAGAGGCATTCCCAAACCAGCTCAGAAACTCTTGAGTTTCTACAACTTCTTCTCATCTGCCCAAAAGACCCCACTTAGGAGACACCCAGGAGCCACCCCTAGTGAGATGCCTAAGCCTTCTCAAGTGGCTGCTTTCAATGCAGAGGAGCAGTGGCTTTACTCCAAGCCTTTCCACAAAGGCTAAGCTCCCCACCCTTTCTCCATGAATTGCCACCTTACCATGGTGGAGGTGAGAAGACTATGCTGTCAGGAAGAAGTAAATAAGGCACCCAGCTAATTCACCCTCAATAGAGATACCACAGCCCCTCCCTGCACTCAGAATCACACTGGGGCAACAGTTCAACCATGAGCCTTTCAAGCTGGACTCTTGCGGGCCAGGAAGCTGCAGGAGGAGCCGTTGGGGTCCAGTGCTGGGAGGCAGTGAAGGGCAAAGGTCTTAGTGGTCTGATGCGTGGCTGCCAAAACTGGCACACTTAGTTTTCCCAGTATTTTCTTGAATTTTCACTCATGTTATGGCGTCTGTCTGACAGCTTTCTCTTGTCTCAGTTCTGTGCTCCACATTAAGAAAATGTTCTAAAGAAATAAGAGAAGAAACTGTTTCATTTCAGTCACCCTTGTGAGGCCTCTCTAAGAGTCCACTCTGAGAATTGAGCGTGAGTGGGAAATTCTTTAGTTACAGTGGATTAAATATATCACAGCACCATCCAGCCGACACTGAGACATAGCAGAATTGATTGCGAAAAAGTGCCTCGAGTTGAGTCGACGTGCGTGTGCAGCTAAAATCAAGACAAGATCAGAATCGAGTCCCACAGAGTGCTGCTCAGTGTGCCCGCTCCCCTCTCTGTTGTAAAAATCAGATTTCTACTGTGTGTGGAGCGGATAGGCAATGTGGTGTGAAATGACTTCACATGGAGCCCTTTGCGGTTTAACCTTCAGCTTCTTTTAACATCTGCAACATTTTAATCAGCGTCCAGAAATGATAGTGCCGTCGGCATAATGATGGAGGCCGCCAGTGAGGCCCGCAGGGCCTCATATCCGCCAGTGCTGCTGTGCTTCCAATCAGCATTGGCTCCTGAACATGAATACCAGGGGAATCTCCCTCACTGCTGCACCAGCAACGGCAACTTCAGAGAAAGAGCCAAGTAAAATTGTATTTAACAGCAATTTAATAGCAAATCTCCGCCAAGGTTTCCCACGAGAACAATGTTGTGTCTTCATTTCCTGTTGGCCCTGCTTTGCTTTGAAAGCTCTGTGGCGTGTTTTCTCCAAACTTATCATTCTGCTCATTTCTTCCCTCCACCCATTAGTCTGTCATTTTTAACTTAGCTCCAGTCTCTCCCATTAATAAATATTCATGGACCTAAGGCATCTTTGTTTTTGTGTGGTGCTCTCAAAGTGATATTGCTCAAGGCATTATTGAGTGTGCCAGCCACCTGTGAGCTAAAGGTCCTGATATGTATTCACAAAATAACCCATGAGGCTGTGAGCTCAAATTGCTAGACTGGCAAAAAAAAAAAAAAACCCAAACAAACAAAAAACCCAGGATGGAAAAAACTTTGAAGTTTTGATTCCATTTTGTCCAAGAGAAAAGAGCAAGTATATTCTTATATCTGACAAGGGTTTAAAGTTTTCCTTGAAATGTTGGAGACAGAAGATATTGTTTTTTCCCCTTTTATTCTGGTGAAGCAGAGCAGCCCGCCGAGACTTAACTTACCTGGAGCAGCTTGTCTATGACTTCTGCAGTAATGGGATTCTGATTGACACTGGGATGCTGACGACATATTGGAGCCTTCCCACTGATGAAGCCAGCAACAACAAACATAAACGAGACAACACAAAGCTGTTGTTTTCAGGAAAACAGCCTTATCCCTTCTATTAGTTCAGCCACTATCTGCATAATTCCTTTCAGCCGAGTTCACTCCCAGCCATCGCTCCATTTTGCTCATTGCGGCATCAAAGCCAAAAGTATCAGCCACTAATTAATAGTAATTAGCCACAATCCAAGCAACAACATCCCCGATGCACAAAGCTGCTGATCCCAACAAATTGAGCAGACTAAACTCAACATGGTCCTTAAGTGGGTTAACTAAGTGAAGCAATTAAATTTCAATCAAACGGCCAGGTGTTTTCATACTCAAGCCAATTGGGTCAAATGCTCGGTTAATAAATGCTTCTTTTAGCACGTGTCTGCATTCAGTGTGTGCTGTAAATGAGCGACAACACACCAGGGGTTGGAGGGGGCAGGTGATAGGGTGGGCGAAGTGGTGAGGATCACAGAACACTGCAGCTTAATTGTGTGATCAAAATGAAATTGAAACACAGGAGCGGTTAGGAAAAAAAGGTTTTGAGGTGTGTGCCTAAGTGATTTGTAAATTGTACAATGTATTTGTCCCGCATGATCTCATCCCAACTACACACACACTTTTATATCCACTGCTGAGTTCTCCCCTGTTGACACGTAGCTTGCAGCTGCTGTCTGTATTAGGTTAAAATGGATCAGCCTGCCTGCTAACGTGTTACCTGCTAATTGCCTCCTCTACCTCTTTCCCCCCGGCCTGCAGTGCATTGTGGGAAGTGGAAGAAGTGAGATTTCAGCAACAGCTCTCCTGGGATGGGCCTCAGCCCCCAAACTCCCCCTAATTATATCCGCCTTCCCCATCGCCCCCTCTCTTCTGGCTTTAGCAGGCAGTTAGAGAAAAGTGCAGGCTATGAGAAAAATCACAGCAGATTCACTGAATCACTGAACTGCTCGTCTCTCTCTGGTTCAACTTGCTGGCACGAGAGAATACATTTGCAGAGCCAATGAAAGAATAGGCATTATAGATCTGTTAACTGAACAAATTCACATTTTAACCTTGCAGGAGCAATGCTGAACATAAAATATCTTCACACATCAGTGAATTCCTCACTAACAGAATACCCAGCTTTTAAACAAACTGGCTCACTTATGGGCGTCTGACCTCCACCTTTGGGTCTGGTAAACATTTTTATTTATATTTTTTTAACATGTTAAACATTCATTTCTAATGCCTTCTGTTATGCGGTTATTTATTTGTACAGTTGGCAACAGGAGAGAGCAGGAGACAAAATATGTTTCAGAAAATGATGTGAGGCCAGAAAGGGCAGTGCAAGCTACAGTCATAACAGCTAGTTGCAGTGGCTGGCTGCGCTCCTTATGATAATAAATATTGGAAAAGTGGTACGCTTAAGGAGGCAATTAAGCCCTGAGCTGGCACACACAGCAGGGCACCTGTGAACTTGAAATTTGCGAGACTTCTAATTATTTCAGTGATTGTTTTGGTGAGTGGATGAGCAACTCTTGCTTTCTGTTGCATACAGTGATACTCTCAAAATTATTTATTCTAAAGTTGAAAAACAAGATGTTGCCAAACATACCCTGACAATAAATACTTATTTCAAACATTTTACTCAATTACAATCCATGCAATACCTAGAAAACTTTACAGCACATTTTATGATTGCTGTGTGTGGTTCTTCTTCTGTCCCGTGCACTGAAAATGCATAAATGTGTAAATTCTGTACCTGCCTGCATCAATCAGTCCAAGTCATCCATCTATCGAGTCCTCAGCATTACTTATGTATGGAGTTGGACATGCTATCCAAGCAGGAGTCAATCAAGAGGTCTTTACTGCCTGTGACACGCCAAGCCAGTTCAATAGAATCGATATGCTGGGCCTCAGTGATACTGCGCTCAGCTAAAGACTACTGGCTGTGGACCCAGTGACAGCAAATGCACTGCAGAGGCATGAGAAAGCTCCATCATAGAGAAGATACACACTTGAAGGTGAGACCAGGTGGAGAAATGACATCAGCTGATCTTGTCATTTCATAGGAGACATTAGTACTTGGAGCCCTTAACAGAGGTAACTCCCTAAAAATGCTGCAGCATTGATCAGTTTGGGTCCACAGACTGCGAGAATGCAAACTACTTTTGATCTGCGTATGTGTGTGTGTGTGTGTGTGTGTGTGTGTGTGTGTGTGTGTGTGTGTGTGTGTGTGTGTGTGTGTGTGTGTGTGTGCATGTAAGAGAGACAGGGAGCAAGCATTTGTAATGATGTAGTGTCAGTCTGCCTCAAAATAATAAAAAAGATTCTACTTTTAATTGCATTGTCTTATCACATCTATTCCTACTAATATCACTGACCATTAATCTTTGGCAAGCCTCTTCTTTGTTACTTAATCCCAGTGTCTGGAGCAGACACTTCACATGGCTACACCCACTAGGGGCCATAATCTGAAACCAGGGTAAGACCCAAAGAGCAGGTGTAATTACAGAAAATGTTGGCAGTTTTCCAGAGGGGTTAACTCTTGGTACACTTTGCTTCTTATCCTGGGTGAGGATCATTAGTAGCTCAGGTGGTCACTGTGTTCACTTCTTAAAAATAAGATCACCTGAGACGACCCCACCCCCCCCACCCCCCCACGCATTGAAATGTAACAATCCAACTATTGTAAAGTGCTGCCACATAAAACTGAAAAGGAACAGTAGCTGAACAGCTGGGTACCTGCTCTAAACAACACTTG
Source organism: Archocentrus centrarchus (assembly GCF_007364275.1). Taxonomy (NCBI): domain Eukaryota; kingdom Metazoa; phylum Chordata; class Actinopteri; order Cichliformes; family Cichlidae; genus Archocentrus; species Archocentrus centrarchus. The sequence continues at coordinate 14,356,351 of NC_044365.1, read as the reverse complement.
AGTTAGAGATACAAACAGCTCAGCAACAAAGTAAAAGAAGCATTATAAAGTGCACTTCATGGGAGCTGTCCGTTCAGCACCACAGAGTGACGAGCAACAACACCACAAGCTGAAATGCGTAATCTCTCTTTTGTCAGCCTAATCATGCTTAATATTTTTTAAATAAAGGATTACAAAATTATTATTATTGTTATAACTAGTAGTATTTATTTATTAATTTAGGCAATTCCAAAAAGTCTTAATATGCAAAATAAAATGTGGAAAATGGCCAAAAGCAATTGAGACAAAAAGTGCAGTAATTCATACAGTTACGTCTGGAAGTTTTTGGGCAATGACACTTTTTAATTTAATTTAATTTTGATTTCAGCTTTAATTCATTGGAATTAACAAGGCTACGGCCTATGCCATGACATTTGCTCCATCATATTTGGAAGTACTCTTTGGATCATGAGCTGTTTCTCTTCCCATCAATCTGGTACAAGTTCATCTTGGTTTCATCTGTCCAATTGATTTTTCTCACAACTGTGCTCTTTAAGGTGTTTTCTGGCAAAGTCTAACCTGGCATTCCTGTTCTTCAGTGTAACCAGTGGTTTTCACCTGGCTGTAAACACTGTGTATTTACACTAAAGAAGGAATCTCTTGATTGTAGACTTTGACAATGAAATGCCTTCCTCCTGAAAGGGCTGCATGCATGGCTGTCTTCTAGGCCTTTCCTGACTTTCCTTGTGTATGTGGACACCTTGCCATTGTTCCATGTGTGTACACGCAAAACTGGAAGCAGGGAAAGCAGCAGCAAGACCCCAGAATAGAACAGATTTGGCATTAATGACAATAGATAAAGCATTTGGAGAAGCTGGAATGGAGGTGGGTTGCAAAGTGGCCTGTAGACATGCAGACACTGTGGGCAGGCAGATTGGATACACAGAAGAGTATCACCTGAGCCACTGGCTGATGTGGGCTGGCACTGATATAACTGATGAGGTGCTGGCACTTTGGCTGAACTTGATTGTGCCTGAACTAATGCTCTCTTGATTTTCTTTAATTCTGTTATATTACATCATTCAAACATTTCCACGTTTGATGTTCAGATGTCCAATCAACCAGTTGTGAAATACATAATATACAGTATATGTCTATAATTTTAAACAGCCCATTACAACATGTTAATTATCGTCATTAATTCCAAATGATCTCAACTGCTGTACAGCTGAGATCATTTGGAAGAGATAACAAATACTTATGGTCCCATGGTGGTAATTTGACTTAATCTGAGAGGTAAAAAATATGCTTTGTTGTCTAATCCCTTCACCATACATCATGATCACCATCATTACCTTGCAAAAGTTACATCACCTCGCTAAAGGCTAAAACCTGGAAAATTCTAAACAGCACTTTTTCTTTGTTTGACTGTATTCTTCTCCTCTTTTGTTAGTTGCAGCTCTATTGTACATTCCCATTCTGCTTGAAGGCTGAAGCACCATCAGATGGCAATACATAATGAGCACCTACATTCACTGGCCTCCGCAAAAGATAACTTGCTCAGAATGGCTTTTCATGTCTCAATGATCCCATTATCAGGCAGTTTTTATTCATCACTCCCTGTCGTCTTCAGATCAGAATCAAATATCTTGCTTGGGGAGGTTTAGGATCTTACCACAAAAATACACACGCTGCTGTTGCTGTGTGTGTGTGTGTTTATTTGCGATTGAGGTGATTTTGACAAACAGAAACAGTATGATGACGCTGTCAACAGTTCTCCCTCTGTTAGAAATGCTCCAGCTTGCAAGGGGAGGGGATACAGCCATATGGTGTTTTCTTCACTGATGAGGCTCTCTTCTCATGTCGCCTATGCTGATATGGCTAGCTCAGTGGGAGGTCTGACGGATAAAAACTCTTGTTGCTATTTCAGATTATGTACCACTGTAGAACTAATCATTTTCTTTCAATTAGGTCAAAGCAAGTGTTCTAATTGCCTTTAAGTTTTTAGTTTATTGACGTGTTTTTGTAAAGTCTCACATTTGCTATTTTCATGTCAGAAAGTCATTATAACAATAACATCGAGAGAGTACTTGGTACAGTAATGCAACTGTAGGTAGGTGTTGTCTTATATTGGTGTCTACACACTGTTTAGTATTGCTTTGTAAGCCAACAAGACAGTATCTTGGTTGAATCATTTAGACCCTGGAAAAATGTTGGCTTTTATTTGATTTAATTTTTTTTTGACAGAATTTTATAATTCAATAGCAATGCCAGTGCATGCATACGGCTCCCTGCTGCTTGGCCAATCATGCACTAAACAGTACTATTGCGCATTAAGCAACTCAGGTAATGTACAGAGTCGATATGGATGTATTTCCTAGAGATATGGGGCTAAATAGAGATGGGGATAGGGATAAATGGAAAGAGGGTGAATTTAATTTAGTGCCAATAAAACTAATTTTTTGCAGAGTTGCTTGCAGATGGTGGAAGGAATGGTGGAAAAATAACCTCTAACACATTCATGTTAAAGCAACACAATGAGTGTTATAAAGCACAGATGGTCAGGGTGGTGGTTTTAATCTTTAGTAATGATGCCCCAGTAGAGGCTCTAAATCACCTCTGTTTTCATAACATGTAAAATCAATGTCACAATCAAATCTAAATTACATTTTAACACCCCCCCCCCCCCCCATATGCATGCATGCATATGCATGCATAATGATTTATAGTTAAAGACAGAAGAATGTTTAAACTGAAGGGAGTGGCTGATTTTTTTCTGAATGTAATGTAATTCATGATGTAATTGTGTCAACATCTCCCCAGCCTTCAAACCAGTTACTGAATCATCAGTGTGGTGGAGGTGGCTGCAAGTGAAGGTGAGGTCAATGAGCAGATTAGTCATGAAACTCCGACAGGAGAGACGATTATGAGGGCAAATGCAGCCGTGGAAAAAGGGGAGGGCACACAGTGAAAAAGGCCTCTCCATTAATGAAATGGGTCACCACATGAATGTTGAATGCACTTTGTGGACGGTAAGGAAGAGAAAAATGACTCCGATATGCCTGGTTTCTGTACCAAGACCCCTTTTCTAAAAAAAAAAAATTGACTGCCCTAGCTTGAGGATAAGAAGCTTTTATGAGAAATCAGATTGAAAAATGTCTGATTGCACCCAATGACAGTGTCATGATTTTAATGTAACACCCATAAACCCTTGGAGTATATCATCTGTATGGTAGTATTTTTATTTATTCATCAGGCTGGGATTCAAAAATGCCTGCATTACTTTGTGTGTGTGTGTGTGTGTGTGTGTGTGTGTGTGTGTGTGTGTGTGTGTGTGTGTGTGTGTGTGTGTGTGTGTGTGTGAATTAAGGTCAAATTCCTGTTGAAGTACATTTGGATTTATGCAGAACAATAGTGGAAAGCTATTGCCTGGAAGATTTGTTCTCAGAAATGCGCACACATACATACATACATACACCAATAAAGCATAACATTATGATCACCTGCCTAATGTTGTGTTGGTCCCCCTTTGGCTGCCAAGACAGCTCTGACCCATTGAGACAAGGACTCCACTAGACCCCTGAAGGTGTGCTGAGGTATCTGCACCAAGATGTTAGCAACAGATCTTTTAAGTCCTGTAAGCTGCGAAGTGGTGACTCCATTGAGCTGACTTATTTGTCCAGCACATCCCACGGATGCTTGATTAGATTGAGATCTGGGGAATTTGGAGGCCAAGTCAACACCTCAAACTCATTGTTGGGCTCCTGCTGAAAGAGGCCACAGCCATCAGGGAATACTGTTTCCAGTGAAGAGTGTACATGGTCTGCAACAATGCTTAGGTAGGTGGTACATGTCAAAGCAACATCCACATGGATGGAAGGGCCCACGGTTTCCCAGCATCACACTGCCTCCACTGGTTTGCCTTCTTCCTATAGTGCATCCTGATGCCAAGTGTTCCCCAGTTAAGCGACACACACACACACACACACACACACACACACACACACACACACACAGACATCCATGTGATGTAAAAGAAAACATGATTCATCAGACCAGGCCACCTTCTTCCACTGCTCTGTAGTCCACTTCTGATGCTCACCTGCTCATTGTTGGAGCTTTTAGCATGACCCTGACTGGTCTGCAGTCTATGCAGCCCTATACACAACAAACCTCGATGCACTGTGTATTCTGACACCTTTCAATCAGAACCAGCATGAACTTTCCCCACGTGCACCAGTGAGCCTGTTGCTGGTTCACCACTGATTCTTTCTTGGACCACTTTTGATAGATACTGACCACTGCAGACCGGGAACATCCCACAAGAACTGCAGTTTTGGAGATGCAATCACAGTTTGACCCTTGTCAAACTCGTTCAAATCCTCACATGTGCCCATTTTTCCTGCTTCTAACACATCAGCTTTGAGGAGAAAATGTTCACTCGCTTCCTAATATATCCCACCCACAAACAGGTGTCACAATGAAGAGAAAATCAGTGTTATTCACCTGTCAGTGGTCATAATATTTTACTTGATCGGTGTATATGAAAGGCTGGAAACACACAAACACACACGGTCTTAACAGTGGAAATCCTGTATATTTATCATGATTCAGGCCAGTCCAAATTAAAGACAAAAATTCAGTTTGTTACACATACGCACTACTAATGACGGTAAAACTATTGTGAGATAATAATGTACAAATACGTGAACACAATCAACTCTGTATGAAGTTTAAGTGTTAATATCATCTTTCAAAGTGAAAAATGAATGTTGCTTCATCCCTGCGAATGAGAAAAGGATTTGTTGAGGCGAGCCGCCGCCTGTCCTCTGTTCTCCTGATAAAATCTTTCATGTCACTTGCCGCTTTGCTCCTCATATCTGTGGACTCAGTTGATTCCTCTGGCCTGTGATAAATAGAAGGGATCGGCTTGTGCACCTTCTGTGGGTTCAGTGTCAGTGAAATGGTGGCTTAGCTCTTGAGTTTTTTGTACAAGAAGATTTGAGTGTACATCATACTACAGCTGGACAGAACTACCGTATACTGTGCTATTAAACCCACAATTTGTTTTGTTATGTTTATCATCACTAGTAAATACCATCATCCGTTGCTTTTGCTAAGTAAGAGAACACATACATATACAGACACAGGACACTTCATTAGGTACACCTTGTTAGTCCCAGGTTGGATCCAGCTGCCTTAATTCTTCTTGGCATAGATTCAACAATATGCTGGAAAAACATTCCTCAGAGATTTTGGTCCATATTGACATGATAGCATCACACAGTTGCTGCAGATTTGTTGGCTGCACATCCATGATGTGACTCTCCTGTTCCACCATCTGGTGACTGTGGAGGCCATCTGAGTACAGTGAACTCATTGTCATGTTCAGGAAACCAGTTTGAAATGGTATGAGGTTAGTGACATGACACGTTATCCAACAGAAGATGGGTACACTGTGGTCATAAAGGGATGGAGCATGGTCAGCAACAATACTCAGGTAGGCTGTGGTGTTTAAATGATACTCAGGCCCAAAAGACCCAAAGTGTGCCAAGAAAATGGCACATAAAAAAAAAAAAGTTTCTGAAATACTCAGACCAGCCTGTCAGCCACCAACAACCAAGTCGTGTTCAAAGTCACCTAAATCACCTTTCTTCCCCATTCTGATGCTCAGTTCGAACTTCAGGAGGTTGTTTTGACCACGTCTACATGCCTGAATGCACAGCATTGCTATCATGTGATTGGCTGATTGGATATTCATATTAACAAGCGGTTGGACACATGTAGCTAATGAAGTGGCTGCTGAGTGTATATTCTAATTCTAACCACTATGAAGTTAAATTTTTACAACTCAGTCCATTTTAGTTTCATATGGTAAAGAGTATGAATGTAAAGTTATATCAGTCTAACATAACTTTTCTTTACCTCCACAGTCCAATAATAGCGGATAATATCTCAGTAGAGTTAAAGTATTAACTTCTTTTCTACGTACATAAGATGATTCTTTCCACTGATTTCCATCAAAATATCAAACAAAAGAACAAGGCGGCCTCAAACATCTCCACTGAAACCTTCTGCTTGTGTATTTTTTGTATCTCAATACTAACAGACCTGGGAAGTATATATTTTTTCCGCCTTAGCAATCTCCTTCAAATATCAGCAATAATTTGAAAGCACTACCTATTTCAAAAGCAAAGATTGCACTTTCACCTGGCTGTCTTCTTCACATAAACTACACCTACAGAGATTTCTACAGGCCGCCCTCGTTTTAAATTCTGCTTCAACTGCAACAACTTCAGATGGGGAACAACAGAAGGCAAACACTTGGCTGTTTGTGTTATTAAAAAAAGAAATAGAAGGGGCCTTACAAAAGTCCAGTACAATAGGTTTAAGCTGGATTGTCTTTGGAAAGGGGCTATTCAGCAAACAGAGACTAAGCAGTCAAAATCCATCCTTCTTTCATCCTCTTGTTTGTATGTGCAAGTGGTAGGCACTGAAAAAAAAGACAGAGGGGGGTTTAAAAGGCAGCAAGAAGAGTCTGTACTTGGGAAAAGACACTTCACAGGTAGAAGTAGCACGGTCCCACCTGTGCATTTCTGCTGTTTTACCTTTCATTGTGTTCCTTCTTGGTCCCTAGTTTGTCCACTCTCTCACTGCTCTCCATTTCTCTCCTGCTCCCGACTCGCTTGCACACCTGTGACTCATCTACCAGTCAAGCTCCTTCAGTACATATATCACAAGCCTACACTCTATTTTCCACCTCATTGTTCAATCACCTACGTGGTCCTAGTGGCCAAACTGTGATTTTCTTTTTTTTTTTGTTCAGTCTCTCTGCGGATTGTTTAAGCTGTGTGAATAATCCTGTACTTATCTGTGCTATATCCCCAGTCTCCCTGTGTTCACTATGTCCTGTCTCAACCAGTGAGCTCTGGCCTCTACCACCTTCTTTCTCTAGCTTAGAAACTTAAAAGCGTTAAAGTGTTAAATTTTGCCCGAGTGCTGTTTTGACCGCAAAAATAAAGTAAATGTATACTAAACAGTCACACTCAAATTCATCTTCTAAATACAAGCAGGTAAAATAAAATGCAGACACAGTTTAAACACTGAGTTTTTTTAAGTGTTGCTGGAACTGAAATGCAAACTGCCCATAAAACATTACAGAAATGCATTCCTTCACAGTGGATACAGTTGTTCCTTTTGTCACTATTCTATGCACATTGTACAAGGTCTGTATGTTACTGAGATGATATTTTTTGACTAAGGGATACAGTGAGTGCAAATGCTTAAGACTCTGGCAACTGGTGTATTTATCAGAGGTCTGCAGAGCTCTAGTCTGTCATGGTCCTGGTTTTGATCCTTGCGTGCTATTTATTGGGTTTTTTTTAATTCTTGTTGTTTCTAGTGTTCCGGTGTTTCTGGAATCTGAATCTGTTTCAACCTTTGAAGTTCTAGGTGTAGCTAAGTGGTGGAAGGCTTTCACCCTGGTGGCCTCAGAATCTCACCCCTGATTTTTGCGGATGATGCGGGCCTCTTGGCTTCATCAGGAGGTGCCCTCCAGCTTGCAGTGCAATGGTTTGCAGCCAAGTGTGAAGCAGCTGGCATGAGAATTAGCACCTCTAAGTCCAAGACCATGGTCCTCAGCTGGAAAAGGTGGAGTGCTCACTCCGGCTCAGGGATGAGTTGCTGCCCCAGATGGAGGAGTTCAAGTATCTCAGAGTCTTCTTCATGAGTGATTGGAGAAGGGATTGGGAGATTGACAGACAGATTGGGGCTGCATCTGCAGTGATGTGGACGCTGCACCGGTCTGTCGTGGTGAAGAGGGAGCTGAGCGTGAAAGGGAAGCTGTTGATGTACCGGTCAATCTACGTCCCTACCCTCACCTGTGGTCACGAGCTTTGGGTAGTAACCAAAAAAACTAGCTCGCGAATACAAGTGGCATAAATGAGCTTCCTCTGAAGGGTGGCTGGTCTCTCCCTTAGAGATAGGGTGAGGAATGCAGCCATCCAAGAGGGGCTCAAAGTAGATCCACTGCTCCTCCACATTGAAAGGAGCCATTTAAGGTGGTTCGGGCATCTGACTTGGATGGATGAGGTGTTCTGGGCATGTCCTACCAGGAGGAGGCCCTGGGGCAGACCCAGAACACACTGGAGAGATTATATCTCTCGTCTGGCCTGGGAACGCCTCGGTGTCCCCACAGATGAGCTGAAGAAGGTGGCTGGGGAGAGGGAGGTCTGGGCTTCTCTGCTTAGGTTGTTGCCCCCACGACCCAGCCCCGGATAAGCCAAAGAACATGGATGGATGGACAGTGTTTCTAGTTATGGATTCCTGATTTGATTTCTTTGTTACTCTGATAGCGAGTTTGATCTCTTGTGTTATTGCTGAGTCTTCACTTTCTGTTTTGTACTTCACAGGTTTTCTGGTAATAAGGTTTTTCTTTTGCGATCCTGTGTTTTAGTTCAGGTTTTCATTGTTATTCTTTTGAGCTTAAATTTATCTTAAGCTTCTGCTTCTTGTCTATATTAGTTTTAAAATGAAAACACCTTTCAGTTTAAAATTGGATGGAAGTCATATTTTCACTAATCACGCTTATTTACAGCATGCTTCAAGTGAATTTAGATTCTCTGCTTAAGAAATGTGTTTATATATGCAACTTGTTAAACTGTACCTTAATAATGCCACTGAATGAACCCTAACTGTAAAGTTACAGTAGCAGAAACTGTGTGCGGTGCATTGTCCCTGGAATTTGCATTCAGCTGATCAAGCAAGAAATGTATAGATGCTTTCATGCTTAGTTCTAATCTGCTTCAAAGTTTATTAGGCAGTGGGACAGTGTCAGAGCTGAGCACACTGACTAGCCTTTAATGTATCAGCATAAAGATACAGGGCAGTAATGTGCAGCTGTCAGAAATGCACAGCAGCATGGAGAGTGCACTTACTGGTAAAATAAATAAATGAATTTGAGTTAAAGTATTTGTTTTTTCATCTGTGGTGATCGAATCACACGATTGATTTCTGCAGCATTGCTCTCATCTTATTTGTAGCAACATTTTACTGTAACTTTTTATTTTGATAGTTTTCTTCTTATAATGTCTCCAAGGTAGGTGGTGCTCAACTAACTGATCTATGTTGTGCAGAAGAAAAGTCAAATGATGTCAAATAGCCCTTTCTGTGTAGGTGTGCAGAGATCCTGCAGCAGAAAGCCCAGGCCAACAGAAAGTTGATAATAACCACGGTTGCGATGCCTGTTATCTTAGACTGGGGTTTTAGGTTGTCTTAGAATAGAATAGAAAATAGAATGAAGTAGAATTTCACTTTACAAATTACATCCGAAACATCTTGAATAGGTGTATATGAATGGAATGAACATGAAATGTTGAATGTTGTTAGATTTCAGGGGAAAAAATGACTGCTTTGTTAGGAACATACTAAAGTGTTTCGTTAAATCCTGCCTTACAGTTCAGATAATATAAAATTACTGTCATTAGAAACTGCATTTTTTAATAATTACAAAAACGTTGGCTCTGCCGTTACCTTGTGGGAACTATGAATGTGTCAGTGGTCTGACTTCTTTAAAGAAAGTCGTTTTCTTTGCCTCCCCCTGAATTCTGTGACCTGTAGTAATAAACCACGTTTGCTCTTACCATAACTACAGGTGTCAGCAAATCAGCCAGGATTGAACCCTTCAATACTGATAAATTTTAAATTCAAAAAAGAGAAACAAGATATCCATCATTTACTATGATCATCATCTTTTCAATCTGGACCAACCAAAAGATCTGTGTCACTGAAAAAAATGTATCAACTGTCTTTTACAGCAGTTAGTTAAGTAAGGTTTGATTGACAGGGAAATATCACCGCTCACAACACTTTGGTCTTGCCATCCAAGAATAAGCTCCATTTGTGTCCACTGCCACAGAGAACACACACGTGGCGACACTAGTCTGATGTTGCCAGCAGCTGTACGCAGATGACTACGCACAGCTGTGGCCTCTGAATATGATGCACTATCCTCTGCTGTTGCCTCCACAATGTACTTTATGCCTCTGCCTATGCTCTACTGAATCCTTCAAACTTGCCCCTCCCCTTTTTTGTTGTTTGGTTTTTACCTTCACGGTTCACATGTGTATTGCTTGGGCAAGTTTTTTTGCAGCTGGGAATATCAAATTTATTGGATGGGAGGGAAGTTTCTATATTAATACCGCACACAGAGGAAAACACCCATGACAGCTGGCTCCAGATTGGTACATGTTGGCTAAATGACTGTCAATATTAAATTCTCCACTCAAGTAAACCACTGAAATTAAAATACAACATTATTGTTCACATTACTGACGTTAACAAGAGTTTTAAAATGGAGAAGTCAAAGCGTGAGCCGCAAGAGGATAAGGAGACGACTCTGGGAAGCTTTGTGTTGAGTTTTTAAATACTTTACAAGGACAGGTGGGGCTAATAAATCATATTAGGATTTATTTCATGCAGGCTTATGTCACTGTTTGCCTGCTTGTCTCCGCCTCTCTGCAGCTGCAGGTTGGTTCCAAAGACTTTCAGATGCTCTTGTCCAAACAGCCTTCCATCGAGTATGCACAACTTTCAAAGCTCTCACAGGCTTATGAAGCAGATTCTTCCAGCACAGTAAAGTTTCTGCTTCAACTGATAAAAATTTCTTTTGAGCTCCTCAACCTGGCAATCTCGAGCTGGGAGGGTGTCAGCTAGAGATGAACTAAAGGAGGAGGATCAAAGATATGGAGGTAAAGAAATGGCTTGGACAGGAGTCAGGAGCAACAGGTGATTTGGTGTTGATGGAAGGAAGAAGCAGGAGACATAAAGGGATGGAGAGGCAGCTTCGGCTGTATGGTAGCTAGCTGGGGGAACACAGATGCAAGATTATAAAGTGAGGTACAGTAAAGGCACTCTGAGATAAATGAAAGCTCATAACAGGTCAAAAACATAGCAGTTCCTCACTGTGGTCAACCAAGATGTCAACAGCTACTTTCCTTTAAGCCATGAAGTGGATCTCAGTCCTCAAAGTAAGTAAACTTGTTCTACTTTTAGAGTCATTTAAAGCACACAACGCAGGGTGAAAAACACAGACAGTCACCACACGGGTGACTGTGAAGCTTCATTGTTTTCTTTGCTCTTTTTAAATTTACTTTAGAGGTTTGTAGGGCAGTGAAAAAAAATTGCAAAGTGCCGGCTTTTGTTTTTTTGCCCTGTTGAAACCCATTTAATATACTTGAAATAACTTGCAAATACTTGGATGCAAACTATATTGTGATATTTAGAATCCCAGTATACCAGTATCATTTCCTACATGATGCCAATACAAACAAAGGCAGTTGAATTTTAAGCAAAGTTTTGACCTTATTTGACCTTGAAGAAGAGATTAGAGGTCCAAAGTACTGTGATATTTAGAATCCCCATATATCATTCACTATATGCCTATATGTTGTCAGAGTTTTATATAGCTCTATGTACCATTATTATCACTTTGACCTTCAGATCAAGCTATTGACATTGAAGGAGAGGTCAGAGGTCAAATGTGACACATGTTAAATCTTTATATGAAACTTTCTATATGTTGGCAATACACCAAATATGTAAGAATCATAGTTTATAAGTAATAAGGCTTTTTGCCAATTTTTGACCAATAAATTGTTAAGTTGACCTTGAAGACCTTGTTGGATGTAAGCCAAATTTGAATGGATTGTTAACATGACCCCACTCTGCACCCCTACAAAGTTTTACTATAATTCATTTGACACTTTTCGAGCTACTGTGTTTACAGGCAGAAAGATATGTGCATATGCAAATGCTACCAAAAGCATAACCTCCTTGGAAGAGGTAAAAACCCCTTCATCTCAAAATTCACAAATTTTCCTAAAATCAGTTTCTTCGCCATATAAGGAATTTTTGTGGCACGCTTGGTGTCCTGGCAACGTGTGTGTTACACACATTTTGATATAAAGGCCGCTAAACCGAGAACCAGAGCTGGCATGATGTGATTGAGAGATACATATACAGGGTTCCATAGTTAGATAAAAGATGAATAATTACTGCGGGGCTGAGCTGGTTGTGGATGGGCTGTTGAGCCGGGGTACAGCGGGTCAGAGCGTGTGACGGAACATGTGGAGAACTGGGCGGGTTGCTGGCTGTGCTGAGCAGCAGGGGAACTGTAGCTGAACTGAATAAAGAGTCCAGAGTGTGGAGTACTAATCTGAGAAAATAAAGAATGAAATCCAGGGCAGAGCAGCCAAATCAGATGGACACTGAGGAGGTGAAGGGCTGCAGACTGCGGCGGAGCAGTGTGAACAGCGGATGAGAGAGGCTGCAGGTCCGGTGGAGAGGAGGCAGAAGTGGACGAGATGATAAACTTTCTCTGTTGTACTTTTACAATAATTCATTATTAATGTGTTTCTTATTGTATCGTAGTGCATTGTGAGGTCAATTTTAAAATGTAGGCAATAACCAGTTCAATCTGTTTCTCAGCGAGTGCTCTGTCTTTATACCTTCTTTATTTTAGCATAGCTAAATACGGCACACTAGCCAAAACTCATTTTGAACTTTTGAACATGTTCTTCTTCTGCAATAATTAAATTATTATGATTGTGTTGTACTCTGCTGTCCTTTTCTACTCTTCCTGGATTCTATTTCACCCTTACAATCTGCAATGAAATAATATAAATAATTTGTAAAACTAATAAAACCCCTAAAACCTCATCTTTAATACTTACTTTGTCAAATCTTAATTATAGCTAGAAAAATTAGATGTAAATTAACAACTCAACTTCTTCAAGAAATGACTTCTTTGCTATTGCTGCTGCTGTTGTTGTCAAAGTCTTCTTTTTCTTCTTCTTCTTATGCATCTGCTTTGTTCAGGTTCTTGTTTTCAAATTAACATGTTATTTAACTTGTGACTCCTTTGAACGGGGGTCCACTTCTATGAGGGGAACCACTGAAAGAAAACGGCACGCTGTATGTGAAACAGTTAAACTGAGACGCATCACAAGCTGCTACAAGAGTAAAATGCTGCATTAATACTGTATGCTGCAAACTGCTTGAAAAAAAAAATAATAATCAGTTTGGAATAAATGAGATGGGCCTATAGAGGGAAATCATTTAAATTTAGACAGCACAGTGACTCGTAAATGTAAATGAATTGGGTTTATGATTACACCATTTCTCAGCTCCGGCCTTTGAACGACAGCCACAGCATACTTTCTTTGTTTCTCTCTGATGAGTCACCCTCCACTGTCATTGACAGAGACACTACTAGTACACTAGACATTTTGTCTTCCAGCCTCATTAACTCTTGAATGCCTCGCCCAACTCATTGTTCTTGACCAACAAAAGGCTGTTGGGTCATTTGATTGCAGCCATGAAACTAACATGTGTCGTGGATTTTAACAGACGGTACAAGTTCTCTGGTCCAGTCTCTTGGTCTGTCCCACAAACGTGGCATTCTCCCACACAGTGACTAATGTAGAATGCTGATTTTTTTTTTTTAAAAAAAGATAAAAACGCAAGAGCACTGTGAGATGTAAATAGATGCTTATGGTGGCAGAGAGTGAGGAAAAGAGAGGGAGCGAGAGACAGACACAGAGAGAGACTAAAGAGGGTAGACAAGTGGAATGACTTATTCAAGGGGAAAGTGGGCAGTAAGAAACATGAAATTAGCACAAATAGATTATCTGTCGACTACAGGCAGGCCTAAGAGCAAGCCAAGCACTGTGGAGGGAGAAGGAGAGAGAGAGAAAAAAAAAGCAGATCGACTTCTTGTTTATTCCTGCCTCAGGGGAGTTTCGATGGAGCCATCACTCACCAAATTGCTGATCTGTAGTTGGAACAGCTGTAGCCATAGCACACATGCACTGAACTACACTGCAATTAGAATGCACCAATAGTGCGGCCTATGGTCTGTAGTAGAGATGAAGTGTTTAATCCCTTGCAGATGGTATATTTTTGCACGCCTCAGATGAAAAGCTTCCCTTTCATTGTCTTTTTTTTTTTTTTTTGTAGCGCTGTGGATTTGAGCCAAAAATAAAATACAGTAACGACACTGCTATAGCAATGATAATTCACTGTTAATAATGTACAATGTTGCAAGATGCGCACCAATGCAGATTTGCAGTGGTTTTAAAGCAATTAATCAAACGCATAATGTGCCAAAACACAAACTGATATTCATCTGGGTGGGTGGGAATGAAGACTAAATTGTGAAGGCATGATGACGTGCTTACATTCTGTGGGCAGTGAGAATGGGCACAGTAATATGATTGCTACAGATCAATTTCATGCCAGCTCTGTTTAAAAAAAAAAAAAAAAAATCAATTTTCAGATATGATTTAATATAAGATTAGAATTTATTACACTCCAAATGTAGTGCATCACAAGAAATAATCTTTATTGAAAGTGTCTTCAGTAGATTTATTTTATGCAGTATTTGATTTGAAAAGCACTATATGAATAAAGTTAGTTATTTACTTTATTTATTTATTTATTCATTGTTTGTTTGTCACCTTCATTACATTGTGACAGCAAACTGTGGAATGTATTTGATGTCATGTGGTATGGTTATCAGTCTCCCCATCATAGCGAATGATTCAAACTGATTCACTGCAGTCAAAATCTAGAGAGAATACTGAAGAAATATGAGAACCTATAACTGTACATATTCACCAACAACTGATGATTGCTAGCTAATTCATAGTTTAGCATTTTATTTTGAATGGTTTGATAAAAAAAAAAAGTAAATAACCCAATGATTCATGATCTTTCTAAGGGTTTTTAAATTAGTGGCATTTTACTGTATGTGAGCTCAGACATTACAGATCCGAGTAGACATCCAAAGCAATATGTTGAGATGCTGTTTTAGCGTGGGAATTCACATCACTGAAGAGGCCTTTCCTTCCACGAGTATGAAGGGAGACTCAACCACAAAGAAGGTTGTTGCATCTAATAACCAATTTGCCCCTTGAAGTAAATTTCCCCTCTACCCTGCAGACAGCTTAACTGTGAAGCTGTTTCTGACCATGAGAATGCAGCTGTGCACACACATAAGGTTAAATTGTTAAAACCAACTCTCTCTTCACTTATCAAATCCTTTTGCTTAACACAAGCACGGTAGAAACAATCTGGAAAAATAGTTAATGATATGGTTCTTAAATTATATTTTATGCACTGACAGAGGGAAAAAGGTTTGTAACAATCTGTTGCCAGATTGGGAGGTTATTTAAATCTCTGGCCTAAAAGGATTGTCCTGGTAGATTTTGGCAATTAAAAACCGTGACGGTGATTAAAAAAAAGAAGTGCCAGAAATCCCACCTACAGTTTTTCCTATTAGCTGTATTTCTTTGATTTTGTGGGTATGTGATTGGCATGCACGCACACACACACGCACATATATATATATATATATATATATATATATATATATATGGTGAAACAGAAACTGATAGCCAGAAAAAGATCTTTTAGTAGGCTGAATCTTCTCCAGCTTTAATTACACTATATTGATCACATGCAGGAGGGAGGTAAAGGAGGGGGAGATGGAGTGAAGAGGGAGAGTTAGTGAATCTGCAGGCTATAGTTACTGTAAAGCATGTAAAAAGAAAGTGAGTGAGCGAGAGCGAGGGTCTGAGCAATTATTCCAAAGTCATACAGTAGATAATTAGAAAATCCCCTCAACTCTCCACAGTTTCTCTCTCCATACATCCATTTAGCTCAGCTGATACAATGAAACAGTGAGGGTGTCAAATTCTTTTAAGTCACCAGCCAGAATGCATTGTTCACATCCATCTCACAGCTTCATGCCTGGTTTGATTTGAAATTCTCAGCATTGATTTTTTTTCCCCCCTTGTGCCTTTGGTCTGGTCCTTCCTTGTCATCAGCTATAATAGAACGGTCATGCATGACACTTCTGGCTTCCCTGTAACAACTTTAGCTACATGCTACAGATGCAAAGAGGACTACTTCTACAAAACTGTGCTTCTTCTCTCTTTTCTAGGCTGACCTACTTTGGCAAAGAGCTTAGGTTCGTTTCTTTGTTTCTCACACTGTTGTGGCAAGGGCAGAAAATCTGCAAACTCTCCTACTGTATTTTCCTCCACACCCACTTCTACTTCCGATCCAGGCGGATGGTAGCTGAGTCCAGCACAGTAAAATATGCCAGATTCAACCTCACTGGCCCAGCAAAAACTTTCCTGGCGCGTCTCACAGAACTGTATTCTGGGGGTTAAGGAGCTTATGTCTAGTATACGACGCATGGAGAAAGGAGCTGAGCAGTGATTCGCCATGGGAGGGAGTGGGGTGGGTGTGGGGGGTGGAGAGTGAAGCCTCTCTGTGTAGAGTGTATCTCATTATGGCTGAACTGTGTGTTACCTTTGGTAAACAGTGGGGAATATTTCTCAGGCGAGCGTCACTCTAAAAGCAGCAGGCTGGTAAACGACCACGGCCCGACGGTGCCGCAATGCCATTGCTCAAATATACAGCCCCACAGGGATGTATGAGTTTGGTCATGATTAGTCAGATAGAATAAATAATCTGCGCTTATGACAGCTCTCTTCATTTCAGTGCGTGTTGAATGGATGCCACGTCCGACTCTTTTTGTGTTAGTAAATTCCCTCCAGTTATTTTTGCTGAATGACCTTCTCAGTCACAAGAAAAGTCAAAAATTCAATTTCTAAGAAAAGCATTCATTATCACAGCCTTTGTGCTGAAGGGGTACCTGCCCATTTACTGTGCATTACAGGGATGTGTAGTGTAGTCGTACTCAATTTCAATAGCACATTAAGAAAATCAACAAATTAGAGATCCATCAAATTCCTTTAAGGCATTTGACAATATTAATGTGAATCCTGTCAGAGCAGCACAGATTATCACAACACAAACATGCATTTTCCAGAGCAGGATGAGGATAAGGTCCTTATTTTTTTTTTTAATTATTATCCAGTGTTAATGCTCATAATCAAAACTTTGATTTACTTTTCCCCAAAACTACACTGGTTAGAACAATTATTTGCTGAGACTGAGCAGGACACTGCTGATGTTTATATTTGTAGTCTTCTTCCCAAGTCTATCTTCGGGCTGAGAAATGCTGCAACGCACACACACTGCTGTGTGCCACGCTCTGCCAGCTTGACTTCAACACTTCCACATATTTCCTCGAATTGTTGTGACGTTCTGCACACTGCGCTTCAGTACAGCTGAGTCTCTCACATGTGAAGAGCAAAACATGAGTAATTAAATCTTCATTCCTTCACCCACACTACCACATTCACATCTGTTAAATTGAAAAACTGCAACAGTGTAAAACAGATCCACTTAAGTTGACGCTCTGGTGACTCTTGTAGTATAGCGTCAAGAAGTGGGGGGGGCTTTTGTTGGCCTTTCCGCTAACACTACAATGGGGTCTTGTTTTGATGTTATACGACCCTCCGGAGACTTTGTAAATCAAACACTAATTACGGTGTACAGTGACCTGATGGCTGAAATACTACATCTGATGTGCTCTGTGGGCTAAAAGACAGCTGAGTGAATTCTGTGTCTAAAGTAGAGTGCTTCAGCAAACTGTATACAGCTTGGTTAATTAAGACATGCTGACAACCGGTGAACTCTGCACAACGTTATAGATCCACTGCCTAATTGGAAAGAATGGTCAACAGTCAACACATTTTCTTCACTTCCTGGCAGCTGTACTGTGGTTGCAATAAGACCTTAGAAAAATGAAAATAGGAAAACATTCACATTATTAATTCTAAAAGCATCCATACAGAGAGTGAATTAACCTATAAGGAAACCCTGGGCAAAACTTTTTTACACCCCTGCTGACCAATACCCACTTTAGAAGTTTGACCAGACTGAATTATCATGACCTACACTGGGCCGTCCTTTGCATTCTGGTGCTCTGGGGTTGTTACCCACCTTTTCTTTCCATCAAACAGCATTAGTACAGATTAATTTATGTCTTACCTGCCCTGAACTTTGATGTCAGAAATGGCATAGAAGTATCTGGAGAGGTTGTTCTCATCCACCGTTGTGGCTCCCGTGGCAGGCCGGAGCAGTCGGATTCTCAGATCAGTAATGGTAAAGAAGTCCCGCAGCTTCTTGGTTGTGTCCAGTTGTCCGTAAAGTGAGGCCATGTTGTGGAGCCGGGGTCCAGCAAACAGTGCAAATCGGTCCTTGATCTCAAAGCGTACAGTTTTATCATACTTCCACACGTAGCCTCGTGAGTACTCCTCAGTGCAGATTATGTCCAACAGGGTTTGCTGAGTTAGGTCTTGCACTGTCTTGGGCTCCATGGTGAAGGCATCCAAGCAGTCAGTGGCATAGAACTGGTAGGGCTGCCAGGTTCGTCCATAATCTAGTGATTTTTCAAGGACCATCTGTTCAGGTCGACCTGACTCAAAGGTGAGGACAATGTCGTCAGTCAGCTCAATGGTCTTGTTCCAAGATAGAGTGATGTTGACCAGTAGGGCTTTTGGGTACTTCTTCCAGGAGGTGGACTGCCAGAAGGTTGTGGGGTTACGGCCCTCAGTGTCGAACATGAGCTCTGGAGGATGGGCAAGCTCTTCAGTGCTGGCATCACACTCATTGTTACACATGTAAGGGTTTTCCTACATAGGGAGAGCAGAGGAAACAAAGAGCAGAAAAAAGAAAAGGCAATGAAAAATATTGCTCATAGTAACAAATCAGGCCATTGTCAGAGTTGATTATTCAGAGAACTTTGTGTAATCATGGTATTGTAAATGCCATATAACACCACGACACTGGGAAAATATTTGGAGAAGTCCTGAGCTTTGCATAAAAGGAAAGTAGGAAAGAGTGAGGATGCCTCTCTAATGGGCATTCAATTATAAATAGTTGAATCCACATTTCTTTTTGTTGCACATTTATCATTTAAGAGTCGGCCAACAACCCAGTTGCCAGGATAAAATACCAGCACTGTACACACTGGTGGAGCCAAGAGGTGGCCACTAAAATCTGACAACCCCACAAATCAAATTGTGAAGCCTATGTACATAATCATAGATGTAGGTGCATCAAGTAACTACTATTTTTCTCACAGAACACTTTTATGGAACCATTTTCTATCGGCATTGTTCCCACACAGATATTTAAACAGTGAAAACACTACACCAATTTCATTACTTTATGAGCTTTATCAATAAAAAAAAAAACCTATTTTTTTAATCAAATGAGGGTTACAGTCCACATGTTGTACTTATCCAGAGGGGTTAAAGTGGACCAGAATGATCCGGAGCAATATTCCAGCACTTTCGATTAATTAGTAACCAAATCTCGCAGTTTACTACATAGTACTGTCAAGAGAGTTAATTTTTGGTGTGCTGCAGCCTGGCATTGCCTCCAGCTGACAGCATGGATATACTTGCTCAGTACTAAGAAAATTATGACACCCCATGGATCACATTCTCTCTCAACACATCCTTTTTTTCCCCCCATTCTTATCACAGTGATTTCATGTTGCCGATGTCAATAAAGTTGTAGCATTTAGCTGAGGGCTCTGGCTAGCACTACATGAGCGAGCATAAATCTCACTTTAACCCCTGCTTATATATGGCAGTCGTGCCTGAATATGCAAATTATAGGAGATGGTCATGAAAAATTACTATTTGTCTGTAGTGATAGTAACTGCCCAATGTAAACATCATATGATAAAATAAATATCTTCTTAAAAAGAATCCACTTTCTTTTCAGTCTCTTTGGGCCTTCATGTGCTTACATCTTTCTAATTTTATCCTTCAGTTCTTTTAAATATTCACCTAAACCTACTGGGTAATTTAATCATTTTCATCAGCTTCATTCAGAAAAATATGCAACGTATAACTCTCTATCAAAAATTTCACTTGAGGTTTTCAGAGATTCTTCACATGCTTTAAATTCATCAAGCTCCTGGCTTGAAAGAGGTCTCTCCAAAAACATTTGTCCAATTTACCACAAATCATTACCAGGCAATGTTCTCTCTCCTTGCTCCCTGGGGGCTCGATCTAGCTGTCAGGGGGAGGAGGCACTCTTCCAAGAGGACCTTTCAAGTGCTACAAGCTCCAATTTATCAGGACAAGATAATCCACTACTTGATTAGGTGGGAGATGTCACCCTGTGCGTGTGTGAGTGTGTGTGGAAGTGAGTGTGGCGATGTGGTGAGGAAACAGGGACAGGAGCAGGTCTCTGATGTAAGACAGTCTAATGAAGCGGTGAGGCAGAGATCGAGTAAGTTAGAGTGAGAAACAGCTCCATTCGGCTAATAAGCTTTGCAAGTTTTTCCTCGTCCTCCAAGGCAAGGTGACAATGAAACAGGGCTCTGTCAGGCCTTCTGACTTTTGGAGGGACCCATTAATATCCTGTCTGGGCGATCCCCTACAGGCTTCTCCTGGTACTGGACAGCGGCGGCTGGGAGGAAATGGTGACGGAAGAAGGCAGGCTGGCAGTGGAAAATTCCACTTGGGTTTTAGTATACCATCTCATGGTGGGAGGTTAGGCGTGGCATTAACTGCAGCATCTGGCGCACTGTGCAGGGACAGACAGATGTGCAGTAAGTCACAGGTGACAGTTATGCATGATTGGGGGTGAGGGGAGTCTCTAAAAACATACTTGGCATGCAGAGTAGTTGATTTTTATGGCTTGTTGGGAATGTGTATTCACTGAGAGAGACCTAAAACAGAGCTCATATATAGACTCCAGAGTTGAGAGAATAACATTTTATTCATTGTTGTACATTTTTCCATATTTATACTGTATCATAGTAACTGAACTGCTTTAGTTATTTTATTTCCTATTAAAATTGTGTTTTTAATTATACTGAATGCTACTATTGACAGTGAGATTGTACTCTGTATTCTTGCACTGAGTCATTATCTGCTGCCCCTCCTGTACAATTTAGTTGTGTAATTAGCTCACTGTAGTAAATAGACTCTATTAGAAGTGAATGTCAATCTGAACTGAATTCAAAATGAAGTAAAGACAAGTGAAGTAAAGACATCAGCAGAATTTTGTACCGAATCCTAATCTTGTCCACACCTAACTCACGTTTTAAACCTTCCATGTTACCTTATAGCCATCGCAATCTCATTTGCTCGTTGAGCAAGGTGCATCTACAGAGAGTATGGGTGCACTGCACAGATAATTTTATCTGCTACTAGGTACTAAGTAACATACTAATAAACTAGTAAAATTCCCCTTACCAAATTGGAGCATAGACTTCTCTAAAATTAAGCATGAAGCAAGCCATCATGATTAATCAGTGACTCAGATTAGCTTAGGTGAAACCTGCCGATCAAAGTGGCCGCCCTGTAATGATGCTTAATTTAGAGCCTTAGTACAGATTAAACAGAAACAGAGAGACCAAAATAGCTTTTTGTACCAGGCTGTGAAGTTGTTTATTTGTGCTGTTGATCCGAACTTGCTCATTTCTGGAGCCCGCTCAGTGACGAACTGTAGTTTTGGCACTGCTACATTGGCTTTATGTGGGATTTTTCTAGCCCTAAAGCTGCCACTTGATCTTGCCTAGTGTACCAAAATGGCTAATGCAGGACTTGGCTTTGGTACAGTTGAAGAAGCAAATTTCTCATGAATGCCTATCAGCCTATAGTTTGCCATGCTATACAGAGCTGAAAGGCACCTCTTTTGGGGTCACATCTGTGACCTACTTGCTTAGGCCAATGGCTGAAGTAAACAGTCTTAGGGTGTCTCTATGGGAGCAACTGTATCATCTCTGAGGTCAGCCTATTTATTCCTTCAGGTCTAAATAATGCTGATCCAACGATCAGCATCACGTAACACCCAGAGACACACACACACAGGCTACTCACATAAACTGCCAGCACATCTCTGTAATCAGACAAAGATGTATCCCTATCGATCCCTGCGGCCGTGCAGCTGAAAATCTGCTGCATGTAGCACCTTGCAGCCCTGACCAGCGGTCCTGCGATCCCCCGAACACACAGGTTAAAAACCTTTCATTACTGTCTCATCCGCTTCTTGCCTAACGACAAAATATGGCCTTTATGAAGATCAATAGCTGCACTGGTCTGCCGGAGAAGAGCAAGGAGATATAATGCTGAGTATACGGCCTTATGAAAATCAATACCAGATTTCTGCGTTTTACTGTGGTGTAGTGCTAAGGCCTCTACTAGTGAATTAATGGTTTGGCACATGTTTAAACAACTGACAGCACCCGGCACGACAACAGCTGCATTTTTGTAATTACAAAAGATGTTTCTATTAATCCCAGTGTGATGATAAGCGGCCAGGATGGGGGGCAGCCAACGCAGATTACAAAGCCAGCGCTGAGATAGTGAGAGCGGAAAGGTCATGCCAAATTGGCACTAATAGAGATGCAGTCAACCCACCCAAAACACACTGGATTATTAGCACTGTGATGCAGTGATACAGTCCGAGAGAACAGTTGTTTGTGTGCGAGCGTGTTTGTGTTTCCAGGTGGGCGTTCATATACCAGCAAGTATGTGGTTGTGGGTGGATATTATCAGGAAGCTGCTCTAAATTCCTCTGGTGTTGTCCCCATTATTGTCAAACTGTTCAGGCTAATTTAACCAACCGGCTAGAGGAATAAAAATCAGCAGTGCTGCAACATAGTGGATAATGAATCAGACTCATCTCATTCAGCTGCACTCTGCAGACCAGCATTATTTGTAGTGTTTAGGTAACAGGCAAGTGTTTGTCTATTTGTTTACCAGGGCTTTTAGATATGTTAAAACAATTTGCCTGATGCACTCACAGAGGTAACGCAAGACACCATTTTGGCTTCAAATTACAGACCCCGGATCTTTTATTGTGACTCTGTAAGTGCTACAATTTAGTGAACAATGATCGGTCTTTTAAAAGTCTAATTCTGTAGTTAAACGTCCTATTTAACAACAAAAAGAACAAAATTATCCCTTTTTTAATGCAAATTCTCACATATTTATTTAAATAAATACTGTAAAACTATACTGCACTATGCTGGGGGAAAAGAAATAGCATGCTGTTATTATCTCCTGTTAACATGCATTTTCTCATTATGGCTTTACAACAAAGGGTTGCATCAACCTTTATTTAGAAAGTATCTTTGACCCAAACAGTTGGATATGGAGGAGAATTCATACACAAAAGAAGAGAAGAGCAGATAAGTTACTGAGGTTTAAAATAAGACATGACCATGTTGGCTGACAGCCTTGGCCTGGCCACACAGTAACCACTGATGGAGGATGGGACTTGAGGGAATATAAATTTACTAACTGCAGACAAGCCATCTTGATAGATGGGCTCACACCAATCAAACCAATCCGCTTGTGTGACAGATGTCTTGGACGTGGAACCCAGATAGCAAATTGAATTCACACTCCATCGATTCGTCTTTCTAACTCACCCCCCTTTTCTACTGCTTCCTGTTCTTTGTTTCGTGTTCTAACAAAGTTCATTTCAAAAAGGGATCAGTGTTTAAATATAAGAGAAACAGATCAATTCTAATATGGGATTTGATCTTTTCTTTTTTTGACTAAAAGGAACTTATTGGAGCAGGGCCTGTAGTACTTCTTGGTTTGAAGAGCAATATAATGAAAATCAATACCAATAGTGGGACATTTCATCAGACAACTGCACATGAGTGTTATTAATCAGTGGATATAGAACAATTCAGGCAATACACCTTCAGTGACCTTGAAGTTGAAAGCTAGCCGCTCTGACCACCCAACACTGAGCCTGCTGATCAAACCATGCTTTAGTGTGGATACTGTGTCATGGACTTCACACATCATGTCAGGGTAATATCCATGGGTAATGTAATATTATAGATGGCAGACATCCATCCAACCAAAACGCACATGTGCAATCCTTCCTTGTGGGTTCTTATAACAGACAGGTGAGACAAAGACAGATGATGAGTGACTGGAGTTTATCACTACCACAGCTCCAGTCTTGCTTATCTCACTGACCCGCCCTCCAGTGTCCATGGAATTGGTCAAAGAAAAACAACAGATAAAAAATTACTTCTCATGACAGTTTATGACCAGTGATTTAAAACATTCCTGCACATTCACTATCTACCTGTGGTTTTTATTAAGATGGAGGACCACTTGCTGCATCTACTGTTGTGGTCAAAAATCTACATACATTCACCATGGCCATGGATGTCACAATAAGTTCAGGATTTTATTTTATTTTTTAAACTGTTCTTTCTCCAGGGTGGACTGATTGTACAATGACTTTACAGAACAAGAACTGGAAGCACAATTCAAATTTATTTTGGATTTTCTCTAATCCACACAGGGTCAAAAATTTACATCTCTCAGGCTCAAATATAGACATACAACCTAACTAATATTTGGTTAAATGACCTTTGCCCTCAACTGGACATGGTTGGTAGCCATCAACAAGCTTCTGGAATAATTCTGGCTGGATATTTGATATTTGGCTTTGGGAAGGCCATTCCATTAGCTTAATGAGCCATTCCTAAATAATTGCAGGTTCCAAGATCATCAGTTCAAACAGTACAAGTCATTTAGATGTGTCACCATTTTACCAAGATCTCAATAAAGACCCAAACTGTCACCCCCCCGATGAATTGGTTAGTATGGTCAGGAGCAATCCAAGAACCTCTAAGGCTTAAGGCTGGAACTGGAAACTGCTGGAAACCAGCATTACTGTCCAGAGTTATGCAAGTTTTGCATCATCAAGAGGGTACTGATCCTAAAGCTTCAAAACTGACACCTTCATGCTCAACTAAAATTTGCAGGTGACCACATGGACAAGCCAAATGTCTTCTTGAGAAATGTGTTATAGTCAGATGAGATAAAGATTGAGACACAATGACAAGAGGTATGTTTGGAGGAGTAAAGGCAAGACCTAAGAACATGGTACCAACTGTCAAGCATGGTGATGGTAAGATCATGTGCAGGGCTTTTTTGCTGCTAGTGGAACTGGTACACTGCACAAAGTGGATGGAATAATAAAGAAGGAGGACTACACCCAAATTCTTCAACTTCATTGCAAATCAACAGCTAGATGGTTGAACATTGGGAACAATGTTTCTACTTCCGGCGCCGCGCGAGCAGGCAGCCAGTTTCAGCAGCTCCGCACTAATTCCGTGTTTTTTCTCATTTTGTTTAGTATTAGATGTGTTTTTGTGTTTCTGTATCTTCTGCTCTTTTTCCTCATGATGGAGCAGAATTTTTTCTGGAAAACTTTGTTTTTATTTACCCTTTTTATGGTGTTTATGTTTGGAGACTGCGAGAGTGGCCACGCTCCTATTGTTTACTCTCGGGACCAGCTGATCTCCATCGGGCGCTCCGCTGTGCCTACTCCTGCTGAACGACTCGATATTCCCCGCGAACTGAGAAGGAAGAGACGTGGGAGACGTGCGGGCATAGGTCGTCGTTGCCAGGGGAGAAGGTACAGGCCCGTCATCCCGTCCATCATCATGGGAAACGTGAGATCTCTTCCCAACAAAGTGGACGAGCTAACGGCGCTAACGCGACATCAAAGGAGCTACCGGGAGAGCAGCCTCATGTGCCTGACGGAGACGTGGCTAACCGAGCTAACCCCGGACTCACACATAAACATGGACGGCTTTCATTTGATCCGTGCCGACAGAACCAAGGAGAGTGGTAAGAAGAGGGGCGGGGGTCTGGCTGTGTTTGTAAACGATAGATGGTGCAACTCCAGACATCTAACCATCAAAGAGACGCTCTGCAGTAAGGACATTGAACTGCTCGCTGTTGGTATGAGACCGCACTATCTTCCTCGGGAGTTTTCACATGTTATTGTGATAACTGTGTATGTGCCGCCCTCTGCTAACGCTGCTGCAGCCTGCGATGTCCTCCATGCTACTACCAGCAGACTCCAAACACAGCACCCACAGGCCCTCTTTCTGATCTCAGGGGACTTTAACCACGTCTCCCTGTCCTCCACTCTCCCCACCTTCACCCAGTATGTCACCTGCCACACCAGGAATACCAACACACTGGATCTACTGTATGCCAACATCAAGGAGGCATACAGCTCATCACCTCTGCCTCCCCTGGGGGGCTCAGATCACAACCTGGTTCATCTCCAGCCTGTGTACAAACCCTTGGTACACAGAGAACCAGTTGTGACACACACAGTGAAGAAATGGTCTGAGGAGACTGAAGAAGCTCTGAGAGACTGCTTTAGCTCCACTGTGTGGGAAGAGCTTTGTGCCCCTCATGGGGAGGACATCGACAGCATCACGGACTGCATCACTGATTACATCAATTTCTGCGTGGGAAACACTGTGCCCACCAGGAGGGTACGGTGTTTTTCAAACAACAAACCCTGGATCAACTCTGAAATAAAGGCTCTCCTGAAGGAGAAGAAGAGAGACTTTAGATCAGGAAATAAGGAGGAGCTGAGAGCCGTGCAGAAGGATCTGAGAAGGAAAATCAGGGATGGAAAAAACATCTACAGGAAGAAGATGGAGGACCAGCTACAGCAGAGCAACATCAGTGGGGTTTGGAGGAGTTTGAACTCAATTTCAGGCCACAAACCAAGCCCTAGGGTTGTGGGAGACTTAGAGTGGGTTAACAACCTGAACCAGTTCTTTAACAGGTTTGACCAGCAACCCACCCCTCCCCCAGCCCAGTCCCCCCTGCTGTCAGCCCCACCATCTTTAATGACTGCCAACCTTTCTTCTTCTTGGGACCTCACACCTCTCAGCTCTCAGCCATCACCCACCCCCTTCACTTCTGAGGACTCCATCTCACAACCCCCATCCCCCACCTCCATCTTGTCCCTCTCAACTCATCATGTGAGGAAGGAGCTACGTAAGATCAAGGTGCGAAAGGCTGCTGGTCCAGACGGCATCAGCTCCAGGCTCCTGAGGTGCTGCGCAGATCAGCTGTGTGGCATCATGGGATACATGTTCAACCTGAGCTTGAAGCTGGGGAAAGTACCACAACTGTGGAAGACCTCCTGTGTGGTACCGGTACCAAAGACCAAACATCCAAAGGATCTTAGCAGCTACAGGCCGGTAGCCCTGACATCGCATCTAATGAAGACCCTCGAGAGGCTGGTCCTCAACCATCTACGCCTCATGGTGTCGTCTTCGTTGGACCCGCTGCAGTTCGCCTACCGGCCTGGCATCGGGGTGGATGACGCCATCATCTACCTCCTGCACCGAGCTCTGACCCACCTGGAGAAGCCTGGAAGCACTGTGAGGATCATGTTCTTTGATTTCTCCAGTGCTTTTAACACCATCCAGCCAGGACTTCTGAGAGACAAGCTGGAACTGTCAGGAGTGGACCACCACATCTCCGAGTGGATACTGGACTACCTCACTGACCGCCCACAGTACGTGAGGACACAGGGCTGTGTCTCTGACAGGCTGGTCTGCAGTACGGGGGCCCCACAGGGAACTGTGCTGGCACCGTTCCTCTTCACCCTCTACACTGCAGACTTCTCCAT
The DNA here is from genome assembly GCF_007364275.1 of Archocentrus centrarchus. Taxonomy (NCBI): domain Eukaryota; kingdom Metazoa; phylum Chordata; class Actinopteri; order Cichliformes; family Cichlidae; genus Archocentrus; species Archocentrus centrarchus. The sequence continues at coordinate 14,328,940 of NC_044365.1, read as the reverse complement.
AAACTCCCCACGCTGCCATCTGCAGAAGTTCTCTGACGACTCTGCCATAGTTGGCCTCATCACAGGTGAGGATGACTCAGAGTACAGACAGTGGACTCAGGACTTTGTGGACTGGTGCCAGCGGAACCACCTCCTGATCAACGCCGCTAAAACCAAGGAGCTGGTGGTGGATTTCCGCAGGCGCAGACCCACCACACGGACACCGGTGAACATCCAGGGAATGGACATTGAGATAGTGGACTCTTATAAGTACCTGGGTGTTCACCTAAACAATAAACTGGACTGGACTCACAACACTGATGCGCTCTACAGGAAGGGTCAGAGCAGACTCTACCTGCTGAGAAGGCTGAGGTCTTTTGGAGTGCAGGGGACACTCCTGAAGCCCTTCTATGACTCTGTGGTGGCATCAGCCATCTTCTATGCAGCAGTATGTTGGAGCAGCAGCTTGTCTACAGCTGAGAGGAAGAGGATAGACAAGCTCATCAGGAAAGCCAGCTCTGTCCTAGGATGTCCTCTCGACTCAGTGCAGGTGGTGGGAGACAGAAGGACTCTGACCAAAATAACATCACTGATGGACAAGGTCTCCCATCCCATGCATGAAACTGTTGCTGAGCTGGAGAGCTCCTTCAGTGACAGACTGCTGCATCCTAAATGCACAAAGGAGCGTTACCGCAGATCCTTCCTCCCAGCAGCTGTAAGACTTTATAACCATCACTGCTCCCAACAAAAACCACAATAGCCTACACAATGTAGGATAATATATAATATACTGTAAATAGTCCGGCACATCATGCACATTGTATATAGTGTTATTATTATTAGTAGTATTAAGGTTAATATTGTTTGTTGATTTTATATATATTCTTTTCTTAATAGTGTGAATTATTATATCTTTATTTATATTTATAATAACTGCGGCTGCTGTTACACCCAAATTTCCCCTCTGTGGGACAATAAAGGCTGTTTCTTCTTCTTCTTCTTCTTCTTCAAGTGGGTCTTCCAACAGGAAAATGAACTCAAACACACATAAAACTGGGATGAATAAAGCAGGCTAACATTAAGTTTCTGGAATCGCCTTCCTAAAGTCCCGACTGCAACCATATTGAAAATTGGTAGACTATGCATAAAATCCAGGTCTGTGCCAGAAAACCAACCAATTTAAATTAACTACCAATCCAGGTCTTGTTTTTAAAGTCACAAAAGATGTATGCTGTACAATCACTCTACGCTGGAAAAATAACAGTTCAAAGAAGTCATTAAAATCCCAAACTTATTATTACTTGATTGATGAGTGTCTATAAACCAAAACTTGTCCAAAACTGTAGATGACTTCAAATCATTATAGCAATGGGATAGTCAAAAATAAATATTAGTATGAGAAGTCATGACACCGGTATACTCATGCTGTAGTTTTTCAAGGAATCTAATCATTGTCATTATGCATATTCTGTCCAAGGTCATGTGGAAATGGACAAGCTGCACCATTCACCCAGGACACAGTACCTGTCCTGTATAGGGCTAGTCATAATACACTATATTTTTAGCACCGATATGACAATAATCTTACAATAAAACAAGCTGGGACATCTGTTTTACATAAATAAAAAAGCTCCTTGATTTCTATGTTAAATGTCTGCAATAACTTGGAAACTTTTTTTTGTCAACACTGTAGAATTTCTCCCACTGTTGGCCCAGAAATCCATAATCCTTTCCTTATATGTATCTATTTCTCTTCCATATTTGTGCCTGTCTTTCCTCAGTAAGGTGTGTGCATATGTGTGTACGTGCATGTGTGTAAGACGTGGGGGTTGGGGGTTAAAGCTATCCCTGCTGCATTAATGAGACCTTGTGTTCCACAATAGATTTCTTCACCCCAACCCAGTGGCTTGATTGAAGCAGTGCTCTCTCAATTTCAGTCTCTCTCTCTCTCTCTCTCTCTCTCTCTCTAGTCATGCCAACACCTTCACTGGATCCCTCCTCTCCCTCTCCCTGTCTCCCATGGTGATGGGTGGTGCAGACAGAAAGAGGAGCTTAACCTGGACGTGGAATGAATATTGGATGCCAGTGTGACAGATTACAGTGGTAATAGACACCCTGGTCAAATCCTCACAAGGATTACAATCATATTTTCAAATGGCTCAGGGTCGGCCGGAGGTCGTCCAGCCTGGACTATGGTCAACAAGCCAGAGGGAACCCTAAAATCCCACACTTACACATGCTGAGACAGGTTCTTCTGCCAATTGTGTGTGTGTGTGTAAAGCATGGTTTTGCATATAATGTAAGCTCAATAAAACAAGTGTAGCTCCTGCTAATTAATTATGCAAAACAAATAAGACTACAGATGAAGGCATAAACCTCTGAAACAATTAAGGAAAAAATAAAAGGTACAACATGATCCTCAAGTTTTACAATAATATATTAAAGCAATAACAGTCAATGCAACCATTCTTATTTGTTTTGTTTTTTTTTGCTGAGAATTATATGAGAGACTTTCACAATTATGGCATGAAGTTGGAGCCATCAGCTGGTAAGCTAAGTTGAGCATTAAAACTGTTCACTATGAACCTCTAACATGTACGTGACTAAATGCCATCATGTTCAACAGTAAATATATTGAGCTTAAAGTGGAAACTCGCAGTCAGCATGAAACTTGTTGAAACCCTACACAAGCACTGCAGACCAACAGCTCCAAGGGTCCAACAGATGAAATGTGCTGTTTTGTAGCACCACTGGGGGAAATCCAATAGTGATCCAAAAGGCAGTGAGCTGCACCATTCAACCACCTTAAGCACCACAGCATGGGCCCGTCCAGTCGGCTGTGGAGAGGTTATGAGGTGAGACGATTCGTAAATGTTCTCCTGTTTCATTCGTCGTGATCACTGGCAGCGATTTAGAAGATTCATGAGCCTTAAAACAATAGCGGGGAAAGCCTTCAGCACGCGGCCCCTGCACATTCAGAAGATATAAAAACTATTTTATATTCCATTATCTTTTATATGGCAGTGCAGGCCCTACAGGGTGCCACTGCGATATGGTTTGGAGGACAGGACAACATCCCCTGCTTAAAAGATGTTATATCTGTGAGAGCGAGGTAAGCACACCCATTGAGAGCAAGAGCCAAGGGGTGTTTGATGGCTGATGGTGTACCGCTAACACAGACAGGTTAATGGCCCAGTGCAGTATATTGGCACTGTATTCTAGCACATTTAACACTAAATTCAGAAAATTTACTCATGCAGCACAGCATGTATTGTGCACTGCAACCTTGCTGTACTGTATCTGTGTAGGCATGTGTTTGAGGAAAATAAGAAGTTGTGCAACATGGAAATGCCTCACGGTCTAAATGATGTGACAGTTTTTCTCCACTCCCTGTCAAATGCAGAGGAGGTAACCCCAGGTGTAGCCAACAGTTGCTTCAAAGTGGAAACCGCTGATCTAGTTTCTAACATTTATCTTTGACTTTAAGTCAAAGAAGAGCTGTAGCTAACAATAATGACACATCTGTGAGGTCTTTTCAAAGAGGACCCAATGGTAGTGGCTGTGTGCTAAAATGCAAAAAGAAAAAAAGTATGTACCATTTCAAATCAAAGCCTAATCCTTTTTTTTCTTCAAATCTATAAAAAAGTAATGTAGCATTAATAATGTACAAGTAACTTAACCAAAAACAACTTTCAAACTTTTTCTCTTTAACTTCTGCCTGGAACTGGTCAGATGTTATACATTTTATATATATATATATTATTCTTGTTATATAAAACTATGACTCATACAGAAAAAAACTACAAAATGTGTTTTAGATGACTGCATTGCTGCCTGCACCAAATCACGCACGGAGGAAGGTTATTTTTCACTGTCATTCTCTTCTCTTCTTTTATTAAGATGACATTTCTACAGTGAACTAATACACTAGGGTATAATCGATCTGCTGGCTGCTGCAGTGCAACATCTCTCAATCAAACTGTCTTGTCAGATAAAATGAAGACTTTGGAGTTTTCCACGACACATTAGGACCAGAAACCAGCAGACATGATCACCCCTTATCTTCTAGCCGTGAAATCCCTCAAGGGTTGACATCGCGAAGCTGAGGCTACATCAAAAATGGTCTACACCACTCCATTGCCTGTCGCCATCCTTTCTCTCTAACCATCTCTCAATCCACTGGTATTTTTAGTGTTATAATAGTGCTACATATCCTACATAGAGGCCCTCCAGAGAGACATGGATCACTGTCACCTTGACCAAGCTAAGAGTCTAACCCCAGCGCAGGGAGCTGCCCCGGCTTCTTCCCCATGGACACAAACCCTGCTTGGCTGCAACAATAAGCCTACCTTACAAATTAATTCTAGATCATTTGCCAAAGGCGAATGAGTGGAAAGCACAAAGGAATAGTTGAGCTATATAGGAGGGCGCTGACGTCAATTACTGTTAGTATGGCAAAGCAAAGCATGGGAATCTAATGTTTGAGTCAGCCAATTGAATCACACTGTGCTGCAACAGTAGCCAGTGTGCGGTACTGTGTGTTTTAAGTGTATTATTTTACAGCCATTTTTCAGCCACGGAAAAAGTTTAGAAGGATTTGCTAGGACATGATAAGATTAATTCTTTCATCCTAATGATGAAATGCAGCACATTTAGGTAAAATACACTTAGAACCAGGAGGCAATGCAGAAATACAGCTCCACATCAGTGCCTAATGTGCGCAGTGCAGCCAATTCAATTAGCTGGCGCGCTGTGACAGGAAATAAAAACCTCACGCAAGCTCTGATCTTCCTCCACCACTGCTGCTGTGGCATTCCTGCTCAGTCCCTGGTCGAGGTGTGTTGCGTGGGTTGGAGCTAAATGCTGCTGCTTTGTTTGCTCATCCAGATTGCAGACTTTTAAATACATTTCAGACCAATGCTTCCACCTGCTCCCCTGCTGCTCTGTTAAATATGCCCTCAGAGGAAGCTTAAAGGTACAGAAGCTGGTGGGTGACATTGCTGTTTGAAGCAAGTTTCCTGCTGTAGATAATCACTGTGTAATTTCGTAACAGTTCCTGCCAAGCCACTGACTGTGTGAGTGTTTTGGGCTCTCAAGGTACCTTCTTTACGACATTAGTTGACTTGATTTTTTTTTTTTTAATGTGACAACCATAACAGGTCCTTTTATGGGAGAGATTTCCATTGCTGCTTTGTTAGCATGTCATTCAGTTATTGCTGCTTTTCTCTCATTTTTATTGTGCTGCATACTGTTTTCCCACTGTGATCCTTCTGATTTTTTTTAACTGCTTGACATTAAATAGCATCTGTATTTCTTACTTACTGAGTAATTACTAACCTGAAGGTGCTGTTTGCACAATAACATTGTAGTCTACTGTAGTCTTTCTTTTCAGTTCACTTTCAGTACAATTCTCTGTGCCTTCTACTTATTGTATATTTTACTTCAGTCCGTGAGGGCTTTTCATGTAGAATCAGTAGGTAATTTATATCTCCTTTCCCCATTTTAAACATCTACTTGAATGAAGCATTACCCTTGTTTGTCTTCTCTTGCAAGTGCTGGGAGGAACCCTTTTGTTTGGAGGCTGCATCTAATGAGTGTGTTTTTTTGTGTGAAAATCCCAAGGTTGCTTGATTGATTGTGTGACCTGCACCATGACCTGGTCAAGCGCTCTTTCCAGCTAGATCATGCAATTATTAGCAATAAAATATAGTAGAACAAAAGTAATTGGAGCAATACAATAGGGGTGTTACGGTTGTGGTAATTTGGGGCTTTTAATGAGTTCTTTGAACTGTTTCCAGGGTGGAATGGTTGTACAGTATACATTTTTAATGACTTAAAAACAAAACAAAACAAGAATTGGGTGCAGAAGTTTCAATTTATTCTGGATTTTCTCTAATCCACACAGGCTCAAAAGTACACATACACACATCTTTTAATAAGTGGTGCTGAAGATTCTACACTGTCTCTTAACTTGACAAGGCCAAGGTCTGTTAACTTCTCATTAGTGCTCGTGGATTTGTTTGATAGCACTCAAACAAATTGGACTGACCCAGACTCAAAAAATGGGAAAGTCCAAGGAACTCAATATGGAGCTAAGAAGGAAAATTGTAGACTTCCATAAGTTGGGAAGGTCTTTTGGAACTAGTTCTAAATAACTGGAGATTCCAAGATCAATCAGTTCAATCAGCTGTACATAAGTACAAAATGTTTGGATGAATCACCACTTCACCAAAGTCTGGATAAAGACCCAAACTGTCACCTTCAGATGACAGGATATTAGTTAGGAACAACTCAAGAACCACCAAGGCTCAAGTTTCCTATGAACTGTAAACTGCTGGAACACGTCACTGTCCAGTGTAAGCAAGTTTTACACCACCATGGACTAAGAAAGAAACCGCTGCACCAAAATCAACACCTTCAAGTTCGACTGAAATGGACACATGGACAAGTCAAATCCCTTTTGGAGAAAGGTTTTGTGGTCAGATGAGACAACGATTGAGGTACCTGACCACAATGACAAGAGGATGTTTGGAGGAGTAAAGGTGATGTTTTCAAACCTAAGAACACTGTTGCTGCCAGTGGTACTTGTTTTGTTAGTTATTACTCTCTATATTGTGCTTGTACAGAACGGACTCGGACAGCTCTGTTAAACGTGACGACCTCTCTTTATTTAACATTTTAACAACCTCCCTCTAGTCCACAAGAGGGTGCTACATCCAATCGGTACTGACCCCGTCACTACCATAACATCCCCCCTTTTGAGACCATTAATAATAATAACAACAATAGAATGGTTAGAATGGTACTTTCACTTATCAGTATGCACTCATTCCAGTGGAACCAAATGTTAAGTAATTTAGGGCGGTTATCTCACCATAAGCTCAGAACACCATTTCACTTATTTATTACTTTTTTTTTTTTTTTTTTTTTATTGTGAACTTATCCAGACTATGAAGGTGGGTTAGACTCCCCGATCCTTCAACTGAGTGAGGGGATTATTCTGCCCCGGGCTGGTCACTCAATTCCTCGAGAGTACCTTCTACCTAAGTCAAAGTCCTTAAGGTACCTCGGAGGGGTTCGCTCTCTTGTTGGATATCTTCTGGCAGTAGGTTGGCTGCCTGGTGGTACAGCAGACTGCTGAGCCACGCCTGAAACAGGGTCGATATTCTCAGGCATGACAGGACCTTGTTGTTCTGCAGGTTCAGATTCAGTCCCTTTAAGTGGAACAAGATGGCACCTGTTTCGACATAGGAGCCCCCTAGGGGTCTCAATGAGGTAAGACCGGGGTGTATCTGCTCTGCCAGATATAGTCCCATTGTCTTTCATGTCTTTGATCCAAATTTGATCTCCCTGGTGGAGTCCAGTGAGGTCACGTGCTCTGTGTCTTTTGTTGAACCATTTCCACTGTTTCTCTCTCTCTTTCTTTTCTCTCTCTCTCAGTGCGGTGATGTTTGTCCAGGCTGGGTTAAGGCTGGATGGGAGGACAGGTAGTGTAGTTCGAAGTTTCCTTCCCATCAGGAGCTCTGCAGGGCTATGTCCATTGGCAAGCGGTGTGGCGTGATATGCCATGAGAGCAAGATAGGGATCTCCTTCTTTTTGTAGAAGGCTCTTTACTGTCCTCACGGCCCTTTCTGCCTCACCATTGCTCTGAGGAAACCTCGGGCTGGAGGTGGTGTGGAGAAAGCTCCACTCTGAAGCGAACCTCTGGAATTGCTCTGAGGAGAACTGAGGCCCATTGTCCGACCTAAGCTCTGCTGGAATGCCATGGCATGCGAATATGGACTTTAAGTGTGCAATCACTGCTGCTGACGTGGTAGATGTCAACTTAGCAATTTCTATATACCTTGAAAAATAGTCCACTGCAACCAAATACTGGTTGCTATTCCAGTCGAAAAGATCTACGCCAACTAATTCCCATGGTCGTGCAGGAAACTCAGTTGGCATGAGTGTTTCTCTGTGTTGCTGTCTCAACTTTGCACATGACTCACACTCTGCTACTAGCTGTTGTAGTTGAGAGCTCAGTCCTGGCCACCATACTGACTGCTTTGCTCGTTCCCTTGACTTTGCGATGCCCTGATGACCTGTATGCAGCCGTGTTAGGATCTCATTTTGTAATACCTTTGGAATTACAATGCGCATACCTTTTAGCAGAAGTCCATTTTCTTCTGTCAGGTCTCCTGAATGCTGATGATACGGGAAACATGAACCCGGAATTTTTTGTTTTTCCGGCCAGCCCTGTTTACAGTAGTGCTTGACTTGTTTTAGCGTTTCATCTTTGTCTTGCTGCTCTCTTATCTGTTGCAGTCTCTCCTCTGTTGCCGGGAGACATGAGATCACCTGATGTGCATACAAGTCTATTTCATCAGTCATTTTCTTGTCACAACCAGTCCTTTCTGGTGTTCTGGACAGCACGTCTGCAGTTGCTATGTTTTTCCCGGGGACATGTGAGATGGTGAAAGAGTATCTCATTAGTCTCATCCTCAGTCTCTGCACACGTGGTGGCAGTTCATCCAGGTTCTTTGAGCCCAAGAGTGGTACCAGTGGCTTGTGATCTGTCTCAACATGAAACTCAATACCAATAAGAAAATCAGAAAATCGTTCACATGCCCAGGTTATGGCTAATGCTTCTTTCTCAATCTGGGCATATCTTTGCTCTGTGGAGGTTAGTGCTCTTGAGGCAAATGCCACTGGCTTGGTTATGCCATCCTCCTGTTTCTGGAGCAGCACTGCTCCCAATCCATACGAAGATGCATCAGCCGACACCGTCGTTTGAGCTTTAGGGTTGTAGAGTGCCAAACTTGGTGGTTTGCTCAGTTCTGATTTAATACCATCAAACGCTGTCTGTTGAGCCGCGCTCCAGCACCAAATGTTTTTAGTGCTGAGCAGTTCCCTCAACGGCTGTGTTTTCTCTGCTAGGTGGGGAAGGTATTTTCCTAGGTGATTAACCATTCCCAAGAATCGCCTTACTCCACTCACATCGGTGGGTGCTTCCATCTTGTTGACAGCGGTTACTTTTTCTGGGTCTGCTCTGACGCCTGCACTGTCAATGATTTGTCCCAGGAATTTGATGGAGGACTTTGCGAATTCACATTTTTCACTTTTTAATGTCACCCCTGCTTTTACAAGCTGTTCAAGGACTGCCACAAGTCGCTTGTCATGCTGGGTCTGTGTGTTGGCATACACCAAGATGTCATCCATTTGGCAGACAACTCCATCCAGTCCCTCCAGGAGCTGAGACATTCTTCTTTGAAAATGCTCTGGAGCTGAGGAGATGCCGAAGCAAAGTCTGTTGAAACAGTATCTTCCAAACGGTGTGATGAAGGTTGTCAGAAGAGCTGACTCCCTGGACAAAGGTATTTGCCAAAATCCTGAATTTGCATCAAGTTTTGAGAATATTTTTGCACCCTCTAGTTGTCCTAGGGTGTGCTCCACTGAAGGCAACATGTGTCGTTCTCTTTTAACAGATTTGTTCAGTTTGGTCAAATCCACACACACACGGACTTCTTCTCTGTTTGGTTTGGGTACTGGGACCATACCTGCACACCAATCAGTAGGCTGCTCCACTCTGGAGATTACTCCTAAATCTTCCATACGAGCTAGTTCCTTTTTTACTCTGGGTAACAGGGGAACCGGTACTCGTCTTGGAGTTGACAGGGCAAATGGTTTAGCATCTGCTTTGAGCTCAATTTTGTAGTCACCCTCCATCCTCCCTAAGCCACTGAATAGTTTGGGGAACTGCTGCTTCACTGCTTCCATTGATGTGAGTGACACTGCTTCTACTCTGGCCACCAACCCAAGAGCTACACTTGCTGTGCGGCTAAGTAGCCCTTGTATCAGATCCGCTACTACATACACGGGCTGTCTTGTAGTTTTGCTGGGAGTGCTCAGGTTAGCTGTGAAATTCCCTTTAACTTCTAGTGGGGACATACCTGCACCATACAATTTCAGGTTTGTGGGTTGCAGCTGCGGTCTTTGTGCTAGAGTGATGTATTCTTTTTCTGGCAGCACGGTTACGTCTGCTCCGGTGTCTATTTTGAGTAGACAGGCCTGATTGTTCACCTTTACTGTAGTAATCCAAGCATCATCTGGCGTGTCCGATGCCACCGAGCCCAGAAATGCCACTTCTTCACTGTCATCACGTGCTGCTTGTACTTCTCTCACTGCTCCCGATCTGCATACTCTTGCATAATGTCCTTTCTTTTTACACAGATTGCAGAGTACGCCCCTTGCTGGGCACTCATTTTTGCTGTGGGAGGGTGTCTTTCCACATCTGGTACACAGTCTTGTGCCCTGTTTCATCATTTTCCCCATGTTATCTGGCACCATTTTTGTTTTTTTGAACTGATTTGTTTTAGTGTTAACAATGTCCACATTGCATGGGTTTTCCTGCTTGAAATTGCTTTTAAGGAGATCCTGCTGTTTCTTAACAAGCTCGCTTTGTCGTATTCGAATCACTGCTTTTTCTAACGTGAGCTCGGCATCCATTTGCAGTTGCTCCGAGAGTCTCTTGTCTCTTATGCCCACAACGAGTCTGTCCCTTATCATTTCACTGTGCAGCGCCGCATAGCCACAATGTTCTGCCAAGGCATATAGGGATGTAATGAAACCATCCGCTGTCTCCCCCACTTCTTGTTGTCTTTGGTTAAACTTTGCACGTTCAAAGATAACATTTCTTCTAACAACAAAGTGTGCATCCAGTTTATGCTTGAGAGTGTGGTACTCACTCGCCTCCTCCTCGGTCAGGTTCAGTGAAGTTATCACGTCCTCTGCTTAGTCACCCATTGTGTATATCAGAGTGTTAACCTGGTTTTCTTCCGGCTGCAACTCGAGTCCCGACGCTATCCTGAATCGCTCAAAGCGTCTGATCCATTTCGGCCACTCTTCCGGCTTTGAGAAGTCAAACTTGGGCGGCGGTGATACTTGAAATGCTGCCGGTGCGGCTGCCATGTTGCTGATCGGGCTGCCAGCTAGCGCTTGCTGCTGTGTTAGCTTAGCTTCAAAAATTCCTTTCGGTCCCGGTATGCAGCGCGAGTTCTCTCTGGTGAGAAGGCCTCTTCTCTCCTGTGGCTCTCTTTCCCCTCAGAGAACTTCTGACACCATGTTTTGTTAGTTATTACTCTCTATATTGTGCTTGTACAGAACGGACTCGGACAGCTCTGTTAAACGTGACGACCTCTCTTTATTTAACATTTTAACAACTTCCCTCTAGTCCACAAGAGGGTGCTACATCCAATCGGTACTGACCCCGTCACTACCATAACAGTACTGGTACACTGCACAAAGTGGATAGAATAATAAAGAAGAAGAACTTCCTCAAAATTCTTCAACTTCATCCTACATCAGCAGCTAATTGGCAGCTGTGTTCCATCAGGACCATGATCCCAAACACACAAAAATGGTTTTGGAATGGATAAGCTTCTGGAATGGCCTTTCCAAAGCCATGACCTTAACCCTATTGAACATTTGTGGACTATGTTTAAAGCCGAGTCTGTGCCAGGAAATCTACCAGTTTAAATAAACTCCAATTCTACCAAGAGCAATGGCCAAATGTCCAGCCAGAAATATGTCGGAAGCTTGTTGATGGCTACCAAAAGCATCTGGTCAAGGTGCAAGGTACTAAGGGCCATTTAACCAAATATTAGTGCAGGTGTATATATTTGAGCCTGAGACATAATATTTTTGACCCTTTGTGGATTAGAGAAAATCCAAAATAAATTCAAACTTGTGCATCCAGCTCTTGTTGTACAATGATTCCACGCTAGAAGAAGAAAAAAAATGTAAAATTAAAATCCCCAAATTACCATGACATTCATGGCTATGATGTATCTGTAAATGTCTGACCACAACTGTACATCTCCATGCACTTTTTTTTTTGCTCCCACTGAGTATAAAAGCATAAAAGTTTATTGTGTTATCACATGACTTTATGGCCTTTACATCCCCATACTTATTTTACTTTTAAACTTCAGTCACGGTAGTATTGATTGCAGTGTTGTCAGTTTGTTTTCCAACACTTTAGTCCAGCATAAATCTCCACAACTAGTAAATGAAATGCCATGAAACTTTGTAGAGACAGTTGTGACCTTCATAAGATGACACCTAATGGCTATAGGCTGATCTCTGACTTTTGCATCTAGTGCCACTATTGTTTTTTTTCCTTATCCAGTAAAAATATTTCTACATTGATTAGACAGCTACAAAAATACATTCATTGTTCATAGATGATGAATTAGGAAAACCCATATTGTGCTCTAGTGACATTTGAGTCAACAACCTTTGCAAAAGTTTGTACCTTTTAAATCTCTTTTATGGTATTATTTTCTGAAGTACAGGGACATATTCCAGCATAATGAAGGGAAAATATTAGTAAATATTTGGTGTCACTATTTCCTTATATTTTTCTTGTCATACTGTTTGGCTTCTTTACAGATGTGACAAATGGACAGAAATAATTTTACTGTGAAGTGTTTACTTTATGGTAGAGTAAACATGCTTGTAGCTGTCTTGTTTTACTTCTTTCTTTATTTTTATTACTGCTTCTGAGCTGACTCATCCAGTAAGACAGTCTCATGTTACAATAAAGGAAGCTATTTGCTTATTTATTAAAGACTTAGTAGGAACAAGTTGGTAGTTATAATGACCCTCTTTATGGCTATACCTGCTAATTTATGGGTCAACAATAGGTTGGTCAGTATAGCTAATATAACTCTTAATTTTTGGCTATATAATAGATAAAGATTATTTTCAAAAGAACTAGCAAGATATGTTAGTAAATCATTAGGCAGTTCATAATTGTCTCTAATAGAATTTACACCCCACATATTTCATGAGTTTCATGAGCGCTGATTAACTCGATCCAAACACTGAGTGACACAAATCAGTAACTACTAATTAATTACTGATTGTTTTGCACCACTGGCTATTGCTTATGTATCTAATTAAGTAAAGGAAACATCACAAATATTAGTTCCTTCCTTTTTACTTACTGGTTACTTTGCTTTTTCCTCCTGTTTTTTTTTTTTTTTAATGTCCTGGATGAGTAATTATTAGTTTCTGATGAATGACTCATTAACTGTTATGTTGCTCCTGATTTATTTTTCATATGTTTTCTATTAGCTAAGCAAATATTTGCGTCCCTACAGTAACTATAAGGGATTGTAAAGGCAGACTGGTTATGGACAGAAATAAATTACAATAAAAATACGAACAATAATTTACAAATACAAGTAATATAAATTGTTAACATTGTAAATGCAACATTGCTTTTAGTCTCGTAAGGGGTTTGGAGCATTATGTGGCATACAGAGGTTTTGAACTGAGACCCCTCACGAGGTTGGGTTAAAAGACTGTAAGAAAATCAGGGTTTGGGGTGTTTTAATTTAATTGATATTTGATTCCCCTGCAAACGGCTGCTCTCACCCTCAGGCCAAAAGAGAGATATTGGCTTTTGGATACATGCCAAAGGGGTTTTTTTTATCTTTAGTTCTGATTTGGAAGTGTTAAGAAAAAGATTTTCTACTTATAAAGCACAAAAACACGAGGAGTGATGAAAATAAATGCTGTCAGGAGAAATAGCTTTGCATCTGGCCTGCTGCCATTGAAGAATAAGCAGAGCAGCGTATTCGCCGTCACATGATTTTTGCTCTGAAAGCTCTTATAGTCGTATAAGTGCCATCACATTTCACTCCTAGTGGAGGGTTTTCAATCAAGCTTCACCCCTCATTAGTGGCTCTACAGTCTGCCACGAGAACGTCAAGAATCTATTCCCGTTAATGAGCACTTCTGTGACTCGGTCAGCAGCGGCCAGAGCAGGAGGTAAATTTAGAGTCTTATAATTATCTCAAAAGTGGTCTGAGAATGTTCGAGATGTCAAAAATTTTTCAATCAGTCGTCATTTTACAGATTCACAAGATCGCTATCTTTTTTTTTTTTTTTGCTTAGGCCTTTAGGGGCTTCTATTTTATTTATTTCTTAAAAGTCTGAGCTTTTAAAAGCATGATTAAAATCAATAGTGTGGTAAAGCTCAGCATTCCCAGTGCGGATATTTAACTCTGCAGAGCAGAGCATAGTTGGGATGCAGCTCCAGGCCTCTGTGTCAGATCACTGAAGGTCTATTTAGTCATTCTACAGGGATACTTTCTTCTTTTTCTTTTTCCCTTTATTCTCCTTTCTCAGTCTCTTACCCTTCCCGCCATTTTTTTCTTACCACAGACTCTCAGAAAATGATTGGCAGATGACTCTTGGGAAAAAGAACTTGGGCCTTTTCCTCTCGCACGGCTCACAGGATCACGACACTCAAATGCACTGACAGCCAAAGTGTGTACACACACACACACACACATACACACACAATCTTTTTGAAGGCGAGTCGCACAGAACATTGCGGGAAAAAAAGCAGTGACACACATAAGCACACAGTGGAATTGACTTGGCACTATTCCTATGATCTTTGACAGCTTAGGATATTTACAAAAATGGAAGAAAGTCTTCCACTTGACCAAGAATGAATATTTCTGGACAAATCGCTTTCATTCTTAATCATAAACTAGTATGAGCAGTGATAACCACTGAAAATGTTTGTGCCCCCTTTGTAGCACTTTCAACTTTGCCATGGGGCTTTTCTTGTTGATGTGGTCTCAGTGGTAGGATATCATGACAAATTCCTCTTTCAGCGCTATAGAAAACAGCTGTGAACTGTCAACAGTAAAAAAAGGCAGCCATCAAAAATCCCATCAATAACAAATCAAATACCAAAATATGTAGTTGTCCATCATCATACGTCATTAAAACTAAATTAAAAGAACTCATCGATACCACGAGCAGCAGTGCACCAACGCAAAAGGATCAAGTCTCTCAAAACTTGCCACCCCCCATCACCTGTCACGCTAATAAAAGGCAGCAGTCCATAAAATAAAAACAGAGGGAGAACGGCGCACAGGCAGCAACAATGAAACACAAGTGTATCCACTTAATTCCATGACTATAACTTCAAGCACCCACCGCCATTGTAATCACAACCATCAAAAGGGAGTCAAGGGTGCTCTGCCAGCTGATTGTCTCTGAGCTCCTGATGAGCTGCTATTATAAAAGATGAGAGAGAAGCTGCAGTGGGTGGAGGGTAGCAGGGCAAGAAAAAAAAATCAGAAAAGGAAATCAAAAACTTAACAGGGCCAGAGGGAAATACTACACTAATCAACTCCACTCTGCTGAAATTATAGATGAATTAAGCTCTCTACTAGTGATTAATTAAACTAAGAGAGTCAAACTAATGAGACCATACAGAGATATGGCTGTGTGCGCGTATTTGTGTGTCTCTATGTGCTGTTGTGAGGGGTTTGGCCTGTTATTTTTTTTTTTTGTGTGTACATTTCTGGTACCAAACACTGCAGAAGCACACAGGTTTCAGGCTGCAACCCACTTTGAAGAGGGATTAGCTGCAGTGGCTGATCTTGTGATCGCTGCACACAGGGTGTGCTCATTAAGTAGCCAAAAAACAGGCTTAGAATATCTGAAAGAAAGGGATATCTGCAAGTGGTGTTTCGGCTTCAGGGAGGAGAAACTCTTTGTTTACACTCAGAGGACATTAAAATGTAAATCTGGTGTATTTTAACAAAAGGTTTCTCATAAATGTACATATTTACTGTTCATATTTTCCTCTAAAAAAAGGAAGCAAAAGATTTGATTGAAGAATTACTCATGTGGTTAGCAGTAGGGGCAGGCGAACAAACAGGATGTTTTTTTTATTATTGTTGGGTTTTTTTTAATGCAACTTAATGTGGAAGATTTTATGATTGTGGCATTTTTTGCATTTCATTTTCTAAAAACATTTACAAATGGATATAGACACATCTTGGGGTGTAATGCGGTGTTTACGTTATTTAAATAAACTTTTGTGACATTTCCTAACTTGAGCTCATTAGTTTTACTGTCAAGTCACAGGATAATGGCTTAAAAGTAAAAACAAACAAACAAAAAAAAAAACCAAGCTTAACCCTACATTGCCCACCAAATCAGTGAATGACCTCCATAACAGTTTCAGTATTGAATTTAATGCCTGTATCTGGTCTTTCAAAAAGATATTCAAAAATGAGAAAAAAAAATTACCTTTTATATGTCTTCATGTCTAAATAACATCTTCATTTTCATTTAAATATCAAAACGTTAAAGCTGAACATTGACAGGCATTTTACTTCTTCTTCTTCTTCTTCATGTTTTTTTTTTTTAACTTGGTACAAGTGGAGGATAAGCAGCTTCTCCGCTAATGAGCTGCTTCTCTGATTGGCAGCCCTACAGGGGTAGAGTGACACTAAGTTAGAGCTGATTGGTAGACTTCAGACAACCCTACTATCTTGACAGGTGCTAGAACAAAGTCAAAATGGTGTGTGTGTGTGTGTGTGTGTGTGTGTGTGTGTGTGTGTGTGTGTGTGTGTTTAATATAATCCCTAATTTAGGGGGAATTGTGTGACAAACACATTCAGATTTTCACTAACTTTGAGCTCAAAGTGCTAAAATCAGAGGTAACATTTCTTCTTCAGAAAGGCTGTCCTGGGAATCTGTCACCACCAGCACTTAGTCATTTTCTTTAGCTCTTAATAAAT
This sequence comes from Archocentrus centrarchus, assembly GCF_007364275.1. NCBI lineage: Eukaryota > Metazoa > Chordata > Actinopteri > Cichliformes > Cichlidae > Archocentrus > Archocentrus centrarchus. The sequence continues at coordinate 14,312,363 of NC_044365.1, read as the reverse complement.
ACAATAACTGCTAAATTCTTACAGCGTACAATGTGATCGAGGGCACAGAATAGAGTACTATCCTCTAACTCTACCTTTCCTTGTTTGTAAAGGTGTTAGAAGTAGGTTTTTGTAGACTGGGTTTGTAACAGTGCTGACTGCAGGCTCCTGTGCCCTATTTTGGTTCTTGCCTATTTATGAAATTCTACAGAGATGCGTGCAATCGAATCTGCGTCTGTGCAACCGCGGCCAGATTTCACCTAATATTTTAAATTCTGAGGAGGATTTGCTCTTTAATAAAGATGCTGGGGAAATATTTGTGCCAGAGAAATATTTTTTGTTTGGGTTAGAAACACATATGTTGAACAATATGACATCAAGCGCCATAAGTGCGCATTTGCAAGTGAAGCTCAAATTAGTAGGCAGAGCCATAAAGAGGGGCATTAATTAATGTAATCATCAGCACTTGAATGACACTCAGGGACCCCACATATATGTGTGCAATTGTGAGGCACATTTCTCTTGTGCCTCACGGTGGATGTACACCAACAAACGCCTGGTGGTGACACTGAACCCTGTCAATCATATAAAGCAAGGAAATCCTTTCTTTCCAAATAAAATATCCCATTAAGTCCTCAATTAACTTTGTCCATAGTGTTTCTAGTACAGCATAGCTGAACACCTGTTGCTAAATATGAGAGAATCTGTAAATGACTTTCATTTCTAATAAAGGTCCCTTGTATTGTTACCATTACTTTCTATTGAGTTAACACATATTTGCAGCAATTAAAAAGCTAATTTGTGTTCAGAGGGAATGTGAGCCCAGCATCTATTTTGTTTTGTAATTAATTATTTGACTGTCATGTAAAATGAAATCCCAGTAGAGCTTCTCTATTTATGTTTGGACTTGGAGGGCGTGGTCTGGCAAAGATTTTTTTTTTTTCCTGTACAATGGCGATCTACAGGTCTTAGCTGCTGACTGTATATTACCATCTATGATGTTCTGGGGGCATTTCTGTATGTAAATGAGCCTGTCTGCATAGAATAAGATGTATGGTGAGATGAACAGATTTATTTTGCTAAATACTAACAAACTATGAAATATAGCTGCGCTTCAATGTTGAAATCCTCCTGCTCATTGGCCTCACGTCATCTGGGCAAGAAGATTTACAGAATCAAGGTTCTACTTCAGAGCACAGACTCTATACTTCCTTAGTTTTCTTTGGCCAGCCTCCAAAGGAGCCAGCATCAAGACAAATTTCTGTGGTCTTGGAGGAACAGACTGCAAGGCATTCTAGTTGTTGTGTTTTTTTTTTTCCTTTTGAACAGTATGGACAAACAAAGTCCTTCCCCTCTGCTTTCACCAGTTACCCGTTTTAAAAAATAAATGCACATTACCAGTACGCAGAGAGCATATTTATATAAAACACCACAGCAGTCTGCTAGTTTTCATTCAGGACAGTATCTATAAACAGTGTGGTTGTTTAATACCCAGGCACTTAACTCACAACCACTGCTTCACTTCTCAGCTCAGTGTGCTTTTTCTGTTTATTTTCACCCTTGAATTCCTGTTCAGGTATTCTGCCCCCCCCAAGTCCACACACCCCAGGCAGAAGCAAAAAAGAAACATTTTTTTTTGCCTGTGACTGACAACAATAATAATACATAGTGAAACTGGGGTGCAGTGTTTTCATCGCCAGCATCTCCTTGCTAAGCAGAAAAATATCTTGCTCTGACTCCTCTATGAGCCTCTGCCTTTCCCTCCTCCACCACCTCTTCTTTTACCTCTGCTTTCTGAAAGTTGATTTCATCTGACGTGACAGAGTTGTGGAAGCCATGGGCGGAGGTGTTACAAATGCTCTGTCACAACGCTAAACATGGCAGGAAGCGAACGCCTCGACAGCTCTCGGATGCAACTTGGGAAACAAGCGACGATGCTCTGCCTTGCCACCGCCTGTTTGACTTCAGCCTTTATCTCTCATTTCAACTACACCGGCAAACTGCTCTGTGCCTACTCTCTTCAGCTGGCCTAGTTTTGTTACTGGCGAGGGAGAACATGCTGGCAGGGAAGAGGTGGCAATGAAAAAGGCAATGGATGCCGAAGGGAAAAATTCCTAGTTCAAATGATGCATACAAGAAGTAAACATAGTTTACTATTAGGCTGAACAGACTATTTGCATGTTTGAAACAATGTTTGTACTACAACACTATCTACAAATAAGACCCATTATCAGATGCACTGTTCAGTGTAAAGCAAATAAAAGCAGATTTGTATTTTTTATGAGAGCAGGGATTGACAATGTCAATACCACACAACCTGGCATTTCTTTCAACGTAAATAAGGTGTCACTGGAGCAGTAGTAGCAAAACAAAAGATAATGTATATCACTAAGGAAGATCAAACTCCAAGCTTTCCTCTGACTCAACAGTATTGATGGGAATGAGGGCTGGCTGTAATTCAGCCTTCCCTATGGATTTAATCTCTCAGGCACTGTCATCCCACTGCTTGGGTGTGTGGGTTTGTAGATTTGGTCTACTGTGTGTATTCATATCAATAATGACTCAGATTTGGTGGCGATGATATGCAAGTTCCCATTAGAGCATATTATAATGTATTAGGGCCTGTGTAAAAGTTTCACACATTTGCAAAGGCTTCATTAAATTAACAACAGGGGCACTAGAGGGGCAACAATGAGACAACCCCCAAAACAGGAATGGTTTTACAGGTGGAGGCCACTGACATTTTTCCCTCCTCATCTTTTCTGACTGTTTTTCCACTAGTTTTGCATTTGGCTAGGGTCAGTGTGACTACTGGTAGCACGAGGCGATACCTGGACCCTACCGAGGTTGCACAGGAAGTTCCTCTCCTCCAGGATTCCTGCACCCATTGTCAGACCCCACACTGGTCCAGTGGGTACTGGGTTCCTCCTGATACACGACAAGGCCCGGCCTCGCGACAAGAGTATGCAGGCAGTTCCTGCAGGATGACAGGATTGACTACCAATGATTAGCAGCATGCCCCGACATTCTCATTCTCGGGGACCACACAAACTCCTGAGCACCCTTTTGAGTTGCTGCAATGAAATTTCACTTTGATTTTCAGGGTGTCTTTGAATTCAGCCCTCCCGATTTTCATTCCCATCAAACGATGTAGCATCCTTTCATTACTAACACATTACCCAGTCCATATCAGTATAGATCTCCAGCATGTTTTTTTTTTTTTTTCCCCATTGAGATCTCATGTGTTTTCAAAGCATTCCTTTAATTTTTTTCAGTAGCGTACATGATGTAAATGTCCATATGGTCCTTATATACACACATGCAAAGATCGTTTCAAAGACCATTTGGAGAAAATGAGCGATTTGGTGCAAACGCAGCTGAAAATGAGGGTTTTCACAAGAATAGATCTAAAGACTGTGTCTTCAGCCTGGTCTTTTGATTTTAAAAGGTTAACCTGATCTTTTCAGTCAAGAACAGAAAGAACAGGAAAGCTTCGCTGTACTAAGTTTTAAATCTTTCGTACATGGCTGAATGCATTTAGAGAATTTTATTTATAGATTTGTTCTGTGTCAGGCTAAGTTATGGTTTGGCTTCAGTTATTGATAACTTATTGATAAGGTTTAGGGTAATATTTTTGAGTTCATCTAACTCTAAGGAAGGCTTTGTTTTAGCTTTGAGCTTCCAAAGAGAACACCCAGACCTTCTAATTTTTAGGAATGTCATCCCTGTCTTGTAGTATTTAGACAGCTAACAAAAATTTTGGTGTTTTCATATATTCCTTAATCCACAAAAAAGGACCCACAGCACACGAGGCTGCTTGCACTGACACTCACAATGAAAGCTGTCTCGTTTCACTGGCTCTATGCTGTGTTTGAGTGTGTGTGTGTGTCTGCCTGCAGTTCCAGACTGAAACCCTTGGAGAGTCTTTTGGCAGCCAGGATGAACGGCCGAGCCAAACCTCCTCCCAATTTTAACTTCTTAATAGGAACGTGGCAGCCAATCAATGTGAATTAATACAGCTCCTAAATATCAAGAAACTCCTGAAAATTAGCTGTGGCACTTGTAAAAATACCCCCTGAACATATCTGTAAACTGAACTGTAATGCTGTGTTTGTGTGCTGGCAAGAGAGCTCAACACACAGGCTCTCCTAGAGGGCAAAGCAGTTTTCCATGTATCCAACTTTCTCCAACATTGAAACCCTTTAAACAGAGTGAACAAAGATTTAACAAATAAACACACAGAAATGCCAAGCCTGCTAGTTTTGCCTTGTAAAGCTCCCAAAATAAGACACTTGGTAAAGTTTATAAATCACTTTACAAGTTTATAAATTGAATATTTTAAGTGGACTTTATTCTGATGCTTAACAGACCAGAACATGGAAATTTCTGTGCTGCGAGTTGTGTAGAAGAACACAAAAGCAGTCGCGCAACAAGCTGTAATTTGATGTGCGTGTAGGAAGAATGAAGGCTGCTCTGTAGAAGTGGTGTATAGTCCGTATAAAACGCAGTGTCAAGGTCTTTAAATCTGAACCACACACACACACACACACACACACACACACACACACACACACACACACACACACGCACTAAAGTGAAGACCCTTTTGGTTTATTAATGTGTATTTTTATATTGGGAAAGATTTTTTTTTTTTTTTAATTAACAGAATAAAATACAATGGGGGACTTTCTGTACAATTTTCATATGTAGAGTATGTAACAGACATTTTGACTTTGTGAGAATAATTTCTTGTCCACTGACATAAATCAAAATCATTAATGCATATCCAAAAGTATACTCAGCTCAATTAAGTTTAAAGACATATGGTTTATATAACAACACAGATAATGTATATGATAATGCACATTTGCTTTTGTTCTTTTTACTTTCTCAGTTTGGTATGAGTTGCTTGAAGAGGTTGGACAGACTGGATAGATGACGTGATTCCACAGCAAAGGATGGTGGGTTATTCATCTAGATAACAGAAGAATTCAGATGTAGAGTACAAAAAGAGAGAGAGCTGTGTGATTTTTTGTGTGTGTGTGTGTGTGTGTGTGCATCCTGTTACTAAAGGTGTGCGGTTATTCATGGTGTGTACATCACTGCTTTTATTCGGATATGTGTGAGACTGCATTAAATGAGGTAGAAGCACCGACTCCGTTGTGAATCTGGTAAGAAAGAAAGAAAGAAAGAAAGAACTTCACCTCCTTTTGTAAAACCTATGTTTGGAAAAAATATATATAACTTTATAAAGAGTATAATAGCTTATTAAGGAAAGATGAACCACTGAACAAAAATGACACAGTGAAAGACAGAGATGAAGAGGAGTGCTACAGAGAAATCCTGGTGTTTTTACTCAAACCTGTAGCTCCTCACAGCAGGATCTCTCTACCAGGGGAGCAGGAAGGGTGTGATCAGCAGCCAGGCTGGTTGTCAATAATTCAGGGTAGTCTGCTCCTCACCTCAGCGTGCTTCATACAAACCAACTCACTTCCAAATCTCAGCTTTAGATCTGTGCCTTCAAGAGCCTCTGTGAAACTGAGTACATCTATTTAGCCTTCAGTACGGAACCTCTGCACGCATCCGAAATAAAGGCACGGGTCATGAATACTGTTTCATCTGCTGCAGGTACGGCTATCGGTAATGGGAGAGTCGAATGTTTACAGGCTGGTGCCTCAGCCGTCCGCCTCTGTCAGCAGATTAAATATTTCTGTTTGTCGGTTTCAGAACATTAGCTGATTACTCCACAGGCTCCACTTACGCTGCGGTTTATGGCCAACAACGAGCCTAAATCATTGCCGTAATGCTGGAGTGATTTAACATAATGATTCTTTTGTTATTTCACATGCAGCTGAGGTCTACAAGCATTTTGATGTTTATTAGACATTAATATGACACCCAGCAGCTACGCTGACAGCTCAACTAAATTCAAAATACTGTATAGTTGTCTTGTCTTTTTTTTTTAAACTCTAGATGCAGAACCACACCTGTTAGTGATTTAAATGCATGCAACGCTACAAATCAGACTTCTCTGCATTAGACGTTTCACTGAGCTGTCAGCAATTCAGAAATATAACTTTATCTAGGGTGTATAATAAAAGTTTGTGTCCTCTGTACTCACCTAGCTTGTCCTGATTATTAAGCCGGCTGTGCTCCTGTGTGAAATTCAAAACGTTATCATTTCTATAATTAAGAGAATTAAAACACATATGCTAGTAGACAGTTTGTACCATGTACACTACACAAGAAAAGGATTAAGTCCTGTTCATACCCAGCAAATCCAAACTGAAACACTCAGAACTTCAATATTGGTGGTAATAAACTGCAGCAAATGTCAAATCAAACTGCCTGTCAATTTTCAGCAACGTGAACACAACTCTCTCTATGCCTGGCTGCATTCCCTCAGGGTGTACTTTTCCTTTTCCAGAGGAGGAAAAACAAAGACCATTGTGAGAATATCCACTTGCTAATTTGAAAAGCAAACTAAACAGTGAACATGGCTGACTTGATGACAGCTGTCAGTGTGACAAGAGGTATTATCAGGTGGGATTTAAATTGTTATGCTGGAGGCAGCCAGGCGGTGTCCAGAAGGGATTTGAGGGGGGTGTTTAGTGGCTGTCACTCAAACATATATCATACTTCTACTGGGCCTTCATGTAAAAGTTTCTCTGTTGAATATTCATATTTTTTTTAACCATCCCTCAAAAAGGTTAAAGGAAAGAAACAAAAATTGTGCCACAAAAAAGGTAAACACTGGATTAGTGAACACTAGCCAAAAACAGAGCATGTTTAATTTTCATATATACTATAATTGCTTCAGGGAGCAACCGCGGTGGCTAGAGAGGAACAACTAAATTTGATATGACTAGTCAAATGATTTAAGTTCGACATATTAAAGTATAAAGGCAACAATTAGGATTGTCTACCTGTAGCAATATTATTGTAGCTAATTCAAGAGCTACCTGCCTGGCACACAGTTAAAAAAATATTTTTTTAAGTGGAACTAGCAGTTAGAATGGTGTGCTGTAGCAAGGTTTGGACCAAATAAATAAAAAATATAAAAAAACCATGAAGTATCTAAGTAGCTGTTGGGATACCACACGCTGCCAGAGCAGCTTCAGTGTCTTGGCAGTGATTCTGAAACTCTGCTGGTTCAGACACCATGCCTCCAAAAACATTCCCTCATTTGGTGTTTTGATGATGGCTGTAAAGAGTGCTGTTGGTCCAGAATCTCACAGGTGTGCAGCTGAAAACACGGCATGTGGTTTACATCATTTTCATACCTATCAAATCATTCAGTGACTCCTCAAGCCCTAAGAATACAACATGAGAGTTACTGAATCCCCTCACTGTAGGGGTCGAGGGCTCAGATTTTTCCTTTAATTTGTCTTTAATGTATTTTAACTGGCACGTTCTACGTTGACATAAAAAAAAAAAAGAATATAAACTAACAAGTTATAGTAGTAGATGTTCTCTCTTTATTAACCAGCAAACTTATCAACCAGTTGGCTCAGTCACACTATGGTAAGAATAGAACTGCAACCTGCTCGCAGCTAGGTTGCCTGGAGGTTGCAGTTTTTGTTGCATTAGGAAAACAATTGCAGTGTTGCACTGTTGCACTTTCGATTGCAAGGCACAGGTCGTCTGGTGGGAGGCAAACTGTCTCCAAACAATCGTGGCCTGACTCACAGTGACTGACTCTTGCACAGATTGGTGAAGGTTTGCAAATAATTGCTTTCTAAATTAGAAGCGCAGACGAACGGCCAACATGTTGAAATCAGATGGCGTCGTCTGTGCTGCTGAGTGAAACTGCGAGGCGCCTCTTTGCAAAAGCGGACTCGACTAAAATAGTTTCCAACTGGTTAAATTCTGCTTATATTCCTATATAAAAGGAAGATTACTGAGCACTTGCGTCATTTTGCAGTTAAATCACCATCCTGCAGCAACACACTTTGAAGCGTGTCAAAATGTCACTTTGAGATGAGTGGTCACAGACCCTGTCCCCTTCTCCGAAGCAACCATGTCAAAGGCAATGAGACTGCACATGGTCCCAGTAACACACCTTTTGTAAACCTTTTGTAAATTATAAGTGTAAATTATGTGTAAATTACCAGTGTAAATTATACCTTTGAATGCACAGGGGAAAGTAAGATACATAAGATGGACAAGATTTAGCCTTTATTAACAGTTCAATCTGATAGCAATGCAAAGGTCAAGATACCAAAAATCAGACAAGATGGCACTAAATTACATAAAAGCAACATTTCCTGTTAACCATTCACCCTCTTTCTTCAAATAGACAGCTCCTCCTTCTCTCCAACTATATCCAGATACATTCATTAATCTAGCTGGTAACCCTTAATATAGAAGAAGTCTATAATTATTAAATGAAAGATTAGCCTAAAAATATTCAGAATTAATTGCTGGATAATTTGGTAAATGACTGGCATAACACAGTGTGCTCACTGACCCCGCTGCCTAACAATATAAGAAAGAACCTGAAACATCACTATGGGATTAAATTATCTCAGTTCTGCACACATGAAACAAGCTAAAAAGGCAGCCTAACAAGGGTAAGCACTGGTGAGCACCATCAACCATGTGCCAGCTTCCACCTACACTTCCCAGAAGGCACTCCCCTCTTGTTGCCGACCCGTTTGCTGACTGCTGCCAACATTTCACTGGCAGAAATCTTCTGCAAGGCATGCATCCAGTCAGCACAACAGTCTAACACCTTTACTTCAGAAGCCAGTCTCCATTTTTTCACTCTGCACTGATCTAAAATAACAGATTAAACAGTATCTATCACACAGCTGAGCTGGAATGATATAAGGTGCTTAGGTTTAAAGTACTTTCATAATTAAAACAATTAGACCTGCCTATTACATGCTAATATCCCTAACTGCCATGTGAAACTGTCCTCAACGCACAATGATTTAACAACCCTACACTTTTTTTTTACCCTTGCAGGATTTAACTGCTTTTTTAACTGCTCTCAAGTGCTTTGTCATTGATAATGCATTTCAAATGGCTTCTCACGGTGAGCACATACAGTACATAAAGTCAATATGGCGCTCTGCAAGAACTGCCACATTAGAAATAGAGCAGCCCTACAACTTCCAACAAAGAAGATTCAGAGGTGAAATCCAGTAGGCTGGCGCAGCGAGCGGCTTACCCTGTGTTCTTATCTCTTGGCAGAGCAAAGCTGAGTTGCTCAGTGCCACATGGCACCCGGATACACAGTGAGACGCAGCCACACACAACAACAAACACACAGACACACGTTGGCTTTCATGATCTATCCCCCCGAAGCACTTCCGCAGGTTCAAAGGCATCACTAGCAATGAATCAGGGGCTTGAGCCAGGTTTTGCTTAGTTATATCATTAACATGAGGATTAAAGCTGTAAATATGGATGTCATTTTTTTTGGTTGCTTCACCATCAGTTGTGTTTCTTCTTTGTAAAGATCATTTTGGTACACAATGATGCTTTGCCACCTTTATTGAAATTTCTAGCTCTCACTTAAGAGAATGAAGTACTGCGATGGATATAACTTTTTGGGACAGCTGTGAAAAATTTGGCAAAACACTCTCAGTTTATCATGTTCTCCATTTCAGTCCTGCAGGGTTGCAGCTAATATTTACTAGTTATTACTCAGCACAAAGTACAGCCGAGTCTGATGCAGTTGTATGCATTTGCAGGTATTTGTTCAGAAACCAAAAAAATACTAGACTAACTAATTTGTTGACCTGATGATAGTATTATAAAACTATGAGATCGACACAATAATTACATTTTTCATTGAGGGGGACCTCAATAGATGTACCATAGTAGCCATAAATCCATACAGGACTCATTAAGAGAATTAAATCAAAACCGCAAACCTCAAAATCTCCTCATGGCACTAGATCAGGAGTGTGGCCTGCAGAACATGCCTGCCAGAGGGTCGAATTCAGCCCAGTGTACAGCAGTGAAAAAGTAAAAAGTAATTAATTACTACTTACTTCTTTATAGATAAATTATCTTACTCATAAAATGTAAAATAATACTGCTGTTTGTTATAAAAACTCCACATTCATTGATTGTTTATTGATTTCTTAATGATTGTTGAAATTGCGAGACGTCTCAGGTTGTTCATCAGCTGTTTTGTAAGCAGACTAAATGTAAATTAAATGTAAAATTTTGAATTGTTTCAGGATGTATTTGTACTTCTTTAAAATTAAAGAAATTAGAAATTTAGAGTGGTATTTTTCTTACAGGTTATTGCACCATAGATGTACCAGTCCAGCCTGCTTGAGATCACAAACAATCTGAAAATGAAATGTTTGAAATGAAAATGAAAGCAGGGAGACGTTTTGGTAAATCTATATCTCATTTTGCAAGGTCTTCTGTGAACCAAAAAATAAGGTTTTAAAATTCTTATTCTGTTAAATATAACTTTCAACAGCAACACTTTTATAGCGGCTAAAATTCTTCATCAGTCAGAAAGATTAGAGGTAGTGGCAGGGCAGAATGGGTTCCAACCTCGACTGCACACCAGAGGGAGTATTTAGAGGAGGGGGGGTTGTACATTAGAGGAACTAATTAGGATTATTAGCACGGACATATTTTATTCAGCTGGGACTAAAACAAATTGCTCAGTCGTTGCAGAGCAAAATTGAAAATGACTTCAGAATTACTGACAGCCAAAGTGCACACTCAGTTTAAAAAAAAAAACTGTGTGAGACATGGTGTTGCTACACGCCTGACATGGTGGGAACCAGTGACACTAGTGATGTCATGTGTTAGTCAAAGTGACTATTATCAAGTCTAGTCAGCTGCTCTAACATGAAACACAATGATCTTCCAATTAATAAAACATTACTGTGGGACTCCACTAGTGTAGCCCTTATTTTACTTAAACTGACTCCACAATTCATCCACCATCTGAGATGAGCTGTTTAACTCCTTTCATGAGCCCAGTTCCTACTGACTGGCCAGCAGAATGGTTTCCAGTCTTTATGCCAGGCTAAGCTAACCTGTGGATAGCTGTAGCTTTAAGCTCACAGATATGAGAGGTTTCAGTCTTCCTATCTATCATAAAATAGACTTAAATCAAAGTTGCTGCAGTCATTTGACTCAGACTGTCTGTACAATTACAATTCTGTACTATCAGAATCTCTAAGTGCACCATAACCCTGTCAAGACAGTGTTAGCATGCAGTCAGCAATACGTATTTTAGTAGCATGAGAAGGAAAAACTGAACACATGCTTATGGCACACCTTGTAATAAGTATATTTAAAAAAAGATATTTGTGTACTGACAACTGATCTGTAATTGTCTACTTCTCAGTATTCCTCTCATATTATCTAAAGCAACAAGGGTGATGGCAAAACAAGAAGCCAGCTAATAATACAGGTAGGAGAAAGCCCTTGATGAAATCCAAGGGAATTCAGGCAAGGAGGGGTACCACGCTCATATCAAACACGAACGCACCCTGCCACTGTGCTTGCAGCTTGGCGTATCGCCCTCGTGTTTACGGTGGGGGAATAATCTGAAGCTGCGCTGACTGTCGCTGAAAGAGAGCCTTCAATGTGACAACAATGTGTGTCCCAGAGTAACAGTTAATGGCTGGCACCTCTAACTGAATCATTTCATTTAGAGCCTCTGATGTGCAGACATGGGGGGGGGGGATGTAAAATGCATTTCCATGCCAAGCCAGTCAATCGCTCACTGTCCTTGTGAACATAATGAACAGATTACCGTTTGCACCCTTGTCACATCATGCCTCTGTGACAAGTGTCTGACACCTTGAGGGAGATGCTTTGAATGCATGTCCTCGCAATCCAGACAGCAAGGCCCGAAAAAAAAAAAAAGTCGGGAAACTAGTTTGGTAGCCACAGGAAATAAAACAACTTGCTAATTAGAGAAGCAATGGGCTGAGGCAGACGGTATTGTCTGAGTAGATGGCTTGGGAGATGGATAGGGTGAAATACCAAGTGTCTATATCCCAGCACCCTTAAGCCAAAGTCCTACAGACACTGCAAGTCTACACCCAATTTACCACTTGCTCACACTGTCCTGACTCGGGTTAATAAAATGCTAACCATCTCAATATCCATGACGACATTTAGCTAACTACGTCCCCTCTAGTTAAATTCAGCCTCTCTTATCCTTTCCTCTCCTACAGAAAGCTACTCCTGCCTAGGCTTAATCAGGAGGATTGCTTATTAAGGAAAAGCTCTCGGGTACTTCCTAAATTGGGGAGAGGACAGTCTCGCCAGTGCGATAACTGCAGATTTATGTCAGAATTAGGTGTAAATAGCTGCACTGGTTATTCCCCTTCTTTAATTAAGCAAGCACATTTTCCAGGTCTTTGTCTTGTGCGCTGACCACTCCGGTTCCCTCTGCGGGGCAGATGCTAGCTTACAAAGCAACTCGGTCACATGTAGGAGAGTGCACAGAGAAACCATTTTACCATTTTTTGTAATATATATGCCTGTATGGGTCTGATAAGATAGTTCATAACCCAAATGTCACTTCATTTTACTTGTTTTGTTATCTTCTGTGGTTTTCAACTAGTACTCCAGTCTGCTTGAAACTACCAAGTAGTTGTCCAAAATGATACATGGCAGCAACTGTCAAATTACTTTTCTGAGTCAGATCAAGCTGAGTGCACAAGAAAATAAAATGAGTGGAATAACACTTTAAAAGACTGTATTTTGAAAACAATTCCATCTGTGGCCTCTCATCTCTCTGAGTTCTATCTTTATGCTCCATTTTTCATATATGTTCCAACAACCTTTACACGTTCCCTGAGCTGCGGATGTACACACATCTGCCAGGGAGAAAAATCTCTGAGACGAGCATTGGAAAAATGCTCTTATGCAGTTCATGACGGGGTACTCATCGTTCAGATTCCGCATTCAATTTCCATCACTGATAGTGTTGCTATTGATTTAGAGTTTGCCCTATGCTCAGTGCAGGCCAGACATAACAGATTTTATGGTTTGGGATCTGTCACTCAGTGTAATCCAGGGGTCTTTTTCAAAGCCTGTCAGGGTGAAGCGCACTGACTCACATTTCCCTCAAACAAGGAGAATGACATTATTGGCCTAAAAGCTGTCTGAGAAGAGAGAAATGTTTTATAGGGCAAGTCTAAACAAGCAAGTAAAACTTTGAAAGTGCATAGAATATTTCTTTTTCTAAGTTAAACAATAATGAATTCTCTTTAATGCATTTTGAATAGATGATATTTTATTAGCCTCTTGTGTTTGCAGATGACTTGACTTCCATGTCATGTGCATTAAAACCTCTTATTGCATGTGTTTATTCTGCAGCCACAGGTAAAACATATCTCATGGATTTTCAGACCAGATCATTTTTAATGTGTCTAAAATTCCAGCAAGGGACATTATAATTGTGTATTTTAACACTGAAGGGCATGGAGGCCTCATCCATCCATCCATCCATCCATCCATCCATCCATCCATCTTCCACTTATCATAAAAATGAGGAAATGTTAATTCAAGTATTTGTTATTTGTATGTTTCATCACTCATTAGTTAAATTGTATAAAGGCTTAAAAGGTGTGCATTACTAGGGTATGGCTGTTTTGAGTGACAGGTGGGTGCCCATGCAAGTGGCTACAGTTTCTAACTCTGCATCTGTGCAGATACTTTACACTGATACATATACTCTATTGATAAACACAGCTAACCATATCCACCTGTGATTGGGATTGTACACCTAAACATTACAGTCAGTGTAACTGTGATATTGCTAATTTGCAAGATATGCTAATTTGTGACTACTACCATGATAGTGTAATGGTAGTGCTGGAGGTTGGTTGAGGAACCCAATGGGGGTGGAAATAAATCATTTCTGACATGTTGTTCTTGCGTGTATCTTTTTTAAACACATGACATCACTTTGCATTAGTATAGTGTACAGGAGCATACATCCCAAAATAAGATTTGAAAAGTCCTCTGAAACAGTACAATGTGAAGTGCAGTTCAAAATTTAGCAAAGTGTGGCTGTACATACAGACACAAATAGATACAAAGAGGCGCAGACACATACACTAGTCACACAACACAAGGTATTCATTGTGCTGATAAGGGATGGGAGGCCCTGCTGCTTTGAAATGCTGAGTAGAGGAGGGAGAGCGTCTGCCGCAACTGTAGGAACATCTGACCCCCCACGACGGATAAAAATGAGGGATGGGATCATTGGGACTGCTCTATTCAGAACACACCCCCTTATCTGCTGCAATTAATATTAAAACTCCCTAACACAAATAAATGAAAACATGAGTGCCTCAAAATATGAATGCTACCATATGCCATGCTTTGGGCTCTGTAAAGTTCTCTCTGTTGGCCTCTGTGCGTGCATGCCATTTGTTATTCATTTCCCAAAGAGGGAAGAGGATATTTAGAAAATCAGTGTTCAACCAACTGAGCTCAGAGGGGAAATCCACAGCAGAGGGTCAAAGAGCAATTAAAAGTCAACGGATTTCTCCAGAAGCCAACCACTGTATCTCCACCTATTCTGTGACCCCCCTCGTGTACAGAGCACTGGGGGAGGGGGCTATAGGACAAGGGGGTGCAGGGTATTGATGTTCCAGACCATAATTTTCCACAACTGATGAACTGTGAAATGCAACAAAAGCTCCCATTATCACCAGAGGGATCTGGAGTCCATGGAGCAATAGGAGAGAAAAGGAGGTTAAAAAAAAACAAAAATCAAAAACAAAAAAACGCTTCTGTTGAATAAAATACACGTCACAGAAATCAGACTGTGAAGACCCAGATGGTCGGTCCATTTTAGTTCTCAGGTCCTCTGAGTATGGTGACCATTTAACAGTGAGACAATGTGATATTTCTGGGTGACTTGTAGTCAATAGTGAGAACTTATAAGACATTCAGAGGCTAAATTTGAGCTATGAGAGATCATTCCTTCCTTGACTTATATTCAATAACAATTTTCTCGGAATATATCATTTCAGTATCTGGAAACCAAAGCTGAGTGAGAGTGAAACATAATGTTTTTACTTCCCAAGATGAAACATTAGCTCTGTTCCTATTGACTTCATTTTTATAAATGCCAGAGAATATTTGCTGATTTGCTCTTTCACAGTGTAACATGCGATTTCGAAACATCTAAACACTTTTTTAAAAAAGAGCTAATGATTTTTCATTCTTCAGCTTCTCCGAGGTTCCTCACCCATAGTTTATGGCAAAGGAGGAAATGTTCTGCTCCAAACTTTAAAAAAAAAAAAAAAAAAAAAATCAACAGAAAAGCCTGTGGGAGGCTGGAGTCGAGGGGGCCCCCCTGTCATCCTGCGATGGCAGTGTAAACGGTGAAGCAACACTGAACGCCTTGATGGCGCCCAGATATACAAGTCACACACTCACACAGTACAACATCACAGAGCAATGCCTGATATTGTCTGCATGCCAACTTTTCACCAACTTCACTTCACCAAACTTTTTTTTTCCTCCCTCTGTAGGAGTAAACATTTCCTCCTCTTCACACTTTAAAAAAGTACTCTCATTTCCATTCATGTATAACCAAAAAAAAAAAAACACAATAACTATGCGGTGATAATGATAGGAGGTGATATAATAGTGTGGTGGGGCGATGATACTGAAAATAAGGCAAATAGAAAGCAGTAATCATAGCAGCAACAAATGCACTGCACAAAAAATGGACTGTGCACTAAACCACACCCGCCTTAAGTACTGCTACATCTGCAAAGTTTCCCGTTTTCCCAAGGCACATACTCAGTTTGTAATAATATTTGCAGGTCTGCTACTTAAAATTCTTGGTAAACAAAAGAATGTCTTCCATTTCTTGTGGGTGGCCGTTGTTATGTGTGCTGAAAGTAAAGATTTTTCAGTGTTCCAGTAAACACAACACAGTATCCAGTGGACTTATTCAAGGGAGCATATTATGCTTTCCCTTATTATCTGTCATATGACTATTGTTACAGTAGTAGACACTCATATTAAACATTGCCAAAGTACTGAGTGTATGTACATGTAATCCCAGTGAGCCAAAAGCCATAGACAGTTTTTTTCTACTCTTGGCTTTGATGATGTCAGGGAGAGCAGATATCCCTACTATGGTCATTTCAGGCACACAGCTCTGGCTACGAGCTCAGAAGCCTTGCCCATCTGCTGTTCACACCTTCTGTTCGTTAGAGGCAGCCAATCAGAAGAATTTTGGCTTAAAGGGACGGGGAAGAAACTTATTTTAGACAGAGGATGAACTGAGCAGCTGCACTGAGGCCCAGTATGAGATAAATAAGGATTATTTTCAACTGTGAATCATGCAAAGCTCCTCTAGTAGAGCCCAAAAGTAAAATTAGAGCTGGAAATGAGCATAATATGTATCATTCAATATTTCTAAGTGGAGGGCTGTGAAAGACTTCATCTGATAAAAGGTGAAAAATATGTGTTAGTCATACAGTAATAATCAGAAAGCTTACCAGCTGATTCTGTGTATTTTATGCATAGAAAAATTGCAGTTTTGGAGCTTTAAAACCTGCAAATACTGACACAAAATGATAAGTGTAATAATTAAAAACAGAATTGGAAAGCTGTAGAAGATTTATAGCAGCCTCGAAATTGCAATTAAGGTTACCGTGAGCTTCTGATATCAACAATACCTCTCATTTGTAGAAAATTATTTCAGACATGTCAACACAGTTTGCAGAATGGCTGGAAATGCACTCCTTCTGGGAATTACAGCATAGCAAAATCAACACTAATGCAACTGATTTGGAAATATTACAGAAGGTACTGTTTGTTGCCAAGTGAAGCCACACATGCAATACAAACTGAAACAAATACAAAGCACAACAAAGTAAGTTAATTTAGCTTGTGTGTCTGGTGTGAATACAAGGTTTACACTGCGGCTAACTGGCTACATCAGACAATGAGTCGGGATAAGTGGGACAAGTTTTACTGTTCTTCTTATTTTGGTAGCATGCTGCTTTTTGGCTCTCTAATAATTACATTAGAACAAACACACTTTGTGTCTTTAAATGCTCTGACTCATTTTGGCACCCACACTTGACCAACATCTTTGGTCATAGCACAAAGGTGATGTGGCACCCATAGTCACAATCAAAACCCAATGAATTCACATCAGAAATTGAAATTGAAAACAAAAGCACTGCTATTCAAGGCTGAGCCACAACATGCCCATAACAGGAAGTGGGATTTTCTGCTAACACCTGTTTAATGGACTTCTCTTGAGCCTGGTCTGGGCTGGCTGACAAGTCCATTGGGGCTTGAAGGCTTGGAAGAATGAGTGTTTGGAAGAAATAAGAAGACGGTAAAAATTCAGCCAGTGCCCGACGCTCATGCAAAGTTTATAGCACAGAATGTGTCGGAGAGAATATGATGAGATCCTTCCCTCACTGCGGTATCTATAACCTTCACACTGGTCAGACAGATACAGTGTGGCTGTCTAACAGTTATCTGCAGTGTTGAACAATATTAGACCGATTCTCACTATGCTGGTAGTTGAATTTATCAAGTTACAGAATGAAAGATTGAAAGGTTTGCATTTGGAGAACACGGGGAAAAAGTGGGCAGGATATAGGTTTCAAGTCATAAAATATGGAGGTTAAAACTACAGACAATAGGCGCCCTTCTGCTAGACTGTATAATAACTAAACAGTCATCTTTATTTCATATGACCCCTTGTGAATCAGGGAGCAGTCAAAAGCAGCTTCTTCTTTCTTTCTCCAATTTGCATATTTTGTTAGTTTTTATTGTTGCCAAAGTAAGTAAAGATATAATGCATATTCCTGCAAAAATATGTTTTCAATATTAACAATACTCATGAAATCAAAATTCATTTAAGCATGCTGTAAGAGATTGACATTCTGTCACTATCTTTAACATTTCTACAAATACTTTTTGGTCACCCCATCCTAGAACAGACACAAAAATTAGAGAAAGTACACTTCACTCTTGTACAAGGGTGTATACTACATAATGTCTTTGTATTTATATAATCTATAACAATAAGCTGGATATAATTAATGTTTACAAGGTATTCACATCATGTTACACTCGTGTGTGCAGGAATATTAGTATATTATGCACCCATACTACATAATGTTCTGATATCAATGCATTATGTGTAACATCACTATAATTATAAGGCAATCATGTTGTTGCTGAGCAGTAGGTATGGCTTTAATATTGCTCAATGATGAGTCATAGCCTGTACTATTTATGGCCATGAGTCATTCCTGGCCAGCAAGTTAGACAATGCTCAGCCAATCAGAAGTTGGCATCACAGGCTAATCAATAAGGCTACAGCCCAGAACTGATGTTACTATAAACAGACTGGCTATTTAGCTAGAAATTTGGGATTTCCAGTTTCTCACTATCTAGCTACTGCCAGCTGTTCAGTGAGCAGCCTGAAATTCTCCATGTTGTTTACTCCTCACTTCAGATAAATACAGCCAAAGAATACAAAGAGTACTAAACATCCAGGAATATCGTGTTGCACATTATTGAAGGGTAAAGAAAGCATGCCAGATTTCATGGCTCTACTCCTTATGGCTTTGGAGTCTGTAGACTGGAAAGATTGTTTGTGGATGGACAGATGGACTGTATGGCAACGATATCGTCCCGGTTTATATACACGGGAGGATAAAAAAGGACAAGTTTCTCTAAAAAATATTGGAAAAAAAAAAGAAAGAAAACAAAGCTGTCAGTATAATAATGATGGAATTTCTGATTACTCTGCATAATTGGAGAAATTAGCTATTTTGTCCTTTTCCATGCTTCAGCAATTTGAGATCACATAAAGCAGAGATACTGGCAATCCAAATGCCTCTGGTAGGGAACAAACAGTAGGGAATTAAACAAATACATAAATAAATGTATTTAACACAACACTAACTTGTTTATTTGATTCATACTTCGCTTGAGAGTTTCTATATAAAACATAATTTATATACTTAGATAAATATATATGGTGCAAACATTAAAAACATGCACCAGAGAATATTCAAACTGTGTCATCAATTGCAGTGTTAAACAGGGGTTTGGTGTTATTAAAATCAATGTGGGTGGCATTATGTTGTTGATAGTTTGCAGATTTATTTCGTGCCTGATTCTTTTTTTTTTTTTTTTTTTTAGTGAAGTTTGACCTCATGTTGTGAGTCCCTTGGTAATTTTTGGAATTTGAGTTCCTACAAGTTCTGGTCTTACAACTTTTAATTTGATTGCTCCACCTATTGATTATATATACTGCAGGGTTTCATCTATTTTTTCAGTCGTCTATAACATGACAGAAAAAAAAAAAACAACAACTCCTAATTACTATTTGGTTCAGCCTAAGCTGAGGTCTTCACATGGCCTGTTTTGTCTTAATTTAAAGTCTTCAAATAAAAAAGGAGAAGAATTTCAAGCATCTAAACTGTTGCAGACTCTGCCTCTGCCTGTTTACTAATTACAGCACAATCTATCTAGCAGCCCTGTCTGCGGTAATGTGGCTGCAGCTTTGAGCTTGTTGAAATACTTAAAGTGTATTTTATGGCTCATATGATGAAAAATGCTGCACTAATAAAGGAGAGTGTGTGAAGTTAAGTACAATAATGGAGACGCGCTGTAGTGCGTACAACCTTCGCCTCGACTTGTTTGTTGAGGGTTGATTAGGCTAATTAAATCACCAAAAAGAGACAGAATTCCCTTGAGCACAGATTAAAATCATGTGTGAAAAATTCTGCTTAAACATTGCCTGCTGGGTAATTATACAAAAATAATAACTCGGGCTTTGTTTGCCACTCCAGATAGCTATCAGTAATCAAACAACGGAACAATAAGCTATGCTGAAAGAATTCATGGATTATCCACATTTTTTTTTTTCTGCTTTTAGCTTCTTTTGTCCATTTCTTGTGCTTCTGTCATAAAGTGCAATCATTTTTTGCTCTTATTTGGCAAATATAAAAGATAGATCCCCCTGACTTAATACTCTACCAGTTTTATTGAATGGGAGATTTTATTTTTTAATTTTTTTTATTGGTGTTTAATTGCTACAATCTGCCTTTTTTAAATACCAACCAGCAGATCAGAAACTCTATCTTTGTGCTTGTTTTTGCAATCTCACCTCAAAAAAAAAAAAAAATCCAATATAAACTGTTTATGAGACAGACTGGCACAGACAACGCCGCAGCCCCGTGAAAAAGCAGCTGCCTCTTTTCTCTCTATATCATCCTCCTCTAACCCCTGCATTGAGTGTTGCAGTTTGAAATGAGACATATTGCTGCTGACAGCGCACTCGTTTTCTCAAGGAAATGTCAACGTGGAGCCTGTTGACGGAGTGGGATGGTTGAGGCATGGGAGAGTTAAAACGCTCCGGCTGTCTGAAACCTTTAATCGGGATCAGCTTAGAAAGAGGTGAGATTTGTATACCACAATGTAATTCTATGGAGGCACACAACAACCTTGACTTCTATTCACTGGTTAACGTACCAAGAAAAGCTCATGGAAAAGGATGATGAACGTGCAACTTTGAATAACTGATTCTAATGTGAAAAAGGGGTCATTTTAACAAAAATACAAACCCCAAAAGAAAACAAACAAACAAAAAAATAACATTAACCCTCACAAGGTTCAAGAAAAACATCTTTAAATTATAGTAAAATCAACCCAGAGAGCCACTGTTCATCTGAGCCACATTTAAGCTGGCATGTACCATCTGCTGTGTTAAGCACAGGGGTTCAGGCACTCACACTCTGCACTGTAACAATTAAAGAGGTACAATATGTCTAAAGATAAATACAGGCAGTGGTTACATGTAAGGGTTACACATTTCAGTTAGCAATTAATGTGATGTTTATCAGTTACCAGTGAAAAACATATTCTTAAATTAAAATTACAAATGAGGCTACATCTGGATGTTATTTTCTGTAAAAAAAAAAATAAGTAGAATATAACATTTCTCATGCTGTTGCTTCCTTTTTTGCTTGTGCATTTCAAAGCCTTCCCAGTACTGGACATAAGCACAAACAAATACTCCTGAGCAGGTTATGTTCAAGATAACAAATCAATACATATAAAAGCACCAACTACTGACCAATCAATTCTTGTGGAAATTGGCAGCACCATTTGTAGATCCTGCAGAGCTCAGTGCAGGGATCATGAGGCTCTCTTAGGAGGGCAAGAGTGTTCAGAGACCATCTAAACCCTTTGGCTTTCCCTGACGAGCATCAATAAGAGAGCTATAGATTCACAGTGGAGGGAATTGTCTTTTCATTGTTCTTTAGGCCTTTGTATAGCAATATAATCCTACAACAGAGACTGATTAAAGCACTAAAGCAATAAAGTCTTGTATTTTATGTCTTTGCAAGCAAGCCTACTTATCGGTTTGAATTATGTTTTTATATATGTTCTCTACACTGGGATTTCAACATGTACACAGTAAGTCATAATCTAACTTTGATTGAAAAAATAAATATATATATGCGCCGTACTTCAAATTAAGTGGAAAAAAAAAACCCAAACTAAATGCGACATGACACAGCATTCTGGATATGGCTATATTTACTGACCCATTTCAAAATGACAAAGGTTAAAAAAAGTTCACATTTTAAAGCTTAAATCAGTCATTTCATTAATGATCCTGATTCATTACAACACCATATGTGATATACTGTGTTATGGCACTGTACTAAATTCCTCTGATTAAGGCAAAAATGAGGTAAAAAAAAAAGAAAAAGCCATACACTGCACCACCTCTTAATTCACTTTGCTTCCTCATTTAGATTTGATTGGCTATGAAATGTCCTGGCCTGCAGGACTCGGGTTTCAGCATTCATCAGCACTTCCTGGTTGTAAATTGATGGCACCGATAGAAGCATACAGTACTTGCATGGGAAAGCAGAAGGACATCAATGCACACACAAGCATGGTTTCCAAACGCAGTTTAAATTATGGAGTTGCACCTACTCAGGAGATTCATTTATGTTTAATGCCATGTGCATCAAAGAAGAGCCAATCTGTGTGTTAGACTGAATGATCATTTTATAGCTCAAAAGCTCTGCAGCAAGGTAAATGAAACACTGATAATTCCCTCGAGTGTCCTTCAGTACGATGCAGTGGCTAGACATAGAGGAAGAGCAGCTACTTCTCAGTTTAATCAACCTGTACTGGAAAACAAAGACGTGTATAAATGTAACATAATTACTTCCACTGATTTTATAAATATGTAGCTTTTATGTTTTTAAGGTTTTCCGAATGCACAATCATCAAAGTTAATTGTTTTGCACAAGAACTGGCTGTTTTGGTGATTACACATTAATTTTGTATGAGCTCAAAGGTGCCCTCCTGAATCCTGCACAAACTCAACCATCAGGGTGAGGCTGTGAGAGCTGTCCAGGCTTTTAAAGGCCAGTCTGAGTCTAACTGGAGGGGACAGTGGAAACTCATATGATGGCAGATTCATGTGCCGGAGTTCAGTGAATGCCAGCTTATTGCTAAGGAAAAGGTCACTGGGCTAGAAGGAGAATTAAAAAGTCTTTACTGAGGAGGGTGGTGTGTGTGATGTTGTCTTCCCTTATCTGTGACCCTGGGATGAAGGCCGCAACCCGAGATAACCACGCTCATATAAGCAGTGCGCCCTCAAGCTACTGCATCTTTTTCTGTCTCGCTCTCCTCTCATCAGGCTTTGGTGTCTGTTACCTTTAGCACTCCAGGAAGCAGACACAAGGCTTTAAAATACACCCGCCTCTACAAGCACAAAATCAATTACCAGAGAGATGAAATTCTCCAATAATGCAGGATAATGATAATTGCCCCGGATCTGCAATGATTTGACTTACGATACAAACCACTATTGGCATTGTAGCAGCGTATTGGCAACCAGAGTAGCTGAAATATCAATGATAATTGTTCCAATGTTGATTTGGAGCCACGTTACTGCCTGGGGTAAACATAAACCAATTGTGGAGAATTGGACTCCATGGTAAGCAGCAGGGGTCATATTTCACTGATGTTTGTGTGATTTGCGATCAGTACAGTACAACAGAGAGAGGAAATGGTTATGTGGGAGCTAACCACTGCCTGTTTAATTGAAATACTCCTATCACACTGACTGCCAGAGACATGAGGGCGACAGCACGGCACAAACTTGCACTAATTCAATAAGTGATAATCAGACTGTTGTTAAGAGGCTGGCATTAATAATCACAAACTCACTTCCAGTGAGTCTAGAAATAGAACGTAGATCAGAAATGGATGGCTGCTGCTGCTCATCCAGTAGTAAGCCAATTTATCCACCATATAGCTGCAGCCACACAAATACTACGACACACTTCAGGCTCAGATGTGGATCAGTCGGAGGTCAGGGAGTCACCCAAAGGGAAAAACGGAGGGTGACTGCATTTTGACAGTAACCTCGCAGATATGGAATCCCATGCCCTCTAACTCACTTTGCCTTCAACCAACCTTGGAGTCAGCCAATCACAGGAGTCAGCATTTTTCAAAAGTGCCTCAGAGATGTCGGGCTGAATAATGTGTCCTATGAATAAAACACATTAGCTACAAAACATGCTGAATTATTCACATTTCAGAGCCTCCTTGCCTCCCTACACTCGAGATATTAGTTCTTCAGTCGTCATATGCTTTGCACATAGTCCTCCGAGTCTCTGTCTCCCTCATGTTCACTCCTTCTCACTTCTCTGCTGATCATTCTCACTGCCTTTGTCATCTGTGTTTTGTTAATCCCTCTCTGTTTCTCTGTCTCTCCTCTCAGCTGACTTTCTGCTGATGGCGAGCGTCTATTTATACTCCTCAAGTTACTACTTTTCCTGGAACATCTCACTATTTATCTAAAGAGCTCTTGAAGCTGTTGTGGAGTGCATTTGTTCTGAGAGAATCTTTGATGATTTGGTAACACACGGTGGCCCAAAATGGATTCATCATTCAGCGCTAATCTGAGGCGACCAGCTGTGAGTTTCAGAGCTAAAGGGACCTGAAATAAAGAGGAGGGTGGTTTGCTAATTAAATACTTGACCTAATATGCATCTTTTCGCTCATTTCACTTTCAGCTCCATCAGGAATTTTTAATTTTCATGATTGCAATATAATTTGCAGAATCAACAGCATCACAGAAACTTGAAAGGGTAACTCAATCAACCAATCACTGCTCTGAATTTTACTTTTTAAATATGAAAATCTGTCTCATCCCATAAAATATCACTAGAATTTGCTCTGCACTTCCTTGTTGAATTTGCTCTGAGATTAGATGCCCTTTGCATTTCAAATCTAATTTTCAAAATTAAAAAAAAAATAAATAAAATAATTGGTTAATTGTTTTATTATTCTGACTATCCCTTAAATTATTTTTGATCATAACATAGAAACTAAATACAGTAAGAAATCCAGCAGATGTGGAAAATGTTCTCCTGACACAGGTAAAAGCACTAAAATGTGCACTTCATCATAAAAATGATCAACATACAATATGAGAAAACTAAAACAGGAAAACATCTTGCTTCCCTTCAGAGCAACTGTGTCCAGCCTCAAAAACAAATGCAGGTAATATAATAAAATAATCATGAGGAACGCTGTGGCTCATTAATATGTCGGACCACTGCGTCTGAACACTTACTGCATGTGTAAAGGTGCTGCTCAGTTCAAGAAAAACAAAAAAAAAAAAGAAAAGCTGGTGCATTTGGTCTCACAATAATGCTCCACTTATACACACAGTTATATTTTTAGTCCACCTGTGCACTATTTCACCCACCTAGAAATTGTTTGAATTTTTAGGGCACTCACTCCAACCCAGTGTCGCTTTAAGACAAACGCCGGTGCAACAGCAAAGCTGGGACGTCTTCTTTTTTTTTTTTTACTTTGAAAGCAGAACGACTGAAGAAACTATATTTTTTATATGAGTCTTTTGTGTGTGGAGAGAGAGGTGAGCGCTTGTGTTTTCATTGAAAAGTCACATTATACAGTGTTTTCTGCCGTGTCAACAGCACATCAGACGGTGTTTGCAGTGCACAACAAGAAGCAGCTCTCTAAACAGCAGAACATGACGTCAATGGGCACAAACCTCTATTTCTTCAGCCACAGTAAGGTATCTGAGTCACACAGGCTTTTGAAAGTGTCTGTCATGGCTGTGGGGTTGAACAAGCCGAGAAGCAACTCGATACACAGGAACAGATAAGAAAGCGGCCTCGGGATGTCTTTTTTTTTTCCTACTAGGCGTACAACTAAAAAAGTTTCACTTTTCAGTGTACTCACCAGGGCACAGTACGTCTCTGGAGGGTCTCCACAAGTGATGTTGGGGGGATCTAGAGTCACCTTTAGGTACTGGGTCATATCTGCTGCCTCGGGTTGGCAGGCCATGTAGTCCCAGGTTAAGCCTTCATCTGAATAAACCTGGGACTTGCACACATCATAATGTCCCCATGCTGCAGGGTAGTGCTGCATGGCTGCCTGGCAAACACCAGTCCACAGTGCTTGCAGCATCAGCGCAAAGTGGAAACGCATGACTGGCCCTTTCTCAGCTCCTCGTTAAGGAGCTGTATCTCCTTCTGAAGGGTGTACAAACAAGGGATCGCTCTTCGACTTCCACTTACTACACTTCACTCAAGAAGAGTGAGGAGGCATGCCAGACTCCCTTTAGGTGGGACAAGGGTTGTTTTAGAAGTGTTTTTCAGTACAATTTCTGTCTCTTTCAGGTTTTGGGGGGTGGTGGGGCTACCAGCCCATTGAGAAGATAAGACAGGACCGAGGGAGGGAGGAGGATGGTGGAGGAGAAGGAGGAGGAAGAGGGGGGAGGCAAGACGGAGATAGCCCTCTGACACGCTGATAGGAAGATGAGTGGCAGGTCTCCTCAGCTTGCCTGGCTGTCAATCATGGTCCTCGTCCTGCGTGACGATCTGGCACTGCAGAGAAACAGGAGAAGAAGAAGAGGTGGGGTGAATATACCTCACTTATGGGAATAGAATTTGACAGTGAGAGAACATTAGCTGGGGCCACGTCATGAGTAAAAGGTGTACGTGTGAAAAGAAAGTTGGATGGGTGCGAGAAAAGGGTGCCATGCTGGTGTTGGTTGTCCATCACAACAGAGAAAATCAGTAAGTGAGGCCATCAGGGTAAACTGGATCCTGCTGCTTCCACACAAAACCCTCATCACACTCAGTGGTATTAAGCCTACAGTGTTACAGTTTTCCCACAACCACTACACTCTCCTTACACTTCAACCAACTCAAACACCCAGCAATATATGGGAAGAAATGTCAGAGAGCATGAAGAACATAAAGAAATACAATGTGTTGCTGATTTATGGAAAGTTTTTACCTTAGTGCTGCTTTAATCAGAAATGCTGGACAGTACTGCAAAAGACTACTTAATGGTTTAAACTAAATGTAAATTCCAGTTATTAGATATCCATTGTAAAATATAATACTGTACTAGAGTACTGGCGCAAATCAGATTTATTTGTTCAGCACCACTTTATGTAGGCGCTTTATGGCATAATACAACAATAAAATGAAGTTTAAAAAATTTTACAAAACCACATAGCTGTACACACACAGTCAGACACACATTTTTTATATTTCTAACACTGCATGTTCATTTGTGCATATTCAATTCAATTCAGTTTTATTTATATAGTACAAAAGCATGACAACAGTCACCTCAGGGTGCTTTATATTGTAAGGTAGAGACCCTGCAATAATACATAGAAACACTTATTCATAAAATCTATGTATCATGTATATAAAAACACAAATACTAATAAACACCATTGCTATCAGTGCATAGATGCTAAATGCTATCTTGCAGTACAAAACTTATGTCCTGTGTAGTAACTGCGTCACCTGCACAGGGGAGTGAAAACGTGAACTTGCACAGCTGAAATCAGCTGTGCAGTGAATAACCAGTTTTCCCCAAAGTAGTTCAAAAATAAAAGTTGGCAACATCAGGTGTATTATGATACTTTAACGGCTATAATGAGCACTAGAGTCAATGATCCGACAGGGAGTCATGGGAGGCTTTTATGTCTGTGTTGTCATTAATAATATATAAATATTGTTTTTCCAGTTCAAGGGTTTAAGTTCTTGATTAAATGTACTCAAACAGAGACTGATTGATTTTTTTTTTCACTTTGAAGCACTGGTAAGCCACATTTTGACAAAATACTCACTTATAAAGCTGATGTAGCATTTGCTGGAATGATAAAGAGCATGAAGGACAAAGAATAAACAGGGTAATATTATTAACTATATACCTGATTAATGAAAATCCGATTATGACTATGTTCACCTGGGAGTGTTTGTCCCAGTTGATATAATCAAGCATGCAGGGGTCCATGAAAATCTAGCTCATCTGGCTCACAATGTATCACAATTCACAGGTTATTGTAATGTGTGAGGTACAGAAAGAAAGTGATGGGTTTTCTTGTCACTGGTTGGCATTATTACACAAACTAATGAGAATTAAAATCCACTGAAAAAAAACAAACAAATGTGACCTTGACTTGAGCACAGTTTGGGTGAAGCCCCATTGTGTGGTTATTGCATGTAACTTTGATTAAATTCTGACCAGAGTAGCGATTCTTTTGAATTATGGGCAGATGGTCAGACAACAGGCCGCTCACCATGCTGCAAGCTCATCAGTTTGATGAGCTAACATTGGACTCATGAGGTTGAGAGGGGTTAACAATAAGCTTGCTAGCGAGCTGACATCTAGAAATGAAGTGCAAAGTTCTGTGTAAGGTCATTCTAGCGAGATTTAAAAAAAAACTAAATACTGTTGAGGATTAATGAAGTTTTGTTAGTTGATAGTTATTTATTAAGCTAGTTATTGTGCCAGCTTGTGACAGCTCATTAGATACCATTGTAATACAAGAGCAGTTTTGGAGGTTTTTGGGTTAAATTGTTCTCAATACAGGTACACACTGACGGTCAGTCTACGCAGGTACAGTGCTTGTGTGTGTATGAGCAGCAGAGACCTTTGGTATCAAATCCTGCACTCTGTGATCCTGGAGGCTGTAAACCTTGTAATTTCAAAACCTTAGCTTAAAGCCATACTACACTGACTTTTTTAAAGTCACTACAGGAGTAAATGATGACTGGAGAATGACTCATCGACTCCTGGAGCTCCAAAATACTGTATACGTGACACATCACACTTCATCATAACAATATCTTCAGCGAGGTAGTGGAGGCTTTGACCCTTTTGACCCAGAAACAGGGTTGATACATCTTCACGTAACAAGTGCATAGTAAGAGATGAGCTCATGAGAGTTGTCAGAATGAATCAAAACAGTAAAACTGGAGGCCATAAAATAAAAACAATGAGCTCAAAGAAGGTGAAAGGCTGTATCCTCTTCTGTGGGTTCGTCAATACAACCAGCACACTTCACATTAAATTTATCAGTTATCTGATCCATAATTAATATTAAACAACTCATTATAGCTGTCTTAACTGACTTTGGGGTGAATCATACTGCCACAAAAATTAAGTGGCCACATTTTAGTTTACTGGAAAACGATGCAACTACTTTGTGACTGTTTACAGGCTTTAAAGGAGTCTCACAGATGGTGAATCACCCACTGCAGGAGCCACAGTCCTACAGCACATACAATGATTTACTTCATAAGGTCTATAGGATCCATTTATAACTGCCAACCATTTTGGGCTATGGCCTCATTTTTTTTCTTCTATCTTTAGCCTCATTTTCTTTCCCCTTTTTATTCCCTTTTTTTTTAATGTAGATTTTTTTTTTTTATTAACCTAAAACATCTTTCAAGTACAGTTGTCTCCAACTCAGCATTTATCTTTGTATGTCAGGAATAAGCAGCAGTAGGCCAGATAACCAAGGTCATGGGTTATGTGAAGACTTCCTGCTTCCTGCCTTCAAACATCAGCCCAGCTGAGAGTGATTGATGGAGACCAGAGTTGGAGACTGAAGGCTTCCGACTCTGGCCATTTTCGTGCTGCTCACTCAGAGTATGTGTGCAGTGACAAAACACAGTTTGTAGTCATCCCTGATCAATTTGACCTAATAGACACGAAATGAGGTCTGAGTGATCACCGATGTTCACTGGCAGTGGGGGTAGGATCGTTTTAATTGCAAACCTGATGCAAATTAATGCTAATTGCAATTAATGATTAGATTAGATTAACCCAGCAGTGTTAAATAAACCGTAAGGGCAAAACTATGGGTAGAACTGGATCATGCTGCTGTACTGTAGAGTTTTTTTGTTTGTTTGTTTGTTTTAATTCTCAGAAGTTTCATAAAATCTGAAGTTCAGAATTATCAAGATGTGCTAGGAAGAAGCAGCTGAGCACAAGCTATGACAGAATTATAAAGGGAAGTGTAGTGTGAGGGTGTGAGATATATGTGAAAAATAATACACTTTATATAAAAGCTGGATTAACATTTAATGGTCTACCTGAAGCCTAAAGATGTGTTAAAACTTCTAAACAAGTCTCAACACAATAGAGACAGTGATAAATGTGAAGATGAAGGGAGTCCACAGAGCACAATGTAAAGACATATTTAGCTCTATTTCACATGTAAATGTGGCAATAAGGCTATTTTTATTTGCCTCTTAAAATGTAAATTGGATGCATTGTACCAAAGTACGGCAGATATGTGATGCTTCTGTGTTTCACGCTGTGGCATTTGGAGTCATTTCAATCTGACTGAATGTAAATCATAATTTTTAGAAACAGTCAAGGTCAGGGGCAAAGCCACAGAAGCATACAAATACGCGGCGCAAGGCAGCAGAGGCGCAAAGTGGGAAAAATATCCATTAATACTGCTGGAAAGCAGATGATATAGGCAGGAAACCTGTATATGCAAGATACTTAAAAACAGGACATGATAAGATGAAAAAATGTATCCAGTTGATTATTATTTTGCATATCTCGAGTCACAGCATTCATTGTAATGCAAAAGAAAAATTCAATGCGTAAATGGTTGGAAATAAATTGGAATGAAATTTTGCAGGAGAAGAGCGAGAAAAACAATGTAAAATCAGTAAAAAAAAAAAGATGAGCGGTTATTGTAAGTCAGAGGACAGAGGAGGGAGGAAGAGGTTAGGGAGGGGGAGAAGAAATGAAGCACCTTAAATGTAAAATGTAAGAATGTCAATGGGGGAGATGTCAGCAGGTGAGGAAACAGCCAATTATCCAGACGAACTCTTGGCACAGAGCTCCCTGTTCCCATTAAGAGACATAATATTACCGTGTTAAGAAGGAGACTAAAGAGATGGCTGGAAAGTGTCTATGTGTGTAACGGTGTGTGTGCATACTTCACGTGCAAACCTCTGGATAAAAAGTGGTTCGAGTCACGGGTAATGAGACAACAAGCACAGGCGAGGGCTTCGATAACAAGCAATAGAGATCACAAAAGCTGGGTCATTATTACTCCACTGGCCTGGACACAGCAGCCCCTTCCTCTCATTACTCCCCGCTTATAACCCTCTGTCGCCCCAAGCAGACGAGGTGAGAGAGAGAAAAGGGGAGCAGATGGAAGAAGTGTGGATGTGCATCTTAAGTGAGAAAAGGGTTTATTTTAGGGCAGGCTGCTTCCTCCAACCATCGATCAAGGTCTGAGGACATCAGAGGCTCGCTCGCAGGAAGTCTGAAATTCTTCCACGTATAGGAATATATACTGCAACGTATGCACAGAGCAAGTAACAGCGGGAGGTCGTTGAGTGTGAGGGAGGATGGCTGTCAGGGAAAAAAAAAAGTTATTATTTCAAACTTCTAAAAAAAAATGCCTTTTCTATTTCAATAGAAATGCTTATTACTCAATCCCAAATGCCTAGTCATTCAGACGGATATTTTTAGCACATCTGAGATTTAACTGCCTTTTTAAAAGTGTTATTTCACATGTGTATGAAGGTATAATACAATAAAAAAAAAAATTAATTAACAAAAGTTGAAAAACTTCAAGATTTCTTACTGTCCCAGTTGCCACCAAGCTGATTAACAAATGTATTCAGTATAAGGAAAAATCCCCCACCAAACAGCTTCTGTTAGAGGTGGAAACGCAAAATTTGCTGGATATTGTCGAGACTATACCTAATAAAAATTCTGTATTTCACACACACACACACAAAAAAGAGGATCTGCACGGCCTGCAGTGGGACTGTGCCATACGTGTAACCCCAAAATAAATTGCAAAGAGAAAAAAAGGAAAAGACTATGACCAAAGGAATGGCATAAAGCATCCAGGCCCAGGCACTTAAATCAACCAATGCACACTGGCTTCTTCAGGATGTGGAGACACAAAGATACCGACAGAGCAATTACACTTTCACACAACCACAGATGTGCAACACTAACTGCGTGCATCATTTTCTTCTCCAGGCTTGGGAGCCCACGGTGAATTCATGAAGTGAATTGGTTTTAAATCGATTTTTAAAGATTTGTGAGTTTTAAACGTTTAAATGTTACACAAATCATCTGAAGGCAAAGCCAAGTGCTCTAATTACTTTTACCTGCGACTCCTCACTCGGTTGACTCGGGACTACAGGCAAATCTGATTTGCTTCTCAAATCAGATCTTAAGGACAGACTGCTGACTTTCTTGTTTGCAAGTGATCAGATCGGATTTGTGCATCCAGACAGAACCAGAACCAATCTGCATGAGTTGCTGTGGTAACATCATAAGCGTCAGTAACTGCACGGCTCCACTTGTGACGCAGCTTTCTAAGAAGCCTCCCCCCTACAAAGTACCAGCATATAATTTGCTTTGGCATCTGTTATTCTCCATGTTGCTCTACATAGCACTCTGCAAGGAGCAGCATGAATTATGCTCAGACTTACATTTGATGTATTTTTATCTTTTTTTTTTTTTTCCCAAACTTTCTAAATTCAGTCTGGATACAATCATGATATGCCAAGAAACTGGGCTGGCGATTATTTAGTTGCACATACTTATGTCATACACTCATCAGGAACTGTGGAATGGCTTTCTTTCATCTAGATTCGTGTCCCATCATCATTTTAAACTAATTATTTGTTAATCAGAATAGAGTTATATAGCCTAACCCCAGCTACACGTCTCATCAGTTCTCTCTGCTCTGGAAAAGCTTTTTATACAATTCATTCTTTACTTGAGTCTTTCTGGTCATTAAGAGCATACATTTTTAAAACTTTAATCATAGGAAACTGTATTTCCACAAGTGCTTTTGTTAATAAAAAAAAAAAAAAAAAAGTTAAAGAAACCTGCACAGTAGCCTTGTACTTTACAGCAGTGCTAAAGAAAATGATGAAATTCCACTGTGGACATTAATGGGGTTAAACAGAGAGTTAAAATGAGCACAGAGAAACTTTCAAAAAATGAAAATGAAAGCAACACACACACACACACACACACACACACACATACTGTGAAATACGCTAAAGGCCAAACATCCTAGTAAAGCAGCGACAAATGTGTTTTGAGTGGAAGTGAGCTTAAAAACAAGAACAAGCTAGAAAGAGAAATCGACTAAAGATTCTTAAGTACACGTATGTGCAGTTATACATTCATTTTGTTCTGTTCTGTTAAAATATAATAAGTAAAAGCACCAAGTGAAGTGCCTTATCTCGGGTTTAAATTGAAAAGCTTTCCTTCAATGCTGAAGGAACTCTGAGGCAGGACGGGTCTTTGAAGTGCCTGAAATTAAACAGTTTCTTTGTTTCTTTAACAGCAATATTACTGTAAGCACACAAAAAAAAAAACCTCCTGTGTGGCTCAGAGTGGAGTTACTGAGGTAGACTTTTCAGTGACTATGAGGAGTCGAGGGATGACGGTGCATGATAATGAGCCTCAAAATTCTCTCAGATATGAGGAAGTTTGTCAACAGTCTGCGCATTTTCTGAAAAGCAGATTTGCACAGGGGTGGGGGGGTGGGGGGTTGGCACGCAGAAATCCTGGTAGACTGGAGAGCACGAGTCTGGGCGGCTGAAGAGATCACGATTTGCACGCTGAAGAAAAAGCCTTTCATGACTGCACAGCTTTTCAAGAAGGTACTCCAGGATGTGCGCACACAAGTTTCATTGTCAACAATCAAGAGAAAACTTCTTGCAGCGCCTCAGAGGATCCGCCACAAGATGCAAAACCCTGGTAAGCCTCAAAAACAGAAAGGCCACCTGCAGCTCACATAAACATCTAAAAAAAGAAAGATTTGAAGCACGATTCTATGAAATGAGGGAGCAGAAATCAGCTTTTGTCTAAACGTAGAAAGAAGAACGTGAGGAGGAAAAGAATTGAACAGCTCATTGCCCAGAGCACCACCTCAACTCTCAAACATGGAGGTGCGGCTTCCAGTGGAACTGATTACTTAACTGATGACAGAACGCCAGGTGTACAAGAGCAGTTTGAGTGCTCAGGTTCCACTGATGCATTATAAACCTAGTTGAAAAACATGTCATCTTTCCTAAACATTCGGCCAAAGAAACCAGAGAACACTTCAGGGTGAAGATGAGGTCCATCCTCCACTGGCTGAGAGCTGATGCTCCACAGCACAAGAGCTCAATGAGATTGTAGTGAAGACCTGAGAGAGCGTCGAGCACCTGCTGATGTCTGTGAGGCAAAGACTTCGGGCATTTAGTGCAAGAAATGTTCCCAAAATATTAAATCTGAGGATTTTTTTTTACTTAATATGTATATGTCCAAAACTTATGAATACCCATGCTGTGTCACCACTCGGTTGTTTCCATAATGATACAAACAAATTTAAGGAGATGGCACTTTAAAAGACATTTACAGAACTGTGACTGTGATAAAACCTTAGAAGCCACAAAATTAAGCTGCCTAAAAAAAAAAACTTCTCATCACTCCAGGTAAAATATTGACTCGTGCCTTCTTTAGGCAACGTCATAAACCACATACAGTAGACCAGCTCCTGAGGTGTGCACTCACAGCCTGTCTGAAACATCAGGGGACTGTAGACATCAACCCACCAGTGCTGCAACCTGCAAGCTTTTATATTTAAACACATGAATCTTTCACAAGGCCCGGTAGGACTGGGACGGGGTTGTTTGGTCGGTGAGGTCACCACCCATCAGAACAGGCTTTTCACCCAACTGGCTGAGAAACGCCCCTTGGTGTCCTCTTCCGTTTCATCCCTAAGGGCGCACGAGCATGACTGCGTGTTAATCCTGATCATGTGGGAATCTCTTGTAAATCATGCATACAATCAAATAAACTAATGAAAGAGCATAGTCTTCATTATGGATCGCCTTAAATGTGTACATCTAAATCTAAATCCAGCCTTGGGGCGCCTTTGTCCCACTTTAATTCCCATTCTTCCGCTTTCTAATTTCTGCTTATATTTGGAATTAATTTTTGTTGACCACTCGTTTGTGTGGGCTCAGTATTTTCTCCTGCTATTGACGATGTAGTGCCAACATTTTCCACGGCTTCAGGCAGCATTTTTAGTCCTTCTGTGAACAACAGAGGCCATTTTGTCTCCCAGGGCACACCAGAAAGAACTACCAGGTCATAATCTCTTCCAAACCATCTACAGTGGCCCACAGGGGGCAGTACTTACACACCTGCTGCATTATAAACCAATTTGATGAGTCGTAATGTCCCAAAATGTAAAAAAGTGTCCACTTTAGCTCCAAAGGGTGTGCTCAGGCCCGAGCACGGAGGAAAAATTACAAGCCTACAGCTGATATTTGGGCTATTTTCCTGCCTTTCATTTTTAATTTCACACATTTTATGCACTTTCAAGGGCAATTTCTGACCCTGCTCCTGTCCTGTCGCTACCTGCTTTCATCTTTTCTGACTCCACCTGTTTCATATTCCCCACCAGTGCCTTACTATAAGAGAAACAAGAACGTAGGAGAGAGAAGGGGAGAAAGACAGGATGGCAGACAGTCAGAAACAGATGAAAGATAGATAAAGATAGAAGCTGGCTAGGCTTCAGAAAAGGAAAAAAAAAAAAAGCCTCCTGCCTGCTCTCCGCGCTCCACTCACCAGATTTCTCTGCCTGCTTTTTCCAGAATCCCTAATCTTGCCTGTTAACAACCTGCCAATAGGGCCACTGTCCTCATGAATAAACATACGGAGAGAGGAGCACGGCCCTGAAAACATGACAAGCAGTGTTCATGTGAGCACGCCTATAATGCATCCCCGGAGCTCGCCTCCGACTCAGTCCATCACTTAGCACTTTTTTTCCACTTCTTAAAATGTCGCCTCCTTCAATTGCCAGGCTTATGATCTTTTAATAATGATGACAGGTAGCAAATGGGTGGAGTGCTGAAAGCTATGAATCGGCTGTGCGGTGGAGATGAGTGGGCTGACTCACAAGAGCTCAGAGTTAAAGCTCTGCTGTGGGGTTAGACAAATAATCTGGCTGTTTTTGTAAACTGGGCTTTGTTTTCCTCTCCTGCGGTGATAAATGTCTGACTGCGACACCTGCAATAAAACCCAGGCCTTAAGTTCTGTCACCCTGACTTTCATTTGCTAAGTATTTCACTTGCTCTTCTTTGAGATGCTTTTCAACCCACAGGGAAAAAGAGAAAAATGAACAGGATAATATGCAGTGAAAACTGAATAGTGCCGGCTATCAAAAAGCCATGCTGGAACTCGAAGGTAATCATTCCTTAAACAGGATGTGGCTGCAGTCGCTCTTCGAATCAAGCATCTACTGGAGCCAGACAGGTCAGGCCTCTAAAGGCACTCGAGTCCCTGATGGCCGAAGAAGACGTGCTTCACTTGCCTTCGCCAGCTGTATCTACCACCATCCTCTTTCCATCCACCCCACCCCCTTCCTCTGAGCTGCTCAAGCTGCCTTGTGTGCTCTGTGTGTGCGGGAGCAGCACTTTTGACAGGGTGACTGTGGCAATGCTGACCCAAGTCGAGCTGAACACCCTCGGGCGTCAGTTACTCCGGCTCCACATATACAGCAGCGTGTGGGGCACCCGATGAGACAGTGAGACAAGATCACTCCTCTGGCACCCTGCCTTCATGCCTCCCTCCCTTTCTTTCTCTCTGCTTCTCCTCGCCACCGAGCATGCTTCTCTTTGCGACACAGGAACACCTTATGCATTATTAAAGACACTTTTCCTAAAAAGGCTGCTAGCACATTATTCTGCAACCACAGTGACATGTCTGGATGCTCAAAATGTCCACTTTAGCTCTAAAGAATGTGCTCACCCAGGTAGCTCTCTCAAGCTGACAGTATTGTGAAAAGGTTGGAATAGTTACCAGTTTAAAGTGACAGATGCTTTGAACACACAATAGTTGGCTCTTGGTTACCTATGGGTATTGCATAGCTTTAGATAAAGACAAAGCACATAAAGCACAAAGCATGGTGAATTTGCAACTCCTTGTTAAACCAGTGCTGCACATTTAAATCTAATATCTACAAGTGTAGCTGATGCTTTATGTGAAGTGCAAACCGGTTTTCTAAATCCCAAAACCTCAAATTCCCACTGTGTTCCTCCAGTCTGAATTTGGATTCATCCCGAACCAAAGAGCAACGGGTAAAGGCATGTCCTTAAAAGAACAACTGTTAGGTATTAAACTATTCAAGGTAAAAGCATTCCAGCCTTGAAGATTATAGCTATTATAAACAATATCATAACTGCACTACCACATACTGCTGTGTGAACTATCTGCCTGGAGTCAAACTCATTAAGCTCTGAAACGTGTTTAAATCGCACCAAAAGCTACCACTGCAAACGTGTGAAACGTGAACAACACTGAAGCCAAACGTACCGGTACACTTATAAATGTAACAGGCAATGCATTGATGCATTAATTGGTTGTAGCATGACAGTAATATAATTATCCATGACAGATATGCAACGATTTTGCAATAAGTTCCACAAGGGGGCGCCTCTAAAAAAAAATGACCTGAGGAAATTATGTCATGTTTTGGATGAATTCAAGGGCACCTTATTTCTAAATGTTAAGAAGTCCTCAAAATGCTTTAAACTTGATCATGCTGACTAGAAATGAAAGACCAACAACTGCCTGCCCCAGCCCTAACTGTTTATTGGTGGAGATAAAATATCAGCTAAGCCAGACCCACTAACTTCCAACAATGTTAGAATTTATTAACTGGAGTGCAGAAATGATTCCTCCACACACAAAAAGTAAACTTTACAAACAAATAGAAAACTCACATTTCTTCAGTGCCTCTTTGGGAGTCCCTCTGCTCTTTAACGCCGCTCAACAAGTTCAGAGCAGCAGAATGAACATGAATGAAGAATGAAGCTCTTTAAGATGCGCTCCTTAACGGGAATGTGATGAGTACGCACGTCAGTCTCCGAGGAATCGCTGTGCGCACCATCTCTCACTCTTGTTTCAATCAAGAGGAGGATTTTCCTGCCACTTCAAAACAAATGACTGATCACCGTCCTGAGGGCTCGGTCAGCACCGCGCCTGGTGGAAACGGGGGGATCTCTGAGCAAGACTCCGGTGCCAAAGTGTCCATCATCCTCTTTTCTAGTGTCATTCCATCACGGTGTCAAACCTGAAGCACAATGATGTCCACAGAAAAGGAAACCCCCACTACTGCAAAAGAAACTTTGACCTGCTGGCGCGCGTCCCTCCTTTTTGCGATCTGTTTCCTATATTTCCAAAGACTGCTGTGAGCGGATCTCTGCGCGGATCTCGTCCCCACTCTCCTCTTTCTCTCCTTCTCCCTGGCAATGAATAGGTTTCAGCCACTCAACAGGGACATGAATCACAGCAATTAGTCTCGGCTGCTGAGAATATCCGCTCGCATTAACGCATCTTCTCCTGGCCGTTTCCCCGGCAAGGCGCAGTACCAACCGCACAGACGGAGATGACGGGGAAAGATAATGCGCTCCGAGGCTCTCTTAGATGAGACGCTCACTCAGCGTGTCCCCCCCCCCCCGCCCCCCACGCATACCTATGGTTTTTCTCCACACCCCTCCAGCCCTTCTCCACCTCGACTTCTACCCCCACCCCTTCTTCACAGACATCAACACGCACAATCCTCTTTCGGGACCCGTTAGAAACTCAAAAGGGAGGGGGTTTGCCTGTAGTTGAACCTCGTATGGTTTAGTTCACACGAGTCGCCTGATCGCGTTAAATTATCCAACAATTGTGGGCGTGAATATAGTCTCAAAGGAATGATTGCATCCGGGCAAAATAAGGGGGGATCATACTCTTGGTGATTACTATTTAAGAGAAATCCGACCATGTGAAAGGAGGGAAAAGCCTGCATTTGTGTTTCTGATTCCACATGCAAAGCCCAGTGTGAACGTGTTGAAATGCTAGGTCCTGGAGCATTATCCAGTTTATTAGTAAAAACAACTGTAATGTTTGTTGTAACAATTCAAAGTGGTGCGTAATTGTTCCAAAATCCCTCTCATGTAGAGAAAAACGGTACCCTACATTAACTCATTGAATGGGCTGTTTGAATTCCAAATACGTGTATACTGAAGCTAGACTGGCATATTATAATCAAGATTTTGAAAAATGAATAAATAAATAAGGAGATCGAAGGCTCCACTGAAGGTGTATATTTTAAAATTTAAAAACTCAATTACTGTGGATGACTCAGTCCATGGGATGACTTGCTTCTAAATCATTTTTTTTTAAAATCAATTTATTACAGTTTTACATTAGAAGTTTAAGATCTGCAGCTTTTAGGATAAATTGGATGACGAAGCGACATGGCTTAAATTAATTTCAGCTTCATCTGTGGCCTACAACAACAACAACAACAAAAACAAAAAATACATAATTGTATTTATTTATTTTTAACTTGCACCCGGTTGTTTTGTGTTATCACCCCTCAACACAAGGAGCAAGAGAAAAGGGGGCGTTAATAAGGTCAACTTGGCGCACAGGTTAACCTGTCAGCCTTACAGTTGAATGAGTCTGTGTCTACAGTCTATCCAGTCTCTAAAGGCCAAGGCAGCCCCCACCCACCCACCCACCCTAAACTGGCCTGTGCCAATGCTTGTAATATTCAAGGATGCTGTTAGAAAGAAAGAAAGAAAAAGACATAAACAGACTTCATAGGAAACGTGCGCTGGGCTTTTTTTTTCTTCCTTTAATACTGAACATCCAGTCTGAGAAGAAAAAAAAAAATGATGGCCAGAGAACTGTGTTCGTCTTATTTACGGTTTAACTTTAAAGTAAAAAAAAAAAAAAAAATCGGCACGCAGCATTACTGATTCATTTTGAGTTAGCCGTGGAAACGCTTCCTGCTTTGGTTCTGTGCGCCTACAGCGCATCCACGTGTCCTTTAAACAGCGCATTCAAGTGATTTACACCCGGATTTTAAGACAATCTTTTTGCTCGAAGAAAGTGTGAAACGGGCCTTTCGTAGTAGGACAGCAGCATTTACGCTACACCTGATTTCATTTTGGTTGTACAACAAAACGTGCAGCTTTTGATTAGTGAATCTCCAGACTCGGGAGAGGATCGTGCTGAATAAAAGCAAAGCAAAGAGAACCTGGGGGAAAAAAAGCATGTGTTCTCAAAATAGCCACCTTACTTTCTCTTCTCACGACGCACCTTTTGGTCACCCGCTTGGCGCGCGTCGTAGCAAAGCTTTAAAAGTTTACGCGCCCATCTATGCGGTCGGACATCAATTAAATCAAAAGAAATCGGCTGTCTGAGCCGCTCACCTTGGTCTTCAGTAGTTCATACCGTCGTTAAGAGCCAGTAATGTAGCCTGTTGCAGCCAAATAAATCCGCTTTAAAACGGGACATCTTAGCGCGGCGCAAGAACGGCAGACTCGTCGACCCGCTTGTCCCTGCCGCTCACGGGAAATGGAGAGGAACTCCCTGTTCCAATGCAGCGTCACTTAGACCTGGACACACAGGTGGAGATTTTACAGGAGAAAATCCCACAAAGTCAAATGTAATTGTATCTTTTTAAGCGTCTGGTTATAAAAAGAGAGCGAGAGAGAGAGACTTGGAGTAGCTCCTTAAAAAAGAGCCTCAGAGACAGCAGAGTGGCCAGGCTCACTGCTCTCAGACACAATGAGGCGGCGAGGCTTTGACAACTGACTTTCACCTGAAGTTTAATTCCACGAAGCGGCGAGCAGCGGCTGAGTGCGACCGTGAACAGAAATATGGTTTCATCACATTAAAAAATTCCATGTGTTTGGATGGTCTGAATCCGGCTGCGACGGACCGTTAAGAAAGGTAGTGTCTAAATATGTAAGAATATTAAAACTTTGAAAACAGCAGCATCGCAGCTGAATGGGAAGCCTATTGTAGTGCTCTGTGGCAGATTATTGCACAAAACAAGAAGAAAAATCAAACTTGACGGAAAGACAGTCAGTAGACTGACAGTAAAGTCAGATAGTGTTAGAATTTAATTTTGAGGCATTCTGTTTGTTGTTAAAAGTCAGATGTTTAACCATTTGAGTTGACAAAAATATACTGATATTTAAAATTGCTTGCTTTTTTAAAAGTTGCTTAAAGAAACAGACAACTTTTACTGGCATCTACTGGCAGATAAAGACCTGGAAGAATAGATTACATAACCTGTGAATGACAACATGGGTTTAAGCAAGTCAATCAACTGATACACCCAACAGAAACATACAATGAAGCAACTATTGCCTGTTTTTTCGCTTTTCAAATGGGATGATATTACATTATTTGCTCACTTGTCTCAGTTCTTTAGCAGTTACAGCTGAGAGGGTGGGCTTCCAAGGCAGCATATGAGTCAGAAACAGAGTTTTCAAGGCTAGAAATCTCAACAGTAAGCCAGTTGAGCCATTAATTAATAAACCCTATCAAATACAGTACGCCCAGAGTACTCTAAGATGGTCATTTTATTTCATGGGACAGTTCTTATCGCAATTAAATCATCTTTTACTTTCCTCGTGTTACAGTGGAAAGGTTAAGGATACAGTGGTGACCATCTGAGCTGTGGAGACAGCTCTTCATGCAGCTGCCTCTTTCTTTTTCCCTCTCCTCTGTGAGCCCAAGGGCAACTTGCCTGACATGAACCTCTTTTTCTAATTCACTCAGCAACAAGAAAGAGGAGAGCACAGAGGAAAGCTACCAAAGAGCACATTTAATTCCCACTTATTGACTCAATACAAAGACACTG
Source organism: Archocentrus centrarchus (assembly GCF_007364275.1). Lineage (NCBI taxonomy): Eukaryota > Metazoa > Chordata > Actinopteri > Cichliformes > Cichlidae > Archocentrus > Archocentrus centrarchus. The sequence continues at coordinate 14,271,349 of NC_044365.1, read as the reverse complement.
TATAAAACGTGGGCTCACAATACATTTCTGAAGCTCATCTACAGACTGTTAAGCCCTTTTCTGTCTTTTCTTCAAGGCCTAAAAACACTGAGCTTGTGCAGACTGGGTTTGAACAGGGATTCTGTAAATGGAGCCATGTGCCAGTAAAAGGCTAAAGTACCTGAACAGCGATAGATAACCCCGTGTATATTAACCTGTTAAGGTAAGACTGTGCTGAAGAAGACACACTAAAGGTCAGCAAGGTGAATGAAAGGAGGATGTGTTTGAAAGTGGAGGAGCATTATTGTGGTGCCCTCGAATCCATCAGTGGGTTCAATAGATGGCTCTTTACTTAAGAGACCAATAATCATGAGGCCCACTCTTCCAGTATCTCACCACTTCACTTTTATGTGCTGTTAAGTTTTGTTTTCCTCTTCTTCTTGTCACATCACAGTGGTTATTAGTAAATTGATGAGTAAAGCTGTTTCTGCACATCCCTGTCTGGCGGACGCCAGCCACAGATGTATTGACTTTTTTGCACCTGAATAGAGGGTAGTGCTGCCCGTGTCCAGAGGAGTGTGTTTGTTAGTCAAAGAGGAGGAAGGAGGAGAGGGAGGCAGGTTATCCAAGCTTGGGTTCCATAAACTCCCATGTGGTTAAAAAAAAAAAAAAAAGAAAGAAAAAAAGAAAAAAATGATATATCATCAAATTATATACACCACACACACATATATACACATTATAGTAATGAATGAATTACATGCAAGTGAAAACAATCACGATAATCACGCAGCAGGAAGTAAAACTAGCAAGATGTGAAAGAAAACATACCTTCAAAGTAAAACAGGAAACAAACAAAAGGCAAATGTCAACCAACCGTCTGATTAGAAAATGGCCTGCTTTACCTCCGGCACCATCGCCACCCCTAAGGAAGGAACTGTAGATCCTACAGATATTGTATGCATGTAAAAGTACAAAAGTATTGTCAGGAAAATATACTGTATCATCAATTACTGTTCATTATTACTGACTACACAAGATGATGATGATGTACTGTCAATATATTTTAGGCATCTAGTGACTAGTGTGAAAACATTTTGAAAATAATACCATAAGTAGTTTTTATTAGTCAGTTAACTTCATATAAAGTGAAGTGAAAAACTAAATTGCATCAACATTTGGTGTAACTTCCGTACTGAGCAGGTGAGTTGTTGCAGAACTTGCTGTGGTTCTTCTGTGGATTTAGGCTGCCCCAGTATCTCCATCTAATCCCTCAATGACTCCAGAGCATCTGGCGCGCTCTCTTGCTGGTGAACACTTTTTTATGACTTGGGGTCATTATGATATTTCAAAATGTATATGAGAGCAATCACATGCTTCCATTTGATTGGCACTCTCATTAACAAGAATGAAAACATCTTACATCTAACATTTTTGAGCAGAGTGTATGATGACATTACGGCAATCTGTCAGTCTTGAGTGATTTTGCCACACGTCTGTGCAATTGATAGTCACGGTCACTGCAAGCATTGCTGTAGATTCTCCCACTTGTGGCTTTGGACACTGGGAAATACATGAGGGGGTAGCAGGTCTTTAACTGCAATTATGGTTGTGAGTAGAGTACCAAGTACCAAAGCTATCACGGGTCTCCATATTCCCTCAGTGTTGTGTGTAGATTGGATGAGGTCATATTGTTTGTTATAAAAAATTCAAAAGTTGAGGAAAGAAATCAAGGGAATCTCATTTTAATCACTATTATTCAGATTTGGAAGCCTTTGATCATCTTTAAGCGTAGTCCTAAGCAGAAGCCCCGGGTACACCACCAACCTATTCACGTCTCTAACCGTTTTTCTCCACTCGGCGACACACCCGCCGAGGAACAAACTCTGGTTATTGGTGACTCTGTTTTGAGAAACGTGAAGCTAGAGACACCGGCGACCATAGTCAAATGTCTTCCAGGGGCCAGAGCAGGCGACATTCATGGAAATTTGAAACTGCTGGCTAAGGCTAATCGTAGATTTGGTAAGATCGTTATTCACGTCGGCAGTAATGACACCCGGTTACGCCAATCGGAGGTCACTAAAATTAATATTGACTCGGTGTGTAACTTTGCAAGAACGATGTCGGACTCTGTAGTTTTCTCTGGGCCCCTCCCCAATCAGACCAGGAGCGACATGTTTAGCCGCATGTTCTCCTTGAATCGCTGGCTGTCTGAGTGGTGTCCAAAAAACGACGTGGGCTTCATAGATAATTGGCAAAGTTTCTGGGGAAAACCTGGTCTTGTTAGGAGAGACGGCATCCATCCCACTTTGGATGGAGCAGCTCTCATTTCTAGAAATCTGGCCAAATTTATTAACCCTCCTAAAAACTGACTACCCAGGGTTGAGACCAGGAAGCAGAGTTGCAGTCTTACACGCCTCTCTGCAGCTTCTCTCCTCCTGCCATCCCCCCAAAACCCCATCCCCATAGAGTCGGTGCCTGCTCCCAGACCACCAAAAACCAAAGCTAAAATCAGCAAAAAACTATTTAAGCATAAAAATTCAAAAACAATAAATAATACAGCTTCATCAACTGCACCAAAGAATAAAACAATTAAATGTGGATTGTTAAACATTAGGTCTCTCTCTTCCAAGTCCCTATTAGTAAATGATTTAATAATTGATCAACGTATTGATTTATTCTGCCTTACAGAAACCTGGTTACAGCAGGATGAATATGTTAGTTTAAATGAATCAACACCCCCGAGTCACAGTAACTGTCAGAATGCTCGAAGTACAGGTCGAGGAGGAGGATTAGCTGCAATCTTCAATTCCAGCTTATTAATTAATCAGAGACCCAGACAAAGTTTTCATTCTTTTGAAAGCCTGACTCTTAGTCTTGTCCATCCTAATTGGGAAAATCAAAAACATGTTTTATTTGTTATTATCTATCGTCCACCTGGTCCTTACTCAGAGTTTCTGTCTGATTTCTCAGACTTTTTATCTGATTTAGTGCTCAGTTCAGATAAAATAATTATAGTGGGTGATTTCAACATCCATGTAGATGCTGAGAATGACAGCCTCAACACTGCATTTAATCTATTGTTAGATTCAATTGGCTTCTCTCAAAATGTAAAGGAGCCCACCCACCACTTTAATCATACTCTGGATCTTGTCCTAACATATGGCATAGAAACTGAAGACTTAACAGTATTCCCTGAAAGCCCCCTCCTGTCTGATCATTTCTTAGTAACATTTACATTTACTTTAATGGATTACACAGCAGTGGGGAATAGGTTTTATTACAGTAGAAGTCTTTCTGAAAGTGCTGTAACTAAGTTTAAGGATCTAATTCCTTCATTGTTATGCTCTTCAGTGCCATGTGCCAACACAGTGCAGAGCAGCTACCTAAACTCTGCTCCCAGTGAGGTTGATTATCTCGTCAATAGTTTTACATCCTCACTGCGTATAACTTTGGATACTGTGGCTCCTCTGAAAAGGAAAGCTTCAAATCAGAAGTGCCTGACTCCGTGGTATAATTCACAAACGCACAGCTTAAAGCAGATAACCCGAAAGCTGGAGAGGGAATGGCGTCTCACTAAATTAGAAGATGCTCATTTAGCCTGGAAAAAGAGTTTGTTGCTCTATAAAAAAGCCCTCCGTAAAGCTAGGACATCTTACTATTCATCATTAATTGAAGAAAATAAGAACAACCCCAGGTTTGTTTTCAGCACTGTAGCCAGGCTGACAAAGAGTCAGAGCTCTGTAGAGCCGAGTATTCCTTTCACGTTAACTAGTAGTGACTTCATGGATTTCTTTACAAATAAAATTTTAGACATTCGAGAAAAAATTATTCATAACCATCTCAAAGATTATTCTTCATGTTCGGCTGCTTTCAGCACTGCTGGTATTTGTTTAGACTCTTTTGCTCCAGTTGATCTTTCAGAGTTAACTTCAATAGTTACTTCCTCCAAACCAGCAACATGTTTGTTAGATCCCATTCCTACTAGACTGTTCAAAGAAGTCTTTCCAATTATTGATGCTTCAATCTTAAAAATGATCAATCAGTCTTTATTAGTTGGCTATGTACCACAGACCTTCAAGGTGGCTGTAATTAAACCTCTGCTTAAAAAGCCATCACTTGACCCAGCTGTCTTAGCTAATTATAGGCCAATCTCCAACCTTCCTTTTCTCTCAAAGATTCTTGAAAGAGTAGTTGTAAAACAGCTAACTGATCATCTGCAGAGGAACGGTTTATTTGAAGAGTTTCAGTCAGGTTTCAGAATTCATCACAGTACAGAAACAGCATTAGTGAAGGTTACAAATGATCTTCTTAGAGCCTCTGACAGTGGACTCATCTCTGTTCTTGTCCTGTTGGACCTCAGTGCAGCTTTTGATACTGTTGACCATAACATTTTATTACAGAGATTAGAGCTTGCTATAGGTATTAAAGGTACTGCACTGCAGTGGTTTGAATCATATTTATCTCATAGACTCCAATTTGTTCATGTAAATGGGGAGTCTTCTTCAGACAGTAAGGTTAATTATGGAGTTCCACAGGGTTCTGTGCTAGGACCAATTTTATTTACATTATACATGCTTCCCTTAGGCAGTATTATTAGAAAGCACTGCATCAATTTTCATTGTTATGCAGATGATACTCAGCTTTACCTATCAATGAAGCCAGATGACACACATCAATTAGTTAAACTGCAGGAATGTCTTAAAGATATTAAGGCCTGGATGACCTCTAATTTCCTGCTTCTAAATTCAGATAAAACTGAAATTCTTGTTCTCGGCCCCACAAATCTTAGAAACACGGTGTCTAACCAGATACTTACTCTGGATGGCATTACTTTGGCCTCCAGTAACACTGTGAGAAATCTTGGAGTCATTTTTGACCAGGATATGTCCTTCAATGCACATATTAAACAAATATGTAGGACCGCTTTTTTGCATTTGCGCAATATTTCTAAAATTAGAAACATCCTTTCTCAGAGTGATGCTGAAAAGCTCATTCATGCATTTATTACTTCTAGGCTGGATTATTGTAATTCATTATTATCAGGCTGTCCTAAAAGCTTTCTGAAAAGCCTTCAGCTGATCCAAAATGCTGCAGCTAGAGTACTGACAGGGACTAGAAAGAGAGAGCATATTTCTCCCATATTGGCTTCTCTTCATTGGCTCCCTGTTAAATCTAGAATAGAATTTAAAATTCTTCTCCTCACATACAAGGTCTTGAATAATCAGGCACCATCTTATCTCAAAGACCTCATAGTACCATATCACCCCAACAGAGCACTTCGCTCTCAGACTGCTGGCTTACTTGTGGTTCCTAGGATACTTAAGAGTAGAATGGGAGGCAGAGCCTTCAGCTTTCAGGCGCCTCTTCTGTGGAACCAGCTTCCAGCTTGGATTCGGGAGACAGACACCCTCTCTATTTTTAAGATTAGGCTTAAAACTTTCCTTTATGATAAAGCTTATAGTTAGGGCTGGATCAGGTGACCCTGAACCATCCCTTAGTTATGCTGCTATAGGCCTAGTCTGCTGGGGGGTTCACATAATGCACTGTTTCTCATTCACCTTATTTACTTTGTTTATACTCCACTCTGCATTTAATCATTAATTGATATTAATCTCTGGCTCTCTTCCACAGTTCTCTCCCCTCAGCCCAACCGGTCGCGGCAGATGACTGCCCCTCCCTGAGCCTGGTTCTGCTGGAGGTTTCTTCCTGTTAAAAGGGAGTTTTTCCTTTCCACTGTCGCCAAGTGCTTGCTCATAGGGGGTCGTTTTGACTGTTGGGTTTTCTCTGTATTATTGTAGGGTCTTTACCCACAATACAAAGCGCCTTGAGGCGACAGTTTGTTGTGATTTGGCGCTATATAAATAAAATTGAATTGAAATTGAATTGAATTTTAGCATGAGATAAAATCCTGCCATGTAATGACTGTGTAAAGCATCCACAGTTCTCTTCAGATGTGAGACACTTGGTGAGAGTCAGGATAAATACGGGGCTCACACCACAAGGTGGGAAGCTTTTGGAAAAGACTGAATCAGGTCAGCCTCACCGCTACTATGCACCTGCTCTATTCGGACTTTGTGTCAAAGGTTTATCATGCTTCTTTCAGTCTGGCGCTAACCCTCCGCTCCAATCTGCTGTCTGCAGACCTCTGCTGCTTATCCAATCCTGCATGGTGTCCTAAACCCATAACCCAACTCGCCCAAATTGAAATATCATATTAAGTTATAAAACAATACCTGAGAAGAATTACAGAGAAGCATAATCCAAAAAGTGCATGATTGAAAATGGATTAGTGGGGAACAAGTGGGGGAGGAGGATGTGGCCACACAGTTTGGTGGATTTGTGCTTTGCTCACAGGCAAAGAGCCGTCTGCCTCGGGCTGATTGTGAATCAGGGCCATCCCGTTCAGATTTACGTGCCCCTGCGAGTGATTTGGGATTTACTTTCTTAACAGGCGCCATCCAGATCTGTCCTTGTTGTGCGGTGTGTGTCCGTCCATGAAGTCATGCCTCAGTGCCTGCAGCTGGATGCTTTTCTGATAGGCAGTCGCTTTCTCTGCTGAGATTTGCAGCTCAGGGGCAGAATAAATACTGTTTCTCATTTAAATAAGTGCACGGTTTTAGTACTGTTGAGGAAAAACTATATAAGGACACGGAGCAGCACAGTTATTTTGGGGTTTAGCAGTATGCACATGGGTCAGTTCCTGTTGCTAATGATAATGATGACAAATGGTCTGGCCTGATGGGCCCCAGAGAAATGAAGTCCACCACTCTGAGGGCTCTTGCACCAAATTAGCTTTTGTCAATACCATGCTCCCAATTTGTCCTCACTGGATATGCTGACAGAAATATTGGTTACAGTAACCGATTGTGGGAATTGAATCCTATTGGCTTATTCACTGTGTCATTAGCATATCAGGATGAAGGGGCAGCTACTGCGCACCACCAGAATCCAGCTCTGAAATACAGTCAGCGATTTTTCACTTTCTGTAGGATTAAATTTAGGATCCATGCAAAACTATAAAGAGTGTTTTGATATGCATGTTAATCTGATCATTAAAAACATCAATGGGAAAAAAAAAGACTTACCCCAACACAGACAATTATTGCGAATCAAACCAGATTTCTTTATGCAGATTTAGATTTTTTTCTATTTAAGTTACAGAATGCATAATTCATACTCAGAGTGGCAGCGAAATGTTGAATGTGGAGGTGAACTAGCCCACCCTCAGAGCCATCACAGTTCAAACAGTGTTTTGCATTTTACAAAGAGTGAACTGGTTTACATATTTCCATTTTGTGATCGGGTAACGAGCCTTTTTCCTCAAAGTTATCTTGTAAGGTTGGATTAGGTTTCTTTTCTTCAGCTGGAGTGCTGCTAATACAGATGTCAAACAAAATATATTAATTTTCAGAGTAATGAGAGCGTTGTAAAATGAGCTGGATGGCTCAGACTGTGGTCAGATGCGAGGAGCTGTACACTCTGTTCCCATCTTTCTAAAGGCTGACAACTCAAGGACAAACCCACAAACACAATCACCACAATAACATGTAACGAGAAAACTCCTTAAGTATGAATTGTGTCTTTGTTTGACTTGTGATTTTGGGGTCAGTTATTTTTTACATTGAGACCAGAACTGCTTGTTTGTTTTGGTATTATATCATTTCCAGGCAAATTAAAATCAGACAGCAAAAGCTTTATAAGATGCATATGGCAAATATTTTATTTCACATTATTAAGGGGGCTGATTATGCTCATTTCCACCTCAATATTTTTACATTTACAATCTACTACAGCAGCTTTGCATGAGTCAGAGTTCAAAATAATTATTACTGATCATATGCTGGGCACTGGTGAAACCCCAGGTTCTCCTCTCCCTTTAAGGTCAAGCCCCAATGTTCTTCTGACTGGCTGCCCCTCACAAACAGGATTGAACAGCAGAGCCTGCTGGGCTCACAGCCACAGCTGAGGATCATCGTAAGGATATCCCTTCTCTATGACATCACAAAGATCCAAAGTTAGAAAAAAAATCCTTTACAACTTATTTTTCAGAACAGTCTGAAGCTTGAGCTTTTGGCACTGCAATAGCTTTTATATTACAGAAAATAAGGAAATGCATAATAGGTCCACTTATGTAAGATAATATAGTGGATGAGTGCTCTGCATCATGACTTAATTCATGGCATGATTCCAGTGTCTTCAATGGCAGTGGCTACTGAAGCCTATTAAAAACTTATTACCAGTTTTAAGTCATATCCAGTTATTTGCCCCTTGTTCTTCCCCTTCTGTCCTCAACCCCCAAATAGCGAGATATGTATATGAAAATAGTATATTAATTGTTGAAAGTCTGTAGGAGTACAGCTGGCTTCAAAATTAATACACTCAGGGTTTCTCTCCAAACTGTGGACACAGGCAGGAAAGACTCAATTATGGAGCATTTGCTGAGAACAGTCAGAGTTTGTTAAAAGGCACATCAAGGAAACACAATTTTCATTTAATTTTATGGATAGATGAAATCAAAAATAGACTTGCAAGTTGCAGTGTTGGTGGCATCGTACCATGACATAGGACAGCTCTTTGGCATGAACTGGGAGAGTTTTGGCAACAGAGGAAAGAAGGAACTGGAGCTGCTGCAGAATGCCAAAAAGCTCAGACTGGGTGTTAGAACACGACCTGGGGCATCGAGGCTGGCCAAATCAGCTCTGGAAAAGCTACAAAACAAGAATGAGGATATCTCGCTGGAATCATACAGACAGATTAGCGGTGATAAATAGCAGCTGATCACAGATGTTTTCTGCCCAATTTAAAGAGGTTTGAGCCAATTTGATTGGAGGGATGGGAGAATATTGCCAAACTATTAAATCTTAATTCTTTTTTTTTTTTATCCATCTGTAAAAAAAGGTGTGAAGGTTGTGACAAATTTTGTATTTTGCCATTTTTTTTAATGCAGCAAAATGTCATTTCAGCACATTTTAACATTATCTTTAACATTATGAATTCTACAGTGATTCAACATGGATTTAATCTTTTACATAAGAAGACAGGATTTGTACACTTTAAATTACTTTTCTGATGACAGCATACTATAAGAAATAAATCTGCACTTGATTACTGTGTTTTTATTCATTTGCAACACAATACTGTGCCCTTCTGCCAGTAAATTACTGCATATTTACTGTATGCATCCTTTATGTAATGATTTTCAAACAATGTATCTGTAATAAACTGACTGCCAGTAATTGTTTGGTGACTCTACCATACATACAGTAGTAAGCATTTTCATATAAACACAAAACAATTTAATACATAATAATATAACAGTAATGCTAATAACTAATAACATCACTTTCATAGTTACAAAAAACCAAATTCTAAAGACAGCTTCATGCTGTGATTCCAGTTCAGCAGGTCCTGGTCTGTGCTGTCTCTCTGTCTCATTCGCCAGACCTGCAGCGTACAATGAGTCTTGAAATCAGTTAGATTAAGCACATTGTCTATTGATTGGCTCCTAAATTGCTGTGTGATACAAGCCAAATAATCCCATTTCAAGTTTCAACACTTGTTTCTAATGGTTTCCAAATCATTTCAGGCAGGAATGGATCACAATTAGTTTAGCATTTAGCAGCCGAGAGTGGCCATGCATGCAAGAGTGTGATTCCGGGCTTAACAGCGGCTGCCTGTGCTGCATTTGACATTTCCATTTTCTGGACACCTTCCTTTGTTCTGCCTCGGGGCTTTTTTTTTTTTTTTTTCAGCCACCTGTGGAAGTCAAGAAGACACTGAGCCTCTGTGGGTGTGCATTAGGACAGCTGCAAAAGAAGAATTTAATTTGCCACAAATGGACTTTTTTGTGCAACAAAATGACACTCAAAGAACCAGCTCACTACCCGTGTCATAACAGAGCCTGGCACAGAAGAACACCCCACCCCAACCCCCTCTTTGTAGCATTTGACAACAATGACATGATGTGGTCACAACCAAGCCCTCATTTTCTGAAAACAACTTAAGTCTAAGATAACAGCTGTAGGATCAGACTAACAGCATGACAGGCTGAGTTTTGATTGAAAGAGAGCATACAACGAAGCGCACAAGCTCGAGATAACATCCAACACTGCAGTCAACCATACTGCGGACATCCATCCATCCATTCATCTATGCATCTTCTTTAACAATTCTCTTAAAAAGGGGGACAGGTTTCGGCCCATTGCGCCATTGTCCACCACATGCACCATGTTTAATCTCTGCTGTGAAACAATACTTCTGTGAGCCTTTCATACAGTAGCAGTAAAACAGGAGGAAAGCAGTTACTAGTTTAAAATAACGAGACCTGTTGGCTTATAGAGCTCCACTGTCCAATGTTTTACTTGTACAATATGTGATATATTGGAACAGAAAGTAATTTGGCTGTAGGTCAACCATCACTGAGCTGATGCTTACTTTATTTTTTATAAATTTGGAAAATTTGGGAAAAAAAAGTCCAAAATTGAAATTTTGTCTGCAACATTCTGTAGACCTTTGCCCAATGAATACTTAAACCAAGTTTCAGAAGAATTTGCCAATAAATACGGAAGGGGTATAAAAAAAAAAATACAATGCACACGGAAACATCAATGTACAGTATTTCTTAAAATGTTTTGAAAATTTGTGAAAAATCAAAAAAAATTGAAAATTGAAAATCCATCTACAATTGTTTGTTGACCATTTCCTAATGAATATTCATAACAAGTTTCAGAAGAATGACACAATAAATAAGGGGGAAGTGGTCATTTTTTTTTTTATTATTTAAAAAGATGAAAATGAAAGATTTGTTGAACCATTTTGTAGACCTTTGTACACTGAATACTCATACCAAGTTTCAAAACAGTCAGATTAAGAATAAGGGAGGAGCAGGGATTAACAGTAAATGTACAGTATTTCTCAAAAACTTTGAAAATTCATTGAAAAAAACCCAATAAAGTCAAAAATCGACAATCGGTCCTGTTCTGTAGAACCTTACCCAAAGAGCAGTTGTGCCAAGTTTCAGAATATTTCAAATATAAATGACCGAGGAGCAGCGAATTCAGCAAAAAGTCGAGGGACGACAGACGGACAGATTGAGCGGAGCTGAAAAGTATTTCTGTGTCTGGTTGTGTTTGTGAAGTACATCTGGTAGTAAACATGAATTCAAATTCTAATTCTGGAATATTTGCTATCAAAAAGGTTTAAAACAAAAGGTGCTCCCAAAGGCCCAAAAAATGACTTTTTTCTTTTCTTTTTTTTAATATAGGGAACAGTATGCTCCACCACCATCATGCTATATAGGATTTGCCATTTCTGTTTGTTATAGTGACTTTTTCTTCCAACCCCCTCTGTTCATAGTGGATTATTTTGTAATACAGACTAATTAGTCCACTGGAGAAAAGCCTGTATGTTGGTAAGCTGACAGACTGAACTTTTGTAACACAAATTATGTAAGTTTGGTTGAGTCTCTTCAAGTATGGGTGCAAAGCAAATTTACTGTATATCATAATATGTACAAAATATTGAAATCTAAATATAAAATAAACCCAGAAGTTATTTAGCTGCAGTGATTCAGCCTTTGCATTTCTTTTGAATTAATATGCAGTGGCCTTGATTTGCAGACATTACAGCTGGTGATTAATTTTAGATCTGTTCATTAGATATTGGGTAAAACTTGTACTGATGGCACTGAAACAAATGAACACCATATTTCTGGTGATAATGAGGTCTGAAAGAAGAATCATCACTTGACACTGTCAGAAATCTGTATTTAAGTGTTGCATAATTAAAATATAGAAAATACCCTTTATGCTCTAAAACGTACCCCACAGCGTATGACTTTTAGCCTGTGCAAAATTCAGCACAGGTTTAATCAACATATTGTCTCTGATTTCACTTGGCTATATCAAAATATTCCATGAAGGGATAAAAGCATCTGCAGAATTAGCTGTTATCACAGTTATAGATATGAAATGTATTTATAATATGGCTCTTTAAAACTTAAAGGTATGCTAAGAATTTTTATAAAAGTTTACAATGTTACATTTTTCACACTGCTCAAGAAAATTAAAGACGCACTCTGAAAACACCTCAGATCTCAATGGGAAATACATCATGCTGGATATCTATACTGATATGGACTGGGTAATATGTTAGGAATGAAAGAATGCCAAATAATTTGATGGAAATGAAAATTATCAACCTACAAAGGGCTGAATTCAAAGACACCAGAGTACCAAAGGTGTTCTATTTGATTATAGTCAGGCGAGCGTGGGGGCCAGTCCATGGTATATATTCCTTCATCCTCCATGAACTGCCTGCATACTCTCGCCACACGAGGCTGGGCATTGTCATGCACCAGGAGGAACCCAGGACCCACTGCACCAGCATAGGGTCTGCCAGTGGGTCCAAGAATTCCATCCTGACACCTAATGGCAGTCAGGGGGCAGCCTGACTGCCTCCCCAGACCATCACTGACCCACCACCAAATCAGTCATACTGAACAATGACGTTACAGGCAGCAGAACGTTCTCCACGACTTCTCCAGACCCTTTCATGTCTGTCACGTGTTCAGTGTGAACCTGCTGTCATCTGTGAAAAGCACAGGGCACCAGTGGTGGACCTGCCAATTCTGGTATTCTATGGCAGATGCCAATCAGGCTGCACAGTTTTGGGCAATGAGGGCACAGGGCCCACTAGAGGATGTCGGGCCCTCAGGCCACACTCATGAAGTCTGTTTCTGATTTTTGGGTCAGAGACATTCACACCAGTGGCTGCTGGACGTCATTTTGTAGCTGTGGCAGTGCTCATCCTGTTCCTCCTTGCACAAAGGAGCAGATACCGGTCCCGCTGATGGGTCAAGGACCTTCCACGACCCTGTCCAGCTCTCCCAGAGTAACTGCCTGTCTCCTGGAATCTCCTCCATGCTCTGAGACTGTGCTGGGAGACACAGCAAAACCTTCTAGAAATGCCATGTATTGATGTGCCATCCTGGAGGAGTTGGACAACCTGTTGCACCCTCTGTAGGGTCCAGGCATTGACTCATACTACCAGTAGTGACACTGACCCTAGCCAAATGCAAAACTAGTGAAAAAACAGCCAGAAAAGATTAGGAGGGAAAAGAATTTAGTGGCCTCCACCTGTAAAACCATTTCTGTTTTGGGGGTTGTCTCATTGTTGCCCCTCTAGTGCACCTGTTGTCAAATTCATTAACACCAAAGCAGCTGAAACTGATTAACAACCTCCTTCTGCTACTAAACTGACCAGATCAATATCCCAGAAGTTTAAGTGACCTGATGGTATACTCTGATAAAAAGTGTTCCTTTAATTTCTGGTTTTGAGCAGTGTATTTTGCTGGTGTTATATAATGATCAATGACAAAATTTAAATCACCTGACCTAATAATGTGTAAGTCTCACTTGTGCTGCTCAGAGCTATCTGGACAGACACAGAACCTGTCTGTGCCCATCGGTGTCAGAGATGAAGCATTAACAATCTGCATAATTTTGCCTACTTTGGGCTGTGGACTAAGCATGTTCCAGCACTTCCTGTAGATTTTTGATCAGATTGGGATATGGGAGCTTAAAAATTGAATCAATGCTTTGTGGGCTCTTTGTTGTGTCTCTTCGGCTGCTCCAGTGGTTTTTTTTTTTTTTTTTGCAGAGTCAGGGCATATTGTTCTGCTGCAGGAGGCTACCCCCAGTTGGGAAGGCTGTTGCTAAGAATTGTTGATGTGCAACAGTGTTGAGGTGAGTATGTGTCATAATTGAATGCAATAAAGTTATCCTTGAAAAAGGAATGAGACCCACAAATTAAGAACTGTTTTTTCCAAGCAGTCAAACAAATGTATCTGTTCTCAGTCCCTGTATTATACCTGCAAATAAGCACTGCAAACTCAGTCACTAGAACAGAAATGGGAGGTGGACAGATAACACTTTTACTGACATTTTTGGTCAATAAATGAGTTACTTTCCAAACTAGAAAATCATTTTCTATAGTTTATAAAACTATTAGATCATGTTCAAACTGGTCAAAAAGTGGTATACCAGCAAGACAGCATATGCTTTTTTGCAGAATGTTGAAGGAGAATTATAAGTTTTTATTAGGCTGGTGTTTTCTGTCAACAGATGACAGTGTAGCCCAGTTTTATACCAAAATAATGAGCCAATTTGGTACTTCATTAAAAAGTAACTGAATAGCAGCCAAAGTCCTGTAGGATGCAGCCTCCTGCCTGACTGCAGCTAGTCCAAGTCAATATATTGGTCTGATGCTCATTTGAATGCAGAATTTTGATGAGATTCCACACAATATAAGACTGAATTTATCAGAATATCAGATGCCTGCAGCATGGTGTTGAATTTATTAAACCTGCTTCAGAGTGACTGATTACAAGAAGCTACAAACCCAACTCAAACTTTCTTTCAGCCGGACTCTGAGAACAGTTTTGGCTTCTTAGTCAAATGTTCTGTCAAATGCATTTCCACACTGATAGTATTAAAACTATTAACTCATCTTAAATATATTGATAAATAACTTCTGATGCTATTTTCTCTGAGGATCTGCTGTTTTAAAATCACCTGGATAAGACAGGACGTGATGACGTGGGGCATTATTTCTGGATTTCTGACATTTAAAGACACAATGATTCTTAAAGAAAGTAGATTAATGATAATCAAACCATAAAGTGCTGTTAATAAAAATGCATAAACAAGCCATTCTTCTTTTCTACTTTAGGGGTTCTTTAATGGATGAGTAAACAATGAACTGAGGGTAAACAACTAAGCAGTTAAAAACAAACACTAAATAAAGAACACGTTTTTGGACACTGTCTCTAAAAGACACGGACAAAATGTTTAAATACTTTGTGTCTTAATCTGCGGCTGTCCATTCATTTGCTGGTAGGGCCTACTGTGATATTATTTCAGCGTGATATATGGTGAATGAACTGTATCTTGGTGTTGATGGCACGCTATGACTGTGCCTCAGAGCTCCAATCAGGGATGGAAAAAGTCTTGGACTGCTGTTTCTGCTCTCCTATGGAGTAGTCCACATGGATACATATATGCCTGGCGTTTTCCTCGGAGGGGTACATTCTAACTTCTCCGGTAATCAGTGTGTCCTGCACCACTTCCACCGGAGCGTCGAGGTACAGCACCGCTTGCTTCCAGTGCGTCTCCGGTTTGCACGGAGACGTGGAAAGAACGAGCGACGGCGGTGTGTTATCCGGGCAAGGGAAAGTCACCGTGAAGTAAACGCAGAATGCGTTCACTGCCGAGGAGCCGAATGACTCGCACCTGAACTGGCCCTTCACGGACCGGAGCTCCTCCGGCGTCACCGAGTACAGGTCGAGCTCGGCGAAGCGGGCCGGGTGAGAGAGAACATCCTCGCAGGTCACCGAGTTCACAGTGATGTCCGAGTTCATGACACATTTCCGGGCGAAGTCGCACATGCAGGACATGTCCACTCCGTACTGGTCTTTAACTGTGTACCAGAAGTGCAAGCGGTCCTCCACCACCGGGTCAATCATAGGTGTGATGTAGAGTTCGGCTTTGCTCGGCAGAATGACGCCGCCCGGCTTCAGCCACTTGTCGCGCGCATAGAGGACCGAGTTGAGCATGGACTCGTGCAGGAGGGCATAGCCCATCCACTCGCTCACTATCACATCCACCGTCTCCGGCAGGTCCACGGTCTCCACTGTTCCTCGAATTACTTCAATTCTGTCCTCCATGTTGTTGTGTTTAACTATCTTCATAGCTTGCTCAGCTATTGAACAGGCTTCCACGGCGTAAACCTTTTTAGCTCCAGCCTGAGCGCAGAAGATGCTCAAAACGCCGGTTCCTGCCCCGACGTCCAGAACAACTTGCCCACGAATTGACTCACTGTTCCTCAGTATCGCCATCCGGTACGTGTTGGTTCGTACGTGGTCCGCTATCATTTCCTCGTGGATAGTCACATCGGAATAGCTGTCAAAATAAAGCCTATCCTGTCGGATTTCATCCAGTTTTCTCTTTTTAACGACACGCGACATCTTCTCCGTTGTGTTGTGCCGTAGCCCAGCGGAGTTTTGTTGCGCTACTTCCGTGTTAGGAAATCTGGGATTTGTAGTTTTCCATGGTACATCACGACCGAGATGTAAAGCAAACTAGACTACAATACCCAGATGCACACCTCAGACACGCTGTGTTGGGTCTGGTGCCTTCACTGTCAGATGAAAGGTGGTATACATGAGCTTCTAAAGGCTAAAGCGAGAGAGAGAAACAGTGCCTTCCGCACTGTGTTCATTTTAAGAACAATAAGGCTTGTCAGTGTTTAATATCCTATTAACGGCGTCATTTTACCCCCTGTTCTATTTTCATTAGACTTTCTGTTTATTACTGGAAAAAATGATGGGTTTGTTTTAGGTAGTTTTGCCTTTCTCATGAAGGACAAGATAAAGATGGAAGGAGTGACTCCAGTTCAGGTGATTCTCACCTGACAGTTGATACTTTATAATCTACTATTATTATTATTAGTAGTAGTAGTAGTAGTAGTAGTAGGAGGAGGAGGAGGAGGAGTAGGAGTAGGAGTAGTAGTAGCATTTGCTAATTCAACTGTTTACTGTGTCTGCTAACACTTTTCTATTTGGACTATGAAAATGCTTTAATATAGTGATAATAACAGTAATATGACAGCAAAAGTGTATTTCAAATTTAAAAAAAAAAAAGCAGAAATCTCAGCTGTACTGAGATTTCAGTACAGCTGATGATTCAGTGGTTAGATGCATGGGTAGGAGGAGGAGGACAGAGCACTGGCCGATGATTTGGTGAAGTGATCTGGCAGAAATCCTGTGCTTCTGAATGTGAACAAGACCAGAGAGATGGTGACTGAGTTGAGATGGATGAAGAGTGGGGCACCTTCTCTAATAGACTGATTCAGCTCAGCTGCCACAAGGACAGATACAGGAACTCTTTCATACCACATGCTATCAACCTCTATACTACAATATATCTGGCAGAGAGGCTTCTGCCAGATATTATTATTATAATTATTTCATCATCATTTCAACAGCTGTAACAAAAGAATCTCCCAAATATGGGATGATAAAGTATTTATCTCATCATCATCTCATCCCTTTAGTTTGTTCAGAAATCATACAAAGGGGTTTGGTTGATGGCAAGCCCTGCTCATACATGTTCAATTCTGGCTCCAAATCAAAGACATTTTTTAAATAACTTCCTAATAATTTGTACTTGCGGATACACAAATTCTTTTCCTTTTTTTGTTTATTACGCTGTGTAGCTTTAAGGTTAGAGACACCACACAAACACAGTGCACCACACGATGCCTAAGAAGCATGAGAAGATTCTTTAGACGCCATCTTCTTGTCATATTGCTTTTGCTGGGTTTTATAACCAAAGCAATAAATTAACTGCAGTATTTCACTGTTTATAATTAATACAGAGCCTGATCATCTATAGCACATCTGTGGTGTCCGCAGCATACAACACGGCCATTACCACTTCTGAGCATTCCCCAAAGTTATGGCAGGCAGAGTATACCTGCTTTTGGCTGAGCTCTTCTCTCTTCTAGACAGTCCTGTGGGACCCTACCCACTCTGTTTCAGAGATCTTTGGCAAAAGATGCTGGACAAATGAGCAGGAGCTGTATCCCATTTCACAAAGATGAAAAGTAAGAGACTGAAGCTGCGGTTTGTGCACAACAAGATGTCGGGTAGTTTGTTGTTTTCAAGACAGCACAAATGGGAAATGCAAGAGTGGGAAATGATAGTATGGCAACATAAGAAAAAAATACGTGGGAATTTGTGTGTGCATGTGTGTGTGGGTAGATCGGTAGATGTTTGTGCGTGCATGCACATTTAAAAGCTTCTTCTTAATTTATATCCAGCGCTGCTTTTAAAGCACCGATCCTCATGGGGAAATGTGCACATTTAATTATTCAGTCTTATCAAAAGTATATGAAGAATAAATCAGAGAAATAATTCTACATTAAATTATATGTTTTCAGCTTGAGCAATGGAAACAGCTAATATCAAGGGAAAATAAGACATATATTTGGAGTAAACACTGACTGTAGATTCAAAACCGCAGTTTTTTTTTTTTTTTCGGTGCATTTATGTTAAATCTGAAAAACAAAATGAACACTAAACATTTACTTGTACTGCAAGCCTTAACTAATCCAACTATAGAAGCTGGCCTCCCACATCTGACTGGTCAAATTCAAAATTGGACGAAGTGCAAAGGAGGAAAGGCAGCAAACAATGGGATAGATTACTGGACTGTGAAATACTGACTGAAGCATTCAGACTGTGATTCTACATACTTGGCAGGCAGGTTTGCATGCGTTGCCGCTAGTAGACAGAACAGACAGACGTGCAGCTGCTGGATGTGTTCTCCTCTCAAGCTTTAGGTAGAAGCACTGCCAGGTCCAGACAGAGCCAACACCCAGCTGACAAGGGAATGGCTGCCATGGTTTACCTTTATTCTTAAAGTAAGAAAATGAATGTGTCTATATTGTACTGTATGTAATCCGGGCCCAGAGAAGTCTGATGCTGTCTTATTATTTGGGTCATAAATGGTGAGGTCATACTGTGACTGTGTTAGAATTGCATCCTGACCTTGGACAATCATACACAATGAAAAACCACATTAATGTCTTTCACAACAAATAGTTTTCATTATCAGCAGGCTTCCTATCTCTTTCAGCTAAAGGCAGATTCACAGAATTTTATGCTTTCTGCCCATGAAAAATAAAACTTTGGCCAATCTCCCCTTTAAAGTTCTCCTAGGACAGCTCCACTAAGTTTGCTGTTTTTAGATTCCTCCATGTAAGTCCCACTCGGTCCCCTTGCAGTTGTGCCTTCGTGATGCGTGCTAGATCTCCTCCGACGTGTCAAAGCACTGAAAAATTAACTTGAATGTTGGAGAAGCAGACCAAGTTCGAGAGAGACAAATCTGGCAAGGAGGGCGGGTGGTGAGCGACAGTTATGTTGGTATGCCTACTGCTTTTTGAATGTGCTGTGTGCAGGTATCCAGTTGCACACTGGCATGAACAGCAGTTTGGCTGTTTGTGTTGAATGTTCTTCCTCAGATGCTTCAGGGCATTACTGTAACGCTGCACTGACAGTCTGATCCCGGGCGTTAAAATTCACAGCACGCAGCCTCGTGAATGTCCAAAAGAAATGACCAGCGTGTTCTTGGTCACACTGGCGACAATGTGTAATATAATGTCAGCTCCATGGTTATTATTTCACACACATGACTCGTGTGTATGAGGAGCAGTAAACAGAGGTGCACTAAGACTGAGAGGAGGATAAGAGAAACTAGCATGACTGTAAATACCATCAATATTCAACAGCCTGACTCACACTGAAATGAAATCAACATATATACAGCACCAGTCAAAAGTGTGCCCTTAATAGATTCTTAGTTTAGAATTTTTCAAATGCAAAAATATTTGATAATATTAAATAAATGAAAAAATTATCCCAGTAAAATGATTACTGCATCACAACATCATGACAACTACAAGGTGAATAGTGCAATTAATTTGTAATGTGACCAAGAGGCATCCTCCAGAGCTGAAAAATGAAAATGAAGCCAGTTAATTACAACAACAGATTGTCGAGGAAGTCTGTGCACCTGTTTTGCTGATTCAAATTCTTTATTATTTGTGTGTTAGCGAGGACTAATCACAAGGCAACTTTGTCTGTGTGATACACCCATATAGTCTATGAATGCAGCTTGATAATAAAGCCTGCTAGCTAATGAATTAGCAGTCCACCCACTCATACATGTTCAATTCTGGCTCCAAAACCCAACAAGGCAATAGCCAAAATGTTAATGTTGGGGCTTCAAACCAAGCCTTACAAACCAATGGCTGATGCTGTATACAGTCTTTCACACTGGCTATAATGCTCTGGCCATTTGTCTGTTGTACACTTGAACAACAACTCAAATATGGACACATTTACAGATCTATGCACACCTTATGCTACAAATCAGTTTTAAACCCTGCCTATAAAATAATACTGTCTGGCATGCCCTTCTTTTCTCAAATGAGTGCAGGATCCTAAAAAAAAGCCACGTATTTGCACAGAAATGCACACCTTATCCTCTTTAATTAAACTCGGCCAATTCCTGTTTGCACATCTAGTCCCACATACGAGTGACTGGGTATCAGGTGTAAGGAATGGCAGAGCAGTGCCTGTCTTTATGTGTGTCTTCTTATTGTGTGCACTCTTTGTGCTTTAAACGTTTTCAGTAAATCCAGGGAGGAGAGATGCTGGGAAAGACCAAGTTGGTCAAGCATGGTGGTGCCAATGGCAGATCACTTTGGACAATGATGGGTGTCGTGAAAAAAATCAATAACTGGCTTTTTGGCTTTCTTTGTCCCCTGTTCTTCTCCTCGCTCAGGCTTCAAAAGTGTGTGGAGAATCATAGAATTCACTGCGTGTGTGTGAGTGTGTGTAGCTTCAGTTTAAAGACAGAATGTTTTACACTGAGAAAAAGCAAATGACCATTTTGCTTCTTAATGAAATTCAAATAAACAATTAGTAAAAGACTGAGTGAACATATAAATAAGGAAGGATGGAGAGATAAAAGGGGATGCTCAGTGTGGGTTCTTTGTACTGGAAGCTCATCAGCAGCTGTTCTTTTTCCTTGGCCAGCTGCTGTCAGCATGCACGGCCTCATGGGAGTTGCCTGCATCCTGTCACTATTACAGGACCTGTCAGCTTCTGCAACAAACACACACATGCAGTGAAACAACATGCCATCCTCAGGTATGTATACACCCATGCACAGAAAGCTACTTTAAGACCACACATCCTACATAAGCCTTGTACACATGAACACTGAATGCATACAACCATCCACACAAAGCCATCAGTTGTAGTGTCACGCTCACACATTTCAGAGGAAGGCAGACTGCTGAGCAACAAATACTAAGGTGCAATGGCTTCATATTGATTGTTCCCAGGAATCAATACCGAGCTACTTTGATATCTCACTTTTAGAGAAAGAGCCCACATCTGTGAATGCTGGTGTGTCATAACACGCTTTCCATCTCTTATTCAACTCCTTATTCACCCGTTTCTTACAGCAAACATAATTCATCTCACCCAAAAGACTGTTTCACGCATGAATCCTTCTGGATGCCTTTTACAAGTGTGCGTTATCTAGTTTCATGCTTTGACATCTCTCTATATGGACACAGTGTGCCAGTACTTATCAGTGGAAAAGTTATAACAATGGTTAGAGCAAAATTTCCAGCCCCAGGCGTTTTCATTCCCTTTGTTTGTACAGTCTACAAATCATCATACTTACACACATCATTCCCCAACTTGCCTCCTTTCTATAGCTCAAACCAATCATTTCACAGGAAGCTGGCCTGTCAATGCAGAACACCGGTAATCAACTCATTAATTATGCTCTTATTTCTGGAGACTCACTTCCTTTATTCGACCCCAGTATCAGTTACATTACACTGCAATTAGATTATATTACTAAGCACAAACCTGCCTGTGACAGCTGTTATGGTGGTTTCTAGACAAGCAATAGATGAAAAATTATGATTATTATATGAAAAATACCACAGGGTAATCACATATATGCTCAATATGCCCATATGGGGAAAAAAAGACAAAACTTCCACTAACTGTTATATTTTTATATGTCATGTATGTCAATAGACTTATATGTGAGTGGCTTTTTTCCCCATCAGTTAATGAAACGTTATGTTGCATAGTAAAAATGAGATAGATACATTACTGTCAGACACTTAAAATCCTTTTAATTTCCTTTCCACATGGACATATATGGAATGTAGAGTGGCTGGTTAGTGTAGTTTCTAAATGCTGCAAAATGCCAGGTTTTGCCAGACTAAATGCCAGACTAGAAGCGAGTGAAACACTCGCTTCTAGTCTTCATGTTAATCATTTGATGGCTAGCTTTATGTTTTGTGTTCAGATTTCTAATATGCTCATGCGCTGAACCACAGTTCAGACTACCCAGCCTTCTTGGACTCGCCAGGTGGGTTGTTTGAGAGTGCTCCATCTGGTTACTCGTCCTATTGGGAGACTTCAACGTTCACATGGGCAACGGCATTGAGACCTGGAAAGGTGTGACTGGGAGGAATGACCTGCCTGATCTGAACCCAAGTGGTGTTCTGTTATTGAACTTCTCTGCAAATCAAGAATGAACTGCTGTTATAGTCAAGTCAGTGAACAAGTGTGTGGCGTTTGATTGGTCTAGCTAGAAACAGTGTGCATCTATGGTGTGAACATTTTAGGTCACATCGTTCTTGAGTTTGGCCGGCGTTAAAGTTTTTGTGGAACAGACATCAAGGTCATGACAGTACCTTGACTTTTTCTTCAAAAGAGCTGAGCTAAAAATCTGCACTTATAAAAAATCTCATACGACATTCCTTCTACAACTTTTTCATTTGAAGTGAATCATAATGCAATATGAGAGCCAGTCTTCTACTATAAACTCCTAAAAATAGGGAAGTGAAACTCTGGTCAGACTAATGTATTTTGATTGGCTTGTTAAATGTGTGGGTATTGCAAACAGCAACTCGTTGTGTTCTGTAAACAGAAGGATTACCTGATAATCTTGTCTTACACTTGAGTGTTGGAGTTTGATGTTGATGAAAAACTTTCTTGCTGTCTCACTGATTTTGATGGGAAGATGAAAATTACGGTACAGTAAATGCAAAGCTTTGGTTAACAATTTGAAATGCTGAGGTGTGCCAGTAAAGCCAGGCTCTGTGAAGTGACTTCTTGTCTTTGCAGTGATAAAAGAACATTATTAAATTACAGAACCAGACAAGCCTTTCCCCCTTGATATTGTTTACATGCTGAACTGAGCTTTTACTTATTGAAATGAACAAATAAAGGTGACTGATAGTAATAAAGAGGCATTTGAATGTGTCACAGAGATTTCCAAGAACAACACAGCCATGTAATGAGAGTGTTTGTGTTTGCCTTCTTCATTTTGTCTTTGATGGCACCTTACCTGCTGTGTTGTGCTGTCAGTTCTAGTTCTTCTCATGTATTTTGGGCCAAGTTTAAGTCATTGGCGTGTCTTGTCTTTTACACTCGAAGTAAGATATCCCAAACAGCCAAGGGACTGCTACAGCACAGAGCAACAGGACTAACATACATTGCTCACAGCAGAAATTTAAAATGAGAAGATCTGCAACATCCCAGCACTTAGATTAATTTAATTTTAATTAAACAGAATTTAAATTTAAGTAAACGCCTTATAGTTGAAACATTGCTGTGAGGTCACAGTAAGTCAGACGGCTGCGTTCTCAGCTTCATTTGTGTGCATTTTCCCTTCAATAAATAGACTGAGAGGAAGGCCTGTACTTCTAAGGTGATAAGATCCTCCCAGCTTGTTCTTCACACTGACCTTGGGTGCTGCAAAGTAAAAATCGATGCATTTTCAGAAGGACAAAAAGCAGTAGTGTATTCACTTTCTGGAAAGGTGCTGTGCATCTTCCATGGAAGGCCAGACAGAGGAAGAGGGAACCTGTTAGTGCGAGAGTGTGGAGTGTTTATTTGAACAGATAGACACACACACGCACACATGCACACACACACACACAAAAACTAGTATAGATATTAAGAGATAGGGTAAGACTATAAGTCACCAATAGTGGCGTATTAGGTTTCCATTATATCAAATCAAATGTGCCTCTAGGAGCCACAAGCACATATGTAATTCCTTTTATAGCACACCTTTAAAGCTGGAAAATTGATTTTCTTATAATACTAATGATCAAATGGCTATATGTGCTTTCAGGTTTATTTATTTATTTATTTTTTTGGTTTTATGCAATATCATCATTTGTGCTCACTCAAATCACTGTCACAAACAGTTTTTTTTTTTTTAGAAAAGAAGCTCAAACAAACCCACTGAGGACCAAGATATTTTTAAATGGAGACTTTTAGTGCACCATAGTTCTCTAAATTATAAAAATCAGCGTGCCATTTAGGAATTTAGTTGCCATTAATAATCCAATAACTCATAAATGCTGAATGTTCTATGTGTTTGTCATGCTAAAAATGTGTCATGCTAAAAAAACAAACAAAAAAAAACAAAACATGATTGACCTACTATATCAGTCCTAAATCATAAAATGGTACACCCTTTGAGTGATCTCACTGTGTGATCCCCCTGAATGACTCTGGTACCTCAAATGAAATCTCTCTGCCTTCAGGAAGTAAAGCATTAAACAATATTCCCAACCTTGGAGTGTATTTGTCTCCATTGTACCTTTTGTATTCTGTGGGAATCACAGTGTGGCAGCATTAGCGGACACAAGTGTGCTATATGTAGCTTCATGACAGGTGAATAAATGATATAAAAGAGACTCTGAAACTCTATTTAAGGAATGCAAAAAAAAAAAAAAAAGTTTTTACATTAAAATGAGGTGAAACGTGACAGTGTCTAAATTTAAAACCCACCTTTGCCTTTGGAGATACAATCATTTCTGGAGAGAGGCATGCAGTAAAGGTGCTTCACTCCGACTGTCAGAGACATGCTGACTCTGGATAGATAGCGCAAGATTTAGCTGTACAGTATTGCTTTCCTCCAACCAAACCAGAAAATCCATTCAAGCACATTAGCACTACTGCTAATTGCTGGGCTGTGTGTGTCTAATTGCACACATTGATCTTTTCGCAACCTCCCTCAGTTGAAATAGAATTGTGAAATTAAAGACCTTAAGTGGACAGAAAACACTGCACGCCGCATTCAGACACATGATTCAAATATTATGGATAAAAGTGTTTGTTATTTGTATATTTTCTCAAGGTATAGACCAGCGGTGGATTTGATCAGCTCCCTTCAGGGTTTCTTTAGCAGAAAACATTATTATGCCCCTACAAAACACAGCACAACACACACAATAAGTAATGCAATATGTATGTGGTATTTTGTTCTATAACCTTGCTGAAATAAAGTAGAAGCCTCTGTCCACAAGCCAAAAATAACCCGCAACAAATTCGTTAATTTAGCATTACTGATCTCATTTTTCGTTTGCTTTTCAGATTCAGCATAAACTGCACAGGAATATATGCCCCACTGTTGCTACATCGCTGCACTGTCTAAACAACTGCAATCAACTTGCTGAGTGTGCTGTCAGTGAGTGCGTCCAGAGGCATAATGTCGTTTATTGATGAAAGTTGAGTTGCTTGCTGTTGCTTGAAACCGCAAATTTACTCAGCATTTGGGAACTCAGCCATCATATTTCTTCTTAGCAGATAGTTTGACCATGAATTGTCTTTAGTGTCAGTCTCCAGTTTGGTTTGTCCAACACCTCAAGCATGAACGAATGAGAGTCAAATGAATGTGGAGCTGTATCGCTGCACTTTGGAGCATATAAGCTTTATTGTTAGACAAAGATGACCCAGAGAGAAATGCACAGGCTTGACTTGGGTGCATACAGTTGCATATTAAAGCATTCGCCTCTACTTTGCTCTTCCAGCAAGCCATGCCTTATGATTTTGGTTTGTCCTCATCCTCAAACAATGACATCATCTATCTAGAGCATTGTTCTGCACAAGTACCTCTATTCTGACCTCTAATTGGCGAGGTAGTATTTGCCAGAGGGAGCATTCTGCTGCATTCTTAAATGGCTACACTGGGCCACTGAACAGGACATTTAGTTAAAGTTGGTCATTCTCCATCCCTTGAGAGCCAGTAAAGAGTTTGCCACATTGCCTGGAAGAAAAGTGCAAAGACATACAATGTGCTGTAGATGACAGGTTTCTGCTGTGGGATCCCTAGATAGAAGTCAAGATGGCAGGAAACACAGCATGGAACTAAGTAATGCCTCACTGTATCTGGCTAATAAGCTGTAAATAACCATCTGAGCTTCACTCTGCTCTTTTTTAAAAAAAAAAAAATCTGTATTCTTTCTAATATAACAAGCACACATTCAGTTGGATCAAGCTTTTTTTTTCTAAAGGCACTGGGAAATGGTTCCCTCTGGAGCATCCCTTGTTTTCCAGCATTACCTTGGCAAAACATGGATACAATTTACAGACAGGACTTCAGCACACTCCCAGTGAACCTTTGTTTTATGCAAGATATCAATGTGAACTCATGCTGGCATTTTCTTTTAAAAAACATTGTAATTGGATTTTTTTTTTTTTTTTTGCCTTGCCTATGATGCGAGTCCATATAGAATATGTTCATTCAATATGTGGGCAAAAAAAAGAGGCTTTAAAAAAGGAAAAGAATTGTTTGTTCAGTGTTTTTGTTCTGAAATGGACTCACTAAATGGCAAGGAAACACAAACCCCCAAAATATTAAGAATAAAAAAAATGTTAATCAGTGATAATGGCCTTCTCTGTCAATCTCACTAGTATGGTAGAAGGACTGAAGCCTGTTATAAGTGCAAAGCCTTTCTTGAAAACAGAAATGTGAAGGGTTTCCTAAATTAAACACGACAGGCTGAAGCTTTTGTTGTCTTCACTGTGTTTTTAAGCCTTGGAGGTTAGATAATTATTATGTGCTGCACTACAGTGTGGGGATAAGAGCTAATAATGCTCTTTGATAACTGACTGCTTGATTTGAAATGCTCAAACCATAGAGCAACATCTATTGGCACAAATCATTAACAGCAGTTTAGTAGTTACTAATTTAATACCTACATACATGCCTTTTACATTTTTGGGACTTTGAGCCCCTCAGCTCATGAGTCATGATTAAAACTCTTTCTAGTTTTAATACTCATATTCAGCAGTTATGGACCTGGACAAACAGGCTGCATCATGATCACACTAGAAGGGTTACATAAGGTATCTCTGCATTTCTGTGTATGGGAGTTATTTTTGGAAGGACATGTCACATACAGACATCACACAGTAGCTACATAAAAGGACTTTTATCCCGATCAAAAAATGGGACATTTTTTTTCTTTAATTGTGAAGTTGATGCTTATTTGGGATTCACTTTCAGATAGTTACCATCAACTGCCTTAGGCTACTGCACCATGTAACTTTTGTTGTGTAATGATGCCTCTATTAGTCTTTTTATAGGCAAACAAGATAGTGGGTAATATTTGTCATAAACACTAAGAAAATGAATGGATGTTTGACTGATCCTGATACGCATAACATGTTCTGAACATAATATTAAAATGTGCTAATGCTGTAATTAAACCATAAACTCAACTATGGCTTCATAGGAAATGATGTGTCAACATGTCTGCCCATTTAAGGTGGTCAGATTAACACTAGCCTACTGGCTTCAAATGTTTTTCACTTTATTGCCTGGATCAATAGCTACCAACTAGAGCATTAAGGGAAACAATGTCCATTAGGGACTAAGACTGCACACAACCAGAAGTGTATTAATTTCTGCACCAGTGATGTAGAGTTTTTTTTTTTTTGAAGAGGGGGGGGGTATACTATGATACTAAGATTATTTGGTCACTAGTTTGGTTTTTCATTACATGAGTAGAAAGCAAGGAGCAGCAGAGGGAGGTGTTTCTAATCAAACTCCAGTTTTCGTGTTGTGTTGTCCAGCTGAGAGTAGTTTCATTTTCACTTTTCTTCCTACAGCTTTTGGAATATGGCAGGTATCTGCTCTGAGATTTGTGGCATTTAAATCTGCAATAATATTCTGAAAGCAGTCGGTTATTATGACAAGCCCAAAGAAAACAGTCACTCTAATCTGCAGTTCTCGTCCACTCCACGGAGCATTTTTATCTTCCTTTAGCTCAGGGTTAACTTTATGGTCACTAGTATGAAAATAGAAAAAGTTAGCAACTACCTGATGAATGTAGGAGGGCATTTAGCTATGATCAGACATTTTCCTCATCAAACTGTACAGACCAAAAACAGAGTATAAAGGAGGTAACGGCTCAAGCGATATCATTATAATATAGGAAAAATAGGGAAAAAGGAAAAGCAGCAACAAAAAACAGTGACAGTGACACCTTCGTGACCATCATGATAACATCTTTTAGTTGGAAATAAATGCAGCGGAAAATCCAGATATAAACTCCCATCTGACATCCAACTGAATCCTCAACACTAGCTTGAGGAAAAATATTATCACACTCACTTCTGGCAATTCTTATGTCCTCCCACAAAAATTTAATATCTCATTTGTAAGTTGCATTACATTTTCATTAGAAATCAATGTGCTTTTTTTGAGGAATTAAATACTGTGATTAAATTTTACTTATCATTTTTCCATTCATAACTCGTGACATATGCGGTACTCCGAAGAACTGTCACCTGGATTCACAGTCACTGAAAACAAAATGAGAGCCGCTCAGGTTTCAGATCAAGTTACAGACAAAGATTGTTTTCTTTAGATGTTAGATTAGTGCTTCACTTTGTTACGTGTTATTTCAAACCTCCTGCAGTGTGCGACAAGTGGAGTCACGCTGGACGACTCCATCAATAAAGCATCCCTTGTTACCTGATGTAATGAGACCTCACTAAAAAAACCTAATGAATCCCCTAACAGAAAAGACCCCGCAGCTCCTCTGCGTCTCTTACAACAGGAATAAACATACCAGCTGTGACCTTTTTGACCTTTCCTAAATTTTTATCTTCCTATGTTTTTTTACAATACCATAGACAAGACCTTTCTGCAAGGCGAGATGGCACAGGGTCGTCTGCAAATTAAATGCTGTTGCTATTAAAAGATGTTCAAAATGACTCATTGTTAAAAAAGTGCCAGGCTCATGCTTTGCCTTCTCTCATCTTTGGTTACAAGTGCAGAAAAAGTACGAAGCTTTGCCAGGAAAGGCTGGATCACAGGCTCCGCACAATTTCCTACAGCGCTTGACATTGATGTGTGAAATGCAACAAAAGAGCAGTTGATTTTTTTGCAGTTCCCCGCTGTTTTGTCTTCTACTTCCAGATGTAAACGAAAGGCTGTATTAATCATTTGAATCCTTTTTATTGTCATGGCCTAATTACACTTCTTAATTTGCAATTAAATGTGTCCTCCTCCTGTACTGCACAACGCGCCTGTTCAAGGGTCTCTGCTTTTCTTCAAGGTGACTAATTTAATTTCCCTGATTTGACTGACCTTTGCCAGAGTTGTTTTGATGGCAATGATTTCCTGTCCCTTTGCTTCGGTTGCTGCAGCAAACAGAGCAAGTGTAACAGTCTGGTTTATGTTCCTGGCTCTCAGATTAAATGTGAAGTGAGCTGTAAAGAGATCCTTGTGTGGGACTGAGGGTCAATATGCAAGAACAAGCGAAGCTAAACAGGGTTTGAGACAATATATTACAGTTCTGCGAAATGCTTGTGTCAATAGGTTTGGTAACCCTGTGAAATTTTAAAGAGATAATAAAAACTTTATGAGCTATATTAAAGGGTGATTATTGATTTTGTCCCATATGACTGAAAACATCCTAGATCAGCATCAGTCACAACTAAAGCATATTTAGAGTTACATTTCTTCTCTCTTTTGAAGGCCAATATAAATACTATGGTCAACATGGCCATTACTAACACAATGGCCTACTGGACACTGCATATGGACAGGACTGTTTCCAACTGCCCCCTATGGGCAGTGCTTTTAAATTTTATGAAGTGTCATTCGCCATTCAGAATGACACAATTCAGAAATGCACAACCACAAAGCGCTTCTTGTTTAATCTTTGAGATAACTGTGAGTTAGTCTTTCTGTACTCTATCCACTCCACTTCTCCCCAGACAGCTTTCTTCAACTTTCATTCATGTTTACACCGATGTTTTCCTGCAATAAACTCAACCCCAGCAAGATTCCAGAGCCAGACTTCGCTTTGCGTGAGACTTCTGTTACATGTTAGACAAATCTATCTCTGCAGGGATCCTTTTCATGAAGCTATCAGACACTTATAATAATCTGAGCCCATGAGAGGCAAAAACAAGCACTTTTATGCAGATAATTTCTCTGTGGGATTACATTGCAGCCGTTCCACGGTCGCTATTTGAAGATGAGCTTTTTTGGTATTTTGAGCCTTTATTTGATACATATCCTCGTGGCGTGCACCCTAATCAGTTGGCTATAGAATCAACCAGGGGTTATGTGATCTCACTGAGTATTAGGCCATTTCAAACCCTTTGTTCCCATTTTGTGTAACCTTTATACCTCATAATTATATGGAGCACATGATGATACTTTTGTAACTTTGCACTGGAGTAGTGAGCACTCACCCACAAAGGTAATATTAAATTCCTGAAAGCTGTTATTCCCCCCACTACCACCAGAATCTCACTTAATACAGAGGAGCCTTATTAACAAAGGAAATGGCAGCTTACAGTTCTTTGTTGCACTCTTCTTTGATTTCAGTGAGATTCCTGTGGGTCATGAATAGTGCACTACCCAAGGTCAAGGTTGTGACAATGACCTGCATAGCAAGCTTTTTTTTATTTCTGCATTTGGAAAGGACTGAGACTTTATTATCTGATAGCCTTCATATAAAATTCAAAACTGTATCCACTGTAGTTTAATCTGTCTTTTTTACTGATACCTATCTGCCCTCCTGCTGAGTTAATGTTACTATCTGCTGAGCTTCAGCTCACTGGTGTCATATAGCTTCAGTGTTACATTTTCTCTCTTAATGCTTTGTTATACTTTGTATGGCATAATCAGCCTGCATATGTAGCATATACACTATACTATAATAGTGTGTTGTCAGTAACATCTTTAAGGCTATGGGACCTGAAACACACTAAAATAAAGGGATTTAGCCACCATATAATACAATTTCTTCCAAGTGAACCAATATTACTTTAAGACTTAACTAAAATGGCAGAGATGTAAGTAAAGAATGATTTCAGTGATGGAAACAGAAGCATTAAATTGCAAATCTGGCAAATCCTCTGCAAGGACGATAGCTTAGTTTTAAGTTTTTTACTTCTATGCATGTCAAAAGCTGAATTATACGTATTTTGCGTTTGGGTATCACAGCTAATGGGCAATTTGTTTTGACAGTATAGCTTATTCGGATAATTATTTGGCCCAGATGTTTATGTATGACTTGTGCAAAGAGGAGAGGTAAGATGCTCCAGTACGGTGTTTAAATCAGTTTGCCTTTTTTTTTTTCAACTCAAATGTTAATAATTGCAGTTCTTCACAACCAGCTGGAAAGCTATTTATTTGGGGGAAAGTCATTGTTTACTCTGGGGAATCTGACATGGTCTAAATCCACGCCAGAAGAGACAGTTATGTTGAAATGTTGGATGTCTCATTATTCTAATGTGCACTGTCTCCTAATATTTTCCTCCAGTGCCATTCTTTTTTAGATCAAATACTCCATCTCTGTGAGCTTTAAATGTAGCTGTGAATTTAGTCTGATCACAGTCTTTGTTCTCTAGCAAGAAACTTCAAACTTTTTACTGCCACCTTTTAAGCCTAATAGTGTGGAAATCCAGTGTGAGAAAATAGATTTTAGGTGACACGTTACCTAAACCTCTAACAGAGGAGCTTTCCTTTTATTGTGCTTGACAAAAGCTGCAAGTGTTTAAATGACTTTTTAATCTGGCCTGTTGATCAGTTCGTTTACACAGGTGTGTACAGACTGTGACAGCACCCTGACGTCTCTCAGTCATTCATACATTCTCATATGTTACAAACTAATTATCCAAGCTGATTTCTACTTAACCTTCTTAGTCAAGTGGAAATGCTCCATATGTGATTTTTCCTCCAATCATAACTCCACCCAATAATGAACTAACTCAATTACTCTGAGCTAAATGGTCAGAGAATCTGTCGGTGTGCTAGAATGACATTTGAGCACCAGGGCTAATGACCTACCACAGGAATATGCGTGACATTCCTGAAGATTCGAGGACTTAATTGCTCCATTTTATCTGTAGTCCTAAGTGGAAAGTCCAGCAAGATTTGTTGCAGCAATAAACACAGTAATCCTGCCACACATGCCAGTGTTATAGCTGCACGTGCAATATTAAAGCTTGTGTATCTATCTGCCTT
Organism: Archocentrus centrarchus; assembly: GCF_007364275.1. Taxonomy (NCBI): domain Eukaryota; kingdom Metazoa; phylum Chordata; class Actinopteri; order Cichliformes; family Cichlidae; genus Archocentrus; species Archocentrus centrarchus. The sequence goes on along the minus strand of NC_044365.1, from coordinate 14,239,415 downwards.
TAAACTGCCAGTAACCTATTCTCATAGCAGGACATAACCTGTGAGTGACAGCTAAGTATATTATAGTTTATGACCCAGCAACGGAAACAGGGAGCGATAGGGCACTAATCGGGGACAGGCAGTGGCATTCTTTTACATGGCAAGGAGCTGAGTCAATACAGGGATGCGCTGATAGCAATAATCTTTAATGGGGGGGCATTTATTTCCAAGCTCCACTGCCCATAGCTGCAACAGTTGTTCATCTGGGTAGGGATAAAGAGGCAGCAGCAAGAGGCAGCAAATCAATTTTAGAGGGTCACAAAGAGGCAAGTATTTAGACACGGTTTAGGAAAGGCAAACTGAAAACAATATCTGTGCTTCTGTTACAGGTCCGCAGACCATTAGGTCACTGTGCATGACAGGCCAGAAAGTCTCAGGACACTACTCACCTGGAGACTCAACATATCAGACTGCTTACCAGCATATTTAAAAAATCTGATGCAGTAGCAGTTGCGTGTTTCATTGATGTACAGTAGAATACCTCCAGCGTTCTGGGGGATGGCCTTTAGCAAGAGCCTGGTAATAAGTTTCACAACAGTACAGAATGCAAATGGGCTGTAAAAGCTGAATGAATAAAAGCAGTTGTTGATAAACCTCATTCAAACACTCTCTCTAGACGAGGATATTTAACATGGCCCACATTTCCTTGCAGGATTTGCAGTGCTTGCTCCTAAGCATCCAGCCCATCTCTGCATGCAATTAGGTGAGCTGCGGCTTGATTTGTTCCATCTCCCTTAATGTTAGTTGCAGCGCCTTTAACAGTGCCACTGCATTCTTATTGCCCTGACTCGAGTAATAAAGGGCTTTCTGATACTTTCAGCTGACTTAAATGTAGATTTACTATTTTATTTACCCCCCCCCCCCCCCCCCCCCCCCCCCCCCCCCCCCATCAGGAGATTGGTTTTGCTTGAGGCTATTATCACTGCGTATGAACACCAATATAAAATGTTGAGGCAATACTTCACTCGGATAAACTAGTTTAAGATTTACCACACGGCCTGATTATTCACAATATAACAGAGTTGTTAATCGAAATCCTGCATTTATTGTGTGCAGCTACATATTAGATTCCACAGAACACTGCCTCTCTTAACTCAGCTGGCATCAACCGGAACCTTGACATCTAATTTAAAATCTTATGATTTCACCTGAGCTGCGATGTTGCTGCTGCCTTTTTCAGGACCACCTAGCACACCTGCTTGTCAAGGAGAGTGAGCTTCTTCCCAAAGAGATCTCCGGAGTCCTTATGAGCATCAGCCGGCAGCCTATTAAAGCACTGACAGACTGGAGGTTTCAGCCAGAGAGCTCATACCATTATGAGTTGCCCATGGCCCTGCGAATAGCTTAACCTAGTTGCTACAGAATGCCAGGTGATTTAATAGGACCTGAAGAAAGTGAGTGTTTGTGGATAATCCTCCCTCGCTCACATGCATCAATAGCTTCTCTGTATTTTTTATGCTTTATTCACTCAACTGTTAGGGGGATGGACTTCTGTTGGGAAGTCAGTGTAGTGGCAACAGAAAAGTGGCTTTAGAATGGATTTTTTTTTCTATCACTGAGGTGTTGGAGCTGATATATTTATTTCATCAGTGGTACTTGAGAAGTGAGTACACCAAAAACATTTTAAATGGAAGGATATGTGTGTGATGGCTTAGTGCTGGGGGTGGGGGTGGGCGGGGGGGTGCTGGTTTGCTGATGGTGACTTTTAAATAAGTATTGGATATCAGTCCTTGATCATCAGATATGATGAAGGTGAATTTCTGATTTTCCTTAACAGCTCCAGGGTTGTCAACAGTAAACATGTCCCAGTCTGTTCCCTTGGGGTTTGCTGAGATAAATGGCCAAACATTTCAGCCACGGCATGAACTGCAGCATCCTGTCGGTCTCGGTCACAGGGAGGACCTGGAAACTCTGATGCATCTCTGATGCTCTCGATCACAGTTCAAGAAAGTAAATATCTCAAATGTGAGAGCATATCCACGCTCATGACCTGATTACTGCAGTAGGTATATGTTGGTCCTCATCAGCAAAGTCCATAACAATAACAGTACTGCTTACCAAAGACTTCAGTGTCACGCTGTGTGGAGACAGCTAAGTGCACGCCCCTCTCATCCTCAACAAGGGTTTTTAATTCTCTATAATCTAACATCATAAAATTCATTTGCCTCAGGTATCTTATAAATTGTGGATTATTTTTCTGTGCATTGCGTATTGTAGGTTGTGATGTAGAAATGAATTACCCGCAAAGAACTAAAGCATCTTCACACTTGCAGAATTCATTAAAGGACATTCAAGAAAAGTCATCATTTTGCTTAAAAATGACCAAGTTTGAATCGCGGATGCCAAGTGCCTCAGACAGGGAATGCGAGGAATCAGTGTCCGAGCCACTTAAAGCTGCTATTATGATCTGATCCTGCTGGGTCCAGCAAGCCGGCGGGCTTTGGGACTCAATCAGACTTTTGGCCTCTGATCAGAGTTTTCCCTTAAGGGGCAGAGGAAGATGGATTTTATTATTGAAAATGGGCAGAACTGTCCATTAAGGAACAACCAAAGAAGGATTTAATTAGTTTCAGTGGAGAATTTGACTGTCACGTCTTGGTCTACATGCTGTCTTACAGGCTTTTTAATAATGCCAAGAATAGAAATCTGGGAGTGAGAATCCTTGAAATCAACTGCCAGTTTTTTGGCTAACAAATAACAACTAACAGCTGAGAACTGTTTTACAAAAGCTTCAAGTTTAGAGAATTTTGGATGTTTGAACTCTGTTTCCCTCATAAACAGCGTGAACAGACTGGTGAACGAACAGGGAACGCTACCAACATTAAATATTAGACACAGAGAGAGAGTTGAATTTAAGCTGAGGTGTAAATTGTAATGAGCAAACTTCTAATATTGAAATTCCATGGCTTTAGCTGACACTTCCAAATAAAGTGACTTATAGTGAGTTGTCAACAGAAACACTTGCGGTGATCAAAGGCCTGACCTTGTGGTTAAACGACAGCCTACATAAATGCAAGTTCACTCTGCCAACCCATTTAACAGAAATTATTAAAAAGCCTGTGGGCCTGAGTGTGACTGCGAATATAAATCAAGAACATGCTTACATGAAGTCACTCTCATGCTGCTGAATAGTAGCAGGCTGTTTATGCATGCCTTATCAAACTGACATGATGCGTGGACAAAGGCAGGTGCTGCCAGCGGGACGACCGTATATAAATAGGGAGGAGAACCCATTTAGAATTGCCAAAAAGGTCTCAGGAGCATGACTTGGCATCATATTAAATTCTCCTGTTAGGGAGCTCCATCTTATAACACGTCGCAAGCCAGAAGTATCTTAAAGTGGGTTTGTTTGAATATTTATTTGGATCATTTTATTCTCTAAATTCTTATAACTGGATTAAGGCACAAATGTTCTTCACAAACAGCATATTATTATTAGGACTAAACTCGAGATAAAATACTTTCCATTAAGGTGCAACCTCACCTCAACTCAGGCAATAATTACTGAGCTGACTAAAACTTATATTAATAAAAAGTTGGTTTCTTTGAATTTAGGATTATAACAAAAGCACACTCTGCAAGAGATTAAAAAGACCTCTATGTATATTACAGACAGTACAGAAAATATTGCAGGTAATCATAAGAGGAAACTGTTTCCTTCATTTTAATTACGCCCACTGTCAGCCATTTATGAGGAGCGAGTTGTGTAATGTAAATAAGTAATGGAATATAAAATTTCTCAAACGACAATATCAGATACTACCTGTACACAAGTACAGGCAGTTAAATGTACCGCTTTACATATAATATGACTCTTTAAAGTCAGTATGTTCAGCCCTCACTGCATCCCTTTTTACCAATGTATAAAAACACTATATTTACAATTTTCAGTGTATATATATATATATAATTCAATTCAAAAACTGTCTAAAATGCATTTTCATGTGTACCGTTATGTCTAATAACTCTAGACTAATTGCAGCAGTGGAGTAAAAATTTAAGTGCCTGCCAGTACCGGATGTTTCGCTGCCTTTTCCTTCAAAAGATCATGTGTTTCCTTAAAAGCAGACCCTTTATCAGTCAAATGCAGATGGCCCGGATTGAGAACTGGGAGAAAAATGCCAGAAACCTACACAATTTGTTTCATAAGTCAACCTAAGTAGGGCTGATATTCTGCCTAAAAACTCTGTTTTTCTTGTTGTTTTTTTAACTAAAGACTATTTACAAGATGCAACGTAGGTCTACTTGAGATTTCCTGTTACGATATACTGAATGGCAAGCTTAAGTAAAGTTGTCGATCTAGCTGACGTGGACTGAGAGGAATATAAAGCCAAGCTAAATTACAACATGGTTAGCGATTGCAAGCTAGTTTGATTATCCCCTCATTCATTTTTCTGTCTCAGTATATGCTGATACTGCAGAAAGGAAATCAACTCCTTTTCCATGTAATTACTACAAAGTTAATTTACTTTGTAGTAATTTACTAGTATTTTTTTTTGTTGTATATTTGATATGGATGCACTGTGAAATTACAGAAAGGTTTTATTTTTATCAGCTGCTTGTTTTTCACACTCCATATTCAGAGTAGAGGGTTGTCAGTTTCTCTACAGTCTGTCAAATGATATCAATCAAAAGCCCGATCTTTAATATCTATAAATAATTTGTTTCAAGTGTAGAGCTTCATATGTAGGAATATTCTGCCTGTCACTGTTGCTGATGCCGCAGCCATGTCGCACCCAAGGCAACCCCAAATCCTCAGAGGACCCCCACATTACAAACCCCAATATATCCCCTAAATGTAACCAAGATAAGACTATAACAGGTAATTTTACAAAATAAATGTCAGTAAGAGCAACCCAATCTTTGCTTTTTTATTTTTTACCAGATTCCAAAAATGTTATGAATGCAGTGAAAATAAATTGGGCATACTCAGCTTTACCTATCAATGAAGCCAGATGACACACATCAGTTAGTTAAACTGCAGGAATGTCTTAAAGACATTAAGGCCTGGATGACCTCTAATTTCCTGCTTCTAAATTCAGATAAAACTGAAATTCTTGTTCTCGGCCCCACAAATCTTAGAAACATGGTGTCAAACCAGATACTTACTCTGGATGGCATTACTTTGGCCTCCAGTAACACCGTGAGGATTCTTGGAGTCATTTTTGACCAGGATATGTCCTTCAATGCACATATTAAACAAATATGTAGGACCGCTTTTTTGCATTTGCGCAATATTTCTAAAATTAGAAACATCCTTTCTCAGAGTGATGCTGAAAAGCTAATCCATGCATTTATTACTTCTAGGCTGGATTATTGTAATTCATTATTATCAGGCTGTCCTAAAAGCTTTCTGAAAAGCCTTCAGCTGATTCAAAATGCTGCAGCTAGAGTACTGACAGGGACTAGAAAGAGAGAGCATATTTCTCCCATATTGGCTTCTCTTCATTGGCTCCCTATTAAATCTAGAATAGAATTTAAAATTCTTCTCCTCACATACAAGGTCTTGAATAATCAGGCACCATCTTATCTCAAAGACCTCATAGTACTGTATCACCCCAATAGAGCACTTCTCTCTCAGACTGCTGGCTTACTTGTGGTTCCTAGGATACTTAAGAGTAGAATGGGAGGCAGAGCCTTCAGCTTTCAGGAGCCTCTTCTGTGGAACCAGCTTCCAGCTTGGATTCGGGAGACAGACACCCTCTCTATTTTTAAGATTAGGCTTAAAACTTTCCTTTATGATAAAGCTTATAGTTAGGGCTGGATCAGGTGACCCTGAACCATCCCTTAGTTATGCTGCTATAGGCCTAGTCTGCTGGGGGGTTCACATAATGCACTGTTTCTTCTCATTCACCTTATTTACTTTGTTTATACTCCACTCTGCATTTAATCATTAATTGATATTAATCTCTGGCTCTCTTCCACAGCATGTCTTTCTCTCCCCTCAGCCCAACCGGTCGCGGCAGATGACTGCCCCTCCCTGAGCCTGGTTCTGCTGGAGGTTTCTTCCTGTTAAAAGGGAGTTTTTCCTTTCCACTGTCGCCAAGTGCTTGCTCATAGGGGGTCGTTTTGACTGTTGGGTTTTCTCTGTATTATTGTAGGGTCTTTACCCACAATACAAAGCGCCTTGAGGCGACAGTTTGTTGTGATTTGGCGCTATATAAATAAAATTGAATTGAATTGAATTGAATTGAATTGAATTGAATTGAATTGAGAGCTATAATCTCCAACTCCATGTCCACATCCTAGTAATCAGAGGTGGCAAAAGTACTGACATTCTGTACTTAAGTAGAAGTACAAGTACTTATGTTAAAAAATACTTTAGTAAAAGTCGAAGTACTGGTTCAACTTCTCTACTTAAGTAAAAGTAAAAAAGTACAGGCTCTGAAATGTACTCAAAGTAAGAAAGTAAAAGTAGTTCTTTGGAGGATGTTTCTACCTGCTATTTTTGTGTAAAACAGACCGAACCTCATTATATATTATTGTAATAACATAAAATAATATTACATGAGAATACAAATGTTATTCCAATCTAAATTTTAATCCTAATGAATGCACTCAGCTTGAAACTGTTCTGTAGGACACAAACTGTGAAAGGGAATTTAAACACAGCTCTGTTCTCTGTGTCCTCCATAGTAGAGGGTGACTGTGCCTCCACCTAAACACAAACATGAGGATACTCAGGGGTTACAGTGGGATTCAGAAGCTGGAGGAACCCTAAGATCAGCTGTAGTGGCTCTGCGTGGGGAGAAGAATCACAGCTTTCTATTGTGAGCTGCAGTAAATGATGTTGGTGTGCAGGCTGTGATCAGCTGACCTGCTGCTGCTGCTCTGAGGTTTACTGCTCTGTGTGGATGAACTGAATTCACAAAGATGTAACCCAGTATTTCACAGCTATCTGAGCTGATCTCCATCCCCTACACTGACAGCATACAGGCTGTAGAAATGTTGGATTCAGTGAATGAATCTCAGCATCAGCAGCTTTGATTCAGACTCATCTCTGCTGCACTGATGTAACCTGTAACTCTGACCATGAACACAAACACTGTGCTCCAGTCCAACACAGAGCTTTACTGTAAATACAGTACAACAAGCTAACCTATTTATTACACACTAAACTGCAGCATTTTCATACAATCTTTGAATTACACAAAGTCAGCATACTTCAGTTTGTTTTCCAGTCCTTACCTTTAAATCTAACCTCTCTTCTTCCTCTCCTGTCCTCTTTCTCCATCTCTGAGTGAACATCTCTCTCTTTGCTCTCCCTGAAATAAAGCAGCTCTTCTTTTAGCTAGCAGACACACTGTGTGACAAACTGCACACACTTTGTGTGTTTGCTGATATTTGTTGAGCATTTAGAAACGTTGCATTTACCTGCCACACGTTACTCCCTTCATGCTCGCTCCTCTTCAGTAGCGCTAATTAAGCTGTTTATGTGCCGCAGCGCAACTTACGGACTCGGTCCGGCCCGATTATAGCGCTATAAATGATACATTAATTATATGGGTTTGCGTATTTAATCCCTTTGTACGAGATAAGCCGGTGATGGAGGATACACCAGTACGATTGTCTCTTATGTGTTATTATTCCTCCATTTAGGCTCAGATCGTTTGATGTTTGACGGCGCACTGACCGGAAATGCAAACTTCTCTCTGACGTGTTAAAAAGTAACGAGTCTGTTTGAAAATGTAAGAAGTAGAAAGTACAGATACTTGTGTAAAAATGTAGGGAGTAAAAGTAAAAAGTAGTCAGAAAAATAGATACTTAAGTAAAGTACAGATACCTGAAAAATCTACTTAAGTACAGTAACGAAGTACTTGTACTTCGTTACTTCCCACCTCTGCTAGTAATACAGTACAAAGCCGTCAATAGAAGCCGTTCTTTCCAGAAAATAGTTCCTCAGCCCCTCTGGTAGTTGTTTTCTGCCTTTTATTTGCCCGCCTCTTGTCTGTGATTGCTGAAGTTCTGGGGGCAGGGCCATTAATAAACTAGATTAACGTGCTGCGAACATCACTGCACTTCATCTGCACCATGACTGAAGTAAATAAACTTGACAGCAGAGTAGCTCATTTTACTGACACCTGATTGGCAAATAATCATTAGGTGTAGGAGGTGGTTGAAGTGTCCTCTTTGATTAGACTGCAATCACAGCAGGTTTACAGAGCGAAGCTATGTTATTTTATGTTTGTATCATATATTCATGGTTTGCAATATTTGGACTCATGGGCAGGCAACTTAAATACATGTGGCAAATTACTAGCATGCCAGTCCTTTGAAGAAGCAAGCTCTCACACTGTCCATTTATAGTATACCACTACTAACAGCAGCTGTTTCCCAGCAGGAAATGTAAATGAATACACACAGACACATTTTGCCAATAAATTAAGGATAAACATGTCACTTGCCACCTCCACAGAGCAATCTTGTTTAAGGAAACATGCTGCCTCTGTAGTCATGTTGTCGAGGCTTTACATGGCCTATATTTGACAGCTGTGACAGACCTGTCATATAAACAATTGTATATGACACAGTGGAACCAATGTGTTTTATAGCCAATGGGTGATTACTTCAGTCTTATTGAGGACAGGTAAATTATGTCTTCTTTCTCCACGCATTTTTTCCTAGAATGTGCATCAAGAAGCAGGAGGGCTTTAATTCACACTAATTAGCTGTCATCCACATTCATCTCAACAAATCACTGAATGGCTTAATGTACTTAATAAGATTCAAGCTAAAGATGAGTGAAATGTAGAGGAAGTACATAGTATACATACTATACAACACTTCATTCATCCTGGCTGATTAGAGACACAAAGCTAAATTAAAATCTGTGAGGTGACAGGTTCAAAATGTTTCGCAGTGACCTGTATGCCACTGAAAACACAAGATCAATCATAGCAACGGAACTTTTGTACAAGGTTTCATACAGAACGGCTGAACGCAACCTTTGCTACACTGTGCCTTGGTCTTCCGTGGGTTAAAAAGTGCCCACAGTTAAGCACCCAATACATTTTACACTGAACTGTCAAAGTGAACCAAAGGGCAGAGGGAGCAACTGGAAACACGTTCATTTTGTAAAACCGCACGCGAGCGCTGCGGGCACCAGGAGCCCCATTACAAGCTCATGTGCAGTATATTAAATTTGGTTAGAGGGTATTCTAAAGCAACTATAGGAGACATGTAATTACTGTTCTGCTCTTGCAGACATCCTCCAACAAATCTTATAAAATACTTTGCATTCGTGATTTATGACCCTGTTGATTTTCTTTTCTTTCTTTTTCTGAAGAAAAATGTTTGAAGCTTTGTTACTTTGCTCTCACGCTCATAATGCAGTTTTCAGTGTCATTTTTTTTTTAATGCAGAGCAGCAGCACAGGCTAAAAATGCAAGTGTATAGACAAGAAACACTGACTGCACTTTAAAGGCAACACACCCGACCCGCCCAGCAGTATGTTGTAATGTGACATTTCTTTTCCGTAGTATTATCATGGCTGCAGTAATCAAGTGCATTCCAACATGTAGGGAAAGAGCTTTGGCTCTGACTGCAAAGAAGGTCGTCTCTATCTCCTCTTTCTGTGTATAAGCCACATAAATCATGTATGCACACACCCAGTTGAGCCCCGGCTCACCTGCACTGCACCCTAACACCCACCCCCCGTGCAGTGGCCGAGATAAACACAGGCACAGATGAACTCTTCAGGTTATCCTCCCGATTCCCTTGGGTACACGTCAAGGAGATTACACCGTCAATGAATATGCAAACAGGGGCCAGGGAAAAGTGACAGGAATGTGGGACTGGGCAGATAGCACAGGCTCGGCTAATATTTCAACCCATAATGATGTCATCCCGGTGCTTGATCACTTACCAACTGAGTGACTGTGGCTGGTGATGTAATTGCTGCTTATCTTGTCATTGAGGCAACACACAGTGGAACAGAAAGTATAATGCTGTTGGAATGGATTGTGGGGAAAAAAAAAAAAAAAAATCAAGACAAAGGACAGAATAACCACAAAATAATAAGTGCCAGCAAACCATTACCGGGAATCAGTGAGTCTTTTAACTCTTCATTTAAAAGTCTCAAATGTGTGATTGGACTGGTGCAGGTTAGGAGCGCTGGCGGGACAGTCTACACAAAACGAGTGCAGTGACGCCTAAGTACACCACTTCCAGTCTATACAGAGCCAAAGCATTGATCAAGCTCATGTCTGAATGAACTAAAGGGGAAAGCGGCAGAAGTATCGCCTTTCTTCTCCAAAGTTAGCCACAGACTCTAGACTCACTGCAAGTCTGTAGTTGCACAGTCCTAACAGCATGCTGGCTGGCTAATGGTAAAGAAAGTTCCACCTTTCAATCCTCAGGAGGAATCTAACCAACACAGTTCCCCTTCATCTGCTACACAATAACACCAACCACCACATGCTTCAACAGTTGAACTCTACTATGTACTTTAATAGCATCAGGAAATGCTGATGCAGTAACTTTACAACAGTACAACTCTTGTGTGGCGTTAAGAATTGTGAACAGTAAACACTAAGGTTGAAAAACACAGCTGCATTTCTCATGAATAATATAGTTATTACTGTTGTTATTGTTATGACTATTATCTGCATTTATTGCGCTGTACATTGTGACATATGCAATGACAATAAATCTAATCTAATTTAATCTAATTTAATCGTGTTTGCCTTTAATACTCCAAAACTTTGGAAGCACATCTGCTACAGTGATCACAGCTTCTTCTGTCACTAAGATAGATTCCCTCCATGATTAATCTGCACCTCTCCTCTTCTGGTTTAAGAATTCAAAGGCCGTAGCACTAACCATTTTCCTCAGGCCATGTTCTAATATTGGACACTGAAGAATTGTCTCACTCAAATATACTACCTTTCTCTCTATTTCTCTCCCTTGTACATACACATATACATATGCAATTCTGTAAGGATATTGTGTCCTTATGACAACTGCAAACTAACTCAGAATCCTTGTACAACTGTTCTTTAAATCTGATTATAATATTTTACTGTATGGCTGGCAAATCTACTGTAAAAATAAAGTAAAACCCTGATACAATAGGATTTTTACACTAACCTAATAATGAGACATGTTGATGGATGATAATGATGGAAAAGAAAATGTGCTCTTTAATCATGGTGCTTAGTCATCTATTGTAGATATCCTCTGTTATCAGGAGTGCCCTCAATAAGATTTAAGCACGTTTAGCTCAAAGATACCCCAGATATGTCTGTGACAAATATCAATTTTGCTTAATAATTGGCATTTATTTAGAGATACGTGAAATGCGAAGGTGGTTTCGTTTTATTAGTTTTGTTAGCCTAATTAGGATATTAGCAAGCTATCACTTACTAATTAGGGGTATACACAACATCGCTGAAGCTGATGGGAATGTCACAATATTTGCAGGTGTGGTCATAAACCCAAACAATCGACAATTTTTTTTTACAAAGGGGCTCATCAGTCATTAGAAATCATCCTCTGAAATATGTATGTTTGCACCACATTTAATGACCTTTCATTACATCTCGACATTTTAATTCTGAACCAATCAGTCAGCTGGCCGGGGGTCCTGCAGGATTAGTTGGGGTATTAGTAATTTGGATTTGTCATCTGGGACCCACAAATGTCTTTGTTCTAATATACCTCGTGACAAACATTCCATATGGTCAGTATTATTTTGGAAAACACCGCAGTCATTAGGGTTTATTTATTTATAGGGTCATAAATGTTACACTTATAATTAGAAACTATTAAAAATTGTTGAGCTCCGCAATTATGAACTAAAGTACCGAGCAATTCCATTATATTGTTGCAAAAAGAAGACAAGTGATATTAAGTACAATGTACTTTTTATTATGAACTTATTTTAGCATTCTAATCAGCGTAAATATGACATTTGCAGATTATATTTTTATATATTTGTTACTTTTTTGCTTCCTTAACAACGACAACTCAGGGTGCTGACTCCAAAACTTCTTGCCCTCAGCTACTTAAAAAAACTAAACATGAATTAATCTCTCCTCAGTATTGTCTGCAATAATTACTAGTTGTGGTTGTTTGTTTGGCTTCTTGTCTTGACTGAAAAGGAAGACCCAGAAATGGAGAAAAAGACAGAGGAGGTTTCTGCCAGTCAGTCCCCCGGGTCCTACACCACCCTTCATTGACATTATATTGAAATATTAAAGGTGAGGCAGATCTGCACCGACATATTGTAAAGAGCACTGAAGTGAGTGGAGGAAGGAGAGGAAGAACAAGAGGAAGCAGAAAACAGAGACAGAGAAAGCAAAGGAGGCAAGGGACCTGATGCTAAAATAGAAAAAGTGTGTGCGCAGGTGACTGAAAGGCAGTGGCTGGAAAAGTCACAGTACAACAGGCAATCATAATTTCTAAGCCACTGGTGAAAGAAGCTGGAGAGCAGGACAAGTGGAAGGAAATCTTATTGACACAGGGATGAGGCAAAGGATGTTGGGAACGTGTGCTGAGAGAGGCTGAGAGCCCAAGAAAGGATGTTAAAACACCAGCAAACTATAGAGGTCCAAAACATTGCCAAGTATGTAATTTTGAAACCAGATATACCAAAATTTGGATACAAACACCAGGTCATTAGTTTGGTCCAACTAAATACCTCATGGTTTAATTTTCATCCAAAGATCCATGTACATGCAACGAGTGTTTTGGACCTGAATGATCCAATTTTGGATACACTCACCCATTCATGTGAATGCTTGCCCAAACTGTACTGTATATTTCATAGCTCAATATTTTGGAGAATGGCTAGGGGTTGGGCCAAATCAGTGTTTCTCAAACTGTAGGGTGCAGGGTCATGACGTGTGTGCCTGTGTGTGTGTGTGTGGTAGAAAAGTCATGCGGAACAAATGATGAATATCGAATTAATTCTCACAGGGGAACAAGCAGGTATGTTGGCACAGCGACTAGCGAAACGCTCCACCGCCACTGCCTGCTGTGTACATAGAGCCGTCGCACCGCCACTCTTCACCACTGAGGGGGACACGCCCCCACCCATCCGACTGCACTTCGCATGGGGCGTGAAAAGATTTCATCCGGTGAAGTGGAGCATGACAGAAAAAGTTTGAGAACCACTGGACTAAAACATGTTCAGAATTTAATCAAGCTTAAGATATCACATCAATATATTGTTTTCATCTGGGCACAATTAGAACACAATTATTTTATTTTTTTAAAATTGTTGGAGAGTGAGCAAAAAAATATTATAGTGCCCTACATTTTGTCATTTATTCTGTAGGCAGAGGCGCAGCTATATACTTTTTGAGGTGTATGCAGACACATCTTTAGCTGTTTTACGTGCAGTCTGTGCACACGCAGACGGTGAGCTCGGATGGAGCGAAAGGAAACGTTTCTCTGGCGTCCAAAACAGCAGCGCTTTTTCCTGTAACCACCGTTAAAACCAGTATGGAAGTTAAAAAATACAAATGAATTGTTAATACGAAAAAAATATTTCTAATCCGATCAATAGAATAATCGATAGTTACAACCCTATTTGGCTGTACTGCTTTCACTATACTGTATGAGTACGAATCATCTCCATCTCATGTTGTCCTGTAGTTGGTGAGGACTGCCAGTCTGGCTGGCTCAGAGGATGCTCCTCACACACCTTGCAATTGTATTTTATGTTAAAATATTACTAGTATTAATTTTGAAAGAGGAATTCTTGTTTTGTTTTTTGTTTTTTATACTAGTTTTAATTTTGTTCTACTTTACATTAAAAAGAGTTAATGTAAACCAACCCATTTGTGGTATATTTTATTCATTAACCCGATCGATAAAAGAATCGATAAGGAATCAAATTGATAAGTGATATAATGGAATGGGAATCGCTAAATTCTTATCAATTCCCATCCATATTTATAATACTGTAAATATGTCATTAATTCACAGTATTTGTGTGAACCTGAATCCTGATGGGTTGCTCGCCCAGGGCGCCAAAGAGACTAGGCCCCAAGCAGAATGTGATTTGGAGCCCCCACCTCTAGCTGAACCCATTGCCAGCCACCCGTCTGAGCACTGCCAATATTAAGTTTATATTGTCCATGCTTGACTGAAACATATAATTTTTTGATTGTTGATGTAGTGCATTTTTCCACCAATAGGAAAGGGGATGTATGGGATTATATTTATGTCAAAAGTCATGCATGAGTAAAGCATAATGGGAGCAAATAATTTAATTTTGCTAGCACAGGAATTACTGTGGCCCACCTGCAGTACCTTCACGGCCCACTCGGGTGGGTGGGGCGGGGAATCACAGGTCTATGCAATAACATACTGTCAGTGGATTTTAAACCCACAGTTTGTTTTCCAATGAAGCAGCTGTTGTTTGAAAGAAAAAAGTTGCCATGGTAACAACAATTTAGTTCTATGTTTAAGTATACCTGGTGATGTCACAGTGTTCTGGAATGTCACCACAATTAAAACCTTAACAGTTATGTCATATTCAAATGCCTTCATTTGATGTTGGGATCTTTTGAACTTAAATTCTTGAATTAGTTCAGAACCTTGAAAATACATCCACAAAATCTCTCCTGTTTTACACAGCGCATTCTTGTAAAGCCTAACCAAAGAATTCGGTTGCAGATTTAGAGGAATATCATCTGAACTTGCTTGGTACACAAAGATGCCGTTCTTACTTTTGACACATCACATACTTCCCTGGGTTTTTAAAAAAGCTGCAGAGTTCATCAGCTCACAGCTGGAACAATCTCAGTCACCAGATCCTACAGAAGGTTTGGAGTCCCAAACTGAAATTCAGCAGGAGACAGCTGAACAACACACCTCTGCAACTGAAAGAAATGCCTCTGAGTTACCGGCGCTAGAAACTGATCCAACTCTACCCGAGTTGGATGATGAGCCTCCTGAGCCCAGAGACTTAGAACAAGTAGGAGAAACTCAGAGCATGGACGACCAACCCACCTCTGTGAGTGAGGGAAATGCTTCTGAGTTATTGGCGCTAGAAACTGATCTAACTCAGTCCGAGTTAGATGATGAGCCTCCTGAGCCCAGAGGCTTAGAACAAGTGGGAGAGACTCAAAGCATGGAAGACCAACTCACCTCTATGAGTGAGGGAAATGCTTCTGAGTTACCGGTGCTAGAAACTGATCTAACTAAGTCCGAGTTAGATGATGAGCCTCCTGAGCCCAGAGGCTTAGAACAAGTGGGAGAGACTCAAAGCATGGAAGACCAACTCACCTCTATGAGTGAGGGAAATGCTTCTGAGTTACCGGCGCTAGAAACTGATCTAACTAAGTCCGAGTTAGATGATGAGCCTCCTGAGCCCAGAGGCTTAGAACAAGTGGGAGAGACTCAAAGCATGGAAGACCAACCCACCTCTGTGAGTGAGGTAAATGCTTCTGAGTTACCGGCGCTAGAAACTGATCTAACTAAGTCCGAGTTAGATGATGAGCCTCCTGAGCCCAGAGGCTTAGAACAAGTGGGAGAGACTCAAAGCATGGAAGACCAACCCACCTCTGTGAGTGAGGAAAATGCTTCTGAGTTATCGGCGCTAGAAACTGATCTAACTAAGTCCGAGTTAGATGATGAGCCTCCTGAGCCCAGAGGCTTAGAACAAGTGGGAGAAACTCAGAGCATGGAAGACCAACTTACCGCTGTGAGTGAGGAAAATGCTTCTGAGTTACCGGTGCTAGAAACTGATCTAACTAAGTCCGAGTTAGATGATGAGCCTCCTGAGCCCAGAGGCTTAGAACAAGTGGGAGAGACTCAGAGCATGGAAGACCAGCCCACCTCTGTGACTGAGGGAAATGCTTCTAAGTTATCGGCGCTAGCAAGTGATCTAACTCAGTTCGAGTTAGACGATGAGCCTCCTGAGCCCAGAGGCTTAGAACAACTGGGAGAAACTCAGAGCATGGCAGACCAGCCCACCTCTGTGACTGAGGAAAATGTCTGTGAGGGTGAAATGAATTCTTTCATCTTTCCATTATCAGACTTCCCTCCACTGCAGTGAGAGAAGTTGGAAAACAAGAGCCAGAAGACAGACATGTCCCCTGGACCAAAGATGGCCAGAATATCAAAAAATAAGTCAGTCAGACGGATCGTATTTGGGTCAACACACTTTGTGATCCCTGATAACCTGAAAATGCCTCTCGAAGTGAGGAAATACCAGCCTGACCCAGTTCCCAGACCCCAGGCTGCTGCAGGTCCCAGACCCCAGCCTGTCTTGGCTACAGAAGTCAGTAACAGAGAAACTAGACCTGTTACACTGGAAAATAATCATTCAGTGAAGAAAGACCTGATGATGATGAAAGGCCAAAAGGAGGTCCAGAACCCAGCTGAGTCCAGCAAAGTGACAGAGGATGCAGGTGACACAGTCACACTGAAATTGGGTGAAATGAATTCTTCCATCTTCCTACCATCAGACTTCCCTCCGCTGCAGCGAGAGAAGTTTGAAAACAAGAGACAGAAGACAGACATGACCCCTGGTCCAAAGATGGCCAGAATATCAAACAAAAAAGCCAGTCGGACGCGTCGTAATTGGGTCACACTTTGTAATCCCTGATAACCTGAGAATGCCTCTGGAAGTGAGGAAATGTCAGCCTGACCCAGTTCCCAGACCCCAGGCTGCTGCAGGTCCCAAACAGCAGTCTGTCTTGGCTACAGAACCACAGCCATCCACATCCTCCGTCGCTGTTGCTGCTGCAGGACCCAAACCCCAGGCTGGGGCAGGTCCCAGTCCCCGATCTTTTTTTCATGACATGTAAGAAGAAGAGATTTATCCAGCTATTTACAATTTGTTCTAATCTCTGACCTCAATCTCATAAATTTCTCTACCACCAAAGAATAAACAACGAGCTACCAACTAGCCCCAACTGGTCGCGTAGAAGAAGTAGAAGAATCATATTTCTAGCCAGTATTAAGGAATGTAGATGTAGGATCCTTCATGGGGGTTGCACACTTAGATAATAAATCATTATTTTTTAATCCATTCTGTGAGACCTATAGTTTTAACAGAGAAGCAGACCAGAGAATTTACTACAGTTGTATACAAAGTACTGTAACACACACCAGTGGAGAAAGCTAACAGAGATTTTTAACCATCTGTTGAAATCCTGACCTTCCCAATGATTAAGTACAGGAATGACAGCTTTTAATTCCAAAATTACACTGTGCCCTTAAACAGCTACGGTTACCCTAGGCCACATGTGTCAGACTCAAGGCCCGCGGGCCGGATTTGGCCCGCGATGTAATTTTATACGGCCTGCGAGAGGATTTCAGATAGCTATTATTAATGGAAAATGGTAAACAGCGCTCCCAACACTTATACTACAAATCCCACAATGCACAGCAACAGGTCCTGCAGGCCGAAACCTGTGCACTAACCCATTTGTGTTGCCAATGACCCATTGATCAGCAGCAGACAACACTTTTTACAGTGATATATTAGCTAGCTTGACCCCCAAAAATGGCCAAATGAAAAGTGGAAAACAGGTGGGAGGCAGAGGACCTGATCACTAACATCGGAGGTAAACCGTGCGTCTCTTTTCTCCGCCTGCAGTGTGCGGGAAAAGAGCGGATTGGTGAGACAGTTAAGGGAGAAGATGCAGAGGGAGACCGCACAGGTGACACAGCAGGAAAAGCTGTGCAGCAAAGTCCCGAAGACACAATGCGTCATATGCGTCATATGCGTTTTGACTGTAAAATGGTTCGAACAACTCCATACAGCACAAGAGTACAGCATCACTCTCATGTTATGTTGGCCGCTTTTGCCACCTCCAGTATGGTAGCGACTTGACGTACAAGTCAGCGCTCAATGACAAGATGTTCTCCAGCCCTCAGTCACAAATGAGTGAAAATAGGATGGCAACCTGCTAGTAACTACAAAAAACTGCATTGATTTTTTTTATTTGGCACATTTGGTAACCAATTGTAAGTAGTTGCAAGGTGACTGGACAGGTTGCCCGTATCCAAACAATCAATCTCAGTAGTTAATGCTAATTTCTGTAAATAACAACAGATTTGCAACAGACTGCAAAAAATTTGCAATTTTCACCCATTTACTGTATCCAAGAGTACTTGGCTGCAGGCAAGAGGGTGCTGCTAAATCACTATGTTATCTCAAACATACTGCATCTAAGATTTCTCTTGTGTTACTATAGCATTATAAAAAAGTCAATACCTTCTCACTCCACCCTAATATGCATTATCTTCTAGCAGCAGATCACCAAAAATGTATGCATTTTATGACCCCAGAAAGCCAGAAGATGGGACATCATGATACTGCTCATCGTAAGTAAAGTCTGCCAAGAGCACGCGCTCACCTAGCCTCACATATCCAGATACCAACTAAACATTCCCAAGCCCGGAGGACAGCATGCCACTCAATTTAACAACCCGGACATGTGAGTGTGTGATGCAGACCAAACAAAGCTTTTTCTTGAAACACCACCTTAAATTTTGTTCTAAAGACTAAACTGCTCCTCACTTCAGAAATAAATAAATACATAATATTTGGTTTTTCTCTGTCTCAGTACTATTTCATGATTTCACATCCCATTCATCACATCCTCTCCTTTACTCTAGCACAGAGTCCTTTTCATAAAGTGAAAGGAGCAGAAAGACATGCTACAGAATCAGCTGTTCAGTTTTACAGGTGTGTACATTATATTTTAGGCCTGTTTATGTTAGCCAAATTTGTCGTTCCACTTAATGCACTTTGCTAATCACACTATATAGCCACTGTTGGGATCAAGCCTATCCAAAAATAGAAATTTTACATAAATCATCATGTAGTTTGGGTTATTTAAAATACTTTCAAAATATGTCAAAAAGATATCTGGGGAGACAAACACTTTCATTTTGTATTATTCCTGGTATCTTAAATGTCATAAAGGTGTGGGTTCTTTACCGCTACTGTATTGGCTTTTAGAAGTGTAACAATATTGCTTCTGATTGTGCGAACACCGCAGTCTTCTGACATTCAAGAGCAACATTATTACCCCATAGCCGGGATCTAGCAGGCATCCTGTTACATCAAAAGGATGAGGGCTTAGAGAGGGCTCTAAATACGTGAGCATGCAGTTTAGAAAATACTGAGCGGGTGACACAATCAAATAAAAAAACAACTAAAAAAAGAGCTTCCAAACTCTCTGCAGGCTCTCATACACATTACAAAGGTTTGGTCTCAGTTTATAGTGCCAGCTTAATCTTCTCGGAATTGTTGCAAGATGCCAAATTTTTCCTACTTAAATTAAAACAAGGCACATTCAGCTTATTTAGGCTCTAACTTCACCACAAGAGCTCAGCACAAGAGATCATGGAGTCGTGATAAAGATAGGAGATATCAGTTACAAATGAAGTTATGTTTCTGAAGCAGCTCTCAGGATTTCATTTGTCTCATTTATGACTACTGTGACTACTGAATTTGTCACACTTTACATTTACTATGTACAGCTTTCCTAGAATTTTATTGTGTTTTGCACCATATTTCAAAAACTGCTTCCAGTCATTACTATTAAAAGCGTGATTTCGCAGTGGTATTGGCAAATTATATAAAGTATGATTTTAGGGACGGCAGTGCTGGTCAGTTGGTTAGGCCACCACTTCTAAACTGAAATATTTCAACATTTGTTGGATAAGCTGTCACAAAAGTAATTTCTTTGTTAATTTGTTTTGTTAAAATTTCAGTTAGCAAATATTACAGATTTCCATATACCATCACTGTGCACTTTGTGTTTAGTGCTAAGTAGAAATTATTAGGGTAAATATGGTAAATAATTTGTTAGCATTAGCTTGTTTGTTTGTTTTTTTAGCACTGTCACTGTGAAATGTTAGCTGATACAGGCACAAGCATGCCCAAGGATGGCAGCTATGAGTGAACTCATTTAATAAAAAATATTTAGAAACTCTGCAGCACAACATTTCTTATATAATATGCTTATTCTTTGCTTCATGATTATGCCATCTGAATGCACTGAACATGTTAAATATAGAACAGAATTGCTCAGACCTGAAGTTACTCTTGGTTGATCCAGCAGGTACATGCAGTACTACACAAACTGTAGCTGTTCAGCATGATAAAGCATATTTAGTAAGGAATCTACAGACTGGCTGAGGCGAATAATTGGTGTTTTGCAAAGAATGCATCCTGTATGTATATGTAACCCTGCACATATATCTGAATGATACTGCCAGATTACTTTGATATTACTTTTTATTAGCAGCATGCAGAGCTAATTTCAAAATGGTAAATTAAAAAGTTTCAGTTTTTTCCACACATTTTTGGAAAAAATTCAGCTAAAATTAAGCAAATTGAACAGCTCAAAATATAAACTGTGTGGTGTAATTCAGGGTTATGAGGTGCATTTAATCATGCAAAAATATTGCTAGATATTTACTGAGGCAGGCAGAGATCATTCATAATTTAGCAAGTGCAAATTAACTTTTATTGATTACGGTTGTATGTATGTCAGACGTATTAGTTAATCAATAGCTTGATACTGTTGTGAATAGTAGTTTAAAATGTGGCTAATTAGGTTCATTAAATGCAACTAGCTAATTAGCTTTCTGAGAGATATTCATGCTGTGTTTGAGAGAAATATCACCTGCTTCTAGCTTGGTTTTAATTGCTTTTTGAAAACTTGGCCTATCTGACCACAAGTTAGCCCTTGAAATATTGTCAGCATTACTGAAGGTTTGTTTTTGCAGTGTTGCCATGGCAGAATTTGTCTCTATATGTGTGGTAGAAACACCAAATGTTCTACTTTGCGTACTTGACTAAAAGACTAAAAAGGAACATATTTGATTTTGTGATCCCAACTGCAATACTTGTATGATATTTTATTTGTTTACTATAATGAGAATGTGGTAAACCAGCTGTGGTAGCTCATCAGGACACTACCATGTCTTATGAAACAAATATATTTTTTACTTTCTCCCCTTTTTGCTGTTCCCCTTTGTTGGCTCCCTGGAACAGCAGTAACATGGCTGTACCTCTGCAGCTTAAATAACACAAGCCAGATCATCATGGCTCAGATGGATTGTAAATAGTCGTGGGGGCGATAAATTTGTCACCGCTTGGACAGAGATAGGGCACATTACCTTCAGAGGAAGCATATTTCACCCTTCCCTGGGGCTGATGAAATGCGGAGCACAGGGGCAACACAGCATCTGTAAGTGAGGCTTTCTTTATGGCCTGATTAAGTCATCTGATGCTAGCTATATCCAGCTGCACAGCTTTATTTCACCTCCCACTGTGCCACTATTGTAATCATCCTGGAGGACTACAGAGGTAAAACACCATCGGAATAGCTCTTGTAATATGATGGGGACACTCATTCCCTTTCCAGTTTTATGTCAGCCATTGTAATGTCTTATAAACTAATACTGCTTAGTAAGAGCCTTTTATTTAAAGTCTGATTGTGTAAATGCTTACATGCACAGTACTGCTGTGATTGCAGTTTTGTATCTGAGTTAATTTTGGAAATGTGTACAATATTTCATTTATCTTTACTGAGGATTCATGCAGTATGTTTCATTCTAAATATGGTATTTAAACTGGAATTATATGGGGGATAAATTGCTGTTTTGCTTCTTTTTTTTTCTATTAGCAGCAGAACTGCAAAGATTCTGACCCAATTTGATAAGTTGTGCCAGGACGTCAGTGAGCTTCACCAAGACACTGACTGGCCAACATGTTGCTGGTGATTCTTTTTTAATCAAAACCAGAAATAACACATAGGATTAGGCACATGGATGATGTTTCATCTTTTGGCAAAGCTTTTCTGGCAAACAAAAGTTATGCTAGTACTTTTCAATGAAATGTATTTTTCCCTTGAGGCTTGATAAAAAGTGTCAAGCGCGTTATCTGCCTTATAAGTCATGGAGAGCTGAATATTGTAGTGTTTCAGAAACCTCATGCACTTGTTGATTTCACAAAAAAATTCTCATGCGTATGTGTAGAAGTTAAAATACCCATAAAATATATATTTGCACTTATTTGGTCATATTTACAAAGCTACAGAACATTAAACAAACACATTCATATAATTACCTTTAAAACTGTACACAATGAGTAAGAAGAAACTCAAATGATTAAAGAGTTATCTGCAAACCATTTATCATGGTGCAGAGATTAGCAGGCATCATATTACTATAATGCACCTTCTTTTTATGAAAAGTTAAAAATCGATAGTTTTTGAATGATACTGTGAGGGGATATCGGGTTCTCCCGCTGTACTGCACACAGTATATGTGACCAAAACCAAGTGCACTTTACGTGCCACAGGGTTTTGCGAAAAAAATGTCTCTTTTAGAGAGAGAAAAAGTGTGTGTATGTGTGTGTGTGCGTGCGTGCGTGGGTGCGTGCGTGCGTGCGCGCGCATGTGTGTGTGTGTGTGTAGGTGTGCGCACATGTGTGTGTCCAAGCAGCATTAGCAAGCCAGTAGCACTTTGGGCCTCAGTCTCTGTGTCCAGACTCACAGGCTCCGGACATGAAGGGGCCAGAGGCTGTATGATGCAAAAATATCAGCAGGGTATTTACAGAGCATGCACTGTTAACCCTTTACTCAGTGGTACTGATATTACATATGAAACGCAGAACTGTCAAGGTTGAAATAAGAATATAGCCTATGTATTCACTGATGACACATCTGACTATGAAAAATATTAGCAGAGGATTAATTCGCAAAGAGCCATATCAGCTGAAGCTGCAATAAACATCACGATCATCTCTTTTAAAGCTGCAGTAAGACAATCATATGATTTATGTCTATAATGATTAGCATAGAAAATTTATCTATTAACTGTAAATTTATGGAGAGTGCAATTTGTTACAGCGACATGCACTTAAAGTTAAGATTATCACTATCAGGCTTACTGCTAGTCTAGCCAAAGTGGGATCTACTATAAAGCAAGACTTGCCTTAATAATAACTGACAGATTTTTCTAGACAGAAATCAGACCCACAGAAACCAAAAAAGGAGCACAGTCCATCACTGCAAAACAGTTAGTAAGCTGCTTTGGCAGTGATTAAGGTGATATTAAGTGCTAAAGGGCTAGTTTATGTTAAAAGCTAAGTCAGGAGAGACTACCCCAAAACAGACATTGGGAAACAAAGCAACTAGTTTAAAGGTATAGTCTTTAATAGGCATGAAACATCTGAGAACAGTGAAAGATTAATAAAACAAAGATGAAAAGCAGGAAAAAAAGATTCAAACTGAAAAGAGGACAGATAGTTATAAGACTCACAGAAACAGACGCCATAACTTGTGTATTATCAAACGTTCAGACATACTTCCTGTTGCATACAAATTTTTATGCGGGACAACTGTGGATGCAACAGGTGCACAAATTACAGCAAGTCTGAGTCTTGCTCAGTTGTGATCTCACTCACAGATGAGAAGCAACACCATAGTGAAGTGTGTAAACCTGTGATGACCCAACCATCATGTCAAGAAACACCACTAGTATCACAACTGGGTCAACAACTGCAACCCAGAGACCAAATTGCAGCCATTGCTGTGGAAGAGCCCACAGTCTCCAACACCAAAGAAATGGCATCATTTCTGGAGTGTAACCAGGAGCATGCTTGTGATTATCTTTAACATGCATTGCTCACCACCTGCCTAACTCACCAGTTTTGCTCTCCTGTGACTTTGCCCTGCTATCTAAAATGAAACTCAAGTTGATGGATTGATTTATCTGTATAGAAAATTAGACTTCCGAGGAGTATTCCATGTGTGGAAAGAGTCTTGGGTATCTGATATGCTATTAATTCCACATCATCAAAAATTAAAAATACTACTTTATGCTTTTTAATTAAGTCACAGTTGTTAGTGTCGATGTACCAGACTGTCTTACATTTTAAAGCTCTGCTAATATGTGTATCTGCTTATTAGAGATATTCATATAGTAAGATGATTTGATACTTTAAGAAAACAGACACTCCAACAATGCTACCTTAATGTAAGACACAAAAAAACTGGATTCTATAGAAAATCATTGTTTACCTACTTATTTTCACACAATTACGGTTGCCATGTATGCCTGTACATGTTTGTTTCTACACGTACATCTATCACCTGACTTTCTAACATCAATAATATTTCAGTAATGCGGGATCAGAAACCTATTTATGATCTAAAAAGGTGAAGCATCACAAATCTTTCTGTACATTTTGGCAGCAGAGAACAGATGGTGAGGCAGAGCCATCTGACAGACCTGTTTGTGTTTTCCGAATCAGGAAATTCTATATAGCATGTCCCTTAATCATTTTATAACCACCCCCTCTCCGTTTTCATCTGTTTTTGTCTCCCTCTTGCTCTCTCTCCATTCTCTCCCTCTCCCCTCACTTTCCAGCCTTGCTTATTATCATCTCAGTATGTGCCAGACTTTATCTAATCCTCATGCCTCTCTTTTCCTTCCTTGTTTTAGCCCTCAATGAGCTGTGCTGTTTTCCCAAGATACTTCAAATAAGGAGTAAGAGAATTTGGTTTCATATGCAATAACTGACTATATTTTTACCCTGAATCACTCATAATGGTTTACAACATTTCGTGGAGGTTTAACAGCGTGAGAGTCTAAGAAAATGCTTTTAAAAAAAAACTTGAAAAAAAGCACAAGCTCTTTAACAAAGACCAACCATGACGGTGATACCACGGTCTTCATGGTATCACCGTCTTTATGACAGCGAAGAGAAATGCCGCCACACTTTTGTAGTGGAACTGATCCATAATCCTGGTTCTTGTGATAACTTTTATTCTTAAAAATATTAAATGATGGATCGGTCTCTTTTGAATATTGGTGGGCTAATTGCTTTGCCAGTTTGCTGATTAGGTAAAGCAATTCTTGCCAGTTAACTTATCAGCTATTGCAAAGAAGTGATAAAAGATATCAAAGACCGGTGCTATACTGTGTGTGATGGTAAATTAGAACCCTGCTGGTTGCCAATTTTCTGCTCTCAGAAACTTTTATAGTACTGTGAAAATGATTAAACCACTGTTTGGTAACTATTCTACTTCTACATTCTCTTTTACATTGTCTGGCATTGTTTTAAATGTTTCAGGTTACCAGTAATGATTGTTTAGATGTAAATCACATAGAAATACAGCAAATTTAATTAAAAGCTAAGTTACAAGCTTGATAAACACAAGTAGGAGAGCGGCAGTCTCACTACAATATGCAGTCTTGTGGCCAAATGTAAGGGGATGCATGTAAGCAAAGCCACACAGAAAACCAAAACCATTATTAGTAAAATGAAATGCAATGATATTGACTTTGGTATTTATTTTAACTGGTCCAACCTCACTGTTTTGAAGGTGTAAGTTCAAAGTTGTAGAAGTTTCAACACACCAGAGGAATGATTGATGTGAAAGATGTTAAATACTGTGTCTAATAAATTTATGGCCAACAAAAAGTGAATGGATTACTGACTTTTTAATTTATATTGTATTGTAGGTTTGATGAAAAGAGCACATTTCTTCGTGAGTTTTGTCACTTTAAGCACAACAACAAAAAGTTGCATCTATTATGGACTGGACATCTGACAAAGCCAATCAGATCCCATCGAGGGACAGATGAGAGTTATGTGAAAAAAAAATTATCTTATTTTTGTTGAACAACCCTTTAAGAGGAAAGCAATGACAGAAGCACTAGGGACTTCAGATTTGTATGCTTAGCAATGCTCATTTCTCACAGATGCAATGCCATATTAATGTCTTTGGCCTCTGTTGCCATATCACGGTGAGCAGGAAATCTTTCCCCATTGCCTCTCCCCCGGTGGCCTGGTTGGCGGTTTAATTTTGTTGAAGTCTTGGCAGATTACCGCTACCTCAGTGCTGCTGTCATGGAGAATGCGGCCCAGGCAGGCAGTGAGCTGGGAGCCGCCGCATTGATAAGGACAGCTGTTCTTGGGAGATTTCCCTGGAGAGAACAGTGAGACAGGGCCAGCAAAGACATGTTGGACGTCAGGTGAAAACACCAGGACCGCCCTCACTGCAGAATACCGGCTGGTATTCAAGTCCCCCTTATTATCTGATAGGCAGCTTACAAGGTGGGAGACCATCAACTTTAGATGGCGGAATCAAGGGGCTCAAGGGTTGTATTCTGATTGGATTCACTGGCCCGGATGCAAAAAGATCAGAAAGCAGATTGATGAAAGAAAAAAAGTCCACTCCCTCCCCTCACCAAACAGCGGTTTTATTACAGGAAATATCTGAAAAAATTGTTCCCATTTCTCAGCAGTTCTTGAACTTCAAAAGAAAGGCAACAGAAACAACAGAACAAAAAGGTATTGACAACAATAAGGATCAACTTTACATGAGAAAATACATATTTTAATGGGCTCATCAGGGAACAGTTCGTTCTACAAAAAGGTGGTAAAAATGTTTTTTATTTCACTAGGCTCACTTTTGAAAACACTCCCTGAGGCATAGTGAATAGGACCCACCATTTATCTTAAACTCTCATTTCCATCTAAGTCTTTTTTGGTTTAATCAAAACAAAGAACTTAGGACAAAAATGGAATTTCCATAAAACAGGAAAAAAGATGCTGTCCAGAAAAACAAAACAAAAAAGAAAAAAGAGAAACACTTTTACTTTTCATTTTTACAACCAGGCAGCAACACAAACTTTCATTTGAGAGCCCTGCCGTGGCTTTTTTCCCAGGATCCCACTGGGTTACCTTTACAGAAGTGGGGAGAGGAGTGATTTTGATGAGAAATGTTTTCCTGTCTAGGTGAGAGCTCAGAGGCAGTAGAAATGCAACAGAATGTTTATGTGCATCCACATACAATATGTCAGTTCAGAAATGTGAGGATGCACATTTCTGAACAGGCGGTCTTTGAAAAATTGCTTCTGTCATAAATTATAACCATCTGTTAAGCTTTAGTTTCTGATGTTTGAATGGGAGTGCTTGGGAATGCTCTTTAAAATACCTTCACTTACATTCATACACTATGAACTTTTATATACTGTGATAATGACAAATTATGTTGTAATTAGCTTAGTTTAAAAAAAAACTAACCAACTAAAAACCACATAATTATAGAGCAGCTGCTCTGTTCACTGCAGTGGTGACTCACCTCTAAGCTTCCTGTCTGGTTTTGCTTGTCAACCATTGTTTAATTGACTGAAAAAATTTTTGATCCATATCAACTACTGACTAAATTTTCATTTGTGCTCACATTATGTCAAGTTGCAAGTCCGGTGCAATCAATTTGAGCCGATTTGAGATTTATTGATCACAGCTATATGTTACAAACAGGATACTTGCATTCTGCTAAAGAATGCTTAGAATCTTTTATGACTCAGACACAATCTCCAGACCATCTCAGAATTATCTGCGATGATCTTATGATTAAGGTCAAGAACATTTTTATCTATCAGAGCCCAGGTAAACCTTGCAATTGTGTGTATAATAGGTCTTCCAACTAATATTCTGATACAGAATTTCAAATGAAATTGATAATAAAAATTGTGATCATGTAGGGAAATTAATTAATTGAGGAGGAAAAAAAAAAAAACCAGAACTTCTGGCACCTCTGTTTTCTCACAAGAGACATCGAATGCAAAAGGTGAATTTCCACCAGAAACACTGTTTGATGCAATGCTGCTAGAGGGGTTAATGGAGCAAAACCCACTAGAAGTCTCAAAGTACCCACTTTTGTCAAAGTCAGAACAGCTGTTTGACATCGGCCTGGCTGCTGCTCTCTCTGCTTCAGACTTTAGATACACTGCTGGCAGTGCAAGGAGAGATAGAGAAGTTTATGATTTAGACTACCATAATTGAATGTTGACAGATTGAAGATAAACACAGATGAAATGTTTGTGATATTCAAATGGTTGGATTCTCTGTGGGTCTTTTTCAATAAATAATGGAACACGGTTTTTGCCCAGTTTTGACAACCCTAATACAAAATGGCAAATGACCACCTCATCTTTAAAAGTAAATTATATATAAAATAATAAAATAAAGTTGTGCCATAAAACATTTCTCTTTAACAGGCACTTCAGACCAACTTCACAGACATCTCAGCCTCCTCCTATTTAAACCACAATCTCCTTTTACCTTTCCAGAGAAAAGTCATTAGGTTTGGCCAACTCCTGATTTGTCTTTCAGCATTTCCACTTAATAATTGTGATCCCCTGTGGTTATAAATAAGTTATAACCATAGGGAGGCACTGACAGTAAACACACACAGTGAGAGGAATTGCAGTTTTAGCCACGTACTGCTTGGCTTCATTTTTCAGCTCTGGAAGTTGGGTCTTAATATTAGGACAGTTTGTAAGCTTCTCAAGCAGTTTTTAATCAGATGTAAACTTGTAAATTTAGATAATACTTCAAGATAACTGGCTAAATACACTATATTCCCATAGGTAATCTCTCACCTATCCAAATCATTGAATTCAGGTGTTCCAACCACTTCCATGGCCACAGGTGTATAAAATCAAGCACCTACGCATGAAGACAGCTTCTGTAAAACATTTGTGAAAGAATGGGTAGCTCTCAGGAGATGAATTAGAGTGGAGACTGTGAGACAGGCTTTCTCATCCAACATCAAAGTCTGACTTCACAAATGCATTTCTGGAAGAATGGTCAAAAATTCCCATAAACACATTCCTAAACCTTGAGACCTTAAGTTAAAACTGCAAAGGGTGGGCAAACATCACATTATCCCCTATGGATTAAGATCACTCAAGTTCATATGTGTATGTAGGCATACGAGCAAATACTTTTGGCAATATAGTTTAAGTGCCAGACAGCTGCTGAGTGGAACAAGTAAAGAAGAGACTTGGCTGCTAGAAGGACTTTGGTAATAAGCAATGTTTACAGTATGTACTAAATAATGCTGGCAGTACTGAATATACTAAAATATTCAAATGAATATTCTGCAGCATAACTTACCATTTCACAGACACACTTACTCTGTCACCCTTCAAAAACAAAAGACAGCAGTGTAGTGCAGTAATGGTGTATAAACACATGGAGAGTGAATACAAGGTGCATGAAGTAGACACACTCAGTGCATCATGGGAAAAACATTCCTGTAGTTTAACTAGTTGATTTGTGTCATCTGGCTTCATGGATAGATAAAGCTGGGTATCATCTGCATAGCAACGAACATGTATGCTATGCCTTCTAATAATATAGCCAAGGAAAGTATGTATGATGTAAACAGGATTGAACCCAGCAGAGAACCCTTTGGAACTCTGTGAGTAATTTCTGTGTGTGGAGAAGACTCTTCATTTAGATGAACAAATTGGAATCTATTAGATAGACATGTTTCAACCCACTGTAGCACAATTCCTTTAATACCTACATGTATGCTCTAATCTCTGTAATAAAATATTGTGGTCGGTGGTATCAAATGCTACACTGAGGTCTAAATAAGAGATATGGGTTGCCTTATGTAAAAAGATACTTCTAAATTAGGCCATGAGGCCATGGTCCTCAGCTGGAAAGGGGTGGAGTACCCACTCCAGCTCAGGGATGAGGTGCTGCCCCAAGTATCTCGAGGTCTTATTCATGAGTGATGGGAGATTGACAGATGGATCAGGGCTGCGTCTGCAGTGATGCGGACGCTGCACCGGTCTGTCATGGTAAAGAGCGTAAAAGCAAAGTTGTCAATTTACTGGTCAATCTACGTCCCTACCCTAACCTATGGTCATGAGCTTTCGGTAGTGACCAAAAGAATGAGATCGCGAATACAAGCAGCAGAAATGAGCTTCCTCCGAAGGGTGGCTGGCCTCTCTCTTAGAGATAGGGTGAGGGGCGCAGCCATTCGTGAAGGGCTCAAAGTAGAGCCATTGCTCCTCCAGATCGAAAGGAACCTGGACGCCTCCTGGGTGAGGTGTCCTACTGGGAGGAGGCCCCAGGGCAGATCCAGGACACGCTGGAGAGGTTGTATCTCTCGGCTGGCCTGGGAACACCTTGGGGTCCCCCTGGATGAGCTGGTGGAGATGGTTGGGGAGGGGGAGGCCTGGGTTTCTCTTTTTAGGCTGCTGCCCCTGCAACCCTGCTCTGGATAAGCGGAAGAAAATGGATGGATGGATGGACTTCTAAATTAGTAATATCAACAAATTAATTCCCTAAAATTAGGCCTACTGATTGATATAGAACAATATGAACAAAATTCAGCCCTGAGACCTGAGATTCATCCATATCTCATGTTGATGACTGGTCATTCACCAGCAGTAAACCAGCTTGCAGGAATAATCTTCCCGCTGGCTTTCTTACAGTGAAGAATGACTGCTCATTAGTGTCAGCTACCCTCTGAAAGGTTATGTTTCAGGATTTTGCGTTGACACTGTTATCTGAAGCATTTATAAACTAGTTCAACACATTTCTCCTGTCATGTCATTTGCCCAAGGGGTTCCTTAAACTTTCATATATATATATATGTGTGTGTGTGTGTGTGTGTGTGTGTGTGTGTGTGTGTGTGTGTGTGTGTGTGTGTGTGTGTGTGTGGTGCATGCAGGTCGGTCAGGTTGTCCTGTATATATCTCAAGGTGTAATTTCTAGTCTTCTGGGGATATTACAGCTTTTGTGGTGTTTTTATCGTTCCACTCTTAAATCGGGCAGGCTTGATTGATATTCATGTAAGTCTGCTGTCTTAATGCTTAGTTTTCTGTGGACAGTCTATTAAGTAATCAGATTGTTTCACTCTGTAAAGGAAATAAAAGCCTGTTATTTCCATTTTTCATGTTAGTTACAGTTCTTAAAGGTGTCTCCCCTCAAGGATTTGATTTCCACACTATTCTCCCTTGAGCTGACATGAAAGAACATTATTGTAGCCTTATGTGACAGCATTTGCAAAATCCACTCAGCTAAGAGCCAAGTCTGTACTGTGGTCTGAATGGATCAAAACCCCAGATTGTGTCTAGTGGTGCAAGTTTGATATATTGCCAGCAGTGCAGAGTCCTTTTTATATCCCGTGTCTAGTACTGGTGTGATGCATCACTATCACAGACTCAGTTCCTTTGGCAACTGCCCGCCGGTGTTTCAGCACCCACACATTACAACAGCACGATCACTTCCATGGCAATACTGTGCAAACAGCTCAGCATGTTCTGTCATCTCCAGTAAACACGCCTTCATGTACACATTCTTTATGCCAAAACACCTTTGAAGGTCACAAAAATAAAGCATGATACTGAGAGTGAAAGAACTGCCAGACAACATCTTTGGCATAGTTTGTCCTCTTTGCAGTTAATGATGGATCCTTGCAGTCGCATTGTTAAAATATTTGACCTGTGTGCCAAAAATTCTGGATGAATATTGATTACAGGTATGTTATAAAGTAGTTACAGTGCAAGTAACCTTGCCCTCCAGGTAACCAAAGAACACATTTGAAACACTGTTTGTCTAAAAGCCATTTGCTTTCCAACATTAGTAAATAAATATTGAATCATCTTTCAATAGTGGTATATTACACGCATGTCATAGAGGTTATTTCAGTCCTCCCCATTTGACACTGATCTGGGGCATTTTTCCAGGAGCACAGGAGAGAACAGAGACATTAATGGGTGCTGTAATTGCATGGCAAGGCCAAAATAGAAAGTTGAGTGAAAAAAGATAAAATCAGGGGGGAAAAAAAACTGAAGTGCTGCTGTAAAAGATACTCAAGGAGAACCTGAATACATTTCAGTACAAAATGTTGGATAAATTGCAGCCGTGACCAAGCCAGCATCTGTGCTGATGTTCCATTACACACGTAAGTTTTTGCCATCTCTTGCTCCAGTGTCCTTATGTTGATAATAAGCCCCGACAAATGCAGTGGACGCTTCACTGTTTGGTAATTAAAAGGGTTGACAACCAAAAGTTGTGAATGATTCAGAACTCCTGCAATAAGCCACGGTATACCAAAAATGTGTATTTTCACTCATACATTCATGGTCCTGAGAGTAAAACCGTACTGACTGGGGAGTATACCCTGGCATTTGATCATCTGCTACAATGAGGTTATATATTTTTTTTAAGTTTTTTATTGTAGTGTCACTTTGGGCACTATGGCTGTATATACCAAATTTCACAGAGAATTAATCCTAACTGTGTTTGTTAGTTGCTAGCATTTCTTCAAGCACCGGCAGCATACTGACACAGTGGGATTGGATATTAAACATCTTTAACTGCCAGCTCCCTACTACAAAGCCTGTGTGACAACAGATTGCACTGATGTGAGAATACTGCAGGTGTGAACTCACAGTGAGTGATGGGTTGTCCTGTGTCCAGCCTTCTGCACGCTCTAGTAGGCAGCACCCGTGCCAAAATCAGACAGATTATTTCCAGTAGTGAGAACGCCTTTGAAGCGGACCATCTCCCGTCGCGCGCTACTTGTGAGAAAGCTCGGTTTCAGACAGCCTGGTTCTCCTCGAGTCTTGTCATTTATTTAACTTTGTCATGCAGCGAAAAGTAATTTGAACAAAATCCTGTAAAGTTGCAGAAGACTTAAAATGTCTCCCTTTCTTAACTGACCTCGGTCCATTTGCTGATCCAGTAAAGAGCAATGGAGTTTTATAATTTGAAGCCTTTTCTTTGTAATACTAACCAAGATACACAGTCTTAGTTTTTTAACAGTATCCAGTGTTCCACTCTGTTGAGGTTTTGAAACTTGACTATTACCTCAGTCTCTCAAGCATTGAGCTGAAGGGAAATTATAAAGCCGTAATGCTCATGTCTACCTGTTAAACAAAGATGGCAACATGTATCATATCAATCAGCAAAGGCAAATTAGGTCTGTTGGCTCTCCATTAACCTAATTAAAGAAGTTTGCTTTGGATTTTGTGCACATCAAAGACTGGCTTTGTGAGCCAGCTTCAAAGCCAGATCCCATCCAATAAGCATGGTCACTGTCTGAGAAAAATTGCGACTCTGGTCATCTTTCAGATGTCTAAAATTAAATTAGATTGTTTGAATGTGAGCGGTTAATTGGCGCAACACAGCCAACTACTTATATTTTTACAGAAAGCAAAAATCTAATAACTCTGTGTCTTTATAGAAATGGGTTAACTGTGTTATAAATTTTGATGTATGTAATGAAAACTGAAAAATAAACTAAATAAGAGAGCCTGGAGTAATATTTACTTACTTTGCTTATTTGCTTTCCTTGCTGCATCCCTGACTAGAGCTTGTGTTTATCTATGATATGAATAAACAACAATCCAGTTCAACGGTTAGATGGATTTTATATCTGGGGATATCAAACCAGTGAGGCGTATCTAGCATATTGGTTTGGTCTAGTGGGCCTATTGAAACACATGTTGCAATGAAACCATGAGAAAACAAGGAGTAAATTTTTTTTTTTTTTTACAGCCTGCCATAATGTAATTATGTAATGTTGTAGTTTCTTTAATGTTTAAATGGTTAAACAAATCTGTGAAAAATAAGTTTAGAATTTAAATGGTACAAATATTCTTGAAAGCTGTATTCCTGAGTAAAACATTAATATTTTTTTATATTCTGACTGCAATATGAACATGGGGTTTTTACCTATATTATTATTACATGTGAAATTGGACAAAGAAAAACAGACTTGACAACTACACATCAGAGTTGGCGCACTGCGGTCAGTAACAAGCCTCATGACGATACAATGTTAAATCGCTACAGCAGCTGAAAATAAATCAATCTTATCGTGCTGTATCTAGTGAGTTGGTTCATTCACTGAGAAAACATCAGCTTGCTACTAGTAATGCACAACAAAGCTTACAAATGCGTCGCACTCATACACAGATCTTGTCGGGTATAGAGCACGATGTCGAGGCCTCATTTTA
This sequence comes from Archocentrus centrarchus, assembly GCF_007364275.1. Classification (NCBI taxonomy): domain Eukaryota; kingdom Metazoa; phylum Chordata; class Actinopteri; order Cichliformes; family Cichlidae; genus Archocentrus; species Archocentrus centrarchus. The sequence continues at coordinate 14,205,605 of NC_044365.1, read as the reverse complement.
ACAATTCCCCTTGAATTAGATTTCACTCTTGACTTAATCTCTTTATTCGTGTGGAGGCTTTTTTTTGTCAAGGAGGTTGTGCATGATGTGGCTTAATCCTTCTGCCTGCATGGGCACAGGCAGGCCTTTGATCAGCTCCTGTTTGATGAGAGATATCGACAGACCTCATCTGACACAGCGGACAGCCCGACACAGAGCCCCCCTGCTCCCTTCTCCCGCACTTGTTGAGGTTGATGAGATTAAAAGAGGGGAATGTCGGGAAACATGGCGGAGGAAAAAAAAATTGCAGTGGCACCGGCAACTGGCTGGACCTTGACTTGATTTATGAGTGTACTCTATTTCTTTTTATTTTTCCTCTCTCGTTCTGGGTGTTCCCCCTCGCTCTTTTCCTATCTCATTGCGCATACACATGAGCGACACAAAATCAGAAATATGAGCACACACATGCATGCAATAAAAAAAAAAAAATGCAGACTCTACAGCCTGCCACCCTTTGCAGAAGGTTAATAATGATCTCCAGTGTGACTTTCTGAGAGGTCACAGTGGACTCCGACAAAAAAAATAAAATAAAAATAAGAGTTTGGCTCGTACATGAAGGCTTTTTCCCTATAGTTCAGTGTCCCCTTCATGGCTGCGTGACATTTAGAAACACTAATAATGTGCTAATGATGCAGTATTTTCATAGAGATGCCCCATGACACCAGGTACTGCAGCTTTCTCTTGTTTGCCCTCTGAAAGAGTCAAACAATTAATGTCTAATTTAACCCGAGACAAAAGGTGGCAGAGGATGTGCTCATTTGATTTGATATACGGCAAGTTCCTCTTGTCACTAAGGTGTCAAAAGGCTGGCTGAAAAAAGCAGCTAAACGGTACATCCATTTTATTTTACTGAGAAATACGGATTTCATTGCCAATCAAAGATAATGATTATGATTATGATTCTGACTTGTACTGTACGTGCTTGAGTTAAATATATTAATTATAAATAGCGTCTCAGATAGAAAAGTGTGTACCTTCAAATTACAGACTAATAACATGTGTCTGTACACCATGGAAGCTCTTCTTAGATATAAGAGCAAAGTTAGGTAGGCAAATGAGGCCACGTGAGCTAATGCTGAAAAGCACACTGGAAACAACCGTAGAGAGTCAAAGCACCAGCTGCTGGTTTATAGAGCCATCATCCAGCTATTTAAGACTAGGCAGAACAATCTGTCCACTGTCTGGAATGACTACAAGAAAGGCTACAATTCTATGGGACATACACTATAGTGCGTAGTGTTGCACAAATCTACAGCACCCTAAAAAGAACTCAAAGTCAGTGGCAAGGCCATTGCACCAAATTACCATCAAGCAGCATATGCTTGATGGTAATTTGGTGCAAAACAGCAATGGTTCTGCTGTTTTTGTTGTTGTTGTTGTTGTTGTTTGTTTTGTTTGTAACTTCTATGCATTCTTTAAAGTTTCTGTTTCTTAGTTTCATGTTTTTCATTAGTATTCTATTCCTGTTATGTTCTGATTATACTCTGTGTTAATAGTTATACAGTTTATTTGTTCTCTCAGTGTTCCCTCTGTGGGATCCTTCAGTGTTATTCTGTAAAGTTCATGTCTTTGCAGCTCCTTATTTTGTTTACTGTGCCTCACTTCCTGTTTTATTTTGGTAATCATTTGTCTCCTGTGTTTTGCATTTAGTTTTATTTCCCTTGTGTCGTTATCCTTATTAGTTTCACCTGTGCCTCGCCTCCTCCAGCTGTGTCCATTACTGTGTGTGTGTGTGTGCGCGTTTATAGCCCTGCTTTCCCAAAGAAACTGCCAGTTGCAACACTTTCAGGAGTAGCACTACAAGACAACACCATGTGTGATGTGTGTGTGTGTGTGTGTGTGAGAGATGAAAAGCAATAATAATAATGACAAATACCATTTAAAAGCTATTTTTATGCCAATAAATATTTTCACTGTGAGAAGTTGTTACTAAAATTGCTTCTCTTTGAGTTTAATGCAAAGCACACACAGGTACGCATACATACACGTAGTAGTGAAAGTGAGAGAGGCTGATGTGTTGTCAGAGCAAAACGCCCTCTGCTGAAAAACTAACCCTGCTTCAACCTCTCCCCACACCAAAGGAATGAAAGTGTATTTGAAAGCTATTTTTTCCCAATTTGCTTCTGTTTAAGCAGATTGTCAACTCCTGAATACCAAAGCCAGGCTGCCCCCTGGCATTATTCAGAGAGCCGCGGACCAGCCTCACAGACTGCAGGAATTAGAAAATACTGAAAGAAATTCTTTACAAAGAGCACTTCAGCCACGATCTGCAAGGGCTGAAGGCCCTGGCTGTTTTTTCTTTTTTACATTTTTTTTTCATCCTCTTTTTCTCTTTAAGCCAGGAGTAATATTATGGGTGCAATTTAATATCTGAGAGGAGAGAGGAATCTGGATTTTCATAATCTTATGATAAGGAAAGGGATTAAGAATAAAGAAGGGATTAATTCGCTTGATCTGCCAATATGGTAGACCAACAACCCCCCAACCCCGATCCCCCCTCCCCTAACCCCCCCAGGAAGTGATATGTTCTCCTCCTTGTACAAACCTAAGTATAACCCAATTACTATTCTCTGAAGAAACTTAATTTGGACATATCGTGTTTTGATAACTGGACCCGACCTGGTAATATTCCACTATAATCTTTAACCTTCTGATATACCCCGGTCACATGATATGAAACAGTTTACAAATCACAAGTACAGTATGTCAGTATTAACTGCTTGTGAGAACCAAACGACACATGTGATACACTATTTACGTACTCATGTAATTATACTGTGAGGTTAGAGTAATTAGACAGGGAAATGAGACAGTGCAAGTGCAACCCAGTGGTCCATGAGAGCAGGTACTGGTAAGGCTCTGACTAGTGATTAAAGATTTGCATCAGAGGGGAGGAAATCCATACAAAAACTTTAAATTAAGAAAAATGCAAAAATGATAAAAAAATATAATGATATCAAAATGTCAAAATGGACCACAAAGATAAATTTACTTTGCAAAATATCTAAGATATAAGTTCTGACATTTGTGTACTTATTCATATGCAGAAAT